>NC_142747.1:13819586-14494586 GCF_051943395.1 Hippocampus bargibanti
TATAAAAAAGCTACATCTTAGTTCAAGTACCCAACATGATTTATGCACACACATGTCAATATTTCTTGAAGAGGCTAATAATTTGTTTTGTTTAATTGATGCCCATTTGCCTCTATATTTTGATAAAAGAATTATCGTCAAAACAAATACTTGAATTAGTTAAATTTTTGCACAGATTCACGTGTTTTGGAAAACAATCACCAAGTGCATTGCTCAAACAGTGCATAATGTTACAGTGGCTTCAACAAACTACACTCAGTGGAGTTCTAAGTGCTATATTGAATAATTGTTCAAAATCGTTCGGTACATTTTTCAACTCTTTCATCCAATACATTTCAATTCCATAATTATTACAAGTTTTATACTGGTTGTCATTTTCCATATTTAAGAAAAATAATGTTAAAATTCTGCATAATGATTTTTAAAGTATCTAATTATGTGAGGCAGGATGTATTTTCACCATTTGAAAGTTTCTTTGCGTTCTGCATAAAAGGCAAAGTACAGATCAATATGTAACTTCCATTCATCGCCAAAATCCTTGAAAAAACTGTTGCCTCCCAGCTTCACTTTCAGCTCACTCACAATAACCTTTATGAACAATTCCAGTCTGGTTTCCGCCCCCGCCATAGTACTGAATCGGCTCTAATAAAAATCACGAATGATCTTTTTATGGCAGCCGATGCCGGTTCACTCTCCATCCTCATCCTTTTTGGCCTGACCGCGGCTTTTGACACCATTTCCCACCCCATCCTGCTCGACAGACTTTCCACCCTAGGCATCACGCACACCCCACTTCGCTGGTTTCACTCTTTTCTCTCCGATCACTCACAGTTTATCCAAATCAACTCCTTCACCTCATGGTCCTCTCCTGTGTCCTCTGGTGTGCCCCAAGGGCCCCTTCTCTTTATTACCTACCTTCTTCCTGTTGGCAATATTTCCGTAATTTTGGCATTCACTTTCAGTGCTTCGCGGATGACACCCTACTCTACCTCTCCAGCAAACCCGACGCCTCTCTTCCACCTTCATCCCTTTCACTTTGCCTCTCAGAAATTAAATCCTGGCTTTCCCATAACTTTCTCAAACTTAACAGCGGAAAAACTGAACTTCTCCTTGTCGGTACCAAATCCACCCTACAAAAAGCAAACAGTTTCTCTCTCACCATTGACAGTTCTACCGTGTCCCCCTCCCTTCAGGTCAAGAGCCTGGGTGTCATCCTTGATAATTCGCTATCTTTTCACTCACATATAAATAACATAAAAGTCAAAGTCAAAGTCAGCTTTATTGTCAAATATGCTAATATGCATGACATACAGCACAGATGAAATTACTGTCCTCTCGGACCCAGCATGCAAGGCACATAACTCGGTCTGTATAGTATTTCCACCTCCGTATATCAATCGTCTCCGTCCCTCTGCTCACCCCTGACTCCGGTGCTATCCTTATCCACAGTCTCGCCACCTCCCGCATCGATTATTGTAACTAACCTCTCTTTGGTGTCAATCAGAAATTTATCCATAAACTCCAACTAGTCCAAAATTCTTCAGCCAGGATCATCACTAAAACCGCCTCCTTTCATCACATCACCCCTGTCCTCTAGCAGCTGCACTGGCTCCCCGTTAAACATTGAATTCAAAATACCTCTGTTTACATTCAAAGCCATCCATAACCTTGCCCCTCCCCATTTGTCTGACCTGCTTCAAATCTCCGTCCCCTCTCGGTCCCTCAGATCCTCATCCTCCCTTCACCTCTATGTGGCCCCTTCCCGTCTCACCACGATGCGATGCAGAGCTTTCAGCCGCTCTGCTCCCAAACTATGGAATTCACTTCCACCCAACATCAGTAATATTGACTCCCTCCCTATTTTCAAGTCCCACCTCAAAACCCATCTGTTTGAAATTGCTTTCAATGTCTAGTTCAATCTGCTATTTTATTATTTATCATTTTATCTATGGTTTTATTGTTGTGTGCTTTGTTTTTATTGTAAAGTGTCCTTGGGTGTTTTGAAAGGCGCTTGAAATTTAATGTATTATTATTATTATAACTGAGCCACAAATTTTGCAATATTTCCACATGAACAGGCCCACAAAGTGGGATTATGTCACTGACCTCCTCCCTGGATGGCCTCAGTTAGTAGGCTGTGAAGGTGATGTGGTTTGCAAAATCCTCTCTAGGGACAAAATATCCAAAATATTTATGAAATACAAATTTATTTGAAAACCTCTCAGTGACAACCGAACCTTGCTGCAGTGCTTCTTGAAGAGATGCATCATGGCTTTAATTGAAGGAAGAGCTGCCTGATGGGGATAATGAGGCTGTGGGGAGAAATTGATCAAGTCAGAAATAATTTTCATTATTCAATTGGAATTGTGAATGTGGCTTATAGCCTTTCACTGTACAAATTACCGCAGTTATTGAAGTGAGGTCACGTGTGGGTTGTTTAGCCGGGCTAGAAAAAAAACACAACAGACTTATTTTAGATTTGAATATATGTAATGAATTTATTCTTTGGTTGCGTTATTCAGCTACCTCATCAACACGAGCAACAAAATCATTAAGTGCTTTACAGATTTTAGCAGTATGCAACAGGGTGCGATCTGGGATAAATAATACGTTTCAGTGTAAAATCTAATCCAAAGAAAAAGGACTCACATGGCGGCATGGCCTTGCTCGGTAAGTACCCGCAGCAGAAAGGCGCCTTGTTGATTGGCCTCTGCGGTAGATGGGATGATGACATAGCGACCTGGTCGCAGGCGGCCACGGAGAACCACTTCCCGCCGCGATGAGTAGTAGCTGCTACTCATTGCCGGACGGAGCTTGCGCAAGTCTTCAGGTGACAGGTGGGTGCCCTCATGAGGCGCCTGGAAGGACCAAAGCGCGTATTGGGCATTTTAATAATTTAGTGATTTCGGAAACACTATGATGAGCCCTGGACTCTGTTTAAAAGTTGGATGTTCTACCGACTGTGATGTCCAGTGTTTGTACAAAAATAACCAAATGATGAGAATTTACAACATATAACGCCTGAACAGGGACTTGAACCCTGGACCCTCAGATTAAAAGTCTGATGCTCTACCGACTGAGCTATGCAGGCTGAGTGTGAAAAATTACCATATGCAAGAGCAATTTATAATTCACAATGTCTGAACAGGTATTTGAAATCTGGACATTTAGATTAAAAGTATGATGCTCAACCTACGACACTGTGTGTGAGTGTGTATGCGTATGTGTGTGTGTGTGTGTGTGTGTGTGTGTGTGTGTGTGTGTGTGTGTGTGTGTGTGTGTGTGTGTGTGTGTGTGTGTGTGTGTGTGTGTGTGTGTGTGTTTGTGCGTGCGTGTGTGTGATGAATTTGTGTGTTTACCGGGTATATGTGGAGAGCAATGGACAGGTCGATGCCTCTGCGTCTTTGATATTTCTGCATAAGTGCCAGAATAAAGGCGCAGCGCGTGGGAGGCTCAGATGATCCATGCTGCACTTGGGAGAGGACCAAGCCAAACTGTGGATTTTGCCAGAACCAACCTGAAACACAAACACACAAAGTATTTAGGAGCAAAACTCCACTGAAGCTGTTCCGTGACTCTGCATGAAAGATCCCGATCCACCGGATGAAATTGAGAATCGCAGATTTGTTTTTCCGAACTCTTGATAATATCCATACCATTATTTGTTTGTCCAGAGTTTCGATTGTAATGGAATGAATAATATATAAAAGTATAAGTACAAACAACATTGTTTGTCTACACAATCATCAATAGTTTTTGATGTTGACTTCCTCAAATTACATTACAATAGATCATTTTCCTTCTTTTTTCAGCTTTGCATTGAGACGAGACCATAAAGTTTCCTGTCATGCGCAATGTGACTTTAACTCTTTCACTTCCATTCCCGAATTTATTCGGGAATTGAAAACATGATGTGGAGCGCCATTCCCGAAATGTTTAGGGTTTTGGTTTTTCTTGCTGGGGGCTGCCGATAAAGACCTCTGGCAATGTTTTTTGCTCCCACAAGGGGCAGCATTTGTCTTTTGTACAGCCGCCCCTAATTGCACCTCATATTACTGCAGATCCATATAACTTTGGAATTAACTTTTTTCAGATGAAAGAAGAGAGTCTAAGGTTTCTTACGGTGCATTGAATGTTTATGTAGTCCTAAAACTCAATATTCTGTGGGTTATTCTGTGGGAATTGAAGTGAAAATGACAAAAACCCTGGCACTGGAGTAGACACATTTTTGCACGTCAGTGAAGAAGTTAAGAAATAATAACTCTCTATCATATGAAAAATGTTGTGTCTCGGTGTATTTACCCCCTTTAGGAGAGCCCCCGGCAGAGACATGTGGCACCCAAGTCCCATGATGCATTGCGCACGACCACGGCTGTACACTGGCATCATTCTGAAGGTCAGCTAGGTGACACACCTCCATTGTCTCAAAGTTCTGCCGAAAGTCAGACACCGACATCCTGCACAAAACCATGATTTTTATTTCTCTCTCACTAGTTCACGACTTTGCTTTCTATCATGTTCTCATGCTTTGATCTTTTCTTTCCTGCTTGTATCTCTTTCGCTTTGAGAATCATTAATTTTGTTCAGTAACATGATTCACCTTGTGATGTTACAGTATGTAAAAAAAAAATCCACCACCAGTGATGCTAATTTAAAATTCACCTTTTGGGTCTATCCTGGATGGCAATACTTGGGATTTTCTACTTTGTGTCCTGAAGCTCGGCTTTCCTTTCTATTCCAATCATTTATTTATGTATGTATATATTTATTTATTGATTTATTTGGGCCTTTATGTATGTACTTATGTGTGTGTGTGTGCGTGTGTGTGCCTGTGTGTGTGCGTGTGTGTGTATATATATATATATATATATATATATATATATATATATATATATATATATATATATATATATATATATATATATATATATATATACAGTAAAGTCTCGTTATATCGATATCGGATATATCGATAGTCCCGGTTATATCGATACTATTTCTATGCACGCACGGAGAAAATTACATGCAAACAGGGTGGGATATATCGATAGTCCCGGTTATATCGATATTTTTTCGGACTCCCTTGAATATCGATATAACGAGACTTTACTGTATATATATATATATATATATGTGTGTGTGTGTGTGTGTGTGTGTGTATGTATGTACGTATTTATTTATTTATTTGTAATAAACTCACCAGAACTCTCCGTCCTCCCGCTGGATTCGTTGCAGCCTCTGTTGTTCCTGGGCGCTCACAGTGTTCCATTCAGGCCTGTAAAAGCAGTGTTTGTAAAAGATCTTAATAAATAATCAAATAATAAATATTTCAGATTGTCTCCTTCATGAATTAATTTGTCTCAAAATTTGAGATAGATGTTTTTGATAACTTGTTGACTGTTTTTAATACAGAGCACTATAATAAACCATCGTTAGAGTCAGTGAAATGATCCAAACCCATTTTCGTCACTCCATGGGCCCAGCCACTCTGTGTTGCCCCATGGGTTGAGAATACGCACCAGGTCCACAGGTCCATAGGTGGTCTGCACCTGATGGTTTAAATGTGAGGTAAACAGCCAAAGCGTTTATATATGTTGATTCAAACTTTTGTAATAATAAGACAGTAAGTAGATTTACTTATTTCTTTTCAGTGGCCAGTGGAAGAATCTGATTTATTCCCTCTCAATTCACCTTTTTTGAGTTGTCAAATTTACCAGACATTTAGAGATGAGAAATAAAAACCCACAAGTGACAAGCACAAGTTTACCTTTTCCACGGCAGTCAGTGAGTAAGCATGTCTGAACATGATTCCCAGATCATTCTTGTATTCCACAGGACCCTGCAGGAGAAACGTGTCCATTAAAAAAGTCATTAACAAAAGTCATGACTCATATCAGAATAGACAAGTACCTTTAGGTGGAGTTTTGAAGAAAAGGTGGCAGGATTAAAATCAAAATGAGGCTTGACAGGCCTTGGCAGCTCTTACCTGCGTGTTAGCACAGTTGATTAGCGCTCCTTTAGCAAGCAGCTCAGCCAGGAAGGCCGGAAGCTCCCTGGGAAGCACGGCCACACTCAGAACCTCTGCCACGCCACCCGTCATGTCGACCATAGCCTCGTGAGGGAAACCCATGTCGAGGGCACGGTAGCCGCCTTTCAGCCTGGATCAAACGCAGAATAGACGAACAACAACCATTCACACTCACAATCACACCACGGGACAATACAGGGTGTTCAATTAACCTATCATGTGTGAGATAGAAATAATTTTCAAAATGAAATCTGGTATCTTGAGTCAGATGGTAATAACATTTCAAGAAAACATGCTCGGAAAGAAACAACAATTTGGTCATTTTGGTTTGAAATTGATATTAAGGGCCATTTTGCACATTTTCAGGCAACCTTTAAAGGTCAACCGACGTCTCCGGACAAGTTGTGTCCATAATTTGTAAAATAGCTTCAAATGACTTCTACTGAGCGTATTTTACAAAGATTCCACCGCATATAGCTATATTTTACGTTTTAAGACTCGCGCTGAAGATTCAGGAAGTCTTGTTTTTGAGTTGGTGACGAGTCCGTACGTGACGTCACTAAAGGACCGCCCTTTGACCGTAAAAAAGACGTATTGTAGCGGTCCTTCCATCACGTCAATGTATTTTGCTGTACTTGTTTGGTCTGGGGACCTCGTGTTGCACCCAAAAGCCGCCAGAAGAGGGCGTCCAAGCACCATATAAGGAATTTATCAGCCTGTGGAAGCGGAGGTGGCCACTGGAGGTCGCCATTTTGTGCCTCTTTTTTTTGGATGAGAGATTTTCCCCCAATGTTGCCTCAAAATGGCACATATAATTCTTTAATCGATTGCAAACATGTATGCTTTCCTCTTCAGAACTATTTGAATCATATTCATAACTGGACGTGTAACAAGAAAGCATATTCTCAGAATCTGAAGCCATTGTTTTGATTCACAAGCAATGCAAGACGTCTTGGCGTCACGTCACGAACTGGGGGTGGGACTTGAAAATGAAAATGCCCAATTTCGCAGCTCAATTTTTTTTGCAGATTTTGGACACTTTAAGTCATTTTTATTGGTGTTTTGCATTTGACTAAAAATATCATACTGTGTGTTTTGGGTATTTTAGATGCTATAAAACGTTTTTCTGGTGTCAGTTAAAAAACAAAAAAGTGACGTCGGTTGTCCTTTAAAGAGAGGGATTTTATCTCACAACTAAAATGTTAGCCATAAAGGCTACTTGTCAAATGGGTGTGGTTGTAAAACAATTGGAAGCAAACGCGTCCTCACTTGGCATATGCCTTCTCAAGCAGGGAGCTCCAGAACTCTCGTTTTTCCGGTGAGCTGAGGTAGATCAGATTGTTTCCATAAGTTGGTAGCAGGTCATCGATTTGAACGTCCTCCCACTGACCGTACTGCCAGAACTATGGAGGGGAAGGAGGGACATTATCCATTGTAGTCACCGCTGTCCCTGAAAGATTAAACACCTGCTAGAGTAGCACATTTGATACAATGGAGTATTCAGGACATTGATGAGAAACTAAATTAAGAAAAAAAAAATGTTGTTCACTTTTTAATCTCTTGGAATACAATTGCATTACTTAATTAATTTTAATTTTGTATAAAATAAAATAATGGAATTTTAAAGAAAATGTGTTCTGACAAGATTTTTTTTTTACAGGAAAAATTCACTCACATATTTTCCCCCTACTTTTAGAATAAAGTAAGATTTTTAGGGAATGAATAGCAATTATTTATGACAAGGGACATATTTTGGTGAAATCAACATGTACCAGCAAGTCTTATAAGAATACTGGTTATTGATATTTTTCCTGAACAACAGTTTTTAAACAAAAAAAAAAAATAGAACACCAAATGAACCCAAAGTGAACACCAATAACAACATGGATATTTTTACCCGAAAGGTGAAGCTGCCATTGTATCCATCCTGGAAGGTTTGTCCGGGGGGGACCACCTTGCGGAGCAGAGGTTGGTGTACGGCCAGAGATGCGATGGCAGAAAGCAACCAGCAGTCACCTGAGGTCGTGGGAGAAGTTGAAGAGAAATAGCAGGAAGTTAAAATATTGCAGACTTCAGTCGACAGACACTTTTACAATCTTTTGAAAATTCACTCACCAAAGCATGTCTTCTATGAGAACAGAGCCCCATAAATAAATAACAAACAAACAAACAAACAAACAAATAACCAAATAAACAAACAAATGAATACATCCATAAAAAATAAATCAAGTAAAAGTTTTATTTGATAATCAGAGTTACTACTGCAGTGGTGACCTACAAAATTTTGGTAGTCTATCATAAACAGACCCACACAAAAAGTCTCAATAAACTATGCATGAAAACACATAAAAAGTCTGCCATTTTGGTTTGAAATAACCGTACAGTATAGTCGTTATTTAATAGTTTATGAATGTTTGGAAGATGCATCCCACAAAGCCAGTTTATTTTATCAACATACCAATCACAGATCAACCACAAAAATGTCTCGAGAAGCTATACTTGGGGGCAGAAAAAAAAGAATACGCAGGAATTCTGCCATTTTGGGTTGACGCTGCAATTTTGGACATTTCCAGTTGTTTTTCAAAGAAAAAGACTTTCAGATTTAGTCCATTTTCTACCACATTTGGGCCGTGTATACGAGATGTAGGGCAACACTAAATCAATTTAGTCCCCTTGTGCACTCACTTAGCTTTCCTTGACGAACATCCAGGCGTGACGCTCCATCAATAGTGAACTGGGGCGACGAGCACAGCTCCTAGCATATAGGAAAAAGTGTACAGATGTCTGTAAGTATTAAAAACGTCTGCTACTACGAGTCTACAGTCAGGTTCCTACTTGTCCCAGGTGTGTGCGCTATGTTCTTGCTATACAAGTCTTTCTGGTAGTACAGAGGAACATATAGTAAACTATTAGTACTTAAAGTTATTGAATTGCTCTCTTCATTCCACCACGAAAAAAGATCAAAGTTATCAGAATTTAGAAGTAATATTCCCATATCACATATGAATTTATGCTCTGCCCCCTCCCCTACTGAAAAAAAGCCACCTGTGCAACAAAGGTGCACATCAATTGAGAGAGCTTTAATGGAAGAGTTATGAAAAAAGGAAGCTTTTGAAACGTAACCATGTAACTCAACATATTTTACATTGTAAAAAAAACCTTCCAAGCACGATCCACAAGAACCCAGGCGCAAATACACACATAAGCAACATAAAAAGTAGATGATGAAAAGAACAGGGAACTGGTACATAGCATATTGTGAGTTATTTTTTTTCTATGACCGAGTTGAAAGGATGAAAATGTATTCATTAGACTTTGTTTACTGTTTGAGAAATGTTATACTGGTGTGCTGTCAAGTCACATCCGGTTCAATACCTGGGGACATAATTGAATAGTTGATATACATGTATTGTATTTGTGTTTTTTTATATTTGTTTGCATTTTTTTATTACTTTTAGAATTAATATAATTCATAGTGATGCAGATGTGGACGTGAAGGTGAACGTTATGACGCGCCAGTCTACGTATAAGTAGTTTGTGAATAACCGCATAATGCAAGTAGTTGACCTTGGGCCGCTTCCACTTGACGCCGGCCTTCATCTCTAGCTCTCCGAGTGGGAAATGGTAGTCGACGTAAAGCCCGTCACGGCCCACCGCCATCCTCTCTCCGTTAAAGTCGGCGTCGCTGGCGCCCTCGCCCGGGTCGTCCGCCGCCAATAGTTCCGCGAGCCAGCGGCGCGACTGGGAACCTAGCAGCTCGTCTGAGCACACCGAGTAAGAGTCGTCATCGTCCAGCGGCGGGGGTTGCAAGGAGCCATCCGACTCGGAGGACAAACTCGGCGACTTCTCCATCTCTCGGTTAGGGTTCAGTGGACGACAGCAGAGTATAGCCGTCCAGATCAATTTAGGTCTTGTTTAGGGTGTCATACACCAAACCACAACACGCCCTCAATGTAGGTACGGCTCACCTCAGCGTGGGCGGATGACGCCAAAGCGTCGTATGTAGCCGCTTTTGAAATTTGAGCCACTGTAGGTTATGGCAAATCAAAACAGCAGATTAATCGATAAATATTATGCAAGTTATACTGTGAGGTATTCATATATTATCTTAAAACGTCATGTCGTGAGGGACAAAAACAATTTGCCCGAATGAAATTTTCCAAAACGGGATTAAATTTGTAAAATCATACCGCGCCTCGGGATTTTTTTTTTGCTCCAATACAGTATTGATGATAATAATAATAATAATAATAATAATAATAATAATAATAATAATAATAATAATAATAATAATAATAATAATAATAATAATAATAATAATACATTTCATTTCTAAGTGCCTTTCAAAACTCTCAAGGTCACTTTACAGTCACAGGAAACATATCAGGAGAGCACTCACAAACTGGGTACCCTCAGTGGTCGTTTAACAAATGTCAGAAGGAAAGAATAGGGAATAAAACCAAACATTCTGAAGCTACAAAAAGGAGAGGAGTAGCAGTACCTTACATTGCAGGAGTTTCTGAGAAACTACAAAGAGTCCTTTGGCAACACAAAATTCCTACTTCTTTCAAACCGATAAACACTATAAGGAAAAAATTAGTGCATCCAAAAGACAGGCTGCCAAATGAAAAACAAAGTAATGTAGTTTATTCAATACATTGTAAGAATGAAAATTGCAAAGAGCAATACATTGGGGAGACTAAACAAATTCTCAGAAAATGACTGTCAACATCGCAGGGATAATACTAGTGGGCCTCAATCGGCAGTACATATGCACCTAAAAGCTAGCCACCACTCATTTGATGACAATGAAGAACCCCCAACCTGAGAGCAGGGACCTATCATAGCAGAGTCCGGCACCGCCATGTCTGGACAGTAGGGATATATATATATATATATATATATATATATATATATATATATATATATATATATATATATATATATATATATATATATATATCCACACAACCAGGATCTACAGCAGTGATATCGGAATGTCATTCGGGCTGGAGAAATGTAGTCGGATGGTGACTAAGAGGGGCAAGGTAGTCCACACTGAAGGGGTCTCACTCACTGAAGGAACAATAGCAGACATTGAAAACAGCTACAAGTACCTCGGTATACCACAGGCCAATGGCAACCTCGAATTAGCAACAAGGAAAGCGGCTACGACCAAATACCTCCAGCGGGTGAGGCAAGTCCTCAGAAGCCAGCTCAATGGCAAGAACAAGACAATAAACAGCTATGCCCTGCCAGTGATCAGATACCCTGCAGGAATAATAAGGTGGCCAAAGGAAGAGATTCAGACCACGGATGTTAAGACCCGAAAACTCCTCACCATGCACGGAGGGTTCCATCCCAAGTCCAGCACCCTGAGACTGTACACAAGCCGTAAGGAAGGAGGCCGGGGACTAGTGAGTGTGAGAGCCACTGTCCAGGATGAAACATCCAAGCTCCATGAATACATCAAAGAGAAGGCTCCAACGGATGATGTACTCAGAGAATGTCTCAGTCAATGGGGAACAGAGGATGAGGTGCTGGAAGAGGGACAATCATGGGAGGAAAAGCCCCTACACGGGATGTACCACCGAACCATAGCAGAAGTGGCTGATCTCATGAAGTCCTATCAGTGGCTAGAGAGGGCTGGCCTAAAGGACAGCACAGAGGCACTCATCCTGGCTGCCCAAGAGCAGGCCCTGAACACCAGAGCCATAGAGGCAGGGATATACCACACCAGACAAGACCCAAGGTGTAGGTTGTGCAAAGAGGCACCTGAGACAATCCAACACGTAACTGCAGGGTGTAAGATGCTGGCAGGGAAAGCCTACATGGAGCTCCATAACCAGGTGGCTGGCATAGTCTACCGAAACATCTGTGCAGAGTATGGACTGGAAACCCCAAGGACAAAATGGGAAACACCTCCCAAGGTGGTGGAGAATGACCGAGCAAAAATCCTGTGGGACTTCCAGATACAGACTGACAAGATGGTAATGGCCAACCAACCAGATATCGTGGTCATAGATAAATGGGAAAGGAAAGCCGTTGTCGTGGATGTAGCGGTCCCGAGTGATGGGAACATCAGAAAGAAGGAACATGAGAAAATCGAGAAATACCAAGGGCTCAGAGAGGAGCTGGAGAGAGCCTGGAAGGTAAAGGTGACAGTCGTGCCTGTGGTGGTCGGAGCACTTGGGGCAGTGACCCCAAACTCGACGAGTGGTTGCAACAGATCCCGGGAACAACATCGGATATCTCGGTCCAGAAAAGCGCAGTGCTGGGAACAGCACGGATACTGCGCAGAACCCTCAAGCTTCCTGGCCTCTGGTAGAGGACCCGAGCTGAAATGGGGACAGACACCACCCATGGTGGGTGAGACGAGATTTTTTTTTTTTTTTTTTTTATATATATATATATATAGGGCCGAAACTACCAGTAAGACTTTAGTTCGCTGAAGAAGCATCTTGGATGAGAAGCGAAACGTCCGACACCTTCAAAGAAGTACAGATGACGGCAGAAGAAACCTTTTCATCGATGGACCACTCCTGTACGACTGAGAGCTTACACAGACGAGTCACAGGATCGGTTTTTCTGCGGGTGAGATGCGGCAGCCACATGCGCCAACATTCACTGAACCCGGAAGTAATTCAAATAGATAGAAAGCTAGCCAGCTACCCAATAGATAGCCAGCTAGATGGTTAGCTAACTAGCTAGATAGCCATCTAGCTAATAGCTCGATAGCTAGCTAGACAGATAGGCAATAGATAGCCAGCTAGCTAATAGATAGAAAATGAATAACAAAGTTAGCTAGACAGATAGCTAATAGAAAGCAAATTTATAGCAAAAGGATAGCCAGCTAGTAGCTAGCTAATAGATAGGAAATAATTTGTTTTCCTCATGATACTTTTTTCCACGCAAGATTATTTGACTCTCATATGATATAAATCATATCCTTGCAAAATTACAACATTGTACAAAAAGTGTGTTCTTGCAACATTGTGACATTTAAAAAAATTGCCTTGTTTGTTTTCACTACTGAATACTGTACTTTACTGCACCACATTCATACTCCTTCACTTTTTCTTTGACATGTTCAGAAATATCCAGTTAATAATACACTTTCATATCATCGATGTTACAACTAAGTGTGTGAGAGAGAGATGAAATCATCACATTAATTCAAAATAAGGACAAACAAGACTGGAAATTATAATTTATTTTTATTGTGTGTGTGTGTAAATGATCGTGTTTGCTCTATGTATGTATGTGCATGTGTCACTGGGATGTGGCCATGATACTGGACACGCCTGTGCAAGGAGACAGAAAAATATTTTTTTAGTGATGTTTAGCGAACAAAAGGGTGAACATCTCATGTTGTGGTACTGACTCTCAAAGTCGATCTTCTCCACGATGTTCTTGGGTTTGACACTCTCTTCTTGATTGAAGACAAAGATCTGTCCGTCTTCTGTCTCTGTCCAGCTATACCTGTTCATCCACATCTTCACCTGTGTGTCTGCAATGTGACACACACATAAAAATCAAAGTAATAACTTTATATCTGACTTCCTACTACATCGGCTATTTGACCGACAAGCAGAGGTGGCAGTGAGTCACATTGCGCAAGTGTCAAGTTACCGCGGGAAAGAAAAACTAATAATCAGGGAAGTTGAGTTGCCGCCAAATTTTAAGCAAGTTGAGTCAAGTCATCACATACATAGTTTAAACAAGTTGTAAGTGAAGTCATAATCAACTTGCTCAGTCACAATATTAATTGGAGTGTTAAAAATATATTTTCACTGATTATGACACAAAAAGGTACATGACACAAAAAGAACTACTCTAAAATTGAAAACAACTTACCTCATTCACTGCCATTCCAGAATGTGTTCAGGAATTGAAAATATGTCATAGAGCGCCATTCCTGAATTTGTTCAGGTTTTGTTTTTTCTTGTTGGGATGCCGATAAAAATGCTGGCCAGACCTACGGCAATGTTTTTTCCCTTCCAAAAAGGGGGCAGCATTTCCCTTTTTTCCATGTTAGCAGTCTGTTCCAGCTTCAGCTGTTATTAAAGTGCTTTACAAACCAATATGTATTGCTTTTTGGACAGCCACCCTCATCTCAAGTTCATATAACTCCAGACCCAATTTAGGAATTAGCTATTTTTTATGATGAAAGAAGAGACTAAGGTTTCTTACGGTGCATTGACTGTTTATGCGGTCCTAAAACTCAATATTCTGTACGTCCTGGGATTTAAGTGACAATGACAAAAACACTGGCACTGGAGTGGACACATTTTTTCACATCTGGCAGTGAATGAGTTGAGGAAGTATCAAGTTCATTTATGTATACAGTGATACCTCGGTTCTCGACCATAATCCGTTCCAGAACCCTGTTCGAAAAGCGATTTGTTTGAACACCAAAACCATTTTTCCATTACAAATAATGTAAATCGTTTTAATCCGTTCCAACACCCTGAATGTTTACCTTTTTAGTACAGTGTTTTATACATGATTTTGTGCATGAAATTGCACATTAAAATGCTGACCAACACATAAAAAGCAATGTATATCTCAGAAAATGTTAAGCAAAATAGCTTAACAAAATGTCAGCGAATTACCTCAGATTTTAAGCCCTTGTTAAAACATATCGTGATCAAAATGAGTGAGAAAGCGGGATCAAGTAAGGGGGCAAAACATATTACTTTCATGCGGAATGGGAAAATGTGGAGCGGCATTTTCGGACTGTTTATGGAAAATACGATATTGACTTCCCGCCGAAAAGCCAGATGAGAAAGAGAACGGTGGACGAACTAAAATCCCAGTTGTCCGGAGAGCAATCATTTTTCACTCAACACACTTCAAAAGCGCCACCGAAGCATCGTTCCGGGTGAGTCACGCCATCGTTAAAAAAACAGTCCTTCCAAGACGGAGAGATGGTAAAAGAAGCATTCGTTGAAGCAGCTGACTCCTTGTTCAGGGACTTTAAAAATAAGGCAGAGATATTATCTTCAATCAAAGCTCTGCAGCTGTCAAGACAAACAGTTACGCGGCGCTGTGAAGCCACGGCTGAGGATTTAACCCAGCAAATGTGGAAAGACATCGGAGATTGTGAGTGTTCTCACTGCTGAAGTCCAGGGCTCGTGGACAGTTCTGGAACTTACTCACACAGGAAAAGTACCCCAACATGAGGAAATGTGCTACCTCCTTGACTGCATTATTCGGCTCCATTTATTTATGTGAGTCGGCCTTTTCCTACATGAAGATCATTAAGTCCAAATACCGTTCCATCATGAATGATGAACATTTGGAAATGTGCTTGAGGCTGGCTGTCAGCAGCTACTGTCCGGACTATGCATCCCTGGCTGATTCAATTCAGTGCAAGTCATCAAAGTAAACTCAGGTAATTACAAAAAAATGTTAATAGTTATTTATTATGTTATGTATATGTAGTTATTATGTGTGTTGTGCAATATTGTCTTATTCAGTTATGCAAGGTACATCAACATACATTGTACATACAAAGAATCCTTAAAACATTTTAAAATAATTATTTGCATTTTTGTCGTGGGTAGATCATTTTGACTTGGTTGTTTTTATAAGTAGCTCGTATGCTGAAAAAGTGTGAGCACCCCTGCTGTACTGGATAGAACTTACCCAATGGATCTCCCAGCATTTCGGCCAACAGGCGGCGCTCTATCGTCTGGTAGGTGATACCCACCACATGGCAAATGACTGCACAACAAACACACTTCAATTGCATTGTCAAATCATCACTTTTTAACTCCTGTTATTGACAATTTCTGATGGTATTTTTACACACCATTTACCAAAAATTGAATCGGTTTTTACGATGGCAGAAAATATGACCTACCTTGTAAAATTACATAAGTTTAGTATGTATATTGATGCATATTATTTTGTGTGTAGTGTTTGTTTGGTTATAAAAATAACGACTTTCTTTTATATGTACAACTTTATCCAAATGGAAAAATGCCTTATTTTCATTATTTAAAACAAATTAATACTCATGAAAATCGCCTTTTGATGTTTACTTCAGTCATTAATTAATCAACAATATAACTAACCACAACTATTAAAACAATTGTTAGTTTGAACTCAAATATATAACATGTTTGCATTATAATAATAATAATAATAATTTATAAGCGCCTTTCAAAACTCTCAAGGTCACTTGACAGTCACAGGATGAGTTATACACATATATATTTTATGACATGCAATAATCAGTTGATTAGGTATTGAAATTAGTGTGTCATTAAATGTTAATTTAATGTTAAAATTCTGCATTTGCATTTTATATTAATTACCGGTAGTTAGAAAAACTCACAGTAGTTAGAAAAACTCACACTTGCGGACCGAGTCTTCAAAGCCAGTAATTCCATCGATGAGCTCGCGGTTCTCTTCAAGACTTGACTGTGAGGAACAGGAAAAGAGCTTTCTTCAATCACAGTACAATATTTTTTTTTCAATGAAAAAAAAATCAATCAGCCAAGTGTGTGTGATACCCAGAAGCTCTGGAAGTGGCAGGTTTCCAGCAGGTTTCCCAGGTAGAGGATCTGCCTGATGGGGCGCTCCTCTTGCTGCGGCACTGTAGTCAAGGAAATGGACCCGCCAACCCAACTTTTGTCACGAGGACACAATATAATGTAATATAGCGGTAGAAGTTTTCAATTAGAGTAAAGTCGACTAATCATTCTTAATAGTCTTTTTATGCAAATCCAAGTAAATCTTTGTAAGGTTGAAAAAGCATATGGGGTAACCCAAAATGTCAGTTTCAGACTCCTCGTGAATTCATTTAAAGAATTATTGTACTAAACAATGAATTCCCTTTGAGTTTGTCAGTCACCTATGTTGGCAGTTAACTGCTAACTTGAGTGAATTCACTTTTGCATTTAATTCTACAAAATTCAGAACAATTTTTGTAGAAAATCCTAAATAAGTATGAGTTAAGAGTCACATGGTTCATCAACCCAAATGTCATACCAAAAGTTGGTTAGCAGAGTATGTAAAAAAGCCGAAACATTTCATTTTCCGACCAAGTAATTCGCCTTTTGTACAAATCGCATCCACCCAATACCTCTTGCCAGAGCTTTATTATGAAGCTCTCAACAAAGTTTAATATTTGTACAAAATTTTACTCAAATCTCACAAAAGTGCATGAACCTGTCAAAGCTGGAATTCGTACCGAGAGGATACGTGTGTCTGGTCAATCATGCACTTGCAGAGCGTGAAGTCCGTGTGGGGCAAATTGGTGAGTGCCTTGAGCAGGATTTGGGAAGTCACATTGGTCTGGAAGTAGGGTGGGTTGAACTGGTACCTTTCGGAAACCACATGACATTGTGACGCCGTTACAAAATACAGTAACACTTATCAATTTGGGTGGGACTCACAGCTTGAGAACAGCCAGGTTGGCTTCCAGGTCGTATGCGTTTTCCCGTGCTTGCGTCTCCACATAACGCTCCAACGTGGACAAGTTTTCTGGGTTATATCTGACATTTGAAGGGACAGTAGAGAGAATAATAACGTGAAAACGCCATAGGGGGCAATGATTTAAGAAAATATGATTTGTAGGAGAATTGTTTTAAAATCATTAAGTAAAATTAACTTACCGAAAGATTTGCCACTTTTGTACAATTAAGAATTGTTTTTGTTCAAAATGTGCTAATTTCGAGTCAGCGACTGTGTTTTAATTCAATGGACCACAAAGTTACAGCTACCACGAAAACATGTACATGGAGGGAGTCCAAACTGAATATCGAATTGACATGACATGCATAAACCTCAAGTAAAAGAGTAATTTTCGAGAAGAGTTACTATTATTTTTAGGAAAACCCAAACCTGAGACATGTCTGATTTTAAAGGCAGTGGGTAGAAAAACGTAGCTAGCATTCCCGTTAGCATGCAGCTACTCTCAATGTAAACCAAGCAAACTTTCATACCGATCAATTCCTCGTAAGAGTTTGGCCACGTTCGCTTTCATCAGCTCGAAAGTCGACGACATTTTCATTCAAGAAACGAGGAAAGCGGGAACAATTTGGAGCACGAATTCAATCCCCACACGTGGAGCGAAAACAGACGGCAGTGAAGTGAAAACAGAGTCGGAAGGGAAAGATCGTCGGGCCGGAAAAGAGACGCCATCAGGCCGGAAATGAAAAACTGAGATCGGGGAAACAAGTGGCAGGAATCATCTTAGTAACAAGCAACTCAACTGCGACACGCATTTAAGGCAAATGACAGCGACATTCATGTGATGCCTTTGATTCAAATGTACCAGAGTATAATCAAATCAAATTACCTGATTATTTAACAGTCAATGTCGAATATATTTTTATGTTTGGATTTCTGGCAAGTTTTCTCGGTTATCATAATGCCCACTAGAGGACAGCAAAACCTGCGGCGGCGTTCGTTTTGACGTATATCGGATCCACAGGTTTGTTCCTCGTTGCGTTTTTACCCAATAGCGTCATAATACGTTTGTATTTTATGGCTGACATTTTATGTATCCACTTTAAAATACTGAACTATATTTTATAATTGTTTATTTTTTCAAATGTTTGTTCGGTTTTGCCTAATATGTTCCCCAATGTTGGTACATTTTTAAACCTCGTTTCCCCCCATCAATACTCATATTTGCATGCATTTGTCATTATTTGCGATATTTTCTCCTAAATGTGTAAATTTTTTACAATGTCTTTTTTATTTATATTGTTTTTCTCCAGGTCCTGCGGTTTCCTCCCACATTTCAAAAACATGCATCAGAATCATCTTTATTGCCAAGTATGTAGATCACACAAGGAATTTGTCTCCGGTAGAACACGCTGCACGTATCATGGTAGGGAGAATGAACTCTCCAAATTGTCCCTAGGTGTGAGTGACTGTTGTATGTCTTTGTGTGAGAAGTATGGTTGTACAACAACGGGAAAATGTTTTCCACTTTAAGTAGCTGGTATGAAATGAAATATACCACCTGAACGGGGATTTGAACCCTGGACCTTTTACAACACAGGTGTCAAAGTCAAGGCCCGCCGACCAAATCAGGGCCGCCACATCATTTTTTTCGGCCCGCGAAAGCAAATCAAACAAATCAAGATTGCTAAAATCTGAGCCAAAATTTCATATTTTTGGATGTCAACCACAATAAAAGTCATTATTCTTGACTTCAGATTTTAAAATGAGTTATTCATTAATTTGCTGTGTGCTCTATATGTAATATTTGAAGGGATTTAAACATTCTAATGGGTTCCAAAATTCATAACGGCCCTCGAGAGGAAACCATAACTACAATGTGGCCCGCGGCAAAAAATGACTTTGACACCCCTGCTTTACAACAACAGGAAAATGCCCTTCCCTTCAATTTTGTGCTCCCAGATGAATAAAACTGCCTGAACAGGGATTTGAACCCTGGAACCTCAGATTAAAAGTCTGATGCGCTACCAAAACAGAGTTCCTTCAAAACGATACAGTCTGCATTCCAAAGAGTTCTTGATTCGATTTAGAAGGATGGTTTTACAAGAACACAAAAACGGTTTTCCTTCAATTTTGTGCTCCCAGATGAATTATACCACTTGAACAGGGACTTGAACCAGGGACCCTCAGATTAAAAATCAGATCCTCTACCAACTGAGCTATCCAGGCCATGGGCGGGACTAAATCCTGTGTAGTCTGCTGCAAAATAAAAGCACATAGTCGGAAAGGGAAGTGGATTGAAAACAGGGTTCCTTCAAAAGCTTACTTGTCTACATTCCAAAGGGTCAATGTTACAACTCAGAAGTATGGTTGTAGGACAATGGGAAAAGGTTTTCCACTTCAAGTTGGTAATATCAAATGAAAAATGCCACCTGAACGGGGACTTGAATGCTGGACCCTGACATTAAAAGTCGGTTGCTCTACCGCCTGAGCATACAGGCCCTGTTTTCCACTTCAAATTGGTGATTGGAACAGGGACCCTCAGATTAAAAGGCGGATGCTCTCCCGACTGAGCTATCCAGGGCCTGATTGTTTTTTTTTTTTCTCGCTGTGGTTTCCATCGTGGGAAGGGGGATTGGTCTGAAAACAAGTTTGGTCTGAAAACAAGATTCCTTCAAAACGATACACTCTGCATTCCTAAAATTCCATGTTACAACTCAGAAGTTTGGTTTTACAAGAACAGGAAAATGTCCTTCCCTTAAATTGTGTGTTCCCAGATGAATTATACAGCCTGAACAGGGACTTGAAACCTGGACCCTCAGATTAAAAGTCTGATGCTCCACCAAGTGAGCTATCCAGGTCATGAACAGCGCAAAATCGTGTGTAGTTGCTGCAAAATGATAGCACATTTTCCACTTCAAGTTGGTAATATCAAATGAAAAATGGCACCTGAACGGGGACTTGAATGCTGGACCCTGACATTAAAAGTCGGTTGCTCTACCGCCTGAGCATACAGGCCCTGATAGGTCTTTTTTTCGGTGTGGTTTACTACACAATAAAAGCACTCCATCGTGGGAAGGGGGATTGGACTGAAAACAGGATTCATTCAAAATGATACAGTGTGCATTCCAAATATTCCGTGTTGCAGTAGTATGGTTTTACAACACAGGGAAAAGTCCTTCCCTTCAAGTTGGTGATATCAGATGAAATACATTGCCTGAACAGTGATGAGAAGGTTTCTTCAGCCGTCATCTGTACAAAAGTGAAGGTTTCGGACGTTTCGCCTCCTATCCAAGAGGCTTCGTCAGCGAACTAAAGTAGAAGAACTTCGAAGCCTCTTGGATAGGAGGCGAAACGTCCGAAACCTTCACTTTTGTACAGATGACGGCTGAAGAAACCTTCTCATCGATGGACCACTCCTGTACGACTGAGAGCTTACACAGACGTATTGCCTGAACAGGGACTTGAACCCTGGACCCTCAGATTAAAAGTCTGATGCTCTACCAATTGAGCTATCCAGGCTCTGATAGGTTTTTTTTTTCAGTTGTTTACTAAAAAAGAAAAGCATACAATCGTGGGAAGTGGGATTGGACTGAAAGCAGGATTCCTTCAAAATGATACAGTCTGCATTCCAAAGAGTCCGTGTTACGACTCAGAATTATGGTTTTACAACAACAGGAAAATGTCCTTCCCTTCAATTTTGTGCTCCTCAACTAACAGTATCACCTGAACAGGGACTTGAACCCTGGACCCTCAGATTAAAAGTCTGATGCTCTACCGACTGAGCTATCCAGGCCATGGCTGTTACTAAATCGTGTGTAGTCTGCTGCAAAAGGTCTGTGCAACGTCTCAGTCATACAGGAGTGGTCCATCAATGAAAAGGTTTCTTCAGCTGTCATCTGTACTTCTTTGAAGGTGTCGGAGGAACATATTTTCCACATCAAGTTGGTGATATCAAATGAAAGATACCACATGAACAGGGACTTGAAGACTGGACCCTCAGATTAAAAATCAGATGCTCTACCGACTGATTCATCCAGGCACTGATAGGGTTTTTTCCGCTGTGGTTTACTACACAATAAAAGCACTCCATCGTGCGAAAGGGGATTGGACTGAAGACAGGATTCCTTCAAAATGATGCAGTCTGCATTCCAAATATTCCGTGTTGCAGTAGTATGGTTTTACAACACAGGGAAAACTCCTTCCCTTCAAATTGGTGATATCAGATGAAATACATCGCCTGAACAGGGACTTGAACCCTGGACCCTCAGATTAAAAGTCTGATGCTCTACCAATTGAGCTACCCAGGCTCTGATAGGTTTTTTTTCAGTTGTTTCCTAAAAAACAAAAGCATACCATCGTGGGAACAGGGATTGGATTGAAAGCAGGATTCCTTCAAAATGATACAGTCTGCATTCCAAAGAGTCGGTGTTACGACTCAGAATTATGGTATTACAACAACAGGAAAATGTCCTTCCCTTCAATTTTGTGCTCTCAACTAATAGTATCGCCTGAACAGGGACTTGAACCCTGGACCCTCAGATTAAAAGTCTGATGCTCTACCGACTGAGCTATCCAGGCCATGGCTGTTACTAAATCCTGTGTTGTCTGCTGCAAAAGGTCTGTGTAACGTCTCAGTCATACAGGAGTGGTCCATCGATGAAAAGGTTTCTTCAGCTGTCATCTGTACTTCTTTGAAGGTGTCGGAGGAACATATTTTCCAAATCAAGTTGGTGATATCAAATGAAAGATACCACATGAACAGGGACAGTTGGTGATATCAAATGAAAGATACCACATGAACAGGGACTTGAAGACTGGACCCTCAGATTAAAAATCAGATGCTCTACCGACTGATTCATCCAGGCACTGATAGGGTTTTTTCCGCTGTGGTTTACTACACAATAAAAGCACTCTATCGTGCGAAAGGGGATTGGACTGAAGACAGGATTCCTTCAAAATGATGCAGTCTGCATTCCAAATATTCCGTGTTGCAGTAGTATGGTTTTACAACACAGTGAAAAGTCCTTCCCTTCAAATTGGTGATATCAGATGAAATACATCGCCTGAACAGGGACTTGAACCCTGGACCCTCAGATTAAAAGTCTGATGCTCTACCAATTGAGCTATCCAGGCTCTTATAGGTTTTTTTTCAGTTGTTTCCTAAAAAACAAAAGCATACCATCGTGGGAACAGGGATTGGACTGAAAGCAGGATTCCTTCAAAATGACACAGTCTGCATTCCAAAGAGTCGGTGTTACGACTCAGAATTATGGTATTACAACAACAGGAAAATGTCCTTCCCTTCAATTTTGTGCTCCTCAACTAATAGTATCGCCTGAACAGGGACTTGAACCCTGGACCCTCAGATTAAAAGTCTGATGCTCTACCGACTGAGCTATCCAGGCCATGGCTGTTACTAAATCCTGTGTTGTCTGCTGCAAAAGGTCTGTGTAACGTCTCAGTCATACAGGAGTGGTCCATCAATGAAAAGGTTTCTTCAGCTGTCATCTGTACTTCTTTGAAGGTGTCGGAGGAACATATTTTCCACATCAAGTTGGTGATATCAAATGAAAGATACCACATGAACAGGGACTTGAAGACTGGACCCTCAGATTAAAAATCAGATGCTCTACCGACTGATTCATCCAGGCACTGATAGGATTTTTTCCGCTGTGGTTTACTACACAATAAAAGCACTCCATCGTGCGAAAGGGGATTGGACTGAAAACAGGATTCCTTCAAAATGATGCAGTCTGCATTCCAAATATTCCGTGTTGCAGTAGTATGGTTTTACAACACAGGGAAAAGTCCTTCCCTTCAAATTGGTGATATCAGATGAAATACATCGCCTGAACAGGGACTTGAACCCTGGACCCTCAGATTAAAAGTCTGATGCTCTACCAATTGAGCTACCCAGGCTCTGATAGGTTTTTTTTCAGTTGTTTCCTAAAAAAGAAAAGCATACCATCGTGGGAACAGGGATTGGACTGAAAGCAGGATTCCTTCAAAATGATACAGTCTGCATTCCAAAGAGTCGGTGTTACGACCCAGAATTATGGTATTACAACAACAGGAAAATGTCCTTCCCTTCAATTTTGTGCTCTCAACTAATAGTATCGCCTGAACAGGGACTTGAACCCTGGACCCTCAGATTAAAAGTCTGATGCTCTACCGACTGAGCTATCCAGGCCATGGCTGTTACTAAATCCTGTGTTGTCTGCTGCAAAAGGTCTGTGTAACGTCTCAGTCATACAGGAGTGGTCCATCGATGAAAAGGTTTCTTCAGCTGTCATCTGTACTTCTTTGAAGGTGTCGGAGGAACATATTTTCCAAATCAAGTTGGTGATATCAAATGAAAGATACCACATGAACAGGGACAGTTGGTGATATCAAATGAAAGATACCACATGAACAGGGACTTGAAGACTGGACCCTCAGATTAAAAATCAGATGCTCTACCGACTGATTCATCCAGGCACTGATAGGGTTTTTTCCGCTGTGGTTTACTACACAATAAAAGCACTCCATCGTGCTTAAGGGGATTGGACTGAAGACAGGATTCCTTCAAAATGATGCAGTCTGCATTCCAAATATTCCGTGTTGCAGTAGTATGGTTTTACAACACAGTGAAAAGTCCTTCCCTTCAAATTGGTGATATCAGATGAAATACATCGCCTGAACAGGGACTTGAACCCTGGACCCTCAGATTAAAAGTCTGATGCTCTACCAATTGAGCTATCCAGGCTCTCATAGGTATTTTTTTCAGTTGTTTCCTAAAAAAGAAAAGCATACAATCGTGGGAAGTGAGATTGGACTGAAAGCAGGATTCCTTCAAAATGATACAGTCTGCATTCCAAAGAGTCGGTGTTACGACTCAGAATTATGGTATTACAACAACAGGAAAATGTCCTTCCCTTCAATTTTGTGCTCCTCAACTAACAGTATCACCTGAACAGGGACTTGAACCCCGGACCCTCAGCTTAAAAGTCTGATGCTCTACCGACTGAGCTATCCAGGCCATGGCTGTTACTAAATCGTGTGTAGTCTGCTGCAAAAGGTCTGTGCAACGTCTCAGTCATACAGGAGTGGTCCATCGATGAAAAGGTTTCTTCAGCTGTCATCTGTACTTCTTTGAAGGTGTCGGAGGAACATATTTTCCACATCAAGTTGGTGATATCAAATGAAAGATACCACATGAACAGGGACTTGAAGACTGGACCCTCAGATTAAAAATCAGATGCTCTACCGACTGATTCATCCAGGCACCGATAGGGTTTTTTCCGCTGTGGTTTACTACACAATAAAAGCACTCCATCGTGCGAAAGGGGATTGGACTGAAGACAGGATTCCTTCAAAATGATGCAGTCTGCATTCCAAATATTCCGTGTTGCAGTAGTATGGTTTTACAACACAGGGAAAAGTCCTTCCCTTCAAATTGGTGATATCAGATGAAATACATCGCCTGAACAGGGACTTGAACCCTGGACCCTCAGATTAAAAGTCTGATGCTCTACCAATTGAGCTACCCAGGCTCTGATAGGTTTTTTTTTCAGTTGTTTCCTAAAAAACAAAAGCATACCATCGTGGGAACAGGGATTGGATTGAAAGCAGGATTCCTTCAAAATGATACAGTCTGCATTCCAAAGAGTCGGTGTTACGACTCAGAATTATGGTATTACAACAACAGGAAAATGTCCTTCCCTTCAATTTTGTGCTCTCAACTAATAGTATCGCCTGAACAGGGACTTGAACCCTGGACCCTCAGATTAAAAGTCTGATGCTCTACCGACTGAGCTATCCAGGCCATGGCTGTTACTAAATCCTGTGTTGTCTGCTGCAAAAGGTCTGTGTAACGTCTCAGTCATACAGGAGTGGTCCATCGATGAAAAGGTTTCTTCAGCTGTCATCTGTACTTCTTTGAAGGTGTCGGAGGAACATATTTTCCAAATCAAGTTGGTGATATCAAATGAAAGATACCACATGAACAGGGACAGTTGGTGATATCAAATGAAAGATACCACATGAACAGGGACTTGAAGACTGGACCCTCAGATTAAAAATCAGATGCTCTACCGACTGATTCATCCAGGCACTGATAGGGTTTTTTCCGCTGTGGTTTACTACACAATAAAAGCACTCCATAGTGCTTAAGGGGATTGGACTGAAGACAGGATTCCTTCAAAATGATGCAGTCTGCATTCCAAATATTCCGTGTTGCAGTAGTATGGTTTTACAACACAGTGAAAAGTCCTGCCCTTCAAATTGGTGATATCAGATGAAATACATCGCCTGAACAGGGACTTGAACCCTGGACCCTCAGATTAAAAGTCTGATGCTCTACCAATTGAGCTATCCAGGCTCTCATAGGTTTTTTTTCAGTTGTTTCCTAAAAAACAAAAGCATACCATCGTGGGAACAGGGATTGGACTGAAAGCAGGATTCCTTCAAAATGACACAGTCTGCATTCCAAAGAGTCGGTGTTACGACTCAGAATTATGGTATTACAACAACAGGAAAACGTCCTTCCCTTCAATTTTGTGCTCCTCAACTAATAGTACCGCCTGAACAGGGACTTGAACCCTGGACCCTCAGATTAAAAGTCTGATGCTC
The DNA here is from genome assembly GCF_051943395.1 of Hippocampus bargibanti. NCBI lineage: Eukaryota > Metazoa > Chordata > Actinopteri > Syngnathiformes > Syngnathidae > Hippocampus > Hippocampus bargibanti. The sequence goes on from NC_142747.1 coordinate 13,845,652, forward strand.
TACCGACTGAGCTATCCAGGCCATGGCTGTTAGTAAATCCTGTGTTGTCTGCTGCAAAAGGTCTGTGTAACGTCTCAGTCATACAGGAGTGGTCCATCAATGAAAAGGTTTCTTCAGCTGTCATCTGTACTTCTTTGAAGGTGTCGGAGGAACATATTTTCCACATCAAGTTGGTGATATCAAATGAAAGATACCACATGAACAGGGACTTGAAGACTGGACCCTCAGATTAAAAATCAGATGCTCTACCGACTGATTCATCCAGGCACTGATAGGATTTTTTCCGCTGTGGTTTACTACACAATAAAAGCACTCCATCGTGCGAAAGGGGATTGGACTGAAAACAGGATTCCTTCAAAATGATGCAGTCTGCATTCCAAATATTCCGTGTTGCAGTAGTATGGTTTTACAACACAGGGAAAAGTCCTTCCCTTCAAGTTGGTGATATCAGATGAAATACATTGCCTGAACAGGGACTTGAACCCTGGACCCTCAGATTAAAAGTCTGATGCTCTACCAATTGAGCTATCCAGGCTCTGATAGGTTTTTTTTCAGTTGTTTCCTAAAAAAGAAAAGCATACAATCGTGGGAAGTGGGATTGGACTGAAAGCAGGATTCCTTCAAAATGATACAGTCTGCATTCCAAAGAGTCCGTGTTATGACTCAGAATTATGGTTTTACAACAACAGGAAAATGTCCTTCCCTTCAATTTTGTGCTCCTCAACTAACAGTATCACCTGAACAGGGACTTGAAACCTGGACCCTCAGATTAAAAGTCTGATGCTCTACCGACTGAGCTATCCAGGCCATGGCTGTTACTAAATCGTGTGTAGTCTGCTGCAAAAGGTCTGTGCAACGTCTCAGTCATACAGGAGTGGTCCATCAATGAAAAGGTTTCTTCAGCTGTCATCTGTACTTCTTTGAAGGTGTCGGAGGAACATATTTTCCACATCAAGTTGGTGATATCAAATGAAAGATACCACATGAACAGGGACTTGAAGACTGGACCCTCAGATTAAAAATCAGATGCTCTACCGACTGATTCATCCAGGCACTGATAGGGTTTTTTCCGCTGTGGTTTACTACACAATAAAAGCACTCCATCGTGCGAAAGGGGATTGGACTGAAGACAGGATTCCTTCAAAATGATGCAGTCTGCATTCCAAATATTCCGTGTTGCAGTAGTATGGTTTTACAACACAGGGAAAAGTCCTTCCCTTCAAATTGGTGATATCAGATGAAATACATCGCCTGAACAGGGACTTGAACCCTGGACCCTCAGATTAAAAGTCTGATGCTCTACCGACTGAGCTATCCAGACCATGGCTGTTAATAAATCCTGTGTTGTCTGCTGCAAAAGGTCTGTGTAACGTCTCAGTCATACAGGAGTGGTCCATCGATGAAAAGGTTTCTTCAGCTGTCATCTGTACTTCTTTGAAGGTGTCGGAGGAACATATTTTCCAAATCAAGTTGGTGATATCAAATGAAAGATACCACATGAACAGGGACAGTTGGTGATATCAAATGAAAGATACCACATGAACAGGGACTTGAAGACTGGACCCTCAGATTAAAAATCAGATGCTCTACCGACTGATTCATCCAGGCACTGATAGGGTTTTTTCCGCTGTGGTTTACTACACAATAAAAGCACTCCATAGTGCTTAAGGGGATTGGACTGAAGACAGGATTCCTTCAAAATGATGCAGTCTGCATTCCAAATATTCCGTGTTGCAGTAGTATGGTTTTACAACACAGTGAAAAGTCCTGCCCTTCAAATTGGTGATATCAGATGAAATACATCGCCTGAACAGGGACTTGAACCCTGGACCCTCAGATTAAAAGTCTGATGCTCTACCAATTGAGCTATCCAGGCTCTCATAGGTTTTTTTTCAGTTGTTTCCTAAAAAACAAAAGCATACCATCGTGGGAACAGGGATTGGACTGAAAGCAGGATTCCTTCAAAATGACACAGTCTGCATTCCAAAGAGTCGGTGTTACGACTCAGAATTATGGTATTACAACAACAGGAAAACGTCCTTCCCTTCAATTTTGTGCTCCTCAACTAATAGTACCGCCTGAACAGGGACTTGAACCCTGGACCCTCAGATTAAAAGTCTGATGCTCTACCGACTGAGCTATCCAGGCCATGGCTGTTAGTAAATCCTGTGTTGTCTGCTGCAAAAGGTCTGTGTAACGTCTCAGTCATACAGGAGTGGTCCATCAATGAAAAGGTTTCTTCAGCTGTCATCTGTACTTCTTTGAAGGTGTCGGAGGAACATATTTTCCACATCAAGTTGGTGATATCAAATGAAAGATACCACATGAACAGGGACTTGAAGACTGGACCCTCAGATTAAAAATCAGATGCTCTACCGACTGATTCATCCAGGCACTGATAGGATTTTTTCCGCTGTGGTTTACTACACAATAAAAGCACTCCATCGTGCGAAAGGGGATTGGACTGAAAACAGGATTCCTTCAAAATGATGCAGTCTGCATTCCAAATATTCCGTGTTGCAGTAGTATGGTTTTACAACACAGGGAAAAGTCCTTCCCTTCAAGTTGGTGATATCAGATGAAATACATTGCCTGAACAGGGACTTGAACCCTGGACCCTCAGATTAAAAGTCTGATGCTCTACCAATTGAGCTATCCAGGCTCTGATAGGTTTTTTTTCAGTTGTTTCCTAAAAAAGAAAAGCATACAATCGTGGGAAGTGGGATTGGACTGAAAGCAGGATTCCTTCAAAATGATACAGTCTGCATTCCAAAGAGTCCGTGTTATGACTCAGAATTATGGTTTTACAACAACAGGAAAATGTCCTTCCCTTCAATTTTGTGCTCCTCAACTAACAGTATCACCTGAACAGGGACTTGAAACCTGGACCCTCAGATTAAAAGTCTGATGCTCTACCGACTGAGCTATCCAGGCCATGGCTGTTACTAAATCGTGTGTAGTCTGCTGCAAAAGGTCTGTGCAACGTCTCAGTCATACAGGAGTGGTCCATCAATGAAAAGGTTTCTTCAGCTGTCATCTGTACTTCTTTGAAGGTGTCGGAGGAACATATTTTCCACATCAAGTTGGTGATATCAAATGAAAGATACCACATGAACAGGGACTTGAAGACTGGACCCTCAGATTAAAAATCAGATGCTCTACCGACTGATTCATCCAGGCACTGATAGGGTTTTTTCCGCTGTGGTTTACTACACAATAAAAGCACTCCATCGTGCGAAAGGGGATTGGACTGAAGACAGGATTCCTTCAAAATGATGCAGTCTGCATTCCAAATATTCCGTGTTGCAGTAGTATGGTTTTACAACACAGGGAAAAGTCCTTCCCTTCAAATTGGTGATATCAGATGAAATACATCGCCTGAACAGGGACTTGAACCCTGGACCCTCAGATTAAAAGTCTGATGCTCTACCGACTGAGCTATCCAGACCATGGCTGTTAATAAATCCTGTGTTGTCTGCTGCAAAAGGTCTGTGTAACGTCTCAGTCATACAGGAGTGGTCCATCGATGAAAAGGTTTCTTCAGCTGTCATCTGTACTTCTTTGAAGGTGTCGGAGGAACATATTTTCCAAATCAAGTTGGTGATATCAAATGAAAGATACCACATGAACAGGGACAGTTGGTGATATCAAATGAAAGATACCACATGAACAGGGACTTGAAGACTGGACCCTCAGATTAAAAATCAGATGCTCTACCGACTGATTCATCCAGGCACTGATAGGGTTTTTTCCGCTGTGGTTTACTACACAATAAAAGCACTCCATCGTGCGAAAGGGGATTGGACTGAAGACAGGATTCCTTCAAAATGATGCAGTCTGCATTCCAAATATTCCATGTTGCAGTAGTATGGTTTTACAACACAGGGAAAAGTCCTTCCCTTCAAATTGGTGATATCAGATGAAATACATCGCCTGAACAGGGACTTGAACCCTGGACCCTCAGATTAAAAGTCTGATGCTCTACCAATTGAGCTATCCAGGCTCTGATAGGTTTGTTTTTTCAGTTGTTTCCTAAAAAACAAAAGCATACCATCGTGGGAACAGGGATTGGACTGAAAGCAGGATACCTTCAAAATGATACAGTCTGCATTCCAAAGAGTCCGTGTTACGACTCAGAATTATGGTATTACAACAACAGGAAAATGTCCTTCCCTTCAATTTTGTGCTCCTCAACTAATAGTATCGCCTGAACAGGGACTTGAACCCTGGACCCTCAGATTAAAAGTCTGATGCTCTACCGACTGAGCTATCCAGACCATGGCTGTTAATAAATCCTGTGTTGTCTGCTGCAAAAGGTCTGTGTAACGTCTCAGTCATACAGGAGTGGTCCATCAATGAAAAGGTTTCTTCAGCTGTCATCTGTACTTCTTTGAAGGTGTCGGAGGAACATATTTTCCAAATCAAGTTGGTGATATCAAATGAAAGATACCACATGAACAGGGACAGTTGGTGATATCAAATGAAAGATACCACATGAACAGGGACTTGAAGACTGGACCCTCAGATTAAAAATCAGATGCTCTACCGACTGATTCATCCAGGCACTGATAGGGTTTTTTCCGCTGTGGTTTACTACACAATAAAAGCACTCCATCGTGCGAAAGGGGATTGGACTGAAGACAGGATTCCTTCAAAATGATGCAGTCTGCATTCCAAATATTCCGTGTTGCAGTAGTATGGTTTTACAACACAGGGAAAAATCCGTCCCTTCAAATTAATAATAATAATAATAATACATTTAATTTACAAGCGCCTTTCTGAACACTCAAGGACACTTTACAACAAAGACAACACACAAAACAGTAAAATCATGCATAAAGCAATAAATAATAAAACAGCATAATAAATTAGACCATGTAAGCAAGTTTAAAGAGGTGGGTTTTCAGGTGAGATTTGAAAGTAGGAAGGGAGTCAATGTTGCGGATGTTGGGTGGAAGTGAGTTCCAGAGTTTAGGAGCGGAGCGGCTGAAAGCTCTGCACCCCATCGTTGTGAGACGGGCAGAGGGCGTGTAGAGGTGGAGGGAGGAAGAGGATCTGAGGGTCCGAGTAGGAACGGAGATTTGAATTAGGTCAGACAGATAGGGAGGGGCAAGGTTATGGATGGCTTTAAATGTAAACAGAAGTATCTTGAATTCAATACGGAGTTTAACAGGGAGCCAGTGGAGCTGTTGGAGGACAGGAGTGATGTGGTGAAATGAGGGGGTTTTTGTGATGATCCGGGCTGAGGAATTTTGGACTAGTTGGAGTTTATGGAGACATTTTTGATTGACCCCGAAAAGAAGTGAATTACAATAATCGATACGGGAGGTGACGAGACTGTGGACGAGGATAGCAGTGGTGTGAGGGGTGAGAGAGGGACGGAGACGATTGATATTGCGGAGGTGAAAATATGCAGACCGGGTTATGTTATTTATGTGGGAGTGAAAAGATAGTGTGCTATCAAGGATGACACCCAGGCTCTTAACCTGAAGGGCGGGGGACATGGTAGAATTGTCAATGGTGAGAGAGAAACTGTTTGCTTTGTGAAGGGTGGATTTTGTACCGACAAGGAGAAGTTCAGTTTTTTCGCTGTTTAGTTTGAGAAAGTTATGAGAAAACCAGGATTTGATTTCTGAGAGGCAAAGTGTAAGGGATGCAGGTGGAAGAGAGGCGTCGGGTTTACTGGAGAGGTAGAGCTGGGTGTCATCCGCGAAGCAGTGAAAATGAATTCCAAATTTGCGGAAGATATCACCAAGGGGAAGAAGGTATATAATAAAGAGAAGGGGCCCCAGGACAGAACCTTGGGGCACACCAGAAGACACAGGGGAGGACCGTGAAGTGAATGAGGTAATTTGGATAAACTGTGAGCGGCCAGTGAGGTAGGAGTGAAACCAACTGAGTGGGGTGTGTGTCACGCCTAGAGTGGAGAGTCGGTTGAGCAGGATGGGGTGAGAAATTGTGTCAAAGGCCGCAGATAGATCAAGAAGGATGAGAATAGAGAGGGAGCCGGTATCTGCTGCTATGAGAAGGTCGTTCGTGATTTTTATGAGGGCTGATTCAGTGCTGTGGCGGGGACGGAAACCAGACTGGAATTGTTCGTAGAGGTTATTGTGAGTGAGGTGAGAGTGGAGTTGACAGGCGACGGTTTTTTCGAGAATTTTAGCGATAAATGGAAGATGCGAAATTGGACGTAGGTTATTGAAATCATTGGGATCTGAACCAAGTTTTTTCAGGATTGGTGTTACAGCTGCGGTTTTAAGAGGGACAGGAACAATTCCAGTGGACAGTGAGGAGTGAATAATAGCTGAAATAAAAGGGAGGAGAGCAGGTAGACAAGATTTGATGAGGACAGTAGGGAGGGGGTCAAGTTGACAGGTGGAATTCTTGGACTTGGTGATGAGGTCAGAAAGTAAGGAGGGATGAGGGAGTTCAAAAGACGACAGCAGTTGATAGGGAGTAGGAAGGTTGGGAGAGGGGGGGGATACAGAGGAGCCGAGGTGCTGGTGGATCTTGTTGATCTTTCCAGTGAAAAACAGAAGTAGTGCGTTGCAGGTGTCTGAGGAGTGAAAGTGTGGGGGGAGAGAGATAGGGGGTTGAATGATTTTGTTGTATAGGGAAAACAGAGTCCGTGAATTCCCACTGTTAGCATCAATCAGTCCAGAATAGTATTCCGATTTTGCGCGTGTGATAGAGTCCTTGTAGTGGGTGAGGTGAGCTGTGTACATGTCCTGGTGGGTGGTGAGGCCGGTCTTTCTGTAAAGTCTTTCCAGCTGCCGAGTTTTCGCCTTGGTGGAGCGGAGTTGGGCGGTGAACCAAGGGGCGGATCGAGTGAATTTGACTGACCGGGATTTAACAGGAGCAAGGGTGTTGAGCATGTGTGCAAGGTCCATGTTGTATTGGGAAACAAGTTCATCAGGGGGGGAGTTGTAGTCCGGTTTGAGGTTGGCAGCCATTGCAGTGAGGGTGACAGTGTCAATGTGTTGGATGTTCCGATAAGTGATGATGCGCGGTGGCTTGGGGAGAGAGAGTGTGATGGGAACGTTAAATGAGACGAGGAAATGGTCCGTTACAGGAAGTTCGTTTGCTGTGCAGTTGGCGGGGGTAAAACCACAGCAGCATATTAAGTCCAGGATATGCCCTTTTATATGCGTGGGGAAATCAGAGAATTGGTGTAAGCCAAAACTCTCCAATGAGGAAATAAAGTCTTTGGTGAGGGGATGGGTGGAATTGTCAATGTGTATGTTGAAGTCCCCAAGGATAATAATATTTGGTGACAGAGTGGAGAGGTGTGTGAGGACGGCTGAGAAGTCTTTTAAAAAGTCACGATGTGGTTTAGGGGGACGATATACAGTGGCTATAACTGTGGGAGATGGACCAGAAATTTGACACGCAAGGCATTCAAATGAGAGAGTTTCCGGGACGGGAACTTGAGTGACTTTCCAGATCTCGCGGTAAAATATCGCGAGACCGCCTCCGCGGCCCGAGAGGCGGGGTTTTGAGAGGTAAACAAACCCAGGTGGCGTCGTGTCGTTCAACTCGGAAAAGTCCCCCGCTGTTTGCCAGGTCTCATTCAAACAGAAGAAGTCCAGCTTACGGTCACTAAGGATGTCTTGGATAAGACAACCCTTACCCGTAAGCGAGCGGATGTTCAGGAGGCCGAAAGTGACGCTGGTGGTGTCATTTTGAGGGGTATTGGCCGACCTAGCCAGCCCGGCCAACACACGGTGTTGCACGGAGCGGCTGTAACCTCTGCGTGGCCGGCGGAAAGATGACCACAGGGAGGTGATATCCTTGGAGTCGTCAAGGTGAAAGTCTCGACGTGATCCGCGGTGGATATACCTCCGGGAAGAGCGGCGAGCGATTTCCGGGAATCGGAAAATCGCCTGTGGCACGCTCGTCCACCGGGAGCGGAGTTCAAGCAGCTCTGACGCCGAATATTGCAGCCGTCCAACGGGTCGTTGGAGGAGCGACATGATAGCACCCAGCAACGTCCAGAGACAGGCAGCGCCCAGGTTAGCCCTCAACAGCGGGTACAGGTGGGTGGAGATCGTCGGTGTTCTCGTTCGCGGTCCGGATAAACGACCGGAATCACGAGACGATCCGACAGCCAAAGCAGATTGGAGTTCGACCATAAGTTCCTCTGGTGACTGTCGAGTATTTCCAGTGGTACAGGAGTGGTACAAATTGGTGATATCAGATGAAATACATCACCTGAACAGGGACTTGAACCCTGGACCCTCAGATTAAAAGTCTGATGCTCTACCAATTGAGCTATACAGGCTCTGATAGGTTTTTTTTTTCCAGTTGTTTCCTAAAAAACAAAAGCATACCATCGTGGGAACAGGGATTGGACTGAAAGCAGGATACCTTCAAAATGATACAGTCTGCATTCCAAAGAGTCCGTGTTACGACTCAGAATTATGGTATTACAACAACAGGAAAATGTCCTTCCCTTCAATTTTGTGCTCCTCAACTAATAGTATCGCCTGAACAGGGACTTGAACCCTGGACCCTCAGATTAAAAGTCTGATGCTCTACCGACTGAGCTATCCAGGCCATGGCTGTTACTAAATCCTGTGTTGTCTGCTGCAGAAGGTCTGTGTAACGTCTCAGTCATACAGGAGTGGTCCATCAATGAAAAGGTTTCTTCAGCTGTCATCTGTACTTCTTTGAAGGTGTCGGAGGAACATATTTTCCACATCAAGTTGGTGATATCAAATGAAAGATACCACATGAACAGGGACAGTTGGTGATATCAAATGAAAGATACCACATGAACAGGGACTTGAAGACTGGAGCCTCAGATTAAAAATCAGATGCTCTACCGACTGATTTATCCAGGCACTGATAGGATTTTTTCCGCTGTGGTTTACTACACAATAAAAGCACTCCATCGTGCGGAAGGGGATTGGACTGAAAACAGGATTCCTTCAAAATGATACAGTCTGCATTCCAAATATTCCGTGTTGCAGTAGTATGGTTTTACAACACAGGGAAAAGTCCTTCCGTTCAAGTTGGTGATATCAGATGAAATACATCGCCTGAACAGGGACTTGAACCCTGGACCCTCAGATTAAAAGTCTGATGCTCTACCGACTGAGGTATCCAGGCCATGGCTGTTACTAAATCGTGTGTAGTCTGCTGCAAAAGGTCTGTGTAACGTCTCAGTCATACAGGAGTGGTCCATCAATGAAAAGGTTTCTTCAGCTGTCATCTGTACTTCTTTGAAGGTGTCGGAGGAACATATTTTCCACATCAAGTTGGTGATATCAAATGAAAGATACCACATGAACAGGGACTTGAAGACTGGACCCTCAGATTAAAAATCAGATGCTCTACCAATTGAGCTATCCAGGCTCTGAAAGGTTTCTTTCTTTGTTTACTAAAAAATAAAAGCACACCATCGTGGGACGGGGAATTGGACTGAAAACAGGGTTCCTTCAAAATGACAGAGTCTGCATTCCAAAGAGTCCTTGTTACGACTTACAACTATGGTTTTACAAGAACAGGAAAATGTCCTTCCCTTCAATTCTGTGGTCCCAGACGAATTATACCGCCTGAACAGGGACTGGAATCCTGGACCCTCAGATTAATAATCTGTTGCTCTACCGATTGAGCTATGCAGGGAATGAATGGGACTAAATCCTCTGTAGTCTGCTACAAAATAAAAGCACATAGTCGGAAAAGGAAGTGGATTGAAAACAGGGATCCTTCAAAAGGATACGTGTCTGCATTCCAAAGAGTCAATGTTACCACTCAGAAGTATGCTTTTAGCACAACGGGAAATGGTGTCCATTTCAAATTGGTGATATCAAATGAAAGATAGGGCCTGAACAGGGACTTGAACCCTAGAACATTATATTAAAAGTGGGATGCTCTACCGAAAACTGAAAAAAATGGCAAAAAGAAAAAAAGATGGAGAGTTTAGTAAATTTAACCCACAGATTAAAAGCCTGATGCTCTACCCACTGAGCTATCCAGGCAATGGATGGTACTAAATCCTGTGTAGTCTGCTGCAAAATGAAACACAAGGGGAACACGGAAAGGGGAATATATTCAATATTTTCCGGCTGTAGTTTACTGCAAAATAAAAGCACAACATTTTTGGAAGGGGGTTGGAGTGAAAACAGGGTTCCTTCAAAACAAAATACATGTAGTTTTCTTGGAATACATGTCCTTATTTTTTTTTAACAATTTGTTATAACAATTTGTGGAACTGTCCATTCCTCAATTGGACCTTCACACAAAAAACACACACAGAAAAAAATATCATTTAATGCATGCCACCATAAGAAAAATATATTTTGATTGAAGGAATGACTAATATAAGATAGAGTAATAATAAATAATGAATTATCATGAAAATCATACATTTCCGAAAAACAAGTCTTATATTATTAAAATATAATACATGTATATATTTTTTTATTTAAAGACTATAAGTAAAATACAATGATTACGATAAAGCCAAGGGTTAAGGTGAAAAAAAGAAAACCGTCGTCGCCTCATGTTGATGACGTCTCATTTCGTATTTACCGGGGGACTGAGAATTCGTTGTGGTACATGGAAGGAGTATATACCATCAAAAAGACACCTTGTAAGTCAGACAAATACGACAACCAAACTTAATCCATTTGAATGCACAGAACTGTTGTACCACGTGTTTCTGGTTAGAATATATGAGATTGGTGTCGAAAGAGGCATGACAATTTAGCTTGTTGCTTCCTTTGCTAGCTAACTAGCGAAAATAACAAGCCGTCGGTCAGCTAGCACTGTTTGGAATAACCAAATCACTCAAGCTGCTTGATGTCATCGTACAAAGAGGGCGACAAACACATTAACTTCACGTTTCTACAAAGACGATGTCGCGAAGTAACGCGTTGGTCTGCCAATATGAGTATACAATATGGAATTCAACCTTTTATTATATTAACCCCTTCGTCTGTGTTTGTTCACCAACACAAATCTCACAACAGCAAGCCATACCACTGGATTTGAGATTATACAATTGTCTATTACACAGCTTGTTTTATACAAGGCTATCATCACCATAGTAAAAACACCGCTATGTAATAAATGTACCGGAGTGCCAGCGCATATTAGCAAGCATCAATTTTCCTAGGCTACGATGCACATCATGAAAAACAGGTAGTGCGAATCATGTGACAAGCATTTTGTATGTGTCCCTTCTCAGGCTATGGTCTTCACTGGACTGAGTGTTGATCCTCAGTGAGATGACTGACCAGGGCAACAACAACAACCACAACATCTCCTGCAACCCCTTCGCCGCTCTCTTCAGCTCGTTGGCTGATGCCAAACAGTTTGCGTCAGGTCAAAAGTCTGCACCATTACCCACTGGACCGCCACGTGAGTAATGCAGAGCAGACGTACCCCTTCAAACTGTGAACATTTTGCTCATGAAGATGAAGTAATGCATTTCATTGAGTAGATGTGACTCGAGTGAAAGCAAATATTTCTAAAAAGTACTGTTTGGTTTTAAAAGCTGAAGTTACAGAACATTATGCAACAATTGAACATTTAATAAAGTAATTCTCTGACATACCACCTTAGTGACACTTGGTGTCAGTAGTGATGACACACACCACGATGTAAGGAAATATGGGTTGAGATAAAATATATTCCTCAATACTAATCTGGAATATCAAACTAAATCGTGATTAAATAATGCCTGCAACTCTTCTTCCATGACTGTTTATGTCACATTATAGAAGATGACTCCAGTGAGAGCCAATCAGAGTCTGAGAACTCTGTGTCAGACAGCATTGACGATAATGACGACTCTTTGGCAGAGATAAGCCGCTCCTTCCGATCCCGACAGGAGCTGTGCGAGCAACTCAATGTGAATCACATGATCCAGCGTATATTTCTGATCACCTTGGATAACAGTGAGTAATTCAAAACACCTTATTTTCTCATGAGTGGATTTATTACCCTGTATTGCCTTTATTTATTCTCGTATGAGGCTGTATAAAACCACACAACAAAGATATGTCAGCCATGTTGGGGTGAACGTTGATAACTTGGTTCAGCACATTGGTTCAGCATTGACTAATTTGCGTTTTCCCCCCTTCCAGGTTTTTTCCGTAAACAATGTTATTTGAAAATATGTTTTTATACACATTATTCCCCATTCTTTGTATAAAAATATAGAAAAGTTTTTTGTTGTTGTTGTTGTCCCTGCTTTGAAATTTTCTTCAGGAAGTCTATCTTCTTCCCTATGGAAACCATGCATTTAGGGTTAATTGGAGACTAGAACTAGAGGTTGTGTACATATTTAAAGAAAATTTTGGCTTGTTAGGTTGACATATTTATGTCTGATAGTGTTGCTGCAAACTATTACACCCGGTAAGATATATTTCTTTTGAATAGTGTAGTATTGGTTGCCATGATGCGTTTGTCAAGCCTTCACTTTGTCATCTAGTGAAATCACACCAAGAGTGTGCGGAAATTAAACCATGACTCATCACCATCGTGTTACGAGAAGTCTTGTTTTGAGCATACTGGGTCTCTGCACTGACACTCTTTCAGGATGAGTCATTATTCTTATGAGGTGCACAATAAAATGCTGCACAATAAAAAAGATATCCAATAAATGCAGCCGTTCAATCTATTTCCCCAATACAGAAATCAGCCCAAACTTGTGAATTGATTCTTCTTTTTATTGTGCACACATTTTTTTATCCTTACCTCAAGGTGATCCCAGTCTGAGAGGGGGTAATGGGATCCCCCCTCGCTGTGTTTACCTGGAGGAAATGGCAGCTGATCTGGATGGACAGGATTGGTTGGACATGGACAACATAGAGCAGGTTGAATAGCCTCACACTTTTTGTGTTTGGGAACATTTCCCTGCAGCTTATTAGCTAGTCTTTATTTCGAAGGTGATAAGAACTGAACACATTTTGGCATGTACTTGCGCTGTCTCCTCTTCCTAGGCACTTTTTAATCGTCTGTTGCTGCTTGAACCAGGAAATCATCTCATCTACATGACATCATGCAGTGCTGTGAACCTGTCAGCTGACCGTGATGCTGGAGAGAAGTGTGCCATTCCATACCTCTTTGCTTGTTATCAAAGGGCAAAGGAAGAGGTATTATAATAATAAGAAGAAAAAATGCCACCATTAATTATCTTTTTAAGAACATTTTTTAGTTACAAAATGTTATTTCAAAAGGTTTTCTCTTTCTATAGTCAGCCAGTTTCTACTACAATGCGAGCCACCTTTTATTCAAAGCACAACACAAACCAACTGAGAGACAAGTGGAAAACTTATTGATTTAATTCTGGAATCTTCATTATTCAAAAACTTATTTTATTTTTACTTTCATCAGGTAACCAAGGTGCCGGAGAAGCTGTTGCCATTTTCCGTTCGTTGTAGGAATCTGACAGTCTCAAACACGCGTACAGTTCTGCTCACCCCAGAAATCTACGTCAACCAAACTGTGTATGAGCAACTTCTCAACCTGCTGCTGGATGCTTACACTCGAGCACGTATGTTTTAGATTGAGCTCAGTCAATTTCCTTGTGTGCCGTTTTTGTGACAGGGGAAGCGTTATGTGTCAATTTTACTCTTTGCAATGTGGCAATGGCATTTCAGAGCCAGAGGAGGTGGTGGAGTTTGTTGAGGAGGTGATTGCTGGCTTGCTCTCTGATCAAGAGGTGCGGACCTTCAAGGAGGTGATAGTTCCAGTGCTTGATATCTTCCAGGGTCGAATCAAAGACATTGATCTGTGTCAGCCCTACTTCTACTTCTACCTTGATGTACTTATCTACTTCAGCTATAATAAAGACATTGCCAAGGTCAGAAAGCCTTCTGGTAGATCTTATTTGTTTAGATTTCATGCTCCCACTGATACTTGATGCTTCTAGGTATTGATGGAGCACATTCAGCCTAAAGATCCGGCAAATGGGTTGCTGTACCAGAAGAGCCTACTTGGAACCGTGTTGAATGTCTCTTGCCTGTTGAAAACACCAGGAGTGGTAGAAGGACATGGCTTCTTCTTGAACCCATCCCGTTCCAGCCCTCAGGAGACTAAAGTCCAGGAGGCAAACATCCACCAGGTAAAGAACCACTCTGATTGTCTACCCAATGAAGTCATCAGGATTCAATGATGACGTTTACACCTTCTTTTCCAGTTTATGGGCCAGTTTCACGACAAGCTGCATCAAATGTTTAAATACTTGCTGCAGCGGTCAAGTGAGACACGCCACCTGCTGCTGTCATGGTTGGGCAACTGCCTGCACGCAAATGCTGGCCGGGCCAAGATTTGGGCCAATCAAATGCCAGAGATCTTCTTTCAGATGTATGCCTCAGATGCATTCTTCTTGAATTTGGGTGCAGTCCTTCTGAAGCTGTGTCAGCCCTTCTGCCGGCCTCATTCATCCAAATTGCTCACATTTAATCCCACATACTGCGCAGTGCGAGACCTGAGTGAAGAGGAGAGGTGCATTCGCAATGTGCACGCGAGAGGTAAATACTGATGGCTTCCTTTTAGTGACCCAAATATTTAGGTGTTTTATTGAAACACCATTCATTTGGAGTGACACTTTCCAGTCATTTAGATTCACAGTTGAATGATCAGCTGTATCCTTCGTCAGGTCTTGACAAGGAAACCTGTCTGACTCCCATGCCCTCCCAGCCCACGCAGGAGCCTGCTGAAGAGTCCTACAGCCTACTGACAGAAAACCTCATCCTCACCCAGCTCACTCTGCATCTCGGCTTCCACAGGTATTTCTTCACATCCCCCAAATTGTGCTGCTTGGTGGAGTTTAACTTTAGTATTCAGCCAGGATGACAAAACATGTCATGTTTTAATAGGTTCCTAGGGAAATGCGATGTAACAAATTTACGGAATTCCCGAGCATTTGTTCCACCTAACCCATTCTGTCCCTGTTATAGGGATGCATCTGGGCCGCGCCCTTGCGCCATTTACTCATTTTGACAGCCACTGGCGCAACTTTGTAACTCCACTGCGCCAGCACCGACGCATGTCTATTACGATTAGCAAATATTGCTACATGATCCGCGCCACATATAACATACAGTACTTCTGTTAAAATAGCTAAAGAAACAAATTTAGTTCAACATCAATTGACAACTGTTTCGTTTTCCATCAGAGGTTTTAATTTTCGTTGTCTGCCATCTTGCCTTACCTTCTTCTTCTTTTCCTTTCAGATTTTCCCTTCAGGGGTCTTGCCTTACCGATATCTAGCCATAATCACCTTGCATTTGTTTCGCTGCGTTCCAAAGTTGTGGTAGAGGATATTTCGGGTTTTCCGTGATCCGCCAGAAACTGCCGAAAGAGATAATCGAATATTAATTTACCCGTGGTG
This sequence comes from Hippocampus bargibanti, assembly GCF_051943395.1. Taxonomy (NCBI): domain Eukaryota; kingdom Metazoa; phylum Chordata; class Actinopteri; order Syngnathiformes; family Syngnathidae; genus Hippocampus; species Hippocampus bargibanti. Next base: position 13,861,001 of record NC_142747.1, read on the forward strand.
CGATTACAGTATTTACATTGCATATGACAGATGCTTGCAATATGGAGCGTGAGAACAGGAGTAAACCTCTAAAAGACATTAAAACAGGCAGCAAACAAACACATTCTCATTTTTTTTTAGAAACAATTGAATAAGTCTGCGAAGGGTAGTGACAATTCGTTGCAGCTAACTGCTGTTAATGATTCGAATTTAGTGGCTCACGGGAACGATGTCAGAGCTGTTGCAGCACATTGAAAATTTGTTTAAGTAAACACTCGTAAGATATTTTTTGCTATGTCTGTTCTCTGTCTTTTATATAATACCGTAGAATCAGAATCATCTTTATTGCCAAGTATGTAGAACACACAAGGAATTTGTTTCCGGTAGATGTATGATGTTACAGTGTCTGTGTATTCATCCAATGTGCCCGTTGAAGTTTCAAAGACGCTCCAATCAGTGCAGTCTAAGCATTCTTGTAGCGATAACTTTGCTTCATCTGTCCATGTTTTAACTGTCTTGACTACCGGTTTTACACATTTGAGTTAGAATATCAAAATAGCGCTAGATTGATTATGTAGTAACAAAATAAAATTCTAAATGTTTGTTTATTTTATGTATAAATAAATTATTTGACATGAATTAAAATAGTTGATATATTGGAAAAATAGATTTTACTCAAATAATGTTTTTTTTCATTTGCAATTTAGAAATACAGTAAAGTCTCGTTATATCGATATTCTCGGGAGTCGGAAAAAATATGGATATAACCGGACTATCGATATATCCGATCCTGCGGCATGTAAATTTTCTCCTTGCGTTCATAGAAATAGTATCGTAATAAGCAGTACTACCGATATAACGAGACTTTACTGTATCATGCTCCCATGAATGTATTTTGGTTTATTTCAATCAGTTTAGTGTAGTTGTGCAATCTCGATAAATTGGGCCCCATCAATTTTAGAATTTGGCCCCCTTTTCTGGCACAAGGTGGCCAACTGGCTCCCTTTTTTAATTTCCCAGATGCATACCTGTAGGAGAATGTCACAAAATTGAACCGGTATTGTGTTGTTGCATCCGCAGACTCCACGAACAGCTGGTCAAGATGAACCAGTCTCTGCACAGGCTCCAGGTGACGTGGGAGGAGGCCCGTCGCACAGGAAACCCCATGTCGGAACAACTCTTGGAGCAATTTGAACGCCTGATGATTGTCTTTTTGTCAACCAAAGCTGCCACCACACAACCCGCCATGTTGCAATGCTGCCTTAACCTCCAAGCATCCACTGCTGCTCTGCTGGTGCAGTTTGCTTTGGGAAATCATGGCCACGAACATGTAGCACTTAGTTTTCCGCTGCCCACACTGCAAAACACCATGCTCTGCTTTGTACCAGGTAAGGTTGTGAAATAAATGGATTAACCCCTAAAGTAGGTTTCCTTGAGTGGCATGCTCATGAATCATTGCCAAAGTTTGGTTCATTTTATTTAAGTTTAAAGTGAAATTAATGTGATGGTGGTACTTGCAGAGCTGATTTTTTGACACTTCAACACATTTGTGAGCCCTTGTATTAAACATGTACTCGTATGGTTTTTTTTCAGAATTTTTTGTGGAGAACTTGGGAGATTTTTTCACCTTCCTTCGTCAATTTGCTGATGATGTTTTGGAGACTTCTGCTGAGAGTCTTGAGCAGATTCTTAACTTTATCACGGTCTTCATGGGTAATGTAGAACGGTACGGTATCGGATTTAATTGTATCAGATCAAACATAACCCCGTGAATGCTTCAGCAAATATTCCATATTGCTTTCACGACAGAATGAAGAATCCACATCTAAGAGCAGAGCTTGCAGAGGTCTTAGAAGCTGTAATGCCTCACATGCTGCCTCTGGCGCCCGGTACTCCTCAGCCAATTGTCTTCCAGCGACAGAGAGTCTTCTGCTCTTACAAATATGCACCTCAATTAGCCGAAGCCCTCATCACTGTGTTTGTAGACATTGAATTTACAGGTGAGATACTGCAGCTTGAATAAAATAATATAAATGTGCTTTTCTATTCACGTGTAATCAACCCATTTAACGTTTTGAAAATTGCTTTTGAAAATTGCCTCGAGCGTGAAAGCCTAAGGTTTTTTTTTTAAATTTTCGACCCCCTTGTTTGTTTTTTTTTTTTTACATTTTAGAAAATTGTTGTCTGTAATGCTTCTTGTAAATATTTCAGATTGTTTTAGAGGAAATCATATGGTAATGTTTAGAACCATTTAGCTTCTCCTTTACCCCCTGTTGTTCTACAGGCGATCCTCACCAATTTGAACAGAAGTTCAATTACAGAAGACCCATGTATCCCATCCTCAAATTTATGTGGGGTGAAAATAACTACAGAGAGAGTATCAAGGTAATTTTTTTTCCAGATTACAAAATATTCCGACAATTTGGTAATTATGTTTTTATTTCCACCCATCTGACCATGGATGAAATCAATGAAATAATGTATTTTATGTTTTCTCAGTATTTGGCAGACTATGCATCCAAGAACCTCGAAGCCATGAATCCTCCTCTGTTCCTCAGGTTCCTCAACTTGCTGATGAATGATGCCATCTTTCTTTTAGATGAGGCTATTCAGGTGAGACAAAAATTTCTTCAGAGAAATAACGCATATCCTTTATTATTATTTCTTTATGAAAATGTGGAAAAGGATGTTTTTTTTTATTTTCAGTCAGTGTGTTTTTTTTAAATCTTGCAGTATCTGAGTAAAATCAAGATCCTGCAGCTGGAGCGTGATCGAGGAGAGTGGGATGGCCTTGCCCCCGATGCCCGAAGGGAAAGGGAGTCCAGTCTGCAGATGTTTGGACAGCTGGGCCGCTTCCATAACATCATGTCCAATGAGACCATCGGCACACTGGCCTTACTCACTTCAGGTCAGACCAATTCAAAGTGCATATTTGAAGTCCTTCCATCACTTGTTTCTGGCTAGTTGCAGTAATCTCCTTTTCCCCCCTAGAGATCAAAGGGATCTTTGTACACCCTTTCTTGGCGGAGAGGATCATCTCCATGCTCAATTACTTCTTGCAGCACTTGGTGGGACCTAAAATGGGTGCGCTTAAAGTGAAGGACTTCAGTGAGTTTGACTTCAAGCCGCAGCAGCTTGTCTCTGACATCTGCACCATCTACCTGAACCTGGGGTACGTTGCGAACTAACAGTGCAATCAATTTAGTTATTGTGACTTGGATATTTTGGCACCACTGTTTGCTGTAGTTGCACATATGAGCACTTTGGTTGACAAATATAATCACATTTGTATGTTTCTTTGCCAGAGACGAGGAGAATTTCTGTGCTACCGTCCCAAAGGATGGACGTTCATACTCCCCTACCCTTTTTTGCCAAACGGTGAGGGTACTGAAGAAAATCAACAAGCCCGGGGATACGATTATGGCTTTTGGAGTCCTTGCTGATAAAATAAAGGTAGCATTTGACAGTTGAGGAGATTATTCTTTTTTTTTTCTTGAAGGGAGTTGTGTATTTCCACACCATCAAATTTTCCTGTTCTCTAGTCCCATGCAGATCGACAGCAACAGGAGGAGGAGACTTATTCAGAGGCCCCGGAAGAGTTCCTTGATCCTATCATGTCCACATTGATGCTCGATCCCGTTCTTCTTCCTTCTTCCAACGTCACAGTTGACCGCTCAACGATAGCAAGGCATCTCCTAAGGTTAGTTCCCAACTAACATCAGGACAGAAGACGATTTACACATTTCTGTTCATGGTCACATAGTTATGAAACTCTAGGCAGGTTACCAGGAGTTCAGATATGCATGGACTACTGAGTGTGACTCAAAAGTAGAGCAGTTGTATGGATGTCATCTATGTGAATCGCTGCACTACGTTATTGATGGCCTGTGAACAAGAGGATTTTGTCACAGTTTTGATGCCTACACACTAACCTCCGCTAGAACACAACCTACAGGACATGATTCTTTGTAGAGCTTATATAAAAAAAGAGTATGTCCTCATTCCAGTGACCAGACAGACCCGTTCAACCGCAGTCCTCTCACCATGGACCAGATCAGGCCAAACGAGGAGCTCAGGCAACAGATCTTACAATGGCTGGATAAGCATAAGCAGGAGAAGCTGCAGCTGGGACCAAGTGACCAGACTTGATCCGCTCGGTGCCCAACAATGACTGCATCCTTCTTTGCTTCCTTCTTCCACATCTCGAATGCCCCTCTACCTTTTTTTTGTGGCTAATCTGTGGTGTACTTGTCGCCACAGATTCCACACTCTTGTCTCATACTGCATTAAATCCTATTTAAAACAGCTCAGCCAATATGCCCGCAGCGCATGTCGACTCGCTGTTTGTCTGTGCCAATGGTAAACATTTGCATTATGGGAATTGTGCGATCTTGAGCAGGAGAAGAGGATTACAGGTTGGTGAAAAAGCATTTCCTCCTTCTTAAAATTGTCCCCCCCCCATATTTATCTCATGTAAACCTTTCATATCATCATCAACCGAATTTTACCTTATTTGGCCTTCTGCACACCTAGAGATGTGACCAAACGCAACTGAATGGGACAGTCATCAACAAAAGTAAAGAAAGGTAATCATTCGAAAATGTGAGCATTGGCAGAGATTTACCAAAATGAAGTGTTGCACATTGAGACTTAGCTCCGTCCTAATTCTTTTTAGACATGATCAACATGAGTGTAATCGCAAAGTAATTTTTCATCATATATATATAATAATATATCATATATATATATATATATATATATATATATATATATATATATATATATATATATATATATATATATATATATATATATATACACACACACACACACAGTAAAGTCTCGTTATATCGATATTCAAGGGAGTCCGAAAAAATATCGATATAACCGGGACTATCGATATATCCGACCCTGTTTGCATGTAATTTTCTCCGTGCGTGCATAGAAATAGTATCGATATAACCGGGACTATCGATATATCCGATATCGATATAACAAGACTTTACTGTATATATAATTATATAATTATTATATATTATATGATAATAATATTCTGAGTAATTTTAACACGTTTTCTGTTTAAAAAGTGTCACGCCTTTAATCCTGTGCATTAATCAATACCCAAGAAGTAGTTGTCAAGATCTGGAGTGGAAGTGACACCTGGTTTACTTTGTCAGTGTTTATTGAACCAGAAACAACACGCCGGTATTGTCAAGCAAGAAATGGATTTCCCTGGCCAATGTAGCAATTGTAAGATACTACAAAGAGAAAAACCATGTGAGAAATAGTGTGGATAGTTTGGAGTGTGTGGTCAATCATTGCCACATTTTGTCGAACAGAGACTCTCCACACTGCACTTTTTAACCACAGGTATACATTAAATTATAAATATTAAGTGTTATATATCACACATATGCATACTGTATATACTCTATTAATATGGGTTGGCAACCCTCAACTGGATCTCACTTCTTACTTGGAAACATTTTTTGTTGTGAAAGCTCATGTGATACGAAGTCAAATTTTGAGGTGACGGTTGAACGCTCATGAAAATTAGTAACAGAATCCCACATACTGCACCACAGTTAACACTTGTTAGATATTTACTTACAGCCCTTATTATATTTGTTGTGTTACAATGACAGCTCCATAAGCACGCGTGAGCCTTTAAAGTTCTGACATGAAATAAAGAACACATTCGTCTGTCAGACACTTCACTCAGGCAGTTTCTCTGGAAGATCCATGATGCATAGCACAATTACTCAATTTTCAATGTGATATTTTTTTCCGCCGCCAATTCAAAAAAGAAAAACAGTGGTCTATAAAAGAACAAATGACAGATTATAAAAAATGTGATTTTCTCTTTCAGGGGGGCTGAACACATGGAGCTGTCATTGATTCTGTTTACCCAATGCAACAAAGATTGAGGGGAGCTTTATTAATGTTTTGTAATGTTTAAGAGATAGCAAAGTTCCCAGTGAATCATTGACTTTCAAATTAACACAATCAGTCTTGGGATATTATACACAATATATTCCAAAACTACGGGGTGCTGGATGATTTTTTTTTCTTTCCATCTTTTGTAACAAGTTGTTTATCATGATATTAGATCCCACCTCAATTTCCCTTTAAAGCATTAACAGTGAACAGATCGCTAAGAGTGTTTTTGCAATGTTTCGATATTGTTTGCATTAACATGAAGCAACCAAATTACACTTTTGGGACATTTTATTTCTTGTTATATAGAAAGTTGCAGATACAGTGAAAGGTGGAGTTCAATTCAATGACTGCAGGATTACCATTGAAGAGATTTTAATAAAAGTTATCAAATATGGCTGTGATGAAGAGAATAATGTGAAGGTAGTGTGTGAGGGTTTGGCATGCCAGTGCTTTATGTTAAAGATCTTGGAAGATTTTTTTATTGTAAAATTTTACTTTTGAGTATACATTATGATAAAAACTATGTCTTCTTTTTTTGTGGCGATTTTCTAAATTTTATTTAATTTATCAATGCTTAAAGATGAGGTGGCCATATTTTGCTCATTAATGACTGCCTACGTAAAAATACAATGAAATCGCAACAGGTGCTATATTTTGCTTGCTTAACTGACGTTTGGGTGTTGAACAAGCGATATCTCGAATATTTCAATATAAACATAACAAATCTGATTTGTTTTAAGTGAAGGTGGAATGTTAGCACCTCTGCCTCAGTGCAGAGGTGTAAGTCTCACCAGTCATTCGCCATGCCACAAAATACCGAACAAAATTATTGAGGGTTGAGCATCTCCCAAATAGCACAGGAACGCCTATGGCACCATTCTCATCGCCAATAGTTTACTCCGTATCGGATTTGGAAGTAAAAATACTGAACATCACTGGCACAAATGTGGCAACGCTTTAAGTTTTTTTTTAATTGCATTGCAATACAAGCAATTAAACAAGTTGTAAGTGAAGTCATAATCATCTTGCTCAGTCACAATATTTATCGGAGTGTTACAAATATTTTTTTTCACAGATTATGACACAAAAAGGTACATGTAGAGCTCAAAATGGGAACACAAAAACAAACAACTCTAAAATTGAAAACAACTCATTCACTGACATTCAGAAATGTATTCAGGAATTGAAAATCTGACGTAGAGCGCCATTCCCGAATTAATTCACTTTTTGTTTTTTCTTACTTGGGTGCCATTAAAACACTGGCCAGGCCAGGCCTCTGGCAATGTTTTTTCCCTTGTCAAAGGGCAGCATTTCCCCCTTTTCCATGTTAGCGCTTTGTTCCAGTTTCAGCTGTTGTTAAAGCGCTATATAAACCAATATCTATGTATTGCATTGCATTTTTTACAGCCACCCTCATTTTAAGCTCATATAACTCCAGACCCATATAATTTAGGAATTAACTTTTTTTCCTGATGAAAGAAGAGACACCAAAGTTTCTTACACTGCATTGAATGTTTATGTAGTCCTAAAACTCAATATTCTGTGGGTCTTGCAATTTGAATGACAATGACAAAAACTTTGTGACTGGAGTGGACACATTTTTTTAAAATTGGGTTTGGCTATCTCAGGTATCTCTGTATTCTCTTCTAACGGTCTGGTTACTGCTGCTTTTTGTGATTCAAGTGCGTCGCTGGTTTCCCGGGCAAAGCCCCTGAAACTGATTACGATTCGGCGGCTTAGAGCTCAAATCTCGCTCTCTGAGCGAATGCATTGTCAGGTCCGTGTCGGGTCCGCCCCGCACCCTGCATAACGACGCCTCGGCCAGTGAGAGTGGAGGCCGTGGCGAAGCTTGTTTATGTGGAGAGCTGGCTCAGGGTTCCGCCCACCGATGTATCTGTAATCGCAGGGCACACGGGCACAGAGTGTAAAATGGCGCACAGCTGTCGGTGGCGCTTCCCCGCTCGGCCCGGAGGGAGCAGCAGCTCCGGCACCGGGAGGAAAGCGGGCCGGATAAGGGTCACTGCCTCGCTGCGGAACGTCCCAGGAGCCCACCCGCACGCTGCTGGCCTCGGACCCGGGTTTGATGCTGCACTACAGGTCTCTTCGGTCATCGGGAGCAACCTGCAGAAATTTCGGGATGTTTTAGGAGAGTCGAGTGATTCGAGCAGCGCGGAGGTAAGTACCAGACGGACCAGGGAGAGAATGCGAGAGTACCCCGTTTGGGGGTGTCCGGTACCAAGAGAGGCGTTCACTGTTTTGCAGCTAACAGTCCAAATACGCACAATCTCTCGGTTTTCGAGCTGAGCAAAACTTGCAATCGCCAGGATGCTCCGTCAACTTTGCTGTACTTTAACGTACAAACTTGAGTCAGGAACCCACACGGCATCGAACCGAGACGTGTTCTCGAGTGTGGTTCTGCTGGGAACAAAGTTAGTTTGCAGTAGAAGTGAGAAGAGATGCTACACCCGTACACTCTTCAGGCTGAACGATTACGAGCACGCTAACACAAAACGTCCCCCGCCACCATATTAAAGATGTGTTTATAATATTTTTTATCGGCCAAAGATACACTGTTCGTGTTATTGACGCATTACTCACTCATTGTAATAAACACGCATCATGTAAATACGCTACTGCAAAAGCTTTACTCGTGAGATACTTACAATTAGCTTGAATGGACGCCTTCACGACTTGGACATCTCATACAATAACACTAAAAAAGTTGTTTGTCTCTCTCGATTGGAAAAAGTCGAAAAAGTGTATGTTATAGCAACGCAAGCCGAGGACTCGTCAAAGTAATGTGCGTGATGTGTTTGCAAACAAAACAATTTGACGAGGGTGATAATAGATAAATCTGATTGGGACTCGAAGTTAGCTTTCTCCCCACTGCAGTATTTCGTTTCTTTGAATCATTTTGCACCACAGATTGATGTACTTTAACGAATACATTTGATTAATGTACAGACTGGTGCTTTTTTCCTTGACGTGTTGCTGCGAAGATGTAGCTAACCTAGCTGGTGGGTTAACTTGGAGCTAGCTGCCCGTAGTACACTTGTAATTCCACACCGCGAATGTTTCCACGTTGTCGAAATTGCACTCGTGTGTTTCTGTCTGGCACCACTCCAAAGGATTGGGCATCACTGTGCAGAATTTACAAATGCAGACGCTTCTACTGCTGTTTGTAGGTAGGCTAGCGAAAGTAGCATACTACGCCACGCTAGCCGTCATGCTACTGCTGATGCGTTGGAAAATGGAAGGTGAAGTGTACCCATTCTTTTCGTAGCCAGTGCGTTGCTCGCTAATAGCGACACGATGAGCTCCTTGTCAACGCCACACGGTCACGTTAAATGAGGAGACATATGCACACCCCCCTCATCACATTTTCTCGTTTGTTTTCAATATCGCACAGATAAGATTTTATATGCGACTTGGTGGGGTGTGGGGGGGGGGTCCATTTGGCTTCTTCGAGTGACAGTGCGCACGCAGGGCCGGCTATCACAACAACGAGCACCCCGTTTGACGGGCCGTGTGATGTGGGGGTGTGTTCGCCTCAGCGAACTACCATCTTCCTTTTCTGCCAACAGTAGCAGTGGTGCTACCGTTGCCGTGGGAATAAACGGAATCGTTGGAATTGAAGTCATAGTTGTATTAAGTTCATCCTGTCTACTTGAGATCTAATTTAAAACAGATTCTTATCTTACACTCTGACGAAGGCGGAAGTAGACGCCGAAACATGTCAGGTATTTGAAAACCGACAATACACTGTCTGTAAGATAAGAATCTGTTTTAAATTAAAATTGAATTGAAGTCATTTGGGTTTTCGGCACAGGTTATGTAGTGACACTTGCTGTTGTTTTTTTCTGCTGACTGTGACATCTCGATCTCCTGGTTAAAACAGGAAGCCCAAAGTGGGAAGTAATTTTATTAACTAGAATGAGTAACTCTGATATAAGAGCAAGGGTTTGCAACTGTGGGGTACCACTTTCTGACTAACGACTGGCCTGATTGCCCCACTTCCACCGGTATCACCTCATCAGTATTACTAATCCTATGTTGCCTATGTTGTAAGGACGATCCAAATTGAACCTCACCACACCATATCGGTTTAATGAAGGATTTAGTTGTTTTATGAAAATAGCTTCTTTTACTCCCCTTTCAAACCATCTATGTTCTTTCGCGAAGATTTTAACTTCATTGTCGTCAAATGAGTGGTTGCTAGCTTTTGGGTGCATATGTACTCCCGATTGAGGCCCACTAGTATTATCCCTGCGATGTTGATAGTCTTTTTTTTTTTAGAATTTGTTTAGTCTCCACAATGTACTGCTCTATACAATTTTCATTCTTACAATGTATTGAATAAACCACATTACTTTGTTTTTCATTTGGCAGCCTATCTTTTGGATGCACTAATTCAATACAGCATTAGAAACCTTAGACTCTCTTCTTTCATCGGAAAAAAAAAGTTAATTCCTAAATTATGTGTCTGGAGTTATCTGAGCTTGAAATGGGGAGGCTGGACAAAATACAATACATATAGATTGATTTACATAGCGCTTTAACAACAGATGCAGCTGTAACAAAGCGCTAACATGGACAAAAGGCAAATGCTGCCCCCTCGTGGAAGGGAAAAACATTTCCGGAGGTCTGACCAGCGCATTATTGGCACCCCGCATGAAAAACCAAAACCTGAAGAAATTCGTGAATGATGCGCCACGTCACACTTTTCAATTCCCGAATAAATTCGGGAATGGCAGCAAATGAGTTAATGAAATGGTTATTAATTGACTTGAGAACATGTGTATTCAACCTCTAACATTCAACTACTCATAAGTATCATAATAGCCTCCTGTTTATTCACCCCTGCACGGTGGGCCCATTATTCTTGAACTCTCTAGTTCTGGGAAGTACAAAATGACTTGTCAATATGATGTGAAATTCAAGCTTCATGCATTTACATTCTGCTACTTCCACACATTTGATGCCTTGCATGTTTATACACATTCATACTGTGAAAAAGCATCTCCCTCCCTCCTTTATCATACATTATTGTTCTGTTTTTATTTGTAACCGTCTTGGCATAGAATGGGATAGTCTGAGACCTCAACGATTGCATTTTGTGCTATATCTTGTGGAAATTTGTTTGCGGATTGCCAATTCATGCAGGAAGGCCGGAGCCAAAATCGAATCCTGCCCCTTTACACTGTGAGCTGATGCTCTAACCGGGCCACCCTCAGTTAATTCACTGAATGGAAATTATGGCAGGAATAAAAATATTGAACCACCTGATTATTCTCAGATATGTTAAACGTCCACATTGTAGCACTACCCATCTGCGAGGAAGATTTATTACATTTCAGATGATTATTACTATTTTTTTGCCTTAAGAATTATATGCGGCTATCTGCATCCTTTATGGGTACTTGCTACTCTGAAGTAAGACTGTTATTGTCCGGATACCTAAAAGCCAGTGGTTGGTTTCAGGATAATTAAAGCAAATCCCAGAATGTGTTTTCAGTTTTAGTTTTTATTGTCCGTCTGGTTTTGCGCTTCAATGCTTTTCTTTAGCGTCTTGGGTACATTGGAATATTACGGATGCAAAGAGTTTGACTTGGCCATTGATTCTCAGAGTTTGGTGAAGCCATCTGAAGATGAAGGCCTAGATTGGTGCACGCATGAATACTTTCTATAAATAAATACTTCGTCATAGTTAGAAGCAAAATTTGAGAAAGAGTACAGTGGTAGGTCAAATGTCAACAACAATCAGTTCCTTGAAGCATTTTGACTGCTGTCGACATCCAGGTATATTTGGAATAATTCACTTCTGCTGTTACTGTCATAATTCTATGTTTGGAGATGCGGTTGAACACTTTAATAATGCAGAATCTTCTTCTTTTCCTTTCGGCTTTTCCCTTCAAGGGGTCGCCACAGCAAATCAGTGTCCTCCATCTTTAGAGGTTTGATCCGCATGTTTGTTTTGGCCAAGCTTTTACGTCGGATGCCCTTCCTGACACAACCCTCTGTATTGATCCGGGCTTGGGACCGGCACAAGAAGACATATGTCCCTTTTTGGCTACAGAACAAGCAACTCGCTCAGTAAAATGCTCCCAACCACAAAATGGTAATCGGCACAGCAACATTCAAAAAAGCCACATACATTTTGAATTTTATGTAATGCAGAATAAAGACTGATAACTTCATTCATAAATGGGGACGGAGCAGTCAATGTGAAGGAGCAATAAATTACTATCATATTAATTTATATCATCCGTCTAGTTACCGATCTGTCATTGATTGTCCATCTTGTTTTTACAAGCCAAACCAAACAAATCATCAGTCGGACAGTCTTTCGTGTTATTTTAAATGCACTTCTGGAACGGTTTGTGGTAGGAAATTTCACCATTCAGCCAGTCGGTGTTAGTCCACCTAAAAAAACACCTCATAATCCAACAGAGAAAAAAAGAATCCCAATATGATTAAAATACGAAAAGGAGTTCATTCTATCAGCGTATCTTCATTCAGTGGTCATCAGACCTATTGCCCAGCTCTACTGAACATAATTAAAAAGTCATTTCTTTATGTTGACATTCTTTATACTAATTTGACTCTTTCATACAATACAATATAATACAGTAAAGTCTCGTTATATCGATATTCAAGGGAGTCCGAAAAAATATCGATATAACCGGGACTATCGATATATCCGACCCTGTTTGCATGTAATTTTCTCCGTGCGTGCATAGAAATAGTATCGATATAACCGGGACTATCGATATATCCGATATCGATATAACCAGACTTTACTGTATATATTGATTTATATAGCAGTTTAACAACAGCTGAAGCTGTAACACAGCGCCGAACACTATCATATACAGGAAATAACGCGGTCACAAAGATAGTAGAATGCAGGGAGTTAAACCAAGATCAAATCGGAATCATGCTGAGTTGCTTTGACTTTATCATAAAAGTTAAGTAATTTATATTAAAATAATATGACCAAAATGTTGCCATTTTAGTCTTTATTTTCAGTTGTGAAAAAACAAAAAAATATATAGACACCATATTTTCTGGACTATTAAGTGCACTTTCAATCAATATCCGATTTTAAAACTGCCATTTATTCGGCAAAAGGCATTATAAGGCGCACCTTCAATGGATTGCATATTTTAAAACTTTTTCCATCTACAGTATAAAGCGCACTGTATTATAAAGTGCATGATCAGCTTTTGAACAAAAATGAGGGCTTTCGGTGCACATTATAGTGTGGAAAATACGGTAATATTTATCGACCAATATGAAACGCTGTTGATTTTTGAGATATTAAATGCGACTTGGCGTCTAAAAAACACTAAATCCTTCTGTACCTTTGGCACATATTTTGAGGTTGTTTTTCTTCTTCTTTCATTTTCATTTTGTACCTCAACTGTATTAAGTGTCAATTATTACACCCCCACAACACAAGTAGTGAACACATCTTGTGGTTTTCATTCAGGACCAGTGTCATGCCTCTAGCCAGACTGGGGTACGATTGTTCAGGCTCACTTGCAGCCTGCTGGGTTCACAGGGCCACGCTGAACCAAGCATCAGACGGACATTGGGCCAGGATTCCCTCCCTACTACCTCCCTCTGTCAAATCCACCCAGACAGAAAGACCCAAATCCAATACAGACACAGAACTCAGACTGCGAAGCAGAGCAACTTTTATTCTGACAGCTGCCACTTTGGAATGGATTACTAAGCCTATTGCCGAGGCTCAAAGGGGTGCTTGTCGGCTGTTGCTGTCCAAATGAAGGCATTTGTTAGCTTTTGTGTGCATGGGGGGGATTCATTCTCTTAATCGGTCCAATTTTTCAGTTGCTTTTTTTCTTCTTCTTGGGGCTCCAAGCTGTCCAGTTTTTGTCATTTTGTAAGTATGCACCCCCCAACCCCCACAACACACTGTTCCAATAACTTGACCCCTATCCCTGCTGACTTTGGCCAGTAGCTGGCTATCTTTTGGCTATCTACTAGCTAGTTAGCTAGCTAGAGTTCTACCTATTTGAGTTACTTTTTGGGTTGAGTGAACGCTGGCGCGTGTGTCTGCCGCTGCTCACCCCCAGAAGAACTTATCCTGTCACTGAAAAGTGACATTGAGAGTTTCGAAAGGCGCTTATAAATGAAATGCATTACTATTATTATTAGGCGGCGTACACACTGAACTGCTTGCTAGCCAGTCGCAGGGCACACATAGACGAACACCCATTCAACCTCACGCTGAGCATTCCATTAACCTGGCACGCATGTTCTGAGTATTTCTGAGGAAACTTGATTACCCAGAGAAAACCCAAACAGGCTTGTAGAGAACATGCAAACTCCAAACAGGCAGGCTGGAATCGAACCATGTACCTCTGCACTGTGAGGCGAAAGTGCAAACCATCAATCTGCCGTGTCGCCCCACCAAGAGTAGATCACATAACATGCATTATTAAAGTTTGATGATCTTCCGCAAATTATTTATGATATTCCATGGATATAATCGGTACCAAATCCAAACAAATTGGAAGGTGACAAGCATCATGGAGTGGATTGTTTTCTGCGCAAAGCCATTCTATTGATGTCCCCATATGCCTCTATGGCCCACTGGCTTGAGAAGACATGGGGTGTTTTGCCACAGGGGGCGAGAGTCCAGCAGGTGTTTGGCCCGTTTAAATAGAAGAATCCCTTCCCCCACTCTCACCCATATACCCATCCCGCAAACAGCGTGTGGATTGGAGCAGAAAGCTTTGTTTCTGCTTTTATACTAATGCTCACAAAGTGTGGGCGGCTGAAAGAGCGCAGGCAGGGATATCAAAGGATGCTGGACAAACCCCCCCCCCCCCATCGATCCCCTAAACCCCCCTCCCCTTTTTGTCCCTACAGGACAACACTGGGTGGAGAATTAGTCACACACCCTCCTATCCATGGCTTTCCAACAGCAGGCAGTCAAGGCGCGTTCACACCGCCACTTTAGGAGTCGTGATGACGAGAGCTCCCGAAATTGTCTTTTTCCTGATGTTTTAAGTGACTCCGGGGTAGGAGTATCCCAGAGATCTAATGTGTCCTTGCCCACGCAGGAGGAGCTATGTGTTCCTTTCTCGCTATGTACACACGTGTGTGTCTGATTATATAATGCACACATGCCCATCAGTCTTACGTCTTTGTCCACTGGCGAACAGCTTTTCAAGTATGTCAGGTGTTGGCAGAGGAGTCGCCTTACCCCTCAGTGTTTGTTTTGGACGGTGTGCTGACAAGCAAATGTCAAACTGTTGCACAGCTTCTTGTTAGGACACCTAAAATTAACAAAAGCCCACCTTTTGCTCGAAGTGGCCGAAGTTTGGGGGAGGTGAGAAGACACAAAGCAAAGCTGCACTACTGTAGACTGTTGTGCGTCAACACTTAAAGGACAACCGATGTCCATAATTTGTAAAATGGCTTCAAATGACTTCTACTGAGCGTATTTTACAAAGAGTCCACCCCATATAGCTATATTTTACGTTTTAAGACTCGCGCTGAATATTCCGGAAGTCTTGTTTTTGAGTTGGTGATGGGTCCGTACGTGAGGTCACTGAAGGAACGCCTCTGACCGAAAAAAGGACACATTGTAGCAGTCCTTCAATCACGTCAATGCATTTGCTGTGCTTGTTTGGTCTCAAAACGTCATATTGCACCAAAAAGAGCCAGAAGAGGGCGACCAAGCTCCATATAAGGAATGTATCAGCCTGTGGAAACGGGCTGATTAATTCCTCACATGAGCTCGATAGCCATTTTCTGCCTCTTTTTTGGTGATCCATTTCCCCCCAATGTTGCCTCAAAATGGTATGGAATAAATTCTTTAATCGATTGCAAACATGTATGCTTTCCTCTTCAGAACTATTTGAATTATATTCCTAATTGGATGTGTAACAAGAAAGCATCTTCTCCCAATCTGAAGCCATTGTTTTGATTCTCCAGCAATGCAAGACGTCTTGGCGTGACGTCACGATTTTGGTGTCTTGCATTTGAATAAAAATATCATACTGCGTGTTTTGGGTATTTTAGATGCTATATAACGTTTTTCTGATGTCAGTTAGGAAACAAAAAAGTGACTTCAGTTGTCCTTTAAAGGGGGTGTGTCATCCAAGGGGCATATATAAATGTGAGATCATCACTAATTTTCATTCCAGGAAGGGATGAGGAATTCTCTGTGTGCTGTAAATCTCAAATGAAAGTTTCCTGAAATGTTTCAAAGTTGGGAAACATGGCATAAAACAGTTTACAACCCCCTCCCCCCATATAGCACATGTCTGCATCACCACAACTGACCTATAAGAGGCACCATGCTACATCTTGACGGCCAGAAAATACCAAGATTGGGGCAAGGGTTGTTGTTGTTTTTTTCCAAGCCCAAATTGCTGCGTAGTAAGTATAGTACCTGGTAGCAGTACTTGAAATTACGAAGTCAGGCTGTTATCTTATTCAGTATTTATATTGTGTGGTTTATAATCTTTTTCTTTGTTGTTTCCGTTGAGATGAATGATTTGGAATACAAGTTAGTGAAAAATCCAACACAGCTCAATGTTCTTTTTGTGAGAGTTGACAGACGTGCAAGCGTCAGTTTTTTTCCTTTTTGGCAATTAACTATTCACTGCCATTCCCAAATTTATCCGGGAATTAAAAATATGACCTAGAATTCCCATTTTTTTTCAGGTTTTGTTTTTTCCTTGCACGGGGTGCCGATGAAGCACTCCACAGACCTTGGGCAATGTTTTTTTCCCCTTCCACGATGGGGCAGCATTTCCCTTTTTTCATGTTCTTGCTTTGTTTAAGAATCGGAAGCCTTTAATAGTCCCACAATGGGGAAATTTGCACCTTCGGCTGTTGTTAAAGCGCTATATAAACCAATATGTATTGCCTTGTATTTTGGACAGCCGCCCTCATTTCAAGTTTATATAGCTCCATACTCATATAATTTATTCATTATCAAATTTCTGATGAAAGAAGATCGTCTAAGGTTTCTAACGCTGCATTGAATGTTAATGTAGTCCTAAAACTCAATGTTCTGTGGAATTTAAGTAAAAATGACAAAAGCCCTGGCACTGGATTGGACGCATTTTTGCACGTCTGGCAATGAATGAGTTAATTCCGTTTCACGCCACAATCTGTGGCTCGGCAAAACCTATTACAACAGGTGTGATTAAAAATGTTCAACAATTGGAGGTGGGGGCTTTCTTAAGGCACGGCAAATCTCATCATAATGTGATAATCGGTCAGGAAGGATTATTCTGCTGAATTTTGATGAAAAAAAATGAGCGTGTATGTTGAAATTCGTCCTGATGGTCAAACTGTATCTCAACGTTGAATGACTCCTAATGCATCCCAATGGGATACACTAATGAAATGTGCTCTGACGTTTTACTGCCATGCTCATTATGAATGACATTTGTACTCTGCCTTTAACATTCAGAGCTCCTTCATGGCATGTAGGGATGCTTCCACAGCATTTTGTGGTGTTTGGTACCATGTTAAAGGGCAATGAACAAGCTCATAGGATGTACAATGTATTTGGTGTGTGGTCATGTGGAGATTCTAGATGACTCATTTCCGATCTTCCTTTTCTTACTCACACTGTCCCCTTCTTACTCATTCCTGGACCTGATTTAGTTGCTCACATCAGAAGCGTTACTTCTATCTTAATGTCAGGGGTGACGCAGCTGTCATTGCCCAGCAAACTGTTTCCGCCAAGTGGACATTATAGTGCTTGTATTACCAACAATTACCGACTTTTTTGAATTCATGAAGAATTAAAGTAGATGAGCTGGACATCTTGCCTTTTAATGGGATTAAAAACTATTTAGGAAAACTCACATTTGGAGTTTGACTCAAATTGTTGTGTTTGACGCATGTGCCATTGTCACACATTACAGCCTTTTAGGCACGGTTAAAGTTGAATGTGTCAAAATGACAATGGACTAAGTATAGTAAAATGCTGTTCTTGGCTGCGCTTTACTGTTTTTTTGTGCTGAAATTAACTGCATCATTAAAAAGCACGCTCGTGAATCCAACGCCCTGTTCTATGGAACACATTTATTGCACAATTTATTTGAATACAAAATTTAATGGATTTTGGCTTGGCATTTAAAGGACAACCGACGTCTCCGGACAAGTTGTGTTCATAATTTGTAAAATGGCTTCAAATGACTTCTACTGAGCGTATTTTAAAAAGATTCCACCGTGTATAGCTATATTTTACGTTTTAAGACTCGCGCCGGATATTCAGGAAGTAGTTGTTTTTGAGTAGGTGACGAGTCCGTACGTGACGTCACTAAAGGAACGCCCCCTAACCGAAAAAAAGACACATTGTAGCAGTCCTTCCATCACGTCAATGTATTTTCCTGTATTGTTTGGTCTGAAAACCTTGTGTTGCACCCAAAAGCCGCCAGACGAGGGTGTCCAAGCTCCATATAAGGAATTTATCAGCCTGTGGAAACGGAGGTGGCCACAGGAGCCATTTTGTGCCTCTTTTCTGGTGATCGTTTCTCCCCAATGTTGTCTCAAAATGGCATGGAATAAATTCTTTAATTGATTGCAAACATGTATGCTTTCCTCTTCAGAATTATTTGAATCATATTCATAACTGGATGTGTAACAAGAAAGCATATTCGCCGAATCTGAAGCCATTGTTTTGATTCTCCAGCAATGCAAGACTTCTTGGCGTGATGTCATGAACTGGGGGCGGGACTTTCTGAAAATGCCCAATTCGCAGCTCAATTCTTTGCAGATTTTGGACACTTTAAGTCATTTTTATTGGTGTTTTGCATTTGAATAAAAAGATCATACTGCGTGTTTTGGGTATTTTAGATGCTATAAAACGTTTTTCTGATGTCAGTTAAGAAACAAAAAAGTGACGTCGGTTGTCCTTTAAATTTATACATTTATTGTTAAGAACTGAGGCAATCGCAGTGGATTGATTTTTGTTTATTATTATTATTTTGCTTAATTGCTTCTTGAAACAATTGCTGGAGAATGGAGTGGATTACTCGACTGCTCCCAGTACGCTTGCCGTTTCTAGTTTGTTGTCAAAAGGACATCACATCAGATTTTTAATGTAGGGCTACCAAGGGTGGCATAACCCATTTTTAAATTCAGAGAGAAATTACTTTTTCACATAAGGACAGGTAGGTGAGGATTTTTTTCCCTTAAAAGTTTAAATTGGCATTTAGAAACCACATTTTCCTTGTGTTGTCTTTGTGATATTAACCCTTTCGGGATAATGGTTACTACAGTGGACAGTTTATGAAGTTACAGGTTATTATTTGTGTAGGAAAGGGTTAAAATTGGTTTGACGTGAAACCTTGGTGTGAGATAAATATGCAAAGAACACAGGAAGGAGTCCGGATACATTTTCACGGCACTGTATATCGGCGTAACTCTCCCATCACACAAGTATAAATAGGTTATCCCTACTAATTCAAAAACCAGAATTTTGACCTTAACTCTGAACATTGACAGAAAAAACTGAGATGATGCATATCTCTGCTGTGAAAATTTAAAGGCCTCTTGAGCAGGAACAAGTGAGAACGTTTAGTGAAACTGAAATGAAACAAATAAATGTCAGTGGAAATCCCCAGTTGCCCCCACAATTCAAAATTTGTCAGTCTGACAAGGAATCCAGCCATAATTGAAGCAATTGAAATGATATGACTGATGTTGAATATAAAATTATTATACAGCTTGCTCATGTACATTCATGATCTTCTTTCATCAGAAAAAAAGCTAATTCCCAAGTTAGTTCCCAATGTTGCCTCAAAATGGCACAGAATAAATTATTTAATCGATTGCAAACATGTATGCTTTCCTCTTCAGAACTATTTGAATCATATTCTGCAACTGGATGTGTAACAAGAAAGCATATTCGCCGAATCTGAAGCCATTGTTTTGATTCTCCAGCAATGCAAGACGTCTTGGCGTGATGTCACGAACTGTGGGCGGGACTTTCTGAAAATGCCCAATTCGCAGCTCTATTCTTTGCAGATTTTGGACACCTTAAGTCATTTTTATTGGTGTTTTGGGTATTTTAGATGCTATAAAACATTTTTCTGATGTCAGTTAAGAAACAAAATAATTGACGTCGGTTGTCCTTTAAAGCCAAACTGGATTTGTGGGGACGGTGCGTGAATAGCAGTGTATTTGACATGTTTCAAACATTGGTAGGGTTTTTGGAAGAGACTGAGCCAGAGCCTTCATTCCCCCATCTGATGCATGAGCACCTGTCTTTGCTTTTAAGAGTTTGAGCGCTACTTCCCAGCCACAAACTGCCGAGGAATGGATCCGGAACCCTTTTGTCAACAAACCAGGTGAATCCAGCATGCCTGTGCAAGAGGAAGAACAACTGCTGGAGTTCGCAAATCATGGCGGATTTAAAAGTATGTTTGTCACAACAACTCTTCCGGTGATCTGGATTAAAGTGATGGCAGAATACCCGAGAACAGCACTGAAAACCCTGTTGCCGTTTCCGACATCGTATTTGTGTGAAGTGGGGTTTTCTGCTGTGACAGCAACCAAAACAAAACTACGGAGTTGACTGGACATAAGCAAGGCACTTCGGGTGTCATTGTCTCCCATTATCCCTAGATGGGACCGCCTCGTTGCAGAGAAACAAGCTCAGTGGTCCCACTCATTCAGTTGTAGTGAGTTGTATTTTTCATACGCTTTGTACTTGTTTTTGTGGTGTATCTTATTTTGAAGGCACGTTTAAACATTACCATGGTGACCATAGAGCGTTTAGGGGCAGAGACGATGTTACATATGTTGTTGTTGGCGCGATATTACCAGGACTCTGCTAATAATGTTGTATAAAAATACACAATGGATTCACGTTTATTATTATATTTAAAAAAAAAACAGTCTCCATGCCTGTCGCATCATTTTATTTTGTTGTATTTATCCGCCGGTCCGTGAAAATATTGTCTGACATTAAACCGCTCCGTGGCGCAAAAAAAGGTTGGGGGCCACTACTGTAGGTGGCTTGTTAAGAAAAAAAATCATTGAAAAGGCTTTGGAAAATATTTACACAGCACCACAATTGCATTTTTCTAGAAGGGGATCACAATTGTCCAGCCCTAAAAACAATAGTTTGCTTTCAAATCGATTCATCTATTGAGGACCTTGAAAAAAAAATCATCCATGAAATTTGGGGCATAAAACAATGTAATTTTTTTTCAACATTGTTCAACCCTAATTGAGGACCACCGGTGTTGTAGAAATTACAAAAGGGACATTTTGGCCTTCCTACTAACATCATAGGTGCTCTAAATGAAGTGGCGTACGGAGCATACCACACACTTGTTTGCATGTTTGTTTACATCTTGCAGTAACCTCCACTATGCTTGCTCCTGCTGTTGAGCTCATCATACGGCCGTGGGCGTAAAGCGATGGCGAAGGGGGCCTTGTTGTGCGTGGGATGCCTGTTTAGACTCGGAATTGGCTGGCGTGTGCACGAGCATGTCGTAGCCCCCTGACCCCTCTCATCCTCCCAGGAGACGCCTTCACTCTCTGTTGTTGTTAATAGCCGAGATGATGTTTCCGTGTTTTGTTTTCTTCCCTCCCCCTTCTTAGCTCACCCCCCTGCTCTACCATTGCTCCCTTCCGCTGCGCACTCATCGCCACTTTGTTTGGTGGTGCAAATGTCTGCATGGTGGAATGGCCGCCTGACAGATTGAACCGTGCGCTCACATGCATTTCCATAACGCGACGTGTCGTTCGCCATTGTGCGGATGCTTTCCAGCTAGCACGGTGTGATGTCATCAAGAGCTACTCACACCATCGCAGCGAGTCAGAGTCATCCGTAGGCACCCCGCCCCCTTTCCTCAACGGCTGCAGCAACACCTACCGAGAGGGCCCGCATGCTCTGGGCAGAGACTGGAATGACCCTGAGGAGAGGCGGGGATGCTTCGTGAGGGTGCATTTACATAGATGGTCAGGGACAAGTGGAATACATGTGCACATCATCCTCTCCTGTTAAATGTGCAAAACGGTTGCATTTCAAACGTGATTTCTTGCTTACTGATGCAGGTTTGCCTGTTACTTTTATCCAGTCGTCATTTTCATGCGACCACGCACGCATAGGAACTGCTTTGCAAATTGGGCCAGTAAGACCTCAAATACATCCCTGCACAGTAACCGCTATAAATAAACATGATAAAAAAAACATCCTCACCACAACTCTTAAGCGCAGACGCACTCTCGGTTGAAGAAGTAAAGGCGCTCAGTGGCTGCCAAAGGTCGTCTTTCATGGCATACTTACCGACTTTTTTCCCCTCATACTGTTTACAACAACAATGACTGTTGAGGTCGAGCAAGACAGACATTTGTATTAATCAATCAATTTCACACAATTGGCAGTTAATTGATTCAAACGAAATGTTATCCCATCGCTAGTTGATTGCCCCAAAACATCGCTGGATAGAGACTTTTATCCCTTTAACTCTAATGACATGTAAAGCCAATTCAAGAAGAAACACAATCTTATTTGATACTGTGATCTTTATGTTTTTACAACCTAGTGGTCGAGTGGTTAGCGCATCGTCCTCACAGTTGCAGAGGTCGTGCGTTCAATCCCTGCTCTGGCCTTGCTGTGTGGAGTTTGTATATTCTCCCTCTGGCTGTGTGGGTTTTCTCCGGGTAGTCCAAAGTGCTCGTGCATTACAAAAACATGCATGGGAGGCTGATTGAACACTCAAAATTGTCCCTGGATGCACGTGTGAGCACGTATGTTTTATCATCTCTGTGTATGCTCTGTGATTGGCTGGCAACCGGCTCAGGGTGTCCCCTCCTACTACCCAAAGACAGCTGGGAAAGGCTGCAGCACGCACCGTGACACATGCTATATGCATGATTTCACAATGGTCAGCGACATGTTAATTTTAATCTCTTATGCCTCATAAATGGGTTAAACTACTCGAAACCACTCAGCATAAAAAAGTTTTTCATTTGTAATGGTTTAGGAAACCACTGCATGACACTAGAATGTATTTAGAATAATTTGCCCCCTTTCACAATTCTGGATGATCTGTAATCATTTTACTATGAAGCAAAGCACAATGGCAACTCTACTAAACCCTATTGTAAAATGGATACATTTTAAGAGTTGAGAATTAGCCTTAACCTCTACATTTTCAGAAATGAAAAACAAAAGGGTTACACTATGTAACTCCTATTCTGTTCACAAAACCACCTTTCCAAGAGGTTACCGACATCCTGTCTGCCTCACTTAGATATTCATGATGTTAGCTTGTCAGAATCATGAAATCGGCTTCTGTTCAGTGAAATCTTTGACAGATGAGTCATGTTTGAGATGTTTGCTTGTGCTGGGGTGACTTAGACCAAACACCTCATCAGACCGCTTCCGCTTTGGCAGTCTGCAAAAATGTCATGTTTGGTGTTTGTCACTCAGTGTCATCTAAATTTATTTAAAAAATAATTTGGGTCTCTGCCTGACTGTAATACTTAAAGTACTTAAATGTCTTCTCTCCATTTCTTTTTTAGGAAGATGTGTTTGGGGGATTTGGATCAAGCACTGAGCAAAACAGAATACCAAGTCCATCCACACCTACTTCAGGTATGAAAACCACATTATTATTATTGTTATTATCATCATCATCATCATCATCATCATCACTATTCATTTTCTCGCCCTCCTATAAACAATGCTTATTTTCATCTGATGTCTCCCCCTGTCTTTTGAGCATAACCGCCAGTTATTGTTTGATTTATCAATGTAACATTTAGCAGGAAGTCGGTTTTTCTTTTTCTTCTGCAGTATATGGAAAATAAAGACTAACTTTAGTTTTTGAATTGTGCTTTGGCTTTATCAGCAGGTCTCAACATACACGAGAGGAAGCCAAGAGGACGTCCACCGCGTGCTGTCACTGTCCAAAAAGCTGCTGCTACAGATCAACTTTCCCCTTCTTCCTTTCTCTCCACCACACAGTCCAAACCTGAAGATTCTGAAATAGCATCCGAGAAGGTAAAAAAGTTGCCTGGAAGGCCACCTGGCACAGGAGAAAAGCGAAGAGGCCGTCCTCCATCATCATGTTCAAAGAAGGCTTGGACTACCGGTAGTCATGCGGCAACAGATGATGACAGACAAGCTGGTTCTGAGTCGAGCTTGGACAATGAGGACGACAGAGACAGGAAAGGTACAAAGAGACCATCAGTGGGCTCTGCTCAGCCGCATGATACCGATCCAGCCCACGGTGGGCGGGGTGAATCTAAAGTTCCCAACGTGAAGAGAGCAACTTCACTGACGTCATTTAAATCTCGGCTTAAGACTCTGCCTGGCGGGCCTCGACGTAGGCGTGGACGTCCACCCTCAGCAGAGCGGCTCAAGGCTGAGGCGGCGGCAGCTCAGTTGTCTACCTCCAATGAATTTGGGGAAGGAAAACATAAAGCCTTGAAGGGAGGGGACAGAGGCGCAGAACCGCTGCATCCCATGCTGACTCATGCTGGGAAGGACCAAGACTCTTCCAATCTTCCCTCCTCGCCATCCTCTTCCTTACCGGACGGGGCGGTAGGACTCAGAAAAAGCCCTCGGCACAGGAAGCCCGTCAGGATTGTCCCGGCATCTAAACGCACTGATGCGACCATCGCTAAACAACTTTTGCAGCGTGCTAAGAAAGGAGCGCAGAAACGAATGGAGAAGGAATCCGTGGTCGGTGGGACAGGCGCCTTTGAGTCTGGTATTAGGAAGACACAGCTGAAGAACATCAGGCAGTTCATCATGCCTGTGGTCAGCACCGTCTCCCTTCGTATCATCAAAACCCCAAAGCGGTTCATTGAAGACGAAGGCAACTTCTTGACCCCCACACCACATATGAAGATCGCACGGTTGGAGGCACCAAGCCCATCAGTTTCCACATCCACCCAACCCACCTCCACCATCTCTTCCTCTCCCTCACCGGCAGTGGCCTCCACTACCGCGGCCACCATCGGCACCACGACTCCTGCACCCGTTGACTCCCTCCCTCCTGCTTCTCTTCCTTCTCCTGTTCTTCCTCCTCCTCCGCCACCTCCTCCACCACCTGCTCCACCTCCAACACCTGCACCTGTCGCTCAATCAACTGACAGTCTGCTCAATAGCAATACAGACAACGCGGCCAATGGGCGATTCAGCAGTAGTGCCGCTTCTTGCGGCTCAAGTGCCGTGTCGCAGCATTCGTCACAGATTTCCTCTGCCGAGTCTTCCAGATCCAGCAGCCCCACTTTGGACGACTCCTCGTGCGAGTCTCAGGTTTCTGAGGCCACACAAGTGTTGTCAGAACCTGAGGAACACTCCCCACGTCCGCAGGGAGAGAGCGAGCCAAACCTGTTACATAGCAGCCAGCCTCCCTCGCCAGCCTCGGAGCCAGAGCGTGTTTTATCCAAGAAGAATCGCCATGGCGGAAAAGCACAGGGGGCAAAACAAGGAACCCAAGGCCAGACGCTCTCCACCAGTGGAAAGAAGCCAATCATCTGCCCACCCACTGGAGTGCTAATGTCCTCCTCTACACTTCTAAACTCACAACAGGTGTCCTCTACTGCCTCCTCTTCTTCATCTCCCCCACCTCCTCCTCTTCTCACACCACCGCAGCCTCCCCAGTCAGCTTCGGCTAATACAGCTGCAGTGGGTGAGCACCACTCTCAGTCGCCCTGGTTGCCACACTCCATCCCCCCGTTCATGTCTGGGTCATCAGTGCTATCCAACATGTCGGACAAAAGAAGCCGCTCTATTCTGAGAGAACCTACCTTCCGCTGGACGTCCCTATCTCAGCCGGAATACCAGTACTTCTCCTCTGCCAAGTACGCCAAGGAAGGCCTCATTCGCAAACCTGTTTTTGACAACTTCCGTCCTCCCCCTCTCACTGCTCAGGACGTTGGCCTGATGCCTCAAGGTGTCAGCGGAGTAGGTGGCGCTTCTCCGGTTGCTTTCCCGGCACAAGGTGGCGGATCAGGATCAGGAACAGGAACCCGTCTGTTTGCCCCTCACCACCCTCACAGCCACCACCAGCATCCCTCCTCTAATCGCTTTGATGCACCTCTCCAGAAGCGTAGCCCACTGTTGCGTGCCCCACGTTTTACAGCCAGTGAAGCCCACTATAGGATATTTGAGTCGGTAACGCTGCACTCCTCTTCTGGCAGCAGCCAGGGTTCGCTTTCCCCCCACCAGAAGTCATCAAGCTCCAGCAGTAGCTCACGACATAGGAGGCGACAAATATCAGGACTATTACGTGGTCAAATGCGATCTCCTTCCCACTCAATGACCAGGCGCAGCAGTCAGATCGGGGGCCAGATGTCTGTTGGGAGAGTATCCTCTGTGTCGGCACTGTCTGACTCGGTCTCCTGCAGTAACCCCAATTCCTCTGCCACTCCGCTGGCTACTAGTGCCTTAACTTCTACTCCTTTTGGCAATTTCTCCGTTTCCATTGGTCTGGCATCACAGGGGATACCTGACAGCAAGAGAGGGCAAACTGGAAACCTTGCACCTCCTTTATCAAATACACCATCTGCAGTTCCGCCGCTTTTCCCCCTCTTTCCTGCCACTGACCAGGACACGGGACGAGGATCTGGAAAAGTAAGTAAGGAAAAAAGCATGCCGGCTCCCCAGGAACCTGCTCCAAAAGACAAAGAAAGAGATACTGAGAAACACAGAGAGAAGGAAAATAAAAAGGAAGGGAGGAAAGATGTGGAGAAGAGGAGTAAGGTTACTATTCCAGATGGCTCCTCTATTGTGCCCTCTCGCCTCTTTATGGATGGGAGGGACTCAGAAGAGGCTTTTTTATCTCTTGCTCCAAAAAAGGCTCCGGGGAGAAGAAAATCAATGCTAGTTGATGCGGTAACAGACACCGCATCTACTGAGGTGCATGGTCTCCATTATCCTGCTCCCAATTCCATTGCTAAGGAATGTTTGCTGAAAAAAGTCAGATCCAGCGAGAAGGGAGCAGATGTGGAGGACGGTGAAACGGAGGAAGAGAATCAAAGTTCTCCCAGCCAGCAGGCGGAAAGCCTTCCCGTGCAGCCTAGCAAACATCTCCCGGTCTCCTCGCTTGGATCAGTGTTGGAACAAGCGGAGAAACAACCTGCAGCCGACAAACGGGTTGTTGGACTTCTAAGAAAGGCCAAAGCCCAGCTCTTTGAGATAAAGAAGAGCAAGCTCAAGCCTGCAGACCAAACCAAGGTCCAGGTCAGTTTTCATCAAAACACGTAAATAATCATGTCTTTGTTTACTTATGCAGCTGTAATCAAGTTTTTTTAACCATAAAATAAGCATTTGTCCTTATTATAGTGAAACCAGATAATAGGTAAGTTCCACAAAGGGTGTTGCCCGAGGGGAATTCTATTAGAATCAGAATCATCTTTATCATCTTTATTGCCAAGTATGTAGAACACACAAGGAATTTGTTTCCGGTAGAACACGCTGCACTAGTATCGTTGTCAAAAAAACTGCTAAGTAGCACTATACAGTTCCATTTTGGCTACTGTTGAAAGAGTTCAAAGAGCTTCATAGATTATGCACAAAGCACAGCAGCCTGAGATTTTAAACGCAGTCCTTTGAACTGACCATTGCTCTGTTCTTCTCCAAGTATAGATCAGTTTGATGTGACGTTTGCATATACGTATTAAATCTGACTGCGTGCACATCTAAGAGGCAGGAAACACGGTTGTGAGTCGTAACAGTCTCGTGCTGTGGGTTGTCAGAATGGAAAGAACACACACAGCTTTAGTGTTTTCTAGAATTTCTGATTGTAAACACCTCTTTCAGAAAAAAGGAACGGCAAAAAATATGGTTACAACTTTACAACGTGAGAATTGGACTGTGGAGGCAATTAACTCATTCACTGCTATTCACACATTTATTCGGGAATTGAAAATATGACGTAGTATTCCCAAATTTGTCCGGGTTTTGTTTTTTTGTTGTTTGGGTGCCGATAAAGCGCTGGTCATGCCCTCTGGCAATGGTTTTTTCCTTCCACAAGGGGGCAGCACTTCCCTTTTTTCCATTTTAGTACATTATTCCAGATTCAGCTATTGTTAAAGAGCTCTATAAACCAATATGTATGTATTGCATTGTATTTTGGACAGCCACCCTCATTTCAAACTCATAACTCCAGATTCATATAATTTAGGAATTAATTCTTTTTTTTCTCTAATGAAAGAAGAGTCTAAGATTTCTTGCGCTGCATTGAATGTTTTTATAGTCCTGAAACTCAATATTCTGTGGCTCCTGGAATTTGAGTGAAAATGACAAAAACACTGGCACTAGAGTGGAGACATTTTTGCACGTCTGGCAGTGAACGAGTTAAAATGCGCTCGCATCTTGGAGGCTATGTTTGCAAACATTGAAACTCATCTATTCTGTAGATTAGCTAGGTGGTCATTGATCTCGTCGTAAAGAGGTTTAAGGTTGACCTTGTGTTTTCATTTGCAGTATTGTTCCATTAAAACGGGTACGATGGATGTCTGAATCAGAATCAGAAAGCCTTTAATAGTTCCACAATCGGGAAATTGGCAATCTAAAGCAGCAAAATTGAAAGGATTGGGGGATAAAAAGATAAAGTATTCTATGCATAAAAGAAAATGTCAGGAAACTGAAATGTACAACTGCACAAAAAAGTTTCATCAAAAGAACTGTACATAGTGCAGACTATAAAATATATAAAAGTATAAAAAGCATATTTGATATATTTAACTGTCTTGACTCGACATAAACTGGCTGTGCTATTTACAATAAAATAATCTGATTTATTTGTTTTTTCTTCTGAGCAGAGTCAAGAGAGCGACTCATCTGAAACCTCCGTACACAGTCCACGCATAAAGCATGTGTGCCGTCGTGCAGCTGTGGCTCTTGGTCATAACCGTGCAGTGTTCCCTGATGACATGCCCACACTTAGTGCCTTGCCCTGGGAGGAGAGGGAGAAGATCCTGTCTTCAATGGGGAATGATGGTGAGGGGAAAAATTGGCCTTCCATTTATCTTGTATTGATTCATTTGATCAATAACTATATATATAGTATGGTACATATAAACTTTGGGTTTCAGGGTGCTTTACATGTTTGTCATGTAGCCACTGGCCAGGTCAAAAAGTGACCATTTTAACTTTGCAAATCAACATTAATTAGCCAGTGTATAAGGCGCACCAGACTATAAGGTGCACCCCAAATGAATGAGGTATTTTCAAACTTTTTCCATATATAAGGCGCTATAATAGAGGCTGGGGTTACATTTGATTTATCCCGGCATGTACCGTGCACTACTTCTACTGGAGGAAATGGAGTCGGTGGCTGCTGACAGTATTTGGGAGACCTGTTGTGGCTCAAGATTTCTTCACATGTAAGGCAGGTGCGCCTTATATGTGAATATTGAGATACAACAGGTCTCTCAACTACTGTCAACAGCCACCGACTCCATTTCCCCGTGTAAAAGAAGTAGTGCGTAACCCCAGCCTCTACTGTAGCGTCTTGTAATGTGGTGTGCCTTTCGGAAAACTTTGATATATTTTCTGTATTATATTTGGAAAACATTTTTTCATCTATTGAAGGTGCGTCTTATAGTCCCGTGCGCCTTATATGTATATGGAAAGAAGTTTGAAAATACACCATTCATTGGGGGTGCGCCTTGTACTCTACTGCGCCTTATACACCGGAAAATATGGTACTTAGAAATTTTAAAAAGTAAGAATTTGTGCCATCTTTAATAAAATGGAGGAACATCATGCATCAAGTGATTGAATCAAAACATTTGTGACTTGGCCATTATGGATTTGAAAGCTAAAAAATTATACATCATTTGTGTTTGTATTAAAAACTGTTTTTGAAATTAATCCAATTATTTACAGAACAGATGCCAAAAAGCAGATTTGAATGTGTTTGCTTCTTTGCTGTCCATTTGAAGAGCTATTATTTTTCCCGTCTTAAGATAAATCATCGGTAGCAGGCTCAGAGGAGGCGGAGCCTCAATCCCCACCCATAAAGCCTCGGGAGACACGACAAAAAGCTGTTCAAGAAGCGCCTCCCAAAAAGGGTCGGCGGTCACGACGCTGCGGCCAGTGTTCAGGTTGTCAGGTTCCTGAAGATTGTGGGAACTGTACAAACTGTCTTGACAAACCCAAGTTTGGGGGCCGCAACATCAAAAAGCAATGCTGCAAGTAAGTCTTGGTAGATCAGAATCAGAATCATCTTTATTGCCAAGTATGTAGGACACACAAGGAATTTGTTTCCGGTAGAACACGCTGCACTAGTATCGTTGTCAAAAAAACTGCTAAGTGGCACTATACAGTTCCATTTTGGCTACTGTTGAAAAGATTAGTGTTATTTATAGGGATGCACTGAAAACACTGACAAAGTCGATACAGATTCTCATTACTACTATTTGGGCATCATTGATAGAATAAATCCCATTTCAAACTAAAGTAGACAAAATAAAATGAATCAACTCTGAACCTGTTGACTATAGTAATCTAATACCAATATTTATTCCCCTTCTAATCTGTAATGCACAGACGAAAATTAAAACCTTCACTGTCATTCACAAAATGCTCCTGAACACAGCACACGTATCCCTTACAGCGATTTCAAATGACCAAGAATAGCTTCTATACTAAACAGCAACTCAAGATTAATTAGTACTACAAATTCATGAAAAAGAATGCGTAACAAACGAAATGCAAAGAAAGCTATACAGACGCTCCCCAATTTACGAATGAGATACATTCCGAACAGTCGTTTGTAAGGTGAATTCGTTCATAAATTGCTTCAGTGCTATATCTTTTATGGAATGTATGTTTGAGGCTTATATAAGTATGTTTTAGGCTTGTATAAGTTTACCTGTATTGGTTTGTACTGAAACATAAACATTTAATAAAATATACGGTCTATAAATATATGCACATGTACAACTGGAGAGAAGACTACATATGTTACTACAAAAATGTAGCGTTGTCGTAACTCGAATGTTTGTAAGTAGGGGAGTGTCTTTACCGCCAATGCAATTTCATCCAGGCAACACACAAATTAGCTTAGCGTGGAATAAGCAACCTCATGTTTGGGCTCATAAGGATGAACAAATCCTGTCATGACGTGAGTGTGCAGAGAATTTGAGAATTGTTATGACAACCAATAGTTTAGGTATTTCTGCGTATCCCTTGTTAGAAAACAAGAAGCCTTGAATCTCACTAGAAAACAACTCATCAAACAATGTCATATATTGGAAATAAAAAAGAGCAACATTTTTCTCCCCCACTACAGGATCAGAAAGTGTCAGAACTTGCAATGGATGCCCTCAAAGCTATTTCTTCAGAGACAGAGCAAAAGTAAGAAGGACAAGAAGAGGAACAGGTTGGCTGAGAAGAAGGAGGGTCTCAATCCAGTTAAAGGACAGACCTTGGAGTCTGGCACTAAACCTGTTATGGCACCACCAAAGGAGGATCACAAAAAGAGTGAAATGCCCCCTCCCAACTCAAGCGAGGGGAAGTCGAAAGCTGTTTCGCCACTGCAACTACCGTCTCCAACTCGGTCACGTTCTCTATCCCCGGATGAATCCTCGCAAA
Organism: Hippocampus bargibanti; assembly: GCF_051943395.1. Classification (NCBI taxonomy): domain Eukaryota; kingdom Metazoa; phylum Chordata; class Actinopteri; order Syngnathiformes; family Syngnathidae; genus Hippocampus; species Hippocampus bargibanti. The sequence goes on from NC_142747.1 coordinate 13,892,496, forward strand.
ACACAAACTCCCTCACCTCCCAGGGGCGGTCTCCTAACTCCAAGCAGCCTTCGGTCTCGAGCGGCAAGAAGGGGCAAAAATCGCAGCCGCCAGCATCGTCATCCTCCTCCTCCTCTTCATCTTCGTCACCTTCCTCGTCTAGCTCATCATCGTCATCCTCCTCATCCTCTTCTTCCTCCTCGTCCTCAGCCCAGAATTCCCCCGCCCCTTCGCCATCCATGCCATCTCATCCTCAACCCTCCCAACCACCACAGGGGCCTCAGAACGGTCAGGCACCCGCAAGGAAAGACAACTCACCCAAGATTCCATTAAGTCAACCCAAGACGAAGACTCAACAGCAATCACCGCAACAGCAGAGATTAACAACATCAGATACAAGTAAGAAACTTGTGGTTTTTTTTTAAATAAATACATTAATCAATCACAAAAAAAATAATCACTACGCAGCCATAATTGAAAGCCACAAAAATTCCGCCACAGAGACAACATCAGCAGTATGGAGACTGTGTTAAATAGTCTCCAAACATTTCTGTTTGTTTTGTCTTTTCTTTATTTTTATTCTCAAATGTTAAAGTAACATGTTGCAATGATGATGATGAAAACGTTTGACCGGCGAGCAATCAGAAATGGCTGATGCGACCTTTTGGTATAGGATCAGCACATTTTCATCCCAAGGTTTCCATGTAGATCAAATGGTGGCTTGTTTCCTTGTGTTATCTGCTTTTCACATCAAAAAAAAGACTTTTGGACTGTGGTGAACCCATTCCCTTCTAGTGACAAATATATTCGGGAATTGAAAATATGACGTAGAGCGCCATTCCCGAATTTGTTTGGGTTTTGTTTTTTCTTTTTTGGGTGCTGATAAAGCGCTGGCCATGCCCTCTGGCAATGTTTTTCCCTTCCACAAGGGGCCAGCATTTCCCTTTTTTCCATGTTAGTAAATTATTCCAGATTCAGCTATTGTTAAAGTGCTATATAAACCAATATGTATCTATTGCATTGTATTTTGGGCGGCCACCCTCATTTCAAGCTCATATGACTCCAGACTCATATAATTTAGGAATTAACTCTTTTTTTCTCGAATGAAAGAAGAGAGTCTAAGATTTCTTACGCTGCATTGAATGTTTATGTAGTCCTAACACTCAATATTCTGTGGCTCCTGGAATTCGAGTGATAATAACAAAAACCCTGACACTGGAGTGGACACATTTTTGCACGTCTGGCAGTGAATGAGTTAAAGAAATGTTCAATTCTAGCAAATGATGATTTTAAACCATTTTCTCAGATGACCCAAAGCAGCCAAAGAAGCCAAGTTCTCGCCCTGTTCTTCCATCTCCTAAACAGAAACCAAAAGACAAAGTAGGACACACACAAACCTACACACCCACACACACATTTTCAATCTCGATAAAAGTTTGGTATGTAAAATTATGCTAATAATAATAATCTTCGTCCATTTTAAATGGGATTAGCCACTGTGCTGCTCAAAATGTCAAAAATACTGTATTTGGCGGGTTATAAAGCGTACCCAAAAGCCTTGATTTTCTTCAAAAGATAACCATGCACCTTATACGCAGGTGCACCTTACATGTGAAGTCATATTGAGCTACAACAGGTCGCTCAACTACTGTCAGCAGCCACAGACCCCCGCCCCCTGTAGAAAAAGTAGTGCGTAGCTCCTGCCTCTACTTCAGCACCTTATAATGTGCCTTATATTTGGAAAACATTCATATATTTATATACTGTATTATATTTGGAAAACGTTTTTCATTCATTGAAGGTGCGCCTTATACACCGGAAAATGCAGTACTATTGAAAACAGGATGCTGTCACTGCATCCTGCTCAATTCCTACTTTGGCAATTTTGGGTGCAAGATGCAATTTATGCACCCCATGCCATGCACAACATTTGATTTGGATCCATGTTTTTACAGGAGATTTTTATTAAATTGCTATTCTCATTCCTACACATCCCCAAAATCAAAACACTGAACATATTCTCATTGCAAACAGCAAACCACTCACTGTGCTTTTACCCTCTCTTTTTTGATGAACCCGAGAAGACGCTGACCACTCAATCCCCCGGCAGCTGTACTTTAAACTGGCTGGGCACTCCCTCGACTAGGGGCCATGTGAAGTCCGCGGCGCCCTGCGACGGAGTGCATCGAATCCGAGTTGATTTCAAGAGGAACCATGATGTGAAGAAGGTGTGGGAGGCGGGTGGTCTCAGCCTACTTACCTCCGTCCCTGTCACACCTAGGGTGCTCTGCTTCTTATGTGCAAGCAGTGGCAATGTTGAGGTAAAGAAGTATATATTTTAAATTCATTAGTTTTCCCATCGACATGGCGCACTTTTGAAAATTACAGTACAGACGCTCCCCAACTTACAAACATTTGAGTTACGAATAACTGTACACATGTTTGCAGGTACAATATGTCGAAAAATGTTCGCACAGAAATGCTGTAAGTTGCAGTTTGTATTGCACACCTTTTTCCGACCAAGCTCGCTTGCGATTGGCTGCCAACTGTGCTTCACACGCATGCACACAGACCCATTGGAGGTATCAAGGGCTGCATGTTTACGTGACGGACACCTAGGCTTTTGTCAGCGCTATGCTGAAGTGTTACCAAAGAGTTCAGGCCCCGATCGGCCAAGCTCACTTGCGATTGGCTGCGTAGAGTTGGGGAGGAAATCCCTCTTACCAGTTGATGCTCCAGGAGGATGCAATGCATAACAAAATGTAATGACTGCTGGTACGTAATTCAGTAATTACATGCCAGCAGCTTCAGTATTGGCTTTCTGAAGACCCATGGATATGTCGTCGTACTACCGTAGGTGTGAATTTATTTCACGGCTGTTAGAGCGTCCCTGTTTTATACTTCCCCATTCAGTGTTTGACTTAAACTTACATTCCATACAAAATATAGCACTGAAGCAACTTGCGAACAAATTCACTTTATGAACGACTGCTCTGAACGTATTTCGTTCGTAAGGTGGGGAGTGTCTGTACCTCTCTTACCAGCATCATCTCACTTAAAGGACAATCCACGTCTCCGGACAAGTTGTGTCCATAATTTGTAAAATGTCTTCAAATGACTTCTACTGGGCGTATTTTACAAAGATTCCACCGCATATAGCTATATTTTACGTTTTAAGACTCGCGCTGAATATTCCGAAAGTCTTGTTTTTGAGTTGGTGACGAGTCCGCACGTGATGTCACTGAAGGAACGCCCCTGACTGAAAAACGGACACATTTTAGCAGTCCTTCCATCACGTCAATGCATTTTGCTGTGCTTGTTTTGTCTGAAAACGTCATGTTGCACCAAAAAGAGCCAGAAGAGGGCGACCAAGCTCCATATAAGGAATTTATCAGCCTGTGGAAACGGGCTGATTAATTCTTCACAAGGAGCTTGGTCGCCGTTTTCTGCCTCTTTTCTGGGATGCTACATTGCAGTCCAGATGCCTCAAAATGACACGGAAGGACTTCTTTGATCAATTGTAAACATGTATGCTTTCCTCTTCAGAACTATTTGTATCATATTCATAACTGGATGTGTAACAAGAAAGCATATTCTCCGAATCTGAAGCCATTGTTTTGATTCTCCAGCAATGCAAGACGTCTTGGCGTGACGTCACGAACTGGGGGCGGGACTTTCTGAAAATGCCCAATTCGCAGCTCAATTTTTGATGTCGGTTGTCCTTTAAGTTTTCACAAGCTTGTGAAATTGTTGGTGGGAATCTACCGTAGCACCGTTGGCGCATTCACATTAATGTGCTGTTTCTTTTCTGTGTCTCTAGTTTGTTTTCTGCCAGGTATGCTGCGAACCGTTCCATCTGTTTTGCCTGGGTGAGTCTGAGCGTCCTCTCCAGGAGCAGTTTGAAAACTGGTGTTGTCGCAGATGTCGCTTCTGCCAGGCCTGCGGGCGCCAGCACCAGAAAACTAAAGTGAGCCTCTTAGTCCAATATGCCTTTTTTTCTTCTGGGGGGCAAACGAAACTCAATCTCAGATGATAGTGTGTGAAAAAGCTACAGAATGTTCCAGAGAGAGATGTTTCCTGTTGCATGACTGCCATTCAACATCTTTATACATTTACGCCCTGATTTTTATCATTTAACTTCAATCCTGTGCATGTTGCAAGCAGCGTGAACTCCACATGCTTGTCATTACAGTTAACTTTTTTTACACAATGTTCATCAATACACATTTGATTTACACGAGGAAATCAATTATTCTGCTCATTGGAAGTCCGCTTGGCATTTTTTTTTTTTTTTACACTCACAGTTGCTTGGAAAAAAATTTCCGCCTAAAGGGCATCCATTTCTTCCTCTTCTACACGAATACTGCGAAGAGTGTGGCTTGAGAGCTTCTGGCAAGGCAACTGGAATGTGACATTGCAGATAAATCAGCTCCTTGAAAATAGTAGCTCCATGCTCATAAAAATCATGCCTAATACACTTGTGAACATGTGTGTTTCTTAGCGAGATGTCTCTCGAAGCAATTACCGGTCGTTCTCTTTGTAATTGTAGTCTGGTGTTTGCATATAGCTGCCTGAGGTAACCTAGCTAGACACTATTAGAAACATTTCTCGTCATGGTGCATTATGTCACTGTCATTTTTTGCTGCAGGCCACATTGTAGTTATTGTTTCGTCTCCGGCAGTTATGAAATTGAGGAAACCATTAGAATGTTTCATGTCCTCCACACATTACATATAGAGAACACAAAAAATGAATAACTAGTTTTCAAGTCTGAAGTCAAGTATAATGACTCTGACATACGACAATTTGAAATTTCTGTTCAGACTTAATAAGCATCATGGCACTTGACATATTTGATTCGGTTTCGCAGAACGAAAAAAATGATGTGGTGGGCCAAATTTGGCCCCTGCGCCTTGACTTTGACACCGTGCATAATGTGAACTACAATCACCCTAAACATTTTCTAAATCAGATTTTGTTTCTTAAAAATAATTATTATAGATGCTACTCTTTTTGCGTCTAATTAGGATTCAAATCGCCACAAATTATGGGGGGCATAAGGGGGTCGTTTGTAAGGTGAATGCGTTCATAAGTTGCTTCAGTGCTATATTTTGTATGGAATGTATGTTTAAGGTTTGTATCAGTAAACTGTAACTGTTTGTACTGAATAATAAACCTTTAATAAAATATCCTATATAAAGATATGTACATTGGAGAGAATAATATATACAGTAAAGTCTCATTATATCGATATTCAAGGGAGTCCGAAAAAATATCGATATAACCGGGACTATCGATATATCCGATATCGATATAACGAGACTTTACTGTATGTTACGAAAAAAAATGTTTGTATGTTCCGTTGTTTGTAACTCGAATGTTTGTAAGTAGGGAAGCATCTGTATACAATAAAAGTTAGACTTTACATTCATTCAATAGAAATCAATCAGTTGATTCAGTAAAACGTATTTGCTTGGCTTCAGAGGTCAATAGTTTATATGGCGCTCTGTGTCTTTGTGTTGTCATATTTGTTATTTTTCTTTTTTTTTTCCCAAGATGGCGGCGCGTGAACACGCAGCGGCTCCCCTCTCCCGGCAAATTGGTGTTTTCATGTTTGTTAAAGTAATTATAAGTGCCTTGCATGCTGGGTCCGAGAGAACAGTAATTTTCATCTGTATGTCATGCATATTAGCATATTTGACAATAAAGCTGACTTTGACTTTATAAAAATGAATGACATCCCATAGTGGAGACCCCTACTCGGGGAAGGAAACATTCAGACAAAGTCCATAATGGGCAAACACTCGACCAAATGGACAGCGTGTTGTTGGCACAAGGCTTGGTATTAGTTAATTATTATTCGTCTTGTTCGATATTGACACGATATGGTCTTACTCTGTCCCCATAGCAGCAGCTGCTGGAGTGTGATAAGTGCCATAACACCTATCACCCGGAGTGCCTGGGGCCCAACCACCCTACAAGACCCACCAAAAAGAAGAAAGTCTGGGTATGACAACAACACTCTCTGCTTCATACACAGACACACACACACCTTCTCACCCTTGTGTGTAGTCTTGCCCAAATATTCTCCCAGAAAGTTCTGCCCTCACTTCAACCTTTTGTTCACACATGATACGTTTTTTCCCCCCAGACAACATTTCTTTCTTGCCATAGTGTCAATTCAACATCTGGAATGTTTGTTTATGCAACTGCTTGCTAGTTTGAAACAATCTCGTCCTCAATGTGTTTGTTTTTACAGATTTGTACCAATTGTGTATGCTGTACGCGTTGTGGAGCCACCAAACCCGGGAAGTCCAGGAATGCCCAATGGTCACATGACTTTTCCATGTGTCACGACTGTGCCAAACTGCTTACTAAAGGTGAGTGGCCCACACACATGTCTATCTTGGGCCCTTTAACTCATTCGCTGCCATTCCCAATAATTGAAAAGTGTGACGTGGAGCACCATTCCCAAATTTGTTTGGATTGTTTTTTCTTGCGTGGGTGCCAATAAAGCGCTGGTCAGACTTCTGGCAATGCTTTTCCCTTCCAAGAGGGGCATCATTTGCCTTTTGTCCGTGTTAACGCTTTATTACAGCTTCAGATTTTGTTAAAGTGTGATATAAATCAATATGTATGGATTGTATTTTGTACATCCGCACCCATTACTAGCTCATATAATTCCAGACCCATATAATTTAGGAATTAACTCTTTTTTTTCTGATGAAAGAAGAGAGTCTAAGGATTCTTACGCTGAATTGAATGTTTGTGTAGTCCTAAAACTCAATATTCTGTGTTGCAATTTGAGTGACAATGACAAAAACCCTGGCACAGGAGTGGACACATTTTTACACATTGAAGAGAGAATTTCCATGTTATTTTGCATGCAAAAAGTGTGTTTGAGGAATCTGAATGTCATCAAAAATACACTTTAGAATTCCGAATATCAATGGCAATGATATTATGGCAATTAATGAGTTGTGGATTCGATGGGGGGGTGTTGTTTAGGTGAGTAAAGTCTTGACATTTGATTGCAAAGTGTCTGGCTCACTTTTTTTTTAATCCCTCATCATAGGGAACCCTTGCTCACTTTGCAATTGCTTCAGTGATGAGGACCACGAGAGCAAGATAATGCAGTGTGGAGGCTGCAACCGTTTGGCTCATGCCAAGTGTGAGAGTCTGACAGGTTGGTGTGCGCCTCAAATCAGTCAGCTGGAAGGAAGATTGTATTACACATTCGCATACGTTTCGCACTTTCTTTGTGTCGTCACTTGCCGGCTGAACTTGTTCAATTACTAACAGGTTTCACCGCAACGGGTGTCATATTGATGAGCTGTTGTAAAATGATGCAGCCAATAATGAGCAAGATATTGATCCGTCATCCCTTTGATCTCCTTCAGATGAAATGTACGAGCTGCTGTCCAAACTGCCAGAGAGCGTTGCCTATACATGTACCAAATGTTCCGACTGCCATCCGGCTAAGTGGCGGACGGCGCTGGAAGGGGAGCTCAAGGGTCGCCTTCGTCACATCCTCACTGCACTGCTCAACTCGCGTACCTCTGCTCACCTGCTCCACTACAGACAGGTTCGAAATGCAGACCTGGCATTTGCTGATTATACCAAAAGACGCCGTTCTTCATGTGGTCACATCACCTTCGGGATGGAATAGTAATAATAATCATCATACGATACATATTAATTTAACAACTGTTGTAACAAAGCGCTTAACATAGACAGCTATCATATACAGGAAATAAAGCAGTCACAAAATAGTAGAAAGCACCAGGGAGTAAAACCGAGATCAAGAGTCGAATGCCAAAGATTACAAGTGAGTTAATAATAATAATAATAATGATACCATTCCTTCTTTTTTCCATCCAACTCTTACTCACTCTTTGGCATAGGTGGTGAAACCTCCAGAGTTGAACCCCGAGACTGAAGAGAGCCTTCCATCTCGTCGCTCCCCAGAGGGCCCAGACCCTCCAATCCTGACTGAAGCCTCCCCTGCAGCACCCAGCGATTCCCCTGCAGACCTGGATTCTGTGGAGAAGAAAATGGAGAAGGGCATCTATAAGTCTGTGGTACGTATGTTGTCATTGTTGTTGATGTTGTTTTTGTTTTTTTGACAAGAATGAAGAATAATTTGAACGTGATCCATGAGCCACTAGATGACGGCAGTGAAGTTTACAACAATCAGAAGCTTGGCAAACTTCACACCTTTTAAAAACACCTATTAAAAATACTGCATGTCACAGAGTTAGCATATGTGTCTAAACAAATACTGCATTTTAATGTCTCATAGTCTGCTCGCTCATATTTAACGCACAATGCAAAGCGCCATAGACTGGCTAACCAAAATTAGCTTTTCAGTTGCAGGTATTTAAATGGTGTAGCAACACCACTAGCCAGACAACCGAACAGTATTCAGTTATATCCTGCATATCCATCATATGTGAAAAACAGCTGCTTCTTCACAAATATGCGTGTATCACACTACCTCGTGGTTGCCAAGTCATGTGAACCATGACAAGCAACATCATCAATGCATGAAATCCATCCAATTTGTGGTATTATGTTTTTATTATATTCAATCCCGCTAAATGCTATTTTTCTTTTAAAAAAAGTTGCATGCTTTACTGGGGGCTAGAATTAATAAATACAATTTCCTTTTTTTCAGTAGGGAAAATTAATGTAAGATAAATATTTTTGGTTTGGGGAGCGGTCACTGCATTAATCACCACTAAGTTTGTGCCTGTCTCTTCCAGGTGGCATTCAGTGATGATGTCGCACGAATCATTCAAACCGCAATCAACAATGATGGCGGTCAGCCTGAGAGCAGGAAGGCCAACAGCATGGTCAAGTCCTACTTCATTCGGGTAGGTAATGGTTCTTCCCAACACACATTAACTCATTCACTGCCAAACATGTACAATAATGTGTCCACTCCAGTGCCAGGGGTTTCTTCATTGTCCCTTGAATTCCAGGACCCACAGAATGTTGAGTTTTAGTACTATATAAACATTCAATACAGTGTTAAAAAAACGTAGACTCTTCTTTCATCAGAAAAAAAGAGTTAATTCCTAAATTATATGGGTCTGGAGTTATATGAGCTGGAAATGAGGGTGTTTGTCCAAAATACAATGCAATACATACATATTGGTTTATGTAGCGCTTTAACAACAGCTGAAGCTGGAACAAAGCGCTAACATGGAAAGAGGGAAATGCTGCCCCCTTGTGGAAAAGAAAAAAACATTGCCAGAGGCCATGACCAGCGCTCTATCGGCTCCCAAGCATGAAAATACGAAACCTGAACAAATTCGGGAATGGCAGTGAATGAGTTAATATTGTCAAATATAAGTCAGTTATGAATTTTATACTAAAAATGTGATGTGTGTCCATTTATATTCAGTGCAAAGTGCCAAATACAAGGTCAAGGAATCATCACTTTTGAATGTTCTGTTTCAGAAAATGGACCAAAACTTTCCCTGGTTCAAAGCTAAAGATTCCCACTTCTGGGAAAGGCCAAAAGTCTGCGCCAAGTGAGTATCACCTACAAGTTGCAATGGTTTCGTAGTTTAGCCATCTGTCTTTGATTGTTTCTGCTGTCAAATGGTTCAGGTCTAGTCAAATGTATTGATGTAGTCCTTAAATCACAGAAAAGCCATAAAAATGCCCACGGTTGACAAATATGAACAGCGTGCCCTGATTTTAACCCTCGAGAGGCAAAAATAATGATTTGTGATGGATTTCAAATAGTTTTTCGAGGACTAGCTGTGTCTTGTGTGTGTTTTCTTTTACAGTTTCACTGTCGGAATTTCGGTTTTAATTGTCATGTAATATGAACACGGCCTTGAAAGTCTTCTCTAAAGGCGAGGTCTGTAATTACAGAGCAGAGGAAAAGATGCTATTTCATGATGTGTGTGGCGGCGGGATGCGGCCATAAAGCGCTGAGCTAATATTTATAGAATGTGTTGGTTTGAGTGTGCCAACCAACTCTGAGATACGTAATGCATGCAAAGGCTGAGAGGAATTAAGATAGTTTCTGCAATTTCAGCCCTTATGTCAATACTGAATCGACTAACCAAGTGGCATAGAACAAACGAGCAGATCTCACCAGACTTCCCGTGCCATTAAAGATTCTGTCGATGTTCAAAGGCACGGTAATGAAATTGATTCCACTGTGAATCTGACTTAACGTACCCATTGGCCAACTTAACGGTTAAAATGAAGTGTCTGAGAGGTGAATGGAGTCAAGTGGAGGATTAGATAGTTAGCCCAAATCCCATGAGAGAAATCGTGCTTGTTGTAATTCTAATGATTTTCATAATCAAGCACTCGGGAGAACATAGAAAATGTAAAAATGAAGTTTTAAGCAATGCAATAAAATAAATGCCCTTGAACTTTATTATTTTTTAACTCATTCACACATTTATTTGGGAATTGAAAATATGACGTAGAGGGCCATGTTTATTCTTGCTTGGGTACCGATAAAGCGCTGGCCATGGCCTCTGGCAATGTTTTTTCCCCTTCTACAAGAGGGCATCATTTCCATTTTTTCCATGTTAGCGCTTTGTTCCAGCTTCAGATGTTGTTGAAGCGCTATGAATCGATATGTATGCATTGTATTGTCTTTTGTACAGCTTCCCCTATTTCAAGCCCAGATAACTCTAGATCCATATAATTTAAGAATTAACTCACCTTTCTGATAAAAGAAGATAATCTAAGGTTTCTGACGCTGCATTGAATGTTCATGTAGTCCTAAAACTCAATATTCTGTAGGTCCTGGAATTTGAGTTACAATGACAAAAACCCTGGCACTGGTGTGGACACATTTTTTGCAGTCTGGCAGTGAATGAGTTAATTTTGACCAGTTTTACAAGCATTTAAACTTCAATTTATTGATGGAATCGAGCAGCTGCTGAAGATGACGCTTTGAGAATCCCTAATGAAATGGTTGTATTGAATTAATGATGCTCTTTGTAGAGACGGCAGCTTTCCGAAATGAATATTCATGCCATGTGATGCCAGTAAGCGCTGGAGTTGGACTTGATACACACACTCATTCACACATTCTCGCTCCATCACCAGTACTCAGCACGCTCATCTGAGTTGTCAGCGTTCCCCAGACCTTTCTTTTTTTCCTTTCAAACGATACATGCTTTGTCTGATTTGAAGGCTTTATTGAGAGATGAGTTGTAACAGTGTCATGTGGCACTTTCAGATTTATGTTTGTGGGCTTCTTGTCAAGTTGTGTAATAAGAAGCAAATGCTCCATCACGTTCACTCTTCACGCTCCGGCTTTTAAATAGAATACAGACTGGGTGTGTTTCATTGATGGTGTCGTTGCTCGCTTGCTACTTCAGGAAACTTTATATTGCTTTGTGAAGGAATAACAAAGGTATTTGCAGGATTTGGGTCAGAGTACACAAAGAGCTCTTTTGAAAATGCTGTCAGTTAATGTTGAATATTTGAAGAAAAATTACTTGTTTTTGCCAGTTTTACACACTCTACAAGATTCTGAGTCAATTTGAAAACTATTCAATACAGTAAGTGTAGTATTGCGTTTGTTGCGGTATAGGAAATTGTTTTTGAAATTGTTATTATTACTGTTTTTAATATCAATTAAAAACTTTTTGGGTTGCAGCCATTTTCTTTTAATTCTTCAATTTTATAACATGACTTGTTTTAAAAATATATTAATTTGCATTGGATTAGCTTTTATTAGTCTCGCAGTGGAGAAATTTACATTTCACAAAAGTTATGAAAGTAAGAAGAAAGGAAGAAGTAGACAAACAAATAAAGGAACTGCTGGAAAGGCAGCCACTCTCATGGCGCCATCTTGAAGTAATAAAAACTAAATAACAAATAATGTGACACAACACAAAAGACACAGTCATTCAATCTGAAGCAGTTTTCCGCACCCTCTTTGTTTTATGAATCAGTTTAGATAAAAGAGGCGAGGGTCAAAGTGTCCTTTTCACCAGTGCATCAGAAGCGTCATGGCGTAATGTGCACGTCTGCTACAAGCCAAATGCTTAAAGCAAACACGGAGGTGTCGCATCCATTGACGAAAAGAGATTGTCTCACATCTCCTACCCCACGTAAATCTGCTTCAATTCCAAGCCGCGACAGTTTTACATGCGCATTGGCGCTCCTTTCGTGCGGGCTCCTCAAGTCATGCATCCATCCAGCTGCAGACTGTCCAACAGCACAGAATTTGATCACAGCCACCTAAATCAAAATGTATAACATACAATGTCCATTTTATGGTCAAAATCAATGTTGTGTGGACATGAAAACATTGAGCTATGTGTTTTACATTCCGCTATTGCCTTAACTAAAACATGAACACAATTCTTGCCACAATTTAAAAAAAAAAAAAAATCAATTCCTTGACTCTCTTATATGGCTGTTGTTGTCTTCAGCAGTGGTCTGCTTCCAAATGCTGTTTTGCCCCCATCCCTGGACCACAACTATGCCCAGTGGCAGGAGAGACTGGAGATGTCTCGCTATGAATACCCCCACCTCATCAAAAACATAATTCCAGCTCCCTGCCCCAAGATCCCTGCTGAACCAGACCCTCGAACAACCTCTCCCCCACAGCCTCCATCTCTACCACCACTGCCTCCTCCTATACCGGGTAAGGAACACACACTTTGGGGCATATACTGGGGTGCTTAAATCAGAAAAAGCCGTCCGCTATGCGCTTTTAAGGCCGCATACTTTTCCTTTTGCACTCTCAGGACACTGTAGTAAGGACTAGCACCTCTTGAGGGTGAAACATCATTATCTCCGTTCTGATTCAATGAACCGCTTCGTGCTAAGCTGTGTCAGCTGCATGACCGAGTGACTGCTGACTCATGCTGGTGGCTTGGAATTTGTCCGGCGACGCAGCTCACAAAAACTGCAGTCATTGCAATGGTGTAAATAGGGATTTAAGGTTTTAATATCAGTTCTTTTAATCTGACATAGGACAGTCGTGAAATCCAAAGAAGTGTCGATCAAGCTCATTACCATGCAATGCTTAAGCAACAGCCTTCTCACTTGCTTTTCCAACAATGGAACATCTCTAAATATACATTCAGGCATGAGCACAGTCCGCTGATTACATTTCCTCATTGATAACGAAGCATATCTACTAAATTTAACTGCGCAATCAGGGAGAGCAGAATACATGTATCTAAATAGAAAGTAAAACTAAAAACAGCCAACTTTGCTGTTGAAAATTCATTAACTGGAAAAAAAACTTGTTGACGTGATAACCCTCATATTATGTTGAAAAACAAATCACGTTGATTATGTTGTGGGTCATTTTTACCCGTATGTAAAAATCCACAAAAAAACAGTCAAATAATAGGTGACATCAGCAACAACTGTTTCTGAGATGTTATAAACATAGTTGAAAAAAGAAACATATTTTCTATTTCATTGGGATATTTTAGAACTATTTTGAAGAAAGGGAAAGGATATCCAGTGCTTTAGTCAATACAACAATGGAAACGCGTAAAATTGACCCCTTATCATAATATTGGATTGGATTGGATTGGATTTGCCTTTATTAGTCTCACAGTGGAGAAATTTACATTTATTATTATTATTATTATTATTATTTACATATATTAGGGTTAATGTAAACCACAGGTGTCAAAGTCAAGGCCTGGGGGCCAAATCTGGCCCCCCACATCATTTTATTCGGCCCGCAAAAGCAAATCCCGCATGTCAATTGCCTTTTTGCTTGGTAAAATCCGAGCCAAAATTTCAAATTGTCGTATGTAAACCACAATAACAATTATTATTCTTGACGTCAGATTTTAAAACTATCCATCCATCCATTTTCCGTACCGCTTATTCCTCATTAGGGTCGCGGGGGATGCTGGAGCCTATCTCAGCTGTCTTCGAGCACGAGGCAGGGGACACCCTGAATTGGTTGCCAGCCAATCGCAGGGCACACAAAGACGTACAACAGTCACTCTCACACTCACACCTAGGGACAATTTGGAGTGGTCAATCTGCCTGCCATGCATGTTTTTGGAGTGTGGGAGGAAAACGGAGGACCCGGAGAAAACCCACGCGGGCCGGGGGAGAACATGCAAACTCCACACAGGGAGGCTGGACCGGGACGCGAACCGGCGACCTCTGCACTGTGAAGCCGCTGTGCTAACCACTCGACTACCGGGACTGATTTGAAAACTAGTTATTCATTAACTTTTTATTGTGATGTATATATAATATGTGGAAGAGATGAAACATTCTAATGCTTTCCCTACATTCATCACGGCCACCTGATGTAAACTAAGAAATAAGGAGAATGCGGTGCCTCTGGAATCAGAACTTTGTTTAACCCTCTCGATATCAGCGGTACAAATGAGTACTGCCATAAAGTTTTACTCATAGAAAATAAAGAAGAGTAAGTTTCTTCCTAAATTTGCCGTTGGTACAAGTTAGTACCCCATTCTTCCGATATCTAGTGAAGTGACGTTTTTCGGCTGTCAACACAATATTACATCAGAATGACTCCAGGCGTCCAAGCGAGTGCAAATTACTTTGCTCGGTTTATATTGTTTATTTTTTACTAAATATCATAAACATGGTTTCCTATGTTTGCATTCTGATAAATAAACTCTTCAGCTATTGTTTTATCTATAAAACTAATACAAATGCGGGATGAGATTTTATTTACAATCAATATTATAAATAGTGTAAATAAAAATGTTTCTGCATGTCTTGATTGATATGCCTTCCTTAGAAGCCAATGAAATGATTCAGCATAAAAATGTCTTCCAAAAATCACATTTTCGGATTATGGGATCGAAAGGGTTGAACGACCAGTGTGAAACCTGAGAAAAACAATTGTGTTAAGCCACACTTGTGAAAGCTAGTAAAATCCCCTTGTTGCACATTTTCAATTCATGTGACCTTTAATGCCACATATATTTTTTTCCCTCCAGATTTTGAAGACAGCCCAGAATTTCCTCTTCCACCAGGTGTTAATGATAACCGTCAATGTGCACTGTGTCGAAAATACGGAGATGAGAACACAAACGTGAGTAGCATATCTCTCTCATCCACATTTGAAACTTGCATAATAATGATATCCAACGTGTGTGGATATTCCAGGAGGGTGGCAGGTTGCTGTACATTGGACAGAATGAGTGGACACATGTCAATTGTGCACTGTGGTCAGCGGAGGTGTTTGAGGACGATGATGGCTTCCTGAAAAACGTACACATGGCTCTTCTCAGGGGAAAGCAGGCGGTAAGTCACAAGGAAGGAAATAAGGTGAAAATGAAATGAGATTGATGCAACGTGCTGGAATGAAAGTTGAATCTGCTAAATGGAGAAATTTCTGATCCTGCTCAAGAGTTGTTTCTCATTAAATGTTTCGGGTTCATCTTGTGATCACTCTCAAACCTTTAATACTCATTTCCTCCTCATCTTCACAGTGCTGTGAGGTGTGTCAAAGGCCAGGAGCCACAGTCGGTTGCTGCTTCACCTCCTGCACCAGTAACTACCACTTTATGTGTGCCCGCCATGGCAACTGCGTCTTTCTGGAAGACAAGAAAGTATATTGTTCCAAACACAAGGACCTCATTAAGGGAGAAGTAAGAAACTCACAATGACTTATTATACCTCAGATGATTCCATACAACAGAATACAAAAATACATGTTCCTTACTCCCAGGTGGTGTCTGGCTTTGAGGTGACCCGTAGGGTTCTCGTTGATCCGGACGGAATCGGTGTCAAGAGGAAATGGTTGACAGGACTGGAGCCTGAAAATGTCCACATGATGATAGGTAATGTGAAGCAATGCCGGCGAATCTTTATCGATGTTTGTAAATGTGTCGTTGTTTTGTGTCTGATTGCAACTTTTACACCATTCCTTTTAGGCTCTATGACCATTGACTGTTTGGGTATATTGACTGAATTTTCAGACTGTGAACGCAAACTCTTTCCTGTCGGATACCAGTAAGTCTGTTTTTTTTTCTTTATATTTTTTTCTTTATCTATTAATTAATTTATTTATTTATTTGTTTGTTTGTTTGTTTGTTTGTTTGTTTGTTTGTTTGAGGTAATTCCACATGTCAATGTCGATAAAGCACTGGTCAGACCTCTGGCAATGTGTTTCCCTCCCACGAGGAGGCAGCCCCCATTTCAAGCTCAGATAACTCCAGACCTATCTAACTTAGGAATTAACTCTTTTTTTCTGATGAAAGAAGATAGTCTAACGTTTCTTACACTGCATTGAATGTTGATGTAGTCTTAAAACTCAATATTCTGTGGGTTGTGGAATTTGAGTGACAATGACAAAAACCCTAGCACTGGAGTGGACACATTTTTGCACGTCTGGCAGTGAATTAGTTACAAACAAATTAATTGACATTCTTTTTTAAATCTTTTTAAAATCTCCCCTTTTCTTTTATAGCCTTACCTTGTTTGACTGCTTTCTAATTAGTTGCTATTTTGCTTCTAGTGAGGCGTCAAAAAGCTATAAAAAAGTTTAGTGTCTTAAGAAAGGTCAATTGACATCATTTGCCTTCTTCCAGGTGTTCAAGAGTATACTGGAGTACTTTGGATGCACGAAAGCGCTGCGTGTACACCTGTAGGATCCTGGTTTGTCAACCCCATGTGGGAAGCTCTGAATATAAAAGCACGATGCCTCCTGAGGAAAACCACACAATAGCACATAGCCCTCCTCCCGTACAAGGTATCTTGCTCACTCTGGACACCACAATCTTAAAGTTTACCAGTTTTGGTAGCACGACTAACCACTGTGTTGTTGTTCTCACCTTTTTTTCTTTCAAAAGAGTTTCCCGATCCATTCGAGTCTCCGAGACGAGCAGACACTTTGTCCCCTGCAAAGACCCCAAAGCTCAGAGTCTACACCAGAAACAGACAACCAAGCTACCCACTTCCCACCCAGAATTCGCAAGGCCCGAGTCCATTGCCTTCTCAAGGTAAAAATAAATAAATAAATAACTTTACACTTGCTGGGAATGTAAAGTTAATTATCCCATGCAAACGAATATGAGTCTGTACTAAAAATTTCATTCTCAGCTCCGAAATGTAAACTGCATCGCATCTTCTGTTGTTATTTCTTCTGGTAGGAGTTGTCACTCAACCCCAGAGTCAAGTCACTGACTCACCACATGTCCTTGTCCCATGTAATGTTGACTCTCGACGTCACAGCTCTCCCTCTCTTCCTCCTCCTCCACACCAAATACACAAAGAAAGAGGTGTGAAATCACCACCTCACATTTTGCCGCGGCCTCTTACCTCACCACCTCCACTGATCTCATCACCCGCCAGAGACCCCGAAAAGAATAAACGCCTCGGCAAGAACTCGCTACACAGGGACAAAGAAACGGCACGACTGTTCATGCCAGGCAGGAATAAACAGCAATCTTCCACACACCAAGGAGAAAGAAATACTGACAAAATTAAGGGTTTGAGTCAAGGTCAAGCCACCAACGATCCTGAACGGAACCGATTAAGCGACCACAGGCTAAAGGACATTGACACTAGCGAATTAGTAACCAAAGAGCAAGAAAAGCAGAAACAAACTATGAAAGACTCAGAAAGGGCGGGAACTGTCGATAAAGACACATTGAGAGATTTGGAGAAGAGGCGTAAAATAAACAAATCCAAACAGGTCAGTACGGAGGCAAACAACAGAGATGTAGAGAAAAACAAATCATCCTTAAGAGATTCTAGCTCAAATGATATTGAAAAATCAAGAGCCATCAGCAAGGATTCAGCGCCGAGGGACTCTGAAAAGCATCGACAATTTAGCAGAGAAGCAGGAAAAGACAGGCCATCCAGCAGGGACTCTGAAAAGGGTCGACCTCCCACAAGGGACTCCAATTATAGCAGCACAGAAAGAAACAAAGACTTGGGGAAAGAGAGTGACCCCGGCAATCATTCGAAACAGGGTGGAGGTGAAAGTAAGAACCCCAGGCTGGTACCTGGCAGTTCGGGCCAGTCCTCTCCCCCTGTGGGCACCGCTGTACTCTCCAGCCATCAGCAGAGAATGGGTAGCACCAAGCAGACTCACAAACATGGCAAACACAAAAGTAAAGACCAAAATATTTCTTTGGCTCTTCTCAAGTCTGCTTCTTACATTGTTCAGTCCAAGGACAAGACCAACTCAGAGAAAGGCAGCGTTGGAAGCTTCACACCATCTTCCCTCTTTATTGAGACAGTTGGAAAATCAAGCCCTCCAACTATTGCGCGAAAATCGAATGATTATTCATCAGGTCCAGCTGCTGGGGTGGCCATGAAACCTGTTTGGTCATCACGGACACCGGGAGATGACGACTTTGTGAAACGAAGCACCGTCCACCCGGCTGCAGCCTTAGCCGCCAAAGAAAAACACTCCAAAGTCAAATTGGCAGTTAAGCGAGACTTGTCCAACGACCGAGATCGAGAGAAGCATCTCCAAAACAGCAGAAACGACAACAAATCTCTCTTAAACAATAATACTAAAGCCACCGTCAGCTCTGAGTCGCACGTTATGAACCACACCTCTCACAACAACAGTAAAAGTAAAGTTCCGCTGCTTGGTAGTAGCACAAAATCCCACGGAAAACTTCATGGCGAGATTCCGCAGAACCTAGGAAGCGAGAGATCTTCTTCCAAAAGCAAAGCAAATTTTAGCTGCAATGTGGACAACATCCAAGGGATGAAAACCTCCTTTCAGTGTCACATCAAACCAACCATGAAACAGTTAGTTTTGTCTTCGCGAGAGAAGAAACCCGTCAAAAAACTAGTTTTACTACCGCTCAAGCCCAACATTAAGAGCAACCCCAACGGCACAAGCAACATCGATGGTATTTCAACCTCCTGCCCCACAACCAACCCCTCTTCTGTTTCCCCTGCTGGCCAGGGAATCCTTCACTCTACCCACCCGACTCTCTTCTCCTCACCTTCCGCCAGTAGTACCGACAGCTCAGAATCGGACACCCAGACCCAAACAGAGGAGGAAGACTCTCACAAAGACCACCCATGCACAGAACTCCGAGACCATCACGGTCTCCTTACTCAAAAAATCCATGATGAAGCGGAAGGTCCCGATGATGACCCTGACAGAGGTATGGACGATACCCATCATGAAGATGACAGTGACGGTTCAGGTTCAGCCAAGCGGCGCTACCCTCGCCGCAGTGCCCGTGCTCGCGCTAACATGTTTTTTGGACTCACACCCTTTTATGGGGTTCGCTCTTACGGGGAAGAGGACCTTCCGTTTTACGCCAGCGGGGATGGATCTGCGTCCATGTTTAAAAGGAGAACTGGCCGCAAGAAGTCAGCCGAGGGGCAGGTGGACGGAGCAGATGATATCAGCACCTCGTCTTCATCGGGGGACAGCGGAGATGAAGAGGACAGCGGAATGAACCAGAGGGTCAAGGATCCTTATTACTACAACTTCACACGGACGATCATTAACCCGGGTGACGGCCTGCCTTCAATTGAGGGACTCGATCAGTGTTTGGGACGTGGATCCCAGCTCCAACGCTTTCTAAAAGATGAAGAACAGCAGCAGCAGAGGGCACAGGAAAAAACTGAGGACAATATGATCAATGTGCTGTAAGTTCATTTTAATATTTTGCACAAATTGCCGCCATCTTAAATATCTGACACTCCACAAAATTATGGTAACTCCATCAATGACACACTTAAAGACCAATGACTATTCAAACAATTCAGTTAACACAAGTTTTTTGGTTTTTGGTTTTACTTTTTGGGTTTTAATATTTAGGTTTTAGTTGTTATTTTTAGTTTTTAATTTTAGGTTTTAGTTTTAGGTTTTTTTTTGTTTTGGTTTTTGTTTTAGTTTTTAGTTTGGGTTTTTAGTTTTAATTTTGAGTTTAATTTGTAGTTGTTGTTTTTTTTTATTAATTTTAGTTTGAGAGATTTAGTTTTTAGTTTTAGTTTTTAGTTTAAATTTTCTACTTTTATTTTTTGTTTTTTGTTTTTTGTTTTTCGTTTTTTGTTTTAGATTTTCCTTTTAGTTTTAGTTACAAGTTTTTAGTTTTGGTTTTTAGTTGTAAATTTTGGTTTTTAGTCGTTGGTTTTTTTCTATTAATAATAATAGTAAATTTCATTTAAAACTGCCTTTCAAAACTCTCAAGGACATTTTACAGTCACAGGATATTTTCTCTGTGGGTGAGCAGCGGCATCACACGCGCCAGCGTTCAGTTTTTGTTTTTAGTTTTAGTTTTAATGAAACAAAGACAACCCACGACATGCGCATCTCCAATCAGATAATAAACAAATCCGGTCTAATTTCACAAATTTTAAACCAAGTTGTTTAATCAACAATTTGCCTGACATTTAAGATTATATCAAATATCAATGGCGCTATGACTATTCCACAATCTCTCTGTGAACCTTTTTTATTAGATGATGGAAAAAGTCGGTGACTCACGGCTCATTATGCCGTGTGCACACGTACCATATTGTCCGGCGCCCCCAAAAGCCTTCATCTTCTTCCAAAGATGCGCTTTATAATCCGTTATGCCTTATAGTGCGGAAAATACGATACTTTGATTAAAAGAGGGATTGGTATTCTTGCTTTTATAGAGGGACATTTATGTTTGTTCATAAATGTGTCCAGTAAAAGCAGTTTGTGGCTGTCAGATGAATAGCACGTATGACAGCATAGTCTCACACCGCAATCTGTCTGCCTTTTGTGTCCCATGCTTCACAGGACCTTGGGTAACCAACACATTGGTCAGCTTGATGGTGTCGATGACGGCTCGGAAAGTGACACGAGCGTCTGCACCACGAGTACCACCACGACTATGGCCACCTCAGCTTCCAAGTTGAACAAGAGCACTGCGAGAAGAAGGGGCAGGGACAGGCACCAGGGGAAACTGGATTCTCATGAGACCGCCAAGGGTCCGCACACCAGCGGCGGAGGAAGCGCAACATTGAGCGTAAACACCCGAGAAGGCCGAAAAGGACAAAAAGAGAACAGCCTGTCATTAGGGGGCGTGGTCAAGTCCCAGTCACAAAGTCAGAGCCAGGATCCTCTCGACACTCAGCTGTCCATCAACACAGACCTTCATAAATCCGACTCTGATAACAACAACAGTGATGACTGCGGTAACATTTTACCGTCAGATATTATGGAATTTGTTCTGAACATACCTTCCATGTCAATGCAGGCTCTGGGTCAGCAGCCAGAGACCTCTTCCTCCGAGCTGCTGCTAGATGAAGGCTATGTCGGGGTGGACGTCAACCGGCGGAAAGATATTCTATTTGATGATTTCTCTGAGCCGCTGCCCAGTACTGAAACTGGAGGGGTTGTGGAAAGTAGTGTGAACAGCTCCATATCTGTTGAGGAGCCTTATCTCCCACTTGAGCTGCCCTCTGATCTTTCTGTACTAACCACACGCAGTCCTGCTGTGAACTCCAGTCAGAACCATACTGCTAGCAGCCTCATCTCAGATACCTCAGAGCACATGTTGGGCTTAACGTCCGACCCGGATGCAGTGGGCGGAGAGAAGAGCGGCGGTAAGAAAAGACCAGGACCGGGAGTGTCACCCTCGGAGAATCACCGAGATGTTGCACCTTTGGCAAACAGGGATACGCAAGTCCCTGGAGGTCACATGACCCCTGAGCAGTTTATCCCTAGTCCTGCCATTGGTCAACTGGTGGAAACGACAGTGAACCAGGATGTTTCAAGGAATTCTGGCACTCACGCTTTGCCAAGTTCCCCATCACTTCCTCTTCAGGGTCAGAAGTTCCTCTCTACCTCAGCCACAGCTACGGGCAGCCTGAGTCCTGTCCCTGTCCCTGGTCCAGGACCATCGCAAGTTTCCACTCCAGCAGTCATCAAACCCAGCCCTGATAAAGTCATTGTTGTGAACCAGCAGTTTCAGCCACTTTATGTCCTCCAGACGGTCCCAAATGGAGTCACCCAAAAAATAACAGCCACGGGAGTGATGGACACTAGCTCTCAAGCAGTGCTGACCTCCATGACACTCGCCACGGGCTTGAATACCGGGTTATCTACATCTCAGCCGATATTTCCAGCTGGTGGCAAAGTTTTAGGTACGATGTCTCACTCCCCACAGATTCACGCGTTCAGAGGTGCGACACAGGCAGGCTTCCAAACGGGAATTCCAAGCACTACTTCAGGACTTTTCATTGGGTTGTCCTCACATGCTCACGATCAGCCTCAGATTTTGGTCTCCGAGGCAGGTGGACCGCGCGAGTTAGGACCCGGTGTTGCGATCGTTTCCAGCGCGTCTTCCCTCACTGCCGTCCCAACTGCGCTCTCCTCTGCCCATGGCAAGAAAAGGCCCATTTCTCGTCTTTTGCCGAAAAAAAGCAAGAAATTGGCTCGCTCACAAAGCCAGCCCACTCTGGCTCCTGATGTTGGCCCTCCTAACATGACCCTCATTAACCTGTCGTCCCCTCAAATCACCGCTAGCATCCCCGGTCAGCCCGGTGGCGTAGTTGAGCTGAGCGCCTTAACCAGCTCTCAGCGTAAGGTTCCCAATATTATCAAAAAACCCAAATCCGGGAATGTCATGTACTTGGAACCTACCACACTCATTCAGCCGAGGATTCCTGGTCCTCCCCAAGCTGGTGTTCTGGATTCCACCACTCACATCTTACCTTCTGGACTCAACCCCAATCAGTCAGTTTTAAATGTTGTTCCTGTGCCCACTCGGGGGACCGCTGGTCTTTTGACATCGGGCTCAATGACCCTCTCCACACCAGTACTCAGCTCGACGGAAATCTCAAGGCCCATTAGCAACCTGCTATTCAAGGCCAGCCCGCACGGGTTAAGCCTGTCCGATCAGCCGATGCTCCTTCAATCGACGAGGGCAACTCCTGTGGTGTCTCAACTCGGTTCCCCCATGACATCCATAGCCAACAGTATCTGTGTACTCCCTTCGCAACAGTCTTTCAGCGTGGCCGTCAATCAGCAAGGAGATTCCGAAGGCACCACCGTGCACTTGCATAAAGCTTTTTCCAGAGTTCCGACTGCGGAATCGGGTCCGGGCGCCACGGTTGCAATTGCACCGGCCACCCCTTTGAGCTCCAACAAAGCCAGTGTCGTTGGAGTGTTCACTCCGACGCACAGTTCCCTGAACTCCCAGAGCAACAGAACCACCCCCATACACAGAACGTCTGATCAAAGCCTGCAAAACTCAACCGGTGTGGCATCCGCCACAATTACAATTTCGAGTGCGGAAAAGGGCAAACCCAAAGCCAAAAGGAGCAGAAAAAGCACAGACCTGAGCAATAGTAAAAAGGTCAGGGTCTCCCAGGCTAAGGACCTTTCCTATAATCCTGTAGGACAAAACCCTTTGAAGTCAAGGTGAGCTAATTCAGCAACTGGCAGCTTCCCCAATGTCCAAATGAATTCAAAATGACACTTGTCCACTTGTCTTTTAAAGCACCGCTCAAGAAGAGACCTATCCTGCGCCCATGGACACGAACGATCGGCCAAATAAGGCGACGAGTAAGAGGTATGAAGACACTGCCCTTCCTTACCTCTCATTATCCTGTTCCTATTCTGACAATGCTTCCTTCACTCATTCCCAGTGTCCTTGGCAAAAATAAAAGTTCCGAAGATCGTGGTTTCCTTGGAAAGGTTGCGGCGAAAAACACGGCGGGTTTGACTGTCACAAGACCAGGTTGTCTCGCAGTTGCTTTACCGCCCAACCAGGATGGCAACAGCAAAGACACGGCTTTGGACAGCAAACCCAAGAAGGGCATCATCTTTGAGATTCACAGTGAAGATGGGTTCCACATACGCTGTGAAAGTATAGAAGGTGCAAGTCGAAGATCACATTTCCTAACTCTTATAATACATTTGATTTTCTTTTTACACATTTATAGAAGTACAGTTTAGCATTTGATATGTAAAAACATGTGTTATTATTCTTTGCCCATTTTTTGCCAAAATCTTGTACAAGGCCTGCATTACCCCCCTCTCCGCCCAATAAACAGGGTCTCACTGTCCACACTTGAACATCACGTCCTCACTGTCTGGTTTACAGATGCCTGGAAGTCTTTGACTGATAAAGTGCAGGAAGCTCGCTCGAATGCCAAACTGCAAAATGTGTCCTTTGAAGGTAATGTGAAAGTTTGTTCTCAAGTGGAATAGACTCATTCCATCCATCCATCCATCCATCCATCCTTATCCACCCATCCATCCAATACACTGATCCATCCATCCACCATACCCATCCACTAACCAAACCAATCCATCCATCCAGCCTCCCATCCATCCAACCCCATTCATCCATCCATCCACCAATCCACCCATCCAACCCACAAGCGTCTTCGGAAAATATACTTTTTTGTTGTTTTTTTACGGGTCCTATTTTTTAGGGAACTTTACTGTTTTGAAATATTGAGAGGGAAAGATATTAAAATGCAGCAGATTGCATGTATTTCTTGACCATCCTTCATCCATAAAAAATGTCCCAATTCCACAACCCAAATCTCTAAATTCATTCAGCTAAAGTCGAGATGTAATGTTGGTTTTCATTTTCACTTTCCACAGGGGTTAACGGACTGCGGATGCTGGGAGTGGTTCATGAAGCAGTGGTGTTCTTGTTAGAGCAGCTGTACGGCTCCAGACACTGTCGGAGTTACCGCTTCCGTTTCCATAAACCCAAGGAAACCGAAGCGCTCCACATCAACCCCCATGGCTCAGCTCGCGCGGAGGTCCACCACAGGTTTGGACACAACCCCCATATTTAGTATACCGTAATACGTACTTGCACGTCACAGGAATGACTGTAAACCAGCAGACTGTAAGATATGGTGCAATTTATGTAACTTATCTGCCCCGCAGGAGGTCCGCTTTTGACATGTTCAATTTCTTGGCCTCCAAACACCGCCAGCCTCCCGAGTACAGGCCACAGCGGGAGGATGAGGAGAATGGACAGCTCAGAACAGCCAGGTCAGTTAGACAGCGTGCATAATGTCTGACCTATTTTGAGAGAAATGATTACATTTGTTCAATTCTTCACTCCTTGCCCTGACTGCAGGCGCGCGTCAATGGAACTGCCACTTTCTGTAAGATTCAAACACCTCAAGGCCACCTTCAAGGAAACGATCGGAGTGTTTCGGTAAGCAGTTATAGATAATTGGGAATAGGATGCTATTATATTGTGTATGCTCTGAGTCTTTTAACTCATTTCCTGTCATTCACAAAATGTATTCGATAATTGAAAATATGACCGAGAGTGCCGTTCCCGAATTTGTTCGGGTTTTGTTTTTTCATGCTTGGGTGCCGATAAAGCGCTGGTCATGGACTCTGGCAATGTTTTCTCTTTTCTACAGCGAAGCAGCATTTCCCTTTTTCCATGTTAGCTCTTTGTTCCAGCTTCAACTGTTGTTAAATTGCTATATAAACCAATATGTATGTATTGCATTGTATTTTGGACAGCCGCCCTAATTTCAAACTCATATAACTCCAGACCCATATTATTTGGGGATTAACTGTTGTTGTTGTTGTTGTTTTTTTATGAAAGAAGAGTGTATAAGCTTTCTAGTACTTTACTGAATGTTTATGTAGTCCCAAAACTCAATATTCTGTGGGTCCCGGAATTTAAGTGACAATGACAAATACCCTTTTTGCATCTGGCAGTGAATGAGTTAATGAGTACAGAAGAGGCAAAAGAAGGGGGGCTGATTTCATAGATACAACAAAAAGTATACAAAACTCTGTTATTTTAAGCTTGACATTTGAGAGTGTCAAAAAAGAAGAGCAAAACAACACAAGACTCTTTATACTGGGCTTGCAATGTAACCTATTTCTCTTTTTAAAGCTCCCCCATTCATGGCCGAGGTCTGTTCTGCAAGAAAACCATTGATGCAGGCGAGATGGTCATTGAATATTCTGGAAACGTGATCCGCTCTGTTCTTACGGACAAGCGAGAGAAATACTACGACGGGAAGGTGAGTACAAAAAAAAGCATGTGTGGAGCTAAGTCGGCAGAAGCACTGTATGCACTTTGTTTTTGTTTTTTTTCAAACACGTTATGCAAACCTGCCGAGTGGATAACTACCATCGATGTTGCAGTTATAACATTTACCGGTACACTCATGACACAACTGACATTGGAATATAAATGGTTCCAACACCGACAGACACAGCCTGTTACCGTACTCACGTAGAGATATATTTTCGCTCCGTGACCTGTGCAATTTTGTCGTGATGGAAATTTCTCTACGTTTCATCATCATTACTTTATGCAGAAAGTATGTTTATGTTCTACTGCCCCCTGGTGGCCAATGCACATACAGCTGAAAGAGCCGCGGAATATCAACTGAATTGGAGCAGATGATGTAAAAATTGGTGTATAAGGCGCGCCTAAAAGCCTTCATTTATTTCAAAAGATAACCATGCGCCTTAAATGCGGCTGAACCTTATATGTGAAGTAAAATTGAGCCACAACAACTGTCAGCAGCCACTCAATCCATTTCCCCCTGTAGTGCGTAAGTGCCCAAGTAGTAGTAAGTGCCCAATCTCTCCTGTAGCACATTATAATGTGATTTGCCTTATTTTTGTAAAACCTTTATATATTTAGATATTATTTTTAGAGAACTTTTTTTCATTCATTTTAGATGCGCCTTTTAGTCTGGTGCGCCTTGTATATTGAAAAGGTTTCCAACTACACTATTCATTTGGGTTGCGCCTTATACTCCGGTGCGCCAGAAAAATACGGTAGTTATTTCTTAGCTGCTTTTTTGGCAAGGATGAAATAGATTGATTTCATTTTTATTGTATTTAAATTGGCCAAGATGATTTTGAATCAGAGTGATTTGAGTTATACATGATCACAAAATGAATTAATCTCATAAATCAAGGAACCGCTACGATTAAAAAAAAAAAATAGAGATAAGATTGCTGAATTTCAATCTGTCTCTCTTTCAAGGGGATCGGCTGTTACATGTTCCGCATCGATGACTACGAGGTTGTGGACGCCACCATGCACGGCAACGCCGCGCGCTTCATCAACCACTCGTGCGAGCCCAACTGCTACTCGCGGGTCGTCACGGCGGATGGCCTGAAGCATATCGTCATCCTGGCCGCCCGCCGCATACACCGCGGCGAGGAGCTCACATACGACTACAAATTCCCTGTGGAGGACGCGAGCAACAAGCTGCCATGCAACTGCGGCGCCAAGAAGTGCCGCAGGTTCCTCAACTGACAAGTTTGTGCTGACTTTTAAAACCGAGTCTACTCTCGTTTGGACTGAATATGCAGAGGAGGAAGGGCCATAAATGCAAAGTGAAATACATCGTGCCTCCTTTCGCGTCATGTGGCTCGCCAAGCTTCATCTTTGGCTGACCTATGGCGCTTCCGTTTGATTAAAATTTGAATCAGCGCCGGAGAAGAAATATTTTTTAGATTGGCTATCCTCGATCAGTTTTAAGATTTTGAAAATACGTTAGAAAAAATACAAATCAAAGGCTCCGTTTTACACCAAAGTGCAATTTGTCAAAGGAACAAGAAATCCGTTTGAATTAGATCGTATTTTCTCTGGTGTGATCAGCTGTTCTGCACATTTGGCCTGTGTGAATGTGCCCTTTTGCCTTCAGAGCCATGGTGACTTGACCTTGCTAAGGGTACAAACCTGCTGACCTGAGACTGACACAAATAAGGAAGGGGGGGGGTGGGTTATTGATCACATCCATGTGCTTGAATTTTGGCTATGCGAGCGTTGTGTTATTGACTGACTAGAGCGTCTTTTAGAGGGAGAGATGGAAAAAAAGGCAGCTTGAGATTCTGGTGGACTGATTGCCACGGGCCCCAAGACTCTACTGACATGCTTTAGTAGACTTATTTATCTCCATTGTTTTATTCTTTTTTGAGGAGGGCGGCAGTGTTTTACCTTGTTGATACGTACGATCCATAGAAAGCAGTGGATTCTTAAAAGTGCGCCATCGTTATTTGCTCATCTTTTGTTTTTTGATGATTCTATTTGGACATATTGTTCCAAATGACAGCAGCAAAATGAACCAAACAAAATGGCGCCCTGGAATTGATATTATCATTGTTGTTCTGATCGATTTAAGTCTTGTCTCTTCTCTGTTTTTATTTTGTCAGGATTTGTTAAAAAATGTAAATAATGTATATTTTTCTACGGCAACAAAAAAGACTTAAAAAGCACTCACTAGTGAATAGCACTTCATGATGGTATTTATATTTTTTTAAAAAGTCGTATTTATTTTAATGCCATTTTTTGTAGGAAATAGAGGTTTACAAACACTAAAGCGCTCTCTATGTTTTGTACGCCACAGCCTATGTAAAAATTATGTTTTTTAATGATTTTGTAGATCTGAATGTTTTGTTTGATTCCAAAGACTGACGCTGGTCTGCGGTTTGGTCCACTTGGCTTCAGTCCACCAGGAGCTTGCCACCTTGGGCCTTTTGGTCAAAGCTCATTTCTTTTTTTTTTTTCTTGTCATTGTCGTCGTCGTCGTTATAATTGGAGTCGACAGTGTGGCTTGTGAACTACTATTATTATGCACTTGGGAGAGTTCAGATGATTGATTCTTACCTGATAACTACTCTCTCCAGCCTTATTATCTCCTCACCACATCACAAACACACAGAGAGAAAAAAAATAGGAACCAGAAAGTCATATCAACAAGTAAACATCAACAAAAATCGGACTTATTGTATTTATTTATTTATTTGAATTACATACAGTATCCAGGGAGATGCCTAGATTCTGATGCGCTACACAGCCAGTGAGTACTAAAGGCCACATCTTATGCATCACTGAGTGGCCAAGGTTTGCAAGTGTATGTACACTTAGCGGATGTTGTCGTTTTTTTACCCGACAGTGTTGGTCAAATGTCACAAACAAAGATGCTCAAAATTTGACTGCAACCATTAAAATGGTTTGGGATTGTCTGGCGAATGTTTTTGCATATGTTTGCAATATTTGCCATGTGAGCACGTACTTGCAAAACCTTGGCTCGGAGAGATGCGCTTTATTAGAACTGCACTGAAAAGGAAGGAAAAAAAACGAAAAGAAACTCATAATGTTCTTATCATCGTCTTGATTTTTATGAGGGATAATGTAAAATGTCGGACATTTGCAGTTAAGAAAATGTGAGGGAAAAAAATAATTTGATTAAAATACAGCCATCGTTTTATGAAAATGTAGTTATACCCTGAAAAAATGAGAATGCTAGGCGGTATCAAAGTCATGTCGCCAAAAAATAGTAATGTTTCAAAAATAAAGCTGTGAGGCTGTAAGATCATGTTATGACATGACTATCTTGATATGTTAGTAAAATTTTGACATCTATGTCAGTAAAATCTCAAAAATAATTTTTCATGAACTCATAATATTCCAATTCTTTCATTTACAAAATATATATTTTTTATCTCAGATATCCATTTTTTTCATTTAAGGAAAAGTGGAATATAAAATAAATGGATGATTATCGTGATCAATTTATCAATACAAGATACAATCACAATTCAAAACAACCATTGAGCTACCAAATCATCACTTGTCCTATTTTTTCCGAAAACAACTGATTCAGCATTACGGTTAGGCCATAAATATCAAACGGTGTTTTTAGACAATTAATTTTTCCTCCTTTTCAGTGTAGGTTCCAATACTCCTGTGTTCAAAAGCACCACTGTGTCATGTAGTCAGTGTTCAATCACATTAGGACTTAAAAAAAATACATTTTTTTTAACTGCCGTTCATGCTGACATCATTAGCGGTGACTCCCATGCCACTCCCCCTCCCACATTTCATTGAAAACCCCCACGCCCTCACATTGCGCATGATCTCATGTTATGAGGGCACAGTAGCCACCGAGGGAGCAGGAGCTTCCTACCAAGTGCACTTGAGTGTCACTAGGCACCAAAGTGATGTGGGCCTAAACTCCTACCCTGATGGCGAGGGTGGTACGAATAGGCCTACAATCTCACAGGGGGGGCGGAAGACTGGCTGGGTTGTGCTGCTACAATGAATGTAAACTCAATTCATCCACGTTCCTCGATTTGCGAGCGTGGATGTTCTTTTCCATTGCCGTGCCGACAGACCCGATGGAACGTCGGGGTTGCAGAAGACGCGGCGATACATGCGAGGATCGAGCGTAAATGTCCGCCGATCTCAAGGGCTTTGTCTACAAATCCCAATCTTTGGGGTGAAAGCCTCCTTGGACTTTATTTCCTCTTAGCGGCAGTGGTCACAACAGTGGCCCTGTCCTTCTCACCTTCTGTAATTACTATAGTATAAATACATAACAATGGTATACAGACCCATTCATAGTCTTGTACGTTAGTATCTACAGTATACAATATATGGAATAGACAGACAAAACTTAGTTACAGTAGCAAAAACAGCCAATTTATACTTGCAATGTTTCAGTGTACTCTATAATGGTTTTGTGTTACAGTACTATCAGATGAAACTAACGTGCATCATTTCTTTTTTTGTAAAATGGATATCAATAACAGTTTTTTTTTGCTGTGCCTGCGATCGCACCTCGGCCAAAAAGGGGCGGTGTGGTTTTTTTATTTGTGTTTTTTTTCCCCTGCAACGGAGGAGTTTTATGTGATCTGTTAGTGTGTTCATGTGCTTGTGAATTTCTTGAGGTCATTTCTTTTTACTCCCCATTCCCCAATTGAATGTTAAAACAGGGACGTTTATGTGATGTGGTAATAATTTACTTTTTTTGTTATATCCCACCAAAATGGCAATTTTCAAATCCTCTGAAGCTTTGGTTGTACTTTTGTACCTTTTTTTTAAATAGTCATAATGCTGAACATTTATTTATTTTGTGCAAAATCCACAAAACAGTTGTTACTTGGAGTTTTTACAGAGGTCCAACAAGTCCGTTTATTTTTCTTTGCGCGTGTCTGTGTGTATGATTGTTTCTGGTGTTGAACTCATCAGCCTTGTTGGATGGAATGTGGTGTTACTGTAGGAGTGGATGAACGATCATGGAGGGGGAGAAATCATAAACAGGCTCTTTCAATGAATGCCTTCAATATGTGATTTTTGTCAAATCAATAATCCTCCTGTCCCCCACCATTATCATGACCATTGTAATAAACGGATACTGTACAGTGTTCTCTCCCAGCAAATGAAGGAAAACCACCGCTGTCAATAAGAAAATAAACCACAAAGCTATACTCGGTTGAATGTATAATGAGGAAACAAAGCTGTACATAATGTGTAAAAAGAAAAGTTTCTAATCATGTTTATTTTCTATGCACCTTTTTTTATTTAAGTGATAGTTTCAATAATAAACATGTCTCCTTTATGCCCTTTTTTGTCGTCATTTTATGGGAGGATTAATGTGCCATCACTCTTTAACACACAGGTGTCAAAGTCAAGGCCCGGGGGCCAAATCTGGTCCGCCACATCATCTTATTCGGCCCGTGCAAGCAAATCAAGCATAAAATTCCTTGCTGCTTATTAAGTCCGAACCAAAATTTCAAATTGTCCCATGTCACCACAATAACAGTTATTTTTTTTATTTCAAATTTGAAAATGAGTTACTGTATTCATAATTGTTTTGTGTTCTCTATATGTAATATGTGGAGGGTATTAAACATTATAATGGCTTCCCCAAAATTCATAACGGCCCCCGAGAGGAAACCGTAACATCCATGTGGTAAAAAATGTATTTGACACCCCTTGCTTTCACTAATTTACTGTCAGACATCTCTTCTTTCACCAGAAAAGAGTTAATTCCTAAATTATATGGATCTGGAGTTATATGAGCTAGAAATGAGGGCAGCTGTCCAAAATACAATGCAAAACATATACAGACGCTCCGCTACTTAGGAACATTCGATCTACGAACAACGGTACGTAAAAACGTTTTTGTAGTCACATATGTAGTCTTCTCTCCAGTTGTACATGTGCATATCTTTAGAGAGCTTCTATTTTATGAAACATTTATTTTTGAGTATAAACCAATACAGGTTACTTATACAAGCCTTAAACATACTTATATAAACCATAAACATACTTATATAAGCCTTCAACATATATCCCATACAAAATATAGCACTGAAGCAACTTACGAACAAATTCACCTTACGAACGACCGTTCCGAACATATTTCGTTTGTAAATTGCGGAGTGTCTCTTTTGGTTTATATAGTGCTTGAACAACAGCAACAGGAACAATGCGCTAACATGGAAAAAAGGGAAATGCTATCCCCTTGTGGAAAAGAAAAACCATTGCCAGAGGCCATGGCCAGCGCTTTATCTGCACCCAAACGGAAAAACTAAACCCGAAAATTTCGGGAATGGCAAGTGGCGTCATATTTGCAATTGCCAAATAAATTTGTGAATGGCAGTGAATGAGGTGTATGGTTTGTTAGTAGGTGTAAGGGTTTGCAATTATGGATTTAGTTTGCAATTACGGTTACTGTTTCTAAATAGGATGAGGTTTAAAGCATGTTGGGTTCACAATTCCAACTAAGGTTTGGGTTTGCTAGTCGGGTTTAGAATTTTCAAGTGGGCTTCAGGTTTATGTCAGGTTCAAATTAGAATCTGGAGTTAAAGACAACCGACATCACTTTTTTGTTTTTTAACTGACATCAGAAAAACGTTTTATAGCATCTAAAATACCCAAAACACGCAGTATGATATTTTTATTCAAATGCAAAACACCAATAAAAATGACTTAAAGTGTCCAAAATCTGCAATAAATTGAGCTGCGAATTTTCAGAAAGTCCCGCCCCCAGTTTGTGACGTCACGCCAAGACGTCTTGCATTGCTAGTGAATCAAAACAATGGCTTCACATTCGGAGAATATGCTTTCTTGTTACACATCCAGTTATGAATATGATTCAAATAGTTCTGAAGAGGAAAGCATACATGTTTGCAATTGATTAAAGAATTTATTTGTGCCATTTTGAGGCAACATTGGGGGGAAATCGCTCACCCAAAAAAAGAGGCACAAAATGGCGACCTCCTGTGGCCACCTCCGTTTCCACAGGCTGCTAAATTCCTTATATGGCGCTTGGACGCCCTCGTCTGGCCTTCTGGCGGCTTTTGGGTGCAACACGAGGTCCCCAGACCAAACAGGTACAGCAAAATACATTGACGTGATGGAAGGACTGCTACAATGCGTCTTTTTTTTACGGTCAGGGGCGGTCCTTTAGTGACGTCACGTACGGACTCGTCACCAACTCAAAAACAAGACTTCCTGAATTTTCAGCGCGAGTCTTAAAACGTAAAATATAGCTATATGCGGTGGAATCTTTGTAAAATACGCTCAGTAGAAGTCATTTGAAGCCATTTTACAAATTATGGACACAACTTAGTATAGGATTGACAATACCTCTCAAACTCCTCCCTCTTTCTCTTAACCTTTTTTTCATGAAGTGACTAAAGTGATGTACACTTGCACACTGTGACAGACGGTCACATGATCATTTTTGTGAGCACAGCTGCAAATTTTGTTTCAGACAATACCTAATACATGACATAATCATCCCCTCACGTCCCTCCTTCACTCTGCTTTGGATTGTCACACCACCATCTTCTGTCTCTGTCTCTCTCTCTCTCTCTCTCTCTCTCTCTCTCTCTCTCTCTCTCTCTCTCTCTCTCTCTCTCTCTCTCTCTCTCTCTCTCAGTTTCTCTCTCTCTCAGTTTCTCTCTGTCCTCTGCCCACACTAGACAGACCAAAACACTCAAGCCACCGTCTAATTGGATTTCATCACCATTTCCTTTCAGCTTGCAGACACCAGCAGCTGGCTGACATCGGTAAGTTGACTTTTGTTTTTGATGAGGCATAAATGTAGTGGTTTACAGAAGATAAGTCACAAGTCAAAATATAAATATGTATGATGAGGTTATTTTTGTGACTTTTTCTGAACCCATTTTAAGTTTGTGTATTTGGTCACGGCATGAAACTGACTGTGTTTGTCCTGTGTTTTAGTTTTAAATGTCATTAATCAGAGAGATCAATCAAATTCAAATTAACAATGCAATTTTCAAATGAAAGATAGTTGCTTTATTATCTGTTTTTATGTCATTTTCAACATGATGTATTTTAACATAATTTATATTTTTCTGATTTAGGTTTTAGCCATACTTTTGAAATTCCCGATGTAAATCTTTAAAACTGTATATCAAATTAAGAATTCAAACTCATTTTATTTGCATTCATTTTCAAATAAGCCCAACCGCCAAGTCCAATAAAATGATGTACAATAAATTTGATATTGTTAATTGTAACCAAGATTAATCTCATGCTTGTGTTTTTTAAATAGACACATGGGAAGGGGACATTGAAAAAAACAGCTGCAAATTTCAGTGGTTGTTTCTGACAAGGGAAAATCGTTCTGCGACTAGATTATTGTTGTCACTGTGCAGCCCTAGTTTTCTATTTATTTATTTTTTGAACAGCATTTTGCTTCAACTATATGACCATATTTCATTATCTTGGCTTGAACGTTTGCATGCTATGAATCATGAGTTTGTGAAAAATAAAACCATTGAATTATAACACAACATGCAGTAACCTTATCTGTTATGAGGAACTAGCAATATACAACTTCTCTTCAAGCTGCTCCCTCCTCCCAAGTTTTCCTCCTCAGCGCTTTTCCATTGCCATCAGTCTTCAACATTCCTCCTTGTCTTCACAGCTTCTTTTTTTATAGTTAAGCCATAAAAGAAAGCAATGCCACTGGCTGTGCTTCATCCTGTCCAACTCACTAGCTCACTGCATGTTACCCACGTCAGCTGGTGTGTCTCATGATTTGGAGCTTGACGGGCCACCCTCCACCCACCATCAAAAAAACCCGCAAGCATCATCAAAGTGTAACATTACAAATAGCTCAGCAAAACTGGTCCAAATGTTAAGCTTGAGAAACTTTTAACACGAGGAAGTGACTTGTTTCTGAGTAAACTGTCTGGTACAGTGACACCTCAACTTACGAACCTAATTGGTTCCCAGACAGAGTGTGTAAGGCGAAAAGTGTGTATCTAAAAAAAAATTCCCATAGGAAACCATTAAAATGGGAATAATCCGTTCCCGGGTTTCCATAAAATATACTTTTCAACTAAATAAGCCTTAAAACTACACACAACATACCTTATTCTATGTATAATAAAAGTGCTATTGTATTGTAATAAAAGAAATACACTACATTGTATCATAAAGTCACTTTATTTACATTTGTGATGGTCATTTATGGCCTGATGGAATGGCGTTGGAGGTCGAAGCTCAAAGGGAATTGCTGTTTGGAAAGAGAGGCGCATTACATGACGACTGTAATTAAAGAAATAAACCGTGCTGTAAAATAAAGTTTTATTTACCTTTTTGATGGTCGTTGATGGCTTATGGAAGGAGAGTCACCTTCCATAAGGACTGTTGGTAACTTAACCTCTGATGCTGTTCGGTCGTGTGCTTCCGCCGAAGATCACTCCGCCAGCAGTGGTGGGTGTGTATTATGAAAATAGTGCTTATTATAAGGTTTAATTTTCATAAATTTGAGGTTTGTAAGACGAAAAGTTTGTAAGATAAGGTGTTTGTAAGTTGAGGTCTCACTGTATTTGGCTCTCATTACAAATTCATGTAAAGACGCCCGTGTTATACGGGATTCCAATCGGGTGGCTTGAGTATTGTAAAGGGCCTGTGCTTTGTTCTCCACTGGGCCATTCGTGCCTTAATATCAATAGTCAGCAATTTGCTGACTATCTTAGCCCTTAGCGTCATTGTTTTATTCAGTTATTCGGTTGTCATGTGACTGGTTGCCCTCTATGTCAATCAAGTAACGGGGTTGATGATGGGTTCATGATATAAGTTTCAATGGACAGCATGAGCTAAAAAAAAAAAAAAGACCACGTATATGTAGTAAGCCGCTTTTAGCCCCCCACCAAAAAACGACCATGTAGAGTAAGGCGTTTTTTTTTTCCGAAAAAAAGCCCAACCATGCACATATTAAGGCATTTTTACCCCGATTAAAAAAGACCTTGTATAGTAAGGTATTTTTAGACCGAAAAAAACACTGATTTATCGTAAGCCGTTTTTAGCCCCCCCCCCCCTCCCCCCAAAAAAACGACCATGTATAGTAAGGAGTTTTTCGCCTGAAAAAAAAACAACCATGTAAGTGAGGCATTTTTGACCCAAAAAAATACGACCATGTATAATATAGTAAGGTGTTTTGAGGCCGAAAAAAAACGACCCTTTATATTAAGGCGTTTTTCACCCCCCCAAAAAAGACCATATATAGAAAGGCGTTTTTTTGCCAGAAATAAAAGACCATGTATACTAAGGCATTTTTAGCCCGAAAAAACGACTATATATAGTTAGGCATTTTAGACAAAAAAAACGACCATGTACAGTAAGCCGTTTTTAGCCCCCCTAAAAAACGACCATGTAGAGTAAGGTGTTTTTTTTTCAGAAAAAAGCCCAACCATGTATATATTAAGGCATTTGTACCCCGATTAAAAAAGACCTTGTACAGTAAGGTATTTTTAGACCGAAAAAAAAAACACTTATTTATCGTAAGGCGTTTTAGCCCCCCCCCCCCCAAAAAAAAAAAAAAAAAAAAAAAACCACCATGTATAGTAAGGAGTTTTTCGCCTGAAAAAAAAACAACCATGTAAAAATACGACCATGTATAATATAGTAAGGTGTTTTGAGACCGAAAAACGACCCTTTATATTAAGGCGTTTTTCGCCCCCAAAAAAAGACCATGTATAGAAAGGCGTTTTTTTGCCCGAAATAAAAGATCATGTATAGTAAGGCATTTTAGACAAAAAAAAAACTACCATGTATAGTAAGCCGTTTTTAGACCAAAAAAACTACCATTTATGGTAAGCCGTTTTTAGCCCCAAAAAAACTACCATGTATAGTAAGGCGTTTTTAGCCCCCCCCAAAAAAAAACGACCATGTATAGTATGTCATTTTTTTGCCAGAAAAAAACAACCATGTATAGTAAGCCGTTTTTCGCCTCCAAAAAAACAGCATGTAAAGTAAGCCGTTTTTTGCCCGAAAAAAAACGACCATGTATAGTAAGGCATTTTTTTGCCCGAAAAAAAAAGACCACGTATAGTAAGGCGTTTTTAGCCGGAAAAAACGACCATGTATAGTAAGGCATTTTTTTGCCCGAAAAAAAAAGACCACGTATAGTAAGGCGTTTTTAGCCGGAAAAAACGACCATGTATAGTAAGGCGTTTTTAGCCCGAAAAAAAACCCAACCATGTATAGTAAGGCATTTTTAGACTGAAAAAAACCGCCCATGTATAGTAAGCCGTTTTTAGACCCAAAAAAAACTACCATGTATAGTAAGCCGTTATTAGACCAAAAAAACTACCATTTATGGTAAGCCGTTTTTAGACCCAAAAAACTACCATGTATAGTAAGCCGTTTTTAGACCAAAAAAACTACCATTTATGGTAAGCCGTTTTTAGACCCAAAAAACTACTCTGTATAGTAAGGCGTTTTTAGCCCCCCCCCCCAAAAAAAAAACGACCATGTCGTATGTCATTTTTTTGCCAGAAAAAAACAACCATGTATAGTAAGCCGTTTTTCGCCTCCAAAAAAACAACCATGTAAGTGAGGCATTTTTGACCCAAAAAAATACGACCATGTATGACATAGTAAGGTGTTTTGAGACCGAAAAAAAAACGACCCTTTATATTAAGGCGTTTTTCACCCCCCAAAAAAAGACCGTATATAGAAAGGCGTTTTTTTGCCAGAAATAAAAGACCATGTATACTAAGGCATTTTTAGCCCGAAAAAACGACCATATATAGTTAGGCATTTTAGACCAAAAAAAACGACCATGTACAGTAAGCCGTTTTTAGCCCCCCTAAAAAACGACCATGTAGAGTAAGGCATTTTTTTGCCCGAAAAAAAAGACCACGTATAGTAAGGCCTTTTTAGCCGGAAAAAACGACCATGTATAGTAAGGCATTTTTTTGCCCGAAAAAAAAAAAAGACCACGTATAGTAAGGCGTTTTTAGCCGGAAAAAAACGACCATGTATAGTAAGGCGTTTTTAGCCCGAAAAAAACCCCAACCATGTATAGTAAGGCATTTTTAGACTGAAAAAAACCGCCCATGTATAGTAAGCCGTTTTTAGACCAAAAAAACTACCATGTATAGTCAGGCGTTTTTAGCCCCCCCAAAAAAAACGACCATGTATAGTATGTCATTTTTTTTGCCAGAAAAAAACAACCATGTAAAGTAAGCCGTTTTTTGCCCGAAAAAAAACGACCATGTATAGTAAGGCATTTTTTTGCCCGAAAAAAAAGACCACGTATAGTAAGGCCTTTTTAGCCGGAAAAAACGACCATGTATAGTAAGGCGTTTTTAGCCCGAAAAAAACCCCAACCATGTATAGTAAGGCATTTTAGATAAAAAAAAACCACCATGTATAGTAAGCCGTTTTTAGACCTAAAAAAAACACCACGTATAGTAAGGTGTTTTTAGACAAAAAAAAAAAAACGCCCATGGTGTAAGGTGTTTTTAGGCTGAACAAAAAAAAAACGCCCATGTATAGTAAGGCGTTTTCAGCCCGAAAAAAACGACCTTGTATAGCGAGGCGTTTTTAGCCCCCCCCCCCAAAAAACGACCATGTAGAGTAAGGCGTTTTTTTGCAGAGAAAAAAGCCCAACCATGTATATATTAAGGCATTTTTACCCCGATTAAAAAAGACCTTGTATAGTAAGGCGTTTTCAGCCTGAAAAAAACGACCATGTATGGTAAGCCATTTTTAGACCAAAAATACAACCATGTATAGTAAGTTATTTTTAGCCCAAAAGAACCAAAAGAAAGGCTTTTTTTTTACCAGAAAAAAAAACCGACCATGTATGTATGTAAGGCGTTTTTTTGCCCAAAAAAAACACCATATATAGTAAGGCATTTTTAGACAAAAAAAAAAAAGAAAATGTAGAGTCAGCCGTTTTTAGACAGTGCACATAATTTTTATCTGGAAAAAAGACCATGTATACGAAGACATTTTGCATCCAGTAAAATGGGGCTGTAGCTCAGTGGAAGAGTTCTCTCTTTCAACGTATATGGTCCTGGGTTCAATCCCCGGTATTTCGCGCGTGTTTTTTTTTTTTCAGATTTCCGCACAGTGAGAATATGACTTTTTGCCCGAAAAAAAAACGGCCATGCCTGGTAAGTCGTTTTTAGCCGGAAAAAAAAAAAAAACTATAGTTTTTAGCCTGAAAAAAAACGACCATGTATACTATACAATATACATGGTCTAAAAACGCCGTATTTTACGTGGTCGTTTTTTGTCTAAAAATGGCTTACTATACATGGGCGGTTTTTTTTCTGTCTAAAAATGCCTTACTATAAATGGTCGTTTTTTGGGGGGCAAAAAACGTCTTACTATACATCGTCAGGTTTTTTTTGGGGGGGGGGACTAAAAACGCCTTATGGTAGCTCTTTTGGTCTAAAAACGCCTGACTATACATGTTGGTTTTTTCGGTCTAAAAATGCCTCACGATACATGGTCCTTTTTTTCAGGCTAAAAACGTCTTACTATACATTGTATAGTAAGACCTTTTTAAAAAAGACAATGTATAGTAAGGCTTTTTTTGTCTGAAAAAAATGACCATGTATAGTAAGGCATTTTTAGACCGAAAAAAAAAAACGCCCATGTATAGTAAGCCGTTTTTAGACTAAAAAAAACTACCATGTATAGTAAGCCGTTTTTAGACCAAAAAAACTACCATTTATGGTAAGCTGTTTTGAGACCCAAAAAACTACCATGTATAGTAAGGCGTTTTTAGCCAAAAAAAACGACCATGTCATTTTTTTGCCATAAAAAAACGACCATGTATAGTAAGCCGTTTTTCGCCTCCAAAAAACCAGCATGTAAAGTAAGCCGTTTTTTGCCCGAAAAAAAACGACCATGTATAGTAAGGCATTTTTTTGCCGGAAAAAAAAGACCACGTATAGTAAGGCGTTTTTAGCCGGAAAAAAACGACCATGTATACTAAGGCGTTTTTTACCCGAAAAAAATGACCATGTATAGTAAGGCATTTTTTTGCCCGAAAAAAAAGACCACGTACAGTAAGGCGTTTTTAGCCCGAAAAAAAACCCAACCATGTATAGTAAGGCATTTTTAGACTGAAAAAAACTGCCCATGTATAGTAAGCCGTTTTTAGACCCAAAAAAAACGACCATTTATGGTAAGCCGTTTTTAGACCCAAAAAACTACTATGTATAGTAAGGCGTTTTTAGCCCCCCCCCCCCAAAAAAAAAAAAACCGACCATGTCTAGTATGTCATTTTTTGCCAGAAAAAAACAACCATGTATAGTAAGCCATTTTTCGCCTCCAAAAAACCAGCATGTAAAGTAAGCCATTTTTTGCCCGAAAAAAAACGACCATGGCATTTTTTTGCCCGAAAAAAAAAGACAACGTATAGTAAGGCGTTTTTAGCCGGAAAAAACAACCATGTATAGGAAGCCGTTTTTAGCCAGAAAAAAAAAAGCCCATGTATAGTAAGGCATTTTTAGACCAAAAAAGCTACCAAGTATATAGGGCGTTTTTAGCCCCCCCCCAAAAAAAGACCATGTGTTTTTTTGTCTGAAAAAAAACTGACCATTTTTTTTTCCCGAAAAAAAACCGACCATGTATAGTAAGGCTTTTTTAGCCCAAAAAAAAACTTCCGTGTATAGTAACGCATTTTTAGACAGAAAAAAAAGACCACGTACAGTAAGGCGTTTTTAGCCTGAAAAAAAACCCAACCATGTATAGTAAGGCATTTTTAGACAAAAAAAACTACCATGTATATACTAAGGCGTTTTTAGCCCGAATAGTAGGACATTTTTAGACCATGTATAGTAAGCCGTTTTTCACCTAAAAAAAACTACCATGTATATACTAAGGCGTTTTTAGCCCGAACAAAACAACCATGTACAGTAAACCGGTTTAGCCCCAAAACACCGACCATGTATAGCAGGGGTGTCAAAGTCATTTTTTGCCGCGGGCCACATTGTAGTTATGGTTTCCTCTCGAGGGCCGTTATGAATTTGGGGAACCCATTAGAATGTTTAAATCCCTTCAAATATTACATATAGAGCACACAGCAAATTAATGAATAACTCGTTTTCAAATCTGAAGTCAAGAATAATGACTTTTATTGTGGTTGACATCCAAAAATATGAAATTTTGGCTCAGATTTTAGCAATCATCATGGAATTTAACAAGTTTGATTTGCTTTCGCGGGCCGAAAAAAAAATGATGTGGCGGGCCGGATTTGGCCCGCGGGCCTTGACTTTGACACCTGTGATGTATAGTTTGTCATTTTGTCCCCCCCCCGAAAAAAAACAAAACAAAAACAAAACGACCATGTATGGTCAGGCATTTTTTGCCTCAATAAAAACGAACATGTATAGTCGGGCATTTTTTGGCCCCAAAAAAAAGACCATGGCGTTTTTAGACCGAAAAAAAACCCCATCCATGTATAGTCAGGCATTTTTCACTTGAAAAAAACGCCCATGTATAGGCATTTGTAGACAAAAAAAAAACACCCATGCAGAATAAGCCGTTTTTAGACCGAAAAAAAATGACCATTAGTATGTATATGAGTAGTATGCCGTTTTTAGCCCACAAAAAAACGACCATTTATGGTAAGGCATTTTTAGACCGAAAAAAAATACCATGTATAGTAAGCCGTTTTTAGACCAAAAAAACTACCATTTATGGTAAGCCGTTTTTAAAAAACTTCCATGTATAGTAAGACATTTTTTGCCCGAAAAAAAAACCCACCATATATATTAAGGTGTTTTTTATACCCCCAAAAAAAACAACCATGTCATTTTTTTGAACCAGCGAAAAGAGCCATGCGCACCTGCAAAGCCGCAGGTTAGCTCCCACTGGTTTTCGTGCTGAAATCTCCTGTGGGTCTTCTCTGTTTGCAGTGTCTGTGTAATGACAAAGCTCAAGATGCTGCATTTCCCGCTCTTCCTGCTTGTCCTCCACGTGCGTCTTTCTGCTCCGTTAGAGGACAACAAGATCCCTCCCAGTCTGTGCACAGGCCATCCTGGCATCCCAGGCACCCCCGGAGTTCACGGTAGCCCAGGTCAGCCCGGAAGAGATGGACGGGATGGAAGGGATTCCGCTCCGGGGGAGAAAGGGGAAAAAGGGGACGTGGGTGCTCCAGGTATAAAACTAGGGGAACAGTATGAGTCCATTTCTGTCATTTAAAACTGTATTTAAATGTATGGCCCCCATTGTACACTGATTAACTGATGGTTAGTCTGGATTTTGTTACCATGACTACCAGAGTCACAGGCAGCTTTCCCCGCAGTGTGTATGTGTTTTGGTGGTGGGAAAGGAAGCGCCTTGAAAAACAAAAGCATTTTCACTGGTGGAGACAGCACTTCACACACAACACAACACAATACCAAACCAAAAGTGGAGAGATAAACAAACAAACAAACAAACAAACAAACAAACAAACAAACCAACACATAAATAAATAATAGTACAGTACATTCCAGTAAAAATCATAGTACAGTACAGGCAATTATTTGACTAATTGTTTGTCATATTTTGCACAAGGTGGACGCCGCAAACTTCTCAACTAGAATAAAATACGTGAGGTATTGATAGAGAGTATGAACTAAGTGTGAAGCAGTATACTTTTCACAAGTGTGTATGTGTTACAAATGTAACCTATTCACTTACATTCACAAATGTATTCAGGAATTTTAAATATGCCGAATTCCCAAATCTGATCGGTTTTTTTTTTTTCGTGCTTGGGTGCCGATAAAGCGCTGGCCATTGCCTCTGGCAATGTTTTTTCCCCTTCCACTATTGGGCAGCATTTCCTTTTTTTCCATGTTAACGCTTTGTTCCAGCTTCAGCTGTTGTTAAAGCGCTCTATAAACCAGTAGGTATGTATTGCATTGTATTTTGGACAGCCACCCTCATTTCCAGCTCATATAACTCCAGACCCATATAATTTAGGAATGAACTCTTTTTTTCTGATGAAAGAAGAGAGTCTACGTTTTTTAATACTCTATTGAATGTTTATATAGTACTAAAACTCAACAACATTCTGTGGGTCCTGGAATTCAAGGGACAATGAAGAAACCCCTGGCACTGGAGTGGACACATTATTGTACATGTCTGCTCATATAACTCCAGATCCAGATCATTTAGGAATTACCTCTTTTTTTCTGATGAAAGAAGAGCGACTATGGTTTCTTAAGCTGCATTTAATATTTATGTAGTCCTAAAACTCAATATTCTGTGGGTCCTGGAATTCGAGTGACAATGACAAAAACCCTGGCACTGGAGTGGATGTATTTTTGCACATCTGGCAGTGAATAAGTTAATATCTCAGGTCGATGTATCCCACAGGTCAGACGGGTGAGCAAGGCCGGACTGGAGATAAGGGCGACCCGGGAGAGCGAGGGCAGAAGGGCGATGCAGGCCAGTGCGCCGTAGCCCCCAAATCTGCCTTCAGCGCCAAAGTGTCCGAAGGCCGCGACTTGCCCCTCCCTGCAGGTGACGTGGTGGTCTTCGACAAGACCCTCCTCAACCAGCAGGGAGACTACAACTCGGAGACAGGCCGCTTTACGTGCAAAGTCCCCGGCGTGTACTACTTTGCCGTCCACGCCACCGTGTATCGAACCAGCTTGCAGTTTGACCTGGTGAAAAATGGACATGTCGTCGCTTCTTATTTCCAGTTTTTTGGCAACTGGCCCAAACCGGTGTCGTTGTCGGGCGGGTCCCTCCTCCATCTGGTTCCGGGGGACCAGGTGTGGATCCAGATGACTCTGGGGGAATACAATGGAATTTACTCCAGCACCAAGACGGATAGCACCTTCACTGGCTTCCTGGTGTACTCAGACTGGAAAAACTCTGCGGTGTTTGCAGAAGGAAAATAATCACGCATCACAGTTTTTACAATGTTGTTGTGTAATCAGGAAAATAAAAAAGTCACAATGGGCACATACTAAACTGCAACTTCTAGTATTTTTTCTGTTCGACACTGGATGCCTGTCATAGACGATCAGGGTTTCCACTCATCCACTTGCTATTTCTTTATGACTCTTTGAAGAACTTTTGAGGGCTAATTTAGCCATTTTTAACTCATTCACTGCCAGACAATGTGCAAAAATTATGTCCACTCCAGTGCCAGGGTTTTTGTCATTTTCACTCAAATTGCAGGACCCACAGAATATTGTGTTTTAGGACTACATACATGATCATTCAATTCAGTGGAAGAAACCTCAGACTCTCTTCTTTAATCACAAAAAAAAGTTTATTTCTCAGTTAAATGGATCTCGAGTTAACTGCAATGGAAGTGGGGGCAATACAAGATGAATACAATACAATACAATACAATACATACAACAGCTGAAGCTGTAAAAAAACAATAACATGGACAAAAGGCAAATGCTGCCCCCTGGTGGGAGGGAAAAGCATTGCCAAAGGTCTGACCGGAGCTTGATTCGCACCCCCAAATAAATGTA
Source organism: Hippocampus bargibanti (assembly GCF_051943395.1). Taxonomy (NCBI): domain Eukaryota; kingdom Metazoa; phylum Chordata; class Actinopteri; order Syngnathiformes; family Syngnathidae; genus Hippocampus; species Hippocampus bargibanti. The sequence continues at coordinate 13,936,906 of NC_142747.1, forward strand.
GGAATGGCAGTGAATGAGTTAAGGACTTTTTCTCCATTCAGCAGAGTTTCAAACCACTGCTTCCAAACAAATGGCAAATCTTTATTTTTAGGGGCATTCAAATCACCCTTTATTTGGCATAATGTACATCGAATTGACATGACGAACATGATCAGAGATGGTGTGAAAAGCTGGGCAGGAACCAGGAAGTCATGTAGACCGACAGCATTTTTGGACTAAATTATTAATTTGAATGGTGCAGAAAATGACATACAGAAATGAAATGATTAATTTTTAAGGATTTTTAATTACTTTCCATGAAAATGCGTCTAGCAGTTCTGATTCAAAAAATAATATATCGCCAATGCACGTTCTTGAAGAGATTGCATAGTTTGGCATGGTTTTTATGCTATCAAAACAATGCTTTGTTTAGGTGAGTAGTCATGCTAACTGCCTTAATTAATTCTGCAGGTCCACTCTTATTGGTCAGAGTTTGTAAGCTAAACTGACAGAACAAATTTAACCTAGGAGACAGAAAACTGGATGAACTTATAAATATATGTCATTTTTGTTAGAGCAATTCGCTATACGAACACATTTTAAAAATCTTTTCTATTTCCTTACACATTGTTTTATTTTCTCAGACTCCCTGAGTCTGAGACATCCGGTCTACATCCGGTCCGTCTTTATAGAAGCTCTCCCAACCAGCCCCTCCCTTCTTCTCCTCTCATCGCTTTTATCCTCTGCCTGCCCGTAGGGGTAGGTAGTTACATTTGGTGCCGTCCCTAAGATTAAAGCATTTTTTCTTTTTACTTTTGATTCCTGCTTCATTAATAATGACAATGCAATGACAATTTTGGCTAATTGGCAGTCTTCCTTTTGCATTCAGGTTGATCCAAACTTTATTCAGCCATACAACTTAAACATGATTTTCATTTAAAGGACAACCGACGCCTCCCGACAAGTTGTGGCCATAATTTGTAAAATCGCTTCAAATGGCTTCTACTGAGCGTATTTCACAAAGATTCCTCCGCATATAGCTATATTTTACGTTTTAAGACTCGCGCTGAATAATCAGGAAGTCTTGTTTTTGAGTTGGTGACGATTGCTGACGTCACGGAAGGAACGCCCCTGACTGAGAAAGGACACACAATGCATTTTGCGGTACTTTGTTTGGTCTGAAAACTTTGTGTTGATCCGTGTTGATTATGAAATTAGAAGGAAAACACAAAAAGAACGCAATGGTGAATCGTTGTGTATAGCACCGAGACAACTATTTGATATTCGCTGACAAAAATTACCAGGAGACAAATCAGCCCATTTCCATGGAGCTTTGGTGCCATCTTCTGCAATTTTGGGTGCTACATTTCTGTCTAGATGCCTCAAAATGACCGGAATAAATTCTTTAATCGATAGCAAACGTATGCTTTCCTCTTCAGAACTATTTGAATTATATTCATAACTGGATGAGTAACAAGAAAGCATCTTTTCCGAATCTGAAGCCATTGTTTTGATTCTCGAGCAAGGCAAGACATCTTGGCATGACACCATGAACAAGAGGGCGGGACCTTCTGAAACAGGGCACTTCTGGGTTCAATTTTAAGTAGTTTTTAGACACTTTAAGTCATTTTAATTGGTGTTTTGCATTTGACTAAAAATATCGTACTGCATGTTTTGGGTATTTTAGATGCTACAAAACGTTTTTCTGATGTCAGTCAGGAAACAAAAAATGTGATGTCAGTTGTGCTTTAAGTGGTTCTCAGACAGGAACTCTGCATGAACAAGACGTCGCAGTATTTGAATGATGAAGCAATCCAGGAGCAAATATTCATGTGGCTGCTCCATCTCTCCAATACTCCACCGTGTACATTTTATTCCTCAAACCTGACCAAAGTAAACACATTCCACTGGATCCACACAAGTCTGCGTGGCCTAATGATTTCCCCAAACGTGGCAACAATGTGAACTGGATGATGTCAGTCAAAATGATGTCTTCACTGAATCTCCACCGCTGAGGGATTTATTTATGAGGAACCATTGCTGATTTAAAGGACCAAGCTCAATGTAAGGAATTTATCAGCCTGTGGAAATGGGCTGATTAATTTCTCACACAGAGCTTGGTCGCCATTTTCTGCCTCTTTTTTTGTGATACATTTCCCCCCCAATGTTGCCTCAAAATGGCACGGAATAAAGTCTTTAATCGATTGCAATCATGTATGCTTTCCTCTTCAGAACTATTTGAATCATATTCATAACTGGATGTGTAACAAGAAAGCATATTCTCCGAATCTGAAGCCATTGTTTTGATTCTCCAGCAACGCAAGACGTCTTGCCGTGACGTCACGAACTGGGGGCGGGACTTTTTGAAAATGCCCAATTCGCAGCTCAATTTTTTGCAGATTTTGGACACTTTAAGTCATTTTTATTGGTGTTTTGCATTTGAATAAAAATATCATACTGCGTGTTTTGGGTATTTTAGATGCTATAAACCGTTTTTCTGATGTCAGTTAGGAAACAAAAAAGTGACGTTGGTTGTCCTTTAATGGACCAAACGTTGAGAAGGGAAAACACTGTCTTTCAGGCTTTCTGAGCCTTTTGTAACGTAGAAATATGATTTAAGATGCCTGAATGCGGAGGTAAATTCGAAAAAAAAAAAAAATATCAAATAAAATCCCCGTTTGTCATGGGGAAGGGAGAAAAGCAGGGAGTGCAACTGAGCCTGGCATTGGGCACAAAATTCCGTTCGTTTGCGTCTGCTAAAGTACTCTCACATCTACTCACGGAAAGTCTATGACAAATCGTTGGAGAGCAATAGACAAGATGAATTGCGACATGCACGGCAAAGTTTACTAAAATTATGGGAATATTTTGAGACTAAAATAATGTTGAAAACCATTAAAATGCTAAGAACTGCTATTTATTTATTATTATTATTATTATTATTATTATTATTTATTTATTTTTGTTATTATTTTTATATCACAAAATATTGTGACACAAATATTTTTTTACATATTTAGTAATCAGAGCCAAAAATACATTTTGGGACACATAAATGCATCCCATATTAATAGTTACAGTTGACCACAATAATTTGACATGACTCTTGTGAATGGAAACAAAAAAATTGATTTCTTTTTATTATTTTTTTAAAATTTTTATTTAATTTTGAATATGCTTGACTTAAAACACACATTTTGTTTTGTTGCTTTGTAATGAATACACAATAATTTTGTATACAATACACAAAAAATACATCTGCAATTTTTTATTAATTTCAGATGTATTTTTTGTGTATTGTATATTTAATTATTTTATATTATTATATTACATATAATTAAATATACAATACATAAAAAATACATCTGCAAAGAGTAAAAACAACTTTTTTTGAATCAACTAAAATGTGCATGTTTAGTCAAGTTGGTGGCAGTTTTACTTTTAAATACAAATAAAAAAAAATGATAAATTAAAAAAAATCCAGAATAAAACTCAATGAATGAAATAAAACATTTTTGGCTCACCATAGCAGTCATGTGTTTGAAAACAAATGCAATGAAAGGCAAAATAATAATAATAAATAATAAATACACAAATACATTGGGACGACTTGGATTCAATGCTTTCTGATTCTAATTTAATAAAATATAAAATACCCATGGCAAAAAATGGCAATTGTAAAAGTACAGTGCCACGAAAAAAAACCACTTGTTTTGACAACTTTATCCAGCAGGAGGTAGTCTACCATCAGTCATCAGATCCGCTTGAAGGGCGGCAATTATAATGAATGAATCAGCAGCGACACTTGCAGACATGACAAATCCGCTTCATGGACTCTACATGGTCTCCTACTCTACTTGAGAACTGCAAAGATTACTTCTGCAAAACAAAACCACCCCGAATTGTGACATCTCCATTCGTTGACCACTTAATACCATGCGTTTAATTCATGCCATCTCTGGGTTCAGAGGTCAATATCTGTAGGGTATCCAGGTATCATCAGTTTATCAGGCCGTCTGTATTCACGACTAATTTCGGCGTAACTGATGATCCATCCATCCATCCACCAATGGACACCTACAGTACATACTTGCCAACTTGTCAGTCCACCTGTCCATCACTCCATACTTGTCTGTGTGCCCAACTCCAGTAAACGTCTTCTCATCCATCCCAAAATAGCTCTCCTCTTTCAGTCAATCCAAAACTATTTATTTACTTATCCATTCATCCCACTCTACCTGTCCGAATTTCAGTCCATCCATCCTCTCTATTTACTCTCTACATTCATCTGTTTCTGCCAAGATGACCATCCACCTACTGCCCGTTTATCTCTTTATCCATCTATAACAATCTCCCAGTTCGAGTCTCCATCCGGCGACCAGTCGCTTCATCAGTGCAGAAGATTGATCCCTGATCACCTGAGAATCTATCCGCTCTTCAATTACTACATACCTCGCAATCGACTTCACCGTGATCCTATGAGCTTAAAAAGATGTTTTGAAGACTGAGACTCACGACAAGTTCTAAATTTTTGGTATTTTCCCACACTATGCTGGACCGAGGTCAGGAAGAAGAAATTGAATCCCGGAAGCATGGTGTCGTAGCTGTACCCCCCCCCCCCCATGACATGAAACTTCCTCTATTCTGGTCGCAACATCCTTACTCACAAGCGACATGTAAACACCGCGGAGGCTGCACACAGGCCAGCAGAAATGAAAAGTAACCCTTCTTGTTTGTGGATCACTCACTGTGTTTTTATTCCAAAGCAACCACTCAGCACGGAGCCTTGATGTAGCTTTTACTTTGTCCCAGTTGTGTGACAAACTCAAAAGATTTTGATCACATCAACATGACAAACGCAAAAATGTTGCAGGCTGACGTCAGCGAGGGGATTCTTCTATCTGCGCAGATGTCTGTCTCCATTTTTAGAATCTGGGAAAAAGAAAGGGGCCCGCTTGTATTTGATATGACACCAGAGAATTGTAACAGGGATGTGGAAGTGGTCCCAACTGAGCCGACCAACCACCCCCCTTATACTTGTTCACATGCAAACACACATCTACTTTTGTAGAAACGCTGTGTCGACAAAACCCAAGCGGTTGTCTCAAGTTACAAGATACTGTGGGAATATAACTCTTTGTACATTATCACACTTGCCAATGAAGACAGGGGCCATCATAACAAATGGATTCCAAAAATCTCTTATTCTTTTCCTTTTGGCTTTTCCCTTTAAGGGGTCGCCACAGCGAATCAGTGTCATCCATCTTCAGAGGTTTGATTCGCATGTTTGTTTTGGCCAAGCTTTTGCGTCGGATGCCCTTCCTGACACAACCCTCTGTATTTATCCGGGCTTGGGACCGGCACAGGAAGACTTGTGTTCCCCTTGTGGCTACAGAACAGCAACTTGCTCAGTAAAAGGCTCCCAAACACAAAATGGTCATCGGCACAGTAACATTCAAAAAAGCAAAACTATGCTCACAATTTGATGAATTCCAAAAATGCGGCCGTCGTTTTCACTAATTATCAAAGAACAAGGGCCACTATTTTGGGATTAAAAAAATAGAGCAAGATGAATCAATTCCAATAGTTGGGCGACATAAAAAAATCTTTGTAGTGGATGACGCCCACTGTACTGTCGACAATAATAATAATAATAATAACAATAATACATTTAATTTATAAGCACCTTTCAAAACTCTCAAGGTCACTTTTCAGTCACAGGAGAAGTTTTTCTATGGGTGAGCAGCGGCAGCCACACGCACCAGCGTTCACTCAACCCAGAAGTCAAATACATAGAAAGCTAGCGAGCTAATAGATAGCCAGCTAGACAACTAGCTATATAACTAATAGATAGCCAGACAGATAGCGAGCTAGCCAGCCATTTAGCTAATAGATAGCAAATATATAGCTAATAGAATAATCATTGGTTGCCATGACAACAAAAATAATTTTTGGGGGCTTGTTTTGTAAAGGTGTTTAATATTTCTATGTGAACCTTTATATTTATGTTTTTTTTATTAAAAAAATACTATACAATACTATATTTCGAATATTTTATCATAATCATTTCCAGTAATCGTTAGCGAGAGAAATCACAAGAGAAAGAGAACAACAAAGTTTACGTCATTAAAGTTTGTCTACTTTCGGTTTACAAGGTACACACGATACACTACTTGATTACTTGCTTATTTACTGTATGTATTGTCGAACATATTGTAGTAATGTCGATTGTTGTTTTAAATGTGTTTTCGTTTTCAGTGTTCTATAAACGTTTTTGGACATCAGTACGAGGCATCATTCTTGACTGGGGTAGATACACCCACCACAAGGTGTGATTCAATAACCGAGGAATCATACTTCTTAGCCCCCAATGTAAGGTCTATTCAGGGGTGCTCGAGAGGAAGGTCCATTTGGGATGTTAAATACCAGTTTCAGGTCGAGTAATGTGTTTTTTAGGCTAACAAACAAACAAACAAACAAACTAATCACTCAGTCTCAAAATGGTGACAATTTATTAACTGTCGTTTTATTTTGAAAAGCCTCGCTTATTTATCTCATTTAAATTACATTGAAGTCCGCAAATCACATTGGCTCAATTCTTTCCCACCTGACACCTGCGCGATTGTAGGAATGACACATTGATGTTGCATTTGGGCATTTTTACAAATACCTGAGGAGGATGTGGTTAAAATATGCTTGAGTGTCACTCACAAAAGAAGCAAAAAGAAAAAAAAAAAATCATACAAACAACAGGGAAAATGACACTTGGCATGGGAATCATGTATACAAACAATGGCGCAAGGATTCTCTCAACACCGTAAACTCATTCAACACAAAACACTTCAAAAACACTTGGAATTGTGAATTGCCATTTCTATTGTGGTAAAAATGAATGTATTTTATGGATTTGTGTAGAAAATCTAACTGCTACTCATTAAAAAAAGAAAAAAAAGTTAATGGCTCAGCAATGCGGCAAACGCTAATATTTGATATTATTTCATACATGTCGTGCACATACATCATTATTACTCATAATCATTGTGGCTAATATTGTTTGTCTCTGGTATTTCTTTTTGAAAGTTCTTCCTTTTCATTCAAATGCCCACATCAACATGTTGTTCAACACATTGTGCACAAACATGGTTTTCATTCATCATCCCACCCCGCCTAATCAACTTAATAGTCAAAATTCACTTGCTCACATCAAGAAAAAATAAGCATCTATTCGAACAATACACCCATGATGTTAACTCATTCACTGCCAGACGTGCAAAAATGTGTCCATTCTAGTGCCAGGGTTTTTGTCATTGTCACTCAAATTACAGGACGCACAGAATATTGAGTTTTAGGACTACATCAACATTCACTGCAGCGTAAGAAACCATAGACTCTCTTGTTTCATCAGAAAAGAGTTAATTCCTAAATTATATGGGTCTGGAGTTATAGGAACACGAAATGAGGGCAGCCGTATCAATGTAATACGTAGTATATTTATATAGCGCTTTAATAACAGCTGAAGCGTTAACAAAGCACTAACATGGGAAAAAGGGAAATGCTGCCCCCCCCCCATGGTAGTTCGAGCAAGAAAAATAAAAACCCGAACAAATTCAGGGCAGTGAATGAGTTAATTAGATTCTCCCATCCTCACCAGTGATTACATATGTCAACATTTTTTTGGGGGAGTTTTCCCTTCGTTTTATTCTCTCGCACATAATGTTTACCTAATAATAATGTGTATTATAGCTATAGATTTTATAATAATGATAAATTCATAGTTCAAGCAAGAGGTGCTTTTTTTATTTACTGAAACGGAATGACTCCAAATTATATCACAAAATATTGTGACACAAATAATATATACATATATTTTGTAATCAGTGCCCAAAATACATTTTGGGACACATAAAGGCATCCCATATTAATAGTAGTGATTGAACACAATAATTGGACACGATTCTTCAGAATGGAAACAAAAAATTGAAAAACACAATCAAACCTATTTTCAAAAACGTAGATTCAACAACATCCATACCCCCACCGGATAATTCACCGTCTTCAGTCTAACTTGTCTGAGAATGAAAACATGTCGTAAACTCAACAGAGGATGGCCTTGAGATTCAAACCCTCATCCTCAAAACTGCGCAAACAGCCCAATCACATGATCACAAAATGTGTTTTTCTTTCAGTTTAAATTTGCATATTGCTCATGCGTTTGGCAATGATATCATTTCCTCCATCCTTGGATTAATGTGGGAAAAAATTCAAAAGGGCAATTACAGTAAAGTCTCGTTATATCGATATCAGTTATATCGATAGTACTGCTTATTACGATACTATTTCTATGAACTCAAGGAGAAAATTTATATGCCGCAGGATCGGATATATCGATAGTCCGGTTATCTCGATATTTTTTCCGACTCCCGAGAATATCGATATAACGAGACTTTACTGTACTTTAAATGGCTATTTCAGGGTGAAGGAGAGAAGAATATTTCCGCGGGTTGTAAAAATGCGGGTTTTTGTGACACCTCAGAGGTAAACCTCGATGGTGTCGAAGATAATGCGGCGGCACAGCGGGCAGTTGTGTTGGTAGAAAGGTTGGTGTAGCAAGATGTCAGTGCAGCGTCGACACAAGCACAGGTGCCTGCATGGCAGTAGCACCACTGTCTTGGCGCAATCGTGACAGATGACGCACATCTTGCGGTGCTCCTGTTCGTTCAGCAGCGTCAGCAGGTTCTCCGCGGGCGGCCTCCACAGTTTCGCCGCCTTCAGAGGTCTTACGGTGCTCGACGACGCCGGTTGCTCCTGTCGCGGTTCCTCCGCCCTGCCGTCGGGCGGGTCCCGCCGCCTGATCGCTTCGCCATCGGGGTTACTCCCCATTCGGTTCTGCCGGTGGAGTTGCATCCTCAGCGCTAAGCTCAACTGGTTGCTGTGACGAGATAGCTGCTGCCACATTCTTCTCTCCAGCAGGTAGAGGTGAAGCGACACTCGGTGCAGGTGTCTCATCAGGATGTGAATTAAACACCAGGCTGAATGAAGCGCCATGGAAAGTTTCCGGAGTGCCGGGAAAGAGTTGACAAAAGCCACGAGTCTCCGCGACGCCTGCCTGGTGACTTCCGGGTTAAGGTAGGCGGTGGTCAACAGCACGATGCTGATGGTGAGCGCCAGTCCATATGTGTTGAGTATGAAGATGCTGATAAAGATGTGCGCCAGCGACGCCAGGAAGTCCAACACCAGCTTGCAGGGGGACCACAGGAAGGCCGATGTGCCGATCAGGCTGCTATAGAGGAAGGTGATGGAGGTCAGTGTGAGCTCCAGCACCATCTGCAGAGGGCTGGACACCGTCTGCCACACACTGAGCAAAGCTGAGTGCAAGTTGAGGGTGGCAATGAGGGCGTAGTTGACCGCCGTGTTGACCAGGTAGACTAGTAGACTCAGGGCTATGCCGCACGCCTCCAGCAACGACAGCATACCCCGGCAGAGCTGCTCCTTTCCACGGAGCAGTACGTGCGTGAACAAATAGCCCACCATCTTCAAGCTCTCCAGAAACCCCTCCAGAGAAAGCATGAGGCGGGCAGCCGCGCCTTGGGCGATCGCCACCCCCATCGAAGGCAAGAGCAGCACCAAGTTGCACAGCTCCAGGACGTAGCACACCAAGAGTGCAGGCAGGCTGATAATAAAGTGGTACACAGCCAGTATTGCGCTGACGATGGTGTGGACGAGGAGGTAATTGACGTCCAGCGTTAAACTGACTACATCGAGACATTTTCCGACAGTGGCAATAATAATGTTTACCGGTCCCATGGCACTGTGCGCTCACTGTGTCCCCTTTTCAATGTCCGAATTGGTTTACATGCTCAGTTGTGTCTCATACCGACAATTGCTTGCTCCTTTTTGTTGTTGCATCCTTTAAAATGGAGAGAGATTAATTTTAATATCAATGAAGAAAACGAACTGCCGAAAGGACCGAACAACCGGATGTTTACTTTCAAAGACGCACGGAAGACTTCCGCCGCATTTACGAAATCCCTGTTTTATCCGTTGATATTTGTGATCCGAAATCCACCTAATTAATTTCGTTACCTAATTGTGGATTAAATGACACGAAGATTGAGAGAATAGCAAAGAAAACACTCACTGTTGATTTCAACGCGTTTTCCGTTGTCGAGGTGGGTGCCATACTTGTCCTGGTCATGTGTTGTAATTACTTCCGGGGTGTTGGTCAGCGCATGCACAGTATTATCTGCCATTTGTGACGGCGGCTGAAATAAGGCCAATGTATTTTATATTTCTGTCAAGTTGCACGGCAAACGGGATTCGTGTGTTTTGAGGCATATTTTGGATGATAAATAGTTAAATTGCATAGATAGAAGGATGTATGTATTTATGAAAGGATCGATAGTTTTTTAAAAATATTTTATAACTGTTCATTAGATAATTTTCCTGACACAAAAAATAAACAAACAATTCATTCAGCTCAACTGTCAATGTAAACGTTTTATTAGATATTATTGCTACTTTTAAAAATGTGTCTATCATAAATCTAAATGTCAGCAATTACAAGCACAACATATCAATAACATCAAAACAAAAGAAATGATTTTAAATGTATTGTTTCTGATATATGATGTGTAAATTTGATATCAAGAAAAATAAAAAAGAGAAAAAAATTGGCAGGGTGCTCAAGGTTGGTATTTCCAAGAATATTGATGAGTCACTTATTATAGCATGTTACATTTTGGACAGGGCAGGACAACACACATTTTAAAAACGTACTTATTTTGTATTTTATGAATGTATTATTGCAAATGACTTGGCGAAGTGGTGTCTCTGCAGTAACACATTGAACAATATCGTGATGTGTTTTTTTCATGCCATACCCATTATTTTGATGCTATTTTACTTCATCCATTTCCACTAACTTCTTCTAATGTTAATCTTCGTGTTGGACTGTTGTCTTCTTGTCAGAGGTGGCGGTGATGGTGATGATGCTGATTCTGATCTGATATGATCAAGAGATAATGTACAGTATCTTGGTCCAAACCTTTGGACACATAACAAACAGCATTTGTTTAAGCATTTGACACAACAGGGCGACACAGAGGCAATACACAAAGCTATAAAAGGTACTTTCGGCTTTGCTGTGGAGCTTCTCTCTCCTTTTATGGTAGTAACCTCTATCTGGTCCATCAGCCAGACAACCAGTCAGCTTCCTGTGTTTGTTTTGTGCAAACTCAAATCGCTCCTTTCAAAATTAACACTAACAAATGGTTTGCTGCTTCTTGAGAGATTTCTTAAGTATTCCTCATGGGCCATTGAAATATCACGTATCAGGTGCACATCCCAGAGGCACCCACTTTCACCAGCAATATAGTTCTTGATGAAAGATGATGGCATTTAGAGGTATTTCAGTCTACATTCACACACAGACGCACATACACGCATGGCAAAAGACACACAGTGTGGACAGAATGAATCTGAGAATGCAAAACAAGTGACAGCTTCGACTTGTTTAAAGTACCATCGATGCTACAAAATGGCAGCTAGTGGGCATCTTACCCACCGGGTAATTTCCCGCTTTTATAAGACAGGAAGTGTCTGCTCTTTCTCATCTTTTGTCTGCTCATTCATCCCAAAAACTTCCAACTACTTGACCTCGATCATCCCTTTAATATCTTGATTACTTTGTACACTGTTTTGATCAATTTGTAAAGCACTTTTATGAACTGAATCATAACTAAACCAGATCTACTGTAAATTGCTTGAAATATGCCTGTTGTACTCTGAATAAACTCTAAATAATACATTGTGAAGTGACGTTTGAGATTTGTTTGTAAATATATTATGCACGTTTCAACACGAATATATTATATAATATATACTATTATGTATGTATGTATGTATGTATGTATGTATGTATGTATGTATGTATGTATGTATGTATGTATGTATGTATGTATGTATGTATGTATGTATTTTTTTAAATTTATTTTAATCGGTTTAGGGCAGTCGAGAGGCGAGCACGCTAGCTTCATAGTGCAGAGGTCGTGAGTTCAAGACCCGGTCCGGCCGCCCTGTGTGGAGTTTGCGTCTTGTCCCAGGACCCACGTGGGTTATCTCCGAGTACTCCGGTTTCCTCCCACACTTCAAAAACATGCATGGCAGGCTGATTGAACACTTAAACACTAGATGTGATTATGAGGGCAAATGGTTGTTCGTTTCTCTGTGCCCTGCGTTTGGCTGGCAACAAATTCAGGGTCTCCCTCGCCTAGTGCCCGAAGATGGCTGGGATAGCACCCTCGCGACCCTAATGCGGATAAAGTGGTCTGGAAAATGGAGGGATGGATGAATCAGTACATTTTTTCCCCCTCCTCTCCCACAACACAAGAACTTTGTTTGCTTCAGTGGATCTTTGGCAGCGATTGAACAAGCATGACTTGACCTAAGCCTTTTAGCTTCCAAACTAACTGGTGGCTAGCACCATTTTTTGCTGTGTGGAAAGCCCCACACTAACCCGATGGGATATGTACAAACCATGAGAGGTTTTAACCAGATGCATATTTGAGACTTAAATATGGGCAGGCAAGCGAACCCGTTCCCAGACAATGATACGAGGGGACGGCGGGGGAGATGGGATTTGCTCATGGTTTTTCTGGTGTAACTCAGAAAGATATGACAATGACAAAAGAGGTGGCGTTCATCCAGGAAGAATTCCTCTTTGATCTGCCTTTCTCGGGACGTTGAGCACGGAATGAGTACATCTGCAGGATGTTGCTAACTTCCTACTTGGTTTCTGTTCTATTCCGCATCCGTCCACGTAAGCATTAGTCCTTATTTCAGGCCGGGTTACGAAAGGTATGTAACACATTTTTTTTAACTCAAATCTACTCGTCCTGCATATGTGAGTGAGTAAGTACGGTCTTGATACCGATTGGCTGTCACTAACGACGACGGATGGAATGATAACTGATGGACTGACGTACCCACCACTGGTTGTTTTTGGACAAATAAACTACATGAGAGGAGCCAGATGAGGTGGCTCGGGCATCGTTTTAGGATGCCTCCTGGATGCTTCTGCTGAGGTGTTCTAGGCATGCCCCACTGGCAGAAGATCCCGGGGACGACCCAGGACACGCTTAATAGACCAGGTCACCAGGCCGGCCTGGGAACATCTCTGGATCTGCCAGGAAGAGCTGGAAGAAGTGGCTGGGGAGAGGGAAGTTTAGGCTTCTGTATTGAAGGTGCTGCCCCCGTGACCTGACCCTGGATACGCGGCAGAAGATGGGTGGATGGATGGATGGATGGAAACCACATGAGATGAACAATGAGAAGGTTTCTTCAGCTGTCATCCGTACTTTTTTGAAGGTGTCGGACGTTTTGCTTGTTATCCGGGAAGCTTTGTCAGCAATCTAAAATTTGCTGGTAGCTCTGGCCCTATTAGTGTGGCCTTTTCTAAGCTACATACCAGCAGAAGGATGTCTCTCCCAAAGTTGGCAGCAATATGTCTGTGTAAGCACTCAGTCGTATAGGAGTGGTCCATTGATCAGAAGGTTTCTTCAGCCGTCATCTGTAGTTCTTTAAAGGTGTCGGAAATTCCGCTTCTCATCCAAGAAGCTTCGTCAGCAAATGAAAACAATACAATCCACTTTTTCCAGACACACTTCTTGATCGACTCATAATTACGCGTTTGATGTTTAGTTTGACAATCAACTTCAAATGGGATGGAAGTCAGGTCTCAAAGGCCCACTTTTCAGAGGTCATCAACACAGATGAATGAATTTAAAATAAGAGGAAATCCCCTTATGCATATAACATTAAAGCAGCTTTTCTCTCTATCAAGATGTCAGTGGGGGCAATTATGAACACTTACGCTGCCCACTCCATGCGAAGCAAAGTTCACATCTTGTCTTGTGCGTTTATCAAAGTGTCTCTTTGTCACTTTCATCGTTGCCATGACAGCGTTTTGCAGACATTCTCATTCCTCTCCCACTCCGAGTACCCTCACCATACGGCAATAACTGGAAGCCTCCCGCAATAGTCGGTCAGCAGCAGGATCAGCGGACAATAGGGGTCTCTCATGACGGGTGGACAACTCCCAGAAACGACTCCCTCAATGGCTCGGAAAGAATGACTTTTTTTCCTCGCTTTCCTTCCTTCAGCCTCTGCTTAGACCTTGAGCACAACACAGGGCGGCTGGTGAGGTGAACAGCGGCCATTCTGTGAGACTTTCAGGATCAGAATCAGAATCATCTTTATTGGCCAAGTATGTAGAACACAAGGAATTTGTCTCCGGTAGAACACGTTGCAGTACTATTATCATAAAAAAGGCATTACAAAACATAAAAAAGGCATGACAAAATTATGGATGAAGCAAATAGAGGCTAATCTAATTTAATCGAATTGAATTATTTAATGTAAGTGGTGCAAAATTGCAAAGAGCCACTCTACATTATATTTGAGTTACCGTTTAGAGCAGGGGTCGGGAACATATGGCTCGCGAGCCAAATATGGCTCTTTTGATGATTGCATCTGGCTCGTCGATAAAACTAAATACATATTCTCACTTTTTCGCTGTTCATTTCCTGTTTGGGCTGCAGTTGGCAGAAAGCGCAATTTTGATTGGATGATACTGGACATTCATGTTGAAAAAGGTAAACGACCCTTTTAAATAAGGCCGACGATTAAAAAAATGACAAGTATCATACAGTTAAGGTTGAATGGATGGAAGGATTCGCCTTTGTGGAGAGAAAAGGTTCTCATTCTAATTTGCAATGAAACAATACCATTGATGAAACAGTCGAATATGAGTGGCACTTTGATAAGCCCCATGCTAACGTTAGCATCAATATACTTCTGCGAGAGACGGCAGAAAGCAAGTGTGGAACCTAATGCGCCCTGTGCAGGCTAGCTAGCAGTAACTTTGCGTATAGACCCGGAAGGTTGACTTTCATTCGCATCGTTTGGCTGGATTTTTACCAATCATGAGGAACGGAAAACCATTCATGTTAATGGTGAGTACTATCACAAAGTTATTTTAAATAATAAATTCTGACATTTTGTTGAAATGTGGCCCTGTTTGCGTGTGTGTGTGTGTGTGTGTGTGTGTGTGTGTGTGTGTGTCTCTCAATGAAAAACATTTCTAATATTTTACTTTTATGGCTCTCTTAGTCAAAAAGGTTCCCGACCCTAGAGTTAATGGCTAGGGGGAAGAAGCTGATTAAATGTCTGTTGGATTTGGTCCGCATAGATCGGTAACCGGGGGGAGAAGCTGGAAAAGGTGGTGTGCAGGGTGCGGACAGTCCAGTAGGATTTTTTTTCAGGATTTCGTGATCAAGTCCTCATGTTGTTATTTTTTGTCCGTTGAAGTTGGATTTTGTTCATTTTTGTGATGGAAGAACACAGGATTGATTCGATGACTGACGTGTAGAAATGGCCTCCTGTGGCAGGCCATACTTCTTCTGCAGCTTCTTCTTTCATTTTAGCCACAAGGAAATCAATTCAGAATCAGTCAATATGTAACATTAATTATAATCTTATTAACAAGAGTATGTGTTTTTTTTCATGTTAGATTGTTTCATTCCTTCTTCCTTTTTACCCAGCAGCGTTCCGACAAAGGCCTCTCCTTCCAATGCCTCCGCTCCTCTTTCATGACTTCTTTCACAATCTTCTCCATTATAAAATGAAGACATTGTAATCCAACTAAATGAACGTGAATGTGGAATTTTCACATTTTCTTTCTTTGTTTGACTTCCATTGTCATTCATTTCCTTCCTTTCTTTGTTCTTTCTGCCTTTGTTTATTCTTACTTCCTTTATTTTGGAGCAAATATCACAGGGCTGAAATTTAACAGGAAACAATTTGGTGGTACTGTAGGAAGTACACTAAGAGAAAATACAAGTCCAGTGAGACTTTGGTTATTTAATCTCTAATACAGTAAAGGATTCAATACTTTCGATACTTCGATGATTTCAAACTTCCGGTGTTGTGAAGGTTCAGGTTTTGTATGAACAAAACTGTGAGTTGTCATGTTTCACGATGGGGGATTCATGATGCCGAGACAGGGGTTCTTTCTGAACATGTGCTTGTTCTGTCTTATCCTGGGAACGTTTTAAGGGGTGGGGGGTGTGGGTGTGTAGGGTCTTTTCCTGCTTCTGTTTTCTCCATTCAGCCCCCATGACATAAACTCGCTGCCCCGCAAATTCCCACATACCCTTCTACAGGATGTATTATATTCAATTTAGTAGAAAGGGGACTCTCATTTTGTAACCCATCCTCTCAGAATTTTAAGAGGCTTTCGAAACAGTTTTTTTCCAAGTTGGGTATTATTTATTGACATCATCATAGTCGCCTTTCCTCTGCCACGCCCTACCTTTGTTGCAGCTCTCCTAAACTGACCTTGGCTAAACAATGCAGTCATTATAAGAAAATGTAATTATTTCAGAATGTGATGGCTGCACTTTTCTCCAAGGGGACAAATTAACCCATAACTTTACACTTTCCTCACGCATTGAAACAAATAAACTAAAAATACACATTGTTTGTTGGTTCCGGTTTGGAAGTATGCTTCACTGACCAATATTTGGATACAAACCCATACTGTATTATTGTCTGGAAAGCATGAGGGTCCAAAAATATTTTCTGCGCAGATGTGAAATACAAAGCACAATGAACATGACATCACAGGTTGATCAGAGAGCAAAAATGTCTGATCAGCAACCACATCGTATTTCCATCAAAACACAATTGTATCTCCATGAGCTGTTCATCTCCAGTCGTTTTATAAGGGGAAATATCAATCCCATTGCCAATCCCAATTACAAACGACTGGGCAGTTTGACACACTTCAGTTCACTGTTACAGTAAAAGGTTGTCACACAAAAAAGTGTGTGTGAGTGAGTGTATGTATGAGAGAGAAAAAATAATTCCATCATAACGGTCGAGTGTAGTCCTTCACACACAAAACCGCGACAGCAATAACTTGTACACTAAACATTGCTAACTTTCTTCCTAAGCTAAAACAAATGTACTTTTTGGTGGCATTGAACTGGAACACTTTACGACAGATCTTAATTTCCAACGCATACAATATCTTTGAACTATAGCACATTTACTCAATATGGTTGCGATTGTCTAATACATGTTACCATGTGAAGCGCAGCTAGCTAACAGTAATGTTAGCTAATAGTAATGTTAGCTAGCTGCTGATACACTTGTTGCTAGCGATGTTGACACTCATTGAACAGAACATGAATGGCCAGAAGGCTGGTCAAAAGAATGAATAATTCACATATTTATTCTGAATTATTTTTTATTATATGTATATTACATATAAATTATTATAATAAATGTGTCAGGTGGATGTTACTTAGAGTCGAAATGTATCGCAATGTTCTGGTTGCACACCGGTCAAGTCGTATGGTTTCGGCGTAATTTATACAAGTGAGCACTGATTTTTAAATGCGTACATTTTCCGTCCATAAGGTTTTTTTTTCTCGTGTTAATTTTGTAATTGTTACGGCACCGTGGCAATGCACCGAATTGATCTGTAGCCATTTGATTGAGAGAATCTTGCGGTTCAATTAGCATAAAAAGCTACAAGCTTATCAATGAATAATTTTTGCCTCTAAACAAAATCACAAACTCAGCGGATTCTGTGACAAAAACAGAGATTTTGTTCGACCAATTTGTTGCCGAACACAACTTCTCAGAATTAACAAAACAAATGTTTCCTGACTCGAAGATTGCATCGATAAGTTAATGTTATCAATTGACCTTTTATATTTCGTTCACCAAATTATTGTTTATTATGCACTGTAATTTTACTCAAGCTTAAAGGACAACCGACATCTTTTGTGCCTCTTTTTTTGGGTGAGATTTTCCCCCAATGTTGCCTCAAAATGGCACAAATAAATTCTTTAATCGATTGCAAACATGTATGCTTTCCTCTTCAGAACTATTTGAATCATATTCATAACTGGATGTGTAACAAGAAAGCATATTCTCCGAATCTGAAACCATTGTTTTGATTCACAAGCAATGCAAGACGTCTTGGCGTGATGTCACGAACTGGGGGCGGGACTTTCTGAAAATGCCCAATTCGCTCAATTTTTTGCAGATTTTGGACACTTTAAGTCATTTTATTGGTGTTTTGCATTTGACTAAAAATATACTGTGTGTTTTGGATATTTTAGATGCTATAAAACGTTTTTCTGGTGTCAGTTAAAAAACAAAAAAGTGACGTCGGTTGTCCTTTAAGTCCCTGTGAACTGTGATGTTTTAAAAAAAAGAGTTATTTTAGTTTCATTTTATGTATGCGTTATAAATGTAAGATTAGTTCCCATTTTGTAAGGGCAGACGACATTATTTTGTAAGATTGCCAACCGACTCAGGTTGACAGGTATGTGGTTGCCCACTCCTCCATGAGAGTGACCAACAGAACTGAACAAAAACATGTCACACTGACTGACAAGACAAAGAGTACATTATGCGTGCTCTTGCGGGACCGCCTCATCACACATGCCACACAAGCCAGTTTAATCTACAGTCTATTTTGGTGATGCGTACGGGCCAACCACTTTGAACATAAGTCACCTCGAAGAGGGCGCTCACAGTGTGATGTTTTTGGCACAGATACAGTCTCCCTAAAGCTCTCTCCTGAACTCTTTGCAAACATATGTAAACTGAAACACAACAGGAACAAGGCAATAGAAATGGCAGCAAAACAAATCTAATTTCTATATAGGTAAACAAATGCTTTTGTAACACAACACCACTGACAAAGTGTGCCTGTACTTTTGCTAATCAAATCAGGTGTATCCGGGGAAAAAATGCGTCATTACTTTCTCTCAAGCAGATATTAGTCAAGAGTGTTAATGGTGTGGAAAAGGTGCAAACAAAACACACGTCTCAATCTGCTCCATCTCTTGAGAATCAGCAGTGGTTATCAGAGTGAAACTCCTTCAGAGTTACAATAACTTGGATATGGCTGGCTGCTCCACATGGAGCGACGCCAGTCCACTTGGCAACCACATGTATCAGACACAGTTTTCCAGCTAGGAAGGTTAGAGATCGACGTGCACCGCACGTCTCACCATTCTTTCATCTGCGTCCAACTGGACCGACTCAGAAATTTCACACCATATCAAACAAAGTCATGTAGGAACGACTTTGGTGCCCAGATGGTGAGGTTTTACAACGGGCTTTGCAGATTGTACACAACAGCGGGTCAATAGGCTCTACTGATCTTGCCGCTCATTTAGTCTGCTGCATTTGTTTTTCAATTTTAGATCAGTTGAGTCAGTAAAAAGGCAGGGCCGTGTGCCCTGGCGACCAAAACCAATTATATATACCATTCATTCAAGTTACTAAATGGTAGTATATGTGGGCATAGTTCAGTTGCATTTAACTTTGTTAGTTTTCAAACATTTATTAAACACTGCATCATACACACCAAACTAGCAGCCTTATACATTTGTGCATTTTCTACACTGTATATTTGAAATAACTTTTTTAATTTTTTTTTTTTTTTAAAAGGATGTGATTTTGGAAAGAAAGTCTATTTTAATTTTAACTGTAATTTTATTTGTAATTTTAATTCCATTTGTATTCTTATTTCTGTGTTTTATTTATTTTTATGTTTTATGTTGTATTTTTTATTAATCAGATTTTCCAATTAATTAAAAAACCTCAGTGAATGTATTATTAAAATTGTTGTCTGCGATTGGCTGCACAAGAACAGCGGGGAAAGGCTCCAGCACGGCCGGAATAAACGGTTCTCATCACAGATGGATCAATATTAAAATAATCATTAGTGAGCAGCTCTAAAATGGGAAAATGTGTAGCTAATCCATGTCATTGGGATTGTGATCTGGATTTTAGTTTCTATATTTAACATCACTGTGCCTTAGATGCCAAAAATGATACATTGTTTGGCAGGTGTTGGAGACAAGATGATCCAAATGTTTACTCTGCTCTTGGCAAAATTAACAAGAGTTGAAAGTGACTCGATCGCTGTCTTGGCAACCAGAGTAACTCCACCCACCCCAGAATCACTAGTCTCCATTCTCAACTCAGAACTCAAAACAACAAATTAAAACAAACAGTAAATATTGATGATGACCATTCTTTTTATTCAAAAACAAATATTTGTTGTAAAAATCTGCAAAGCCTAGCAAGCAATGCATCTAAAAGTGAATACCTGACCTGTACCTTGTCAATGCAAATTGTGGATAGTAAAAGGAGTGACGTTCCTCAGCCTGCTATAGTTAGCACATTAATATCTGCTCAACTTTGTTCCACTTGGACCACATATATAACAGCTGCACTTGATGGTATAAAATGTGTGTGGAGGGCTGCCTTATACGGGTCGGGTAAACAAGGTTCATCTTCAAAAGACAAAATAAATATATAACTGCAAATAATTGAGGACTTGCAAATAATTTTCGCAAGTCCTCATTTCAGAGCTGCAAAGGGGACTTTGCAAATACCGTCTGCCTGACTTTCCTCATTTGCCACCTGTTTAAAAGTCCGTGTGATGGGAGATGATTCCATAACCAAACGCAATTTCACTTGACACACACGCCAGCTAGGATTTGTTTCAATTTACGATTGCAGAACATGGGCAAAAAATATAGGGGGCCTCATTGCTAAAAATGGCTCCCTGGACATTCTGGTGGAGGTAGGCAACAGGAGGATGCTAGCTAAAACTAACAGCTATGATGGACAGAACCTCCCTCCCACCCCCTGGACTAATCCTCACTTACATATTTTTATGCATATATTTATATTTTATAATTTATATGTATTTATATACCGTTTGTCTTCTAATTTCATGTATTTTAATACTTTGCAGCCCCATTCACGTGAATGGAAAATATACAGTCCCGAAACTAACATGCACGTTTCAGAAATATGGGAGGAAATGAAACTATCTGTAAAAAAGATGCAAAGTCCACCCAGAAAGCTCGTTGTTGGCACGCGGTCTTACACTACTTTGGACATTCTTCAAGTACTGAGTCAACACACCAAAAATTTGGTCAAATTCTTCATTTATGATCTATGCCGTTGACTGAGAATGTTTCGTAATCTAAAAATGAGTCATATGGGATGCACTCTCTTACGGTCTGTTAAAGTGCACACATATTCCATCGGTGAAAACCGAAACCATGTTCGCATACTCACAGACTGTTTACCTGCCAAAAGACCAGTGAGACAGAAAGAGAGAGTGGGAGGGAGAGAGACGGCAAAGATCGACTATGATGTCCTCTGGCAGGTGTTTTAACATAGTTTGTATTGCAGGCCTGCTCAATTCATTCCCTGTCCCGTGTCCATATTAAGATCGGTATCCTGCACTGAGAGGGAGTTGTCCTATGTTGATCAAGATGTCAACTGCAGCTCTTGATGCTGTAGAGTGGGAGAACAATAAACAGAATTTTGTCCTTGCTCACCATGTACACCCTTTCTGGCAATAGTGGAGCAAATACATTTCAAGAAGCAATTACTAGGTTGGATTAGCCTTTATGAGTCTCGCAGTGGAGAAATTTACAGCAGCAAAGGAAAGGCAGCCAATCTTGAGGTGCCATCTTCAAGTCAAAAGAACCAAAGAACTAAATAAAACATAAACATAATATGACAACACAAAGACACAGATAGTCATTCAATATTAAGCTCTTACTGCACCCTCTTTGTTGCATGAAGCAGTTCGAGATGAAAGAGGAGAGGATCAAAGCATTCTTTTTACCAGTGGATCAGAGACATCATGGTGGAATGTGCTTATCTGGTACAAGCTAAATGTTTAAAGCAAACACGAAGCTGTAGTATGCATTGACGAAAAAAAAATTTGTCTCACGACTGTCCCACGTAGGTCCGCTTCAATTCCAAGCCGCGACTCCCAGTTCCACTTACACATTGGTGCTCTGCGCTGACCCTCCTTTCTTCTCATAGCGGGCTCCTCAAGCCATGCATCCATCCAGCCAACAGAACTGACCTTTCCGTGGAACAAAGCAGGGATGTAAAAAATGTTGATCATTGCAAAAAAATATGTGCAATATTATTTCTTAAGACAAAAAAATCGCACTGAAAAGATTTTTGAACAAATCATTCTTGAGGACTAAATACAATGTCAAAATGAAATTGATATAACTGAATTGGGAGAGATTCTTCAGTGTAAGTCCAGTGGGTGCCTCCTGAAACACAAACCTGTAACACGGTTTGAGGATCAATGATCAATTTGGAAATGTTGTTTATTTTTTTAATATGTACTGTATAGTAATGATTCTAGAAGTGGCCTTTCTCGCAATTTTTAGTCCCCCTAGAGTCCAAGGTGCTCTTAGCACCTGTTAATTGCGCCTGACAGGCCCGCCGAATGTCTCAGGTGGATGTTCTGAGACACCATCTCGTCAGCGCAGCGTGGACCCCCCCCCCCCCAACTATGATTTTTTTTTTGCTTTTCACAACAAAGCGCCAACTACTCTCAGCCCCCCTGCACGAATGGGTACATCCTCCCTCCTTCAATGTGTGTGCGTTTTCAGGACCATTCCAGTGCTACACCCTCCTCCTCCTCCTGCCTCTCTCACATGCACTTTCACATGCACATGTACATCAGACGGACCTCCACTGCACTGATCAACAAGCATGGACGCTCGGCATTCTGCCCTTCTGGTCACCGGACTTGTGTTCCTCCTTCACTGCTTTGCAGGTGAGTGAATGCGCTGCTTATCGCAATGATAGGGAAAGTCTTTCTCTGAAAAGAGTTATATTTGGGCTTTATAACACACATACAAACAAGATCAGCAGTTTAAATGCAGAAAAAAAAACTTTTTCTTGCAGGTTCTGTGTAAACTAAACATGAGTCATTCTATTGCTAAGAGTAATTTTCTGCTTTAAAAAAAGTGCTATAATAGTTGTGTTTAAAACATATTTGATTGTGCACACTCCTACATTTGTAACGTACGGTTGATATAACGTTTTAGTGGCTGGGCAATGTATGATGAATTTCTTTTTTAATGTAAAATATTACCACGCCATGACGTGTGCAGGTAAACTGGAAGATGATTCACTGTATAAAGTGGCTCCCATAAGCTGGCTGTGTGTATTTTTAGCGCTGCACAGAAGTTCTCTGCTTTCTGTCAGCTCCCGTCTGACCCGAGCAGTACCCTTTGGTCACATTTCAGTGAAAGAAGTTCTCAGTGTGCATTGAGATGATTTTAATTAATTATTGACATGATCCGAGAGAAAAGTAACCAAGGTTTGCTGAGCGCGTTATATTGTCTGCAAAAAGGTTGAGCGTTTATTTTGAGGGCTGCGCGGCTTGAAACCACGGCGTTAACGGCGACTGCGTTTCTGTCGTTGATTTACTTGTTTGTGTGTCACATGCCGTGGATGCTTAATGCGGCCTCCGCCCATGACCAACCTTTCCTCTCTTTCAGTCTCGGACTTCCCTCCCGCCCTTCTTATGCCTCTTTGTCTTTGGTCACTTTTCCTTACCTCCTCTATGTACATTGTGTTTGTTCATCTTCCGTTTCGGGTCAGCATGACCATTATTCACAGGCTCTTACCAGCTACCACCTCCCTCCCCAGGCGTACACACCCCCACATTGAGTAGTCACTTCCTGGACCTCACCCAACTCACTGACCCAGAGTTATTGATAACACCAGCATTTAACCATTTTTGAAGACAGTGGTTCACCAAGGAACTAAGTTAAAGTAAGAGGAGTAGTTTCATTTATACCATAGAGAAAGGTTGGACAGTCTAATCTCGGTTTTCGACCATAATCTGTTCCAGAAACCGATTCGAAAAATGATTTGGTTGAAAACCGAAACATTTTCTGTTATTATAAATCTAAGTAGTCCTTTTTTAAAATCGTGATTGAACAATACAACCAAGCCAGCTCACAATGGAACGCTACAGGAGGATAATGCGTCACAAGCAAGTGACGTATACGGAAGTAGAGGGGAGTCGAGTGTGGCATTCAGGTATGCTCAGTTTGGTTGATTTTTCGTTCTAAACCAAGGCATTAAAATTTTTGGGTCAAAAATCGAATTGGTCGAGAACCAAGACGGTTGAAAACCGAGGTTTGACTGTACTCTAAGAGCATTTTAGAGGTCAATTATAGGCGAGGTGTCTGTTTGAATACTGGCTTGGCCAAGTATTGCTCAAACGAGTGTATGACTGGATGTGAAATATTGGTGGTGCTCAAAAGAGCTGTAGGCACATAATAGCAGCCACACTTTTTGGTCAATCTGTTCCAGTATAGCTGTAACGACAGAACCTAGTTAAAAAATCTGATACATTATTATTAATGTTCATGCATAGTACCAGAATGATATTTACTTTGAAAAGAAAGTTACGACACTTGGTCGTTAATTTGCGCGGGTAAACAACTTGTTGCTTGGAATCGGCTCCGGCATCTGGCGCACTGAGTGAGCCACTGTGTGGGTCTATGCATGTCCGCATGAGTCGCTCATCTTTTGTCTGTATCATGACATCAGAAGAAAGGCAGCCAGGATGCTGAAGTACAGCAGTGACCCAGAATATATTCACTTCCTGTGACATGAGCCAATCAAGCGGGGCCAAAGACTTGGCTGATGTCAAGAACTTTGCTGTCTGCTCCACATGGTGACAATAAACGACCTTGTTCTGCCGCAGCATGTACAACGTAGGCTGAACGGATCTGCCTAACGATCAGCACAGCGGAACAGTGAAAGCCCTTAAATCGAGATTCTTTGCAGAACATTTTCTCTTAGTCAAGAGATGTCTTTTCATTTGTCACCCTTCTTGGGAAATGGTGCCATGTGGAGGTCTTTAGTTCATGTCGTTATACATTAAGTAATGTCATCAATATTTTGCGGTTTTTAAAATAGCTAACCAATGCCATGGTCCTGTTCATTTCAAGATTAACTGTGATCACAATACAATACAATACAATACAATACAATACAATACATATTGATTTATATAGCGCTTTAACAACATCTTAAGCTCCAAGAAAGCGCTTAACATGGATAGCTATCATATACATTTGAAGGTGTCGGACGTAGTACAAAGAAGTACAGATGACGGCTGAAGAAACCTTTTCATCGATGAACCACCCCTGTACGACTGAGAGCTTACACGGACGTAAACTGCTGCTGTGAAATGTTAATTTCTCCACTGCGAGACTAATAAAGGCAAATCCAAATCCAAAGAGTACAAGTGAGTTTTGAGATGGGTTTTAACAATGCGCAAGCGAAGGGGCTTGTCAACTGTTCAGTGGCAGGTCATTCCAGAGAGTGGGACCAGCAACGGAAAAGGCTCGATCCCCTCTGAGCCTCCGTTTAGTTTTTGGCACATCTAATAACGTCTGGTCAGCAGACCTGACGCGTTGGGAAGGTATGTCGAGGTGGATGAGCTTGGAGAGGTCAGGATGAGCGAGGCTATTTGGCTCCCTCATACAAGTACCAGTCAAGAGGCGAGCAGCATTTTGGACCAGCTGGATACACTTCATGGAGGATTCGCTGACTCCAAAGTAAAGCGTATTACAATAATCGAGCCGAGATGTGACAAAGGCATGAATTACTGATTCAAGGTGCTCATGAAAAAGGAGAAGTTTTTTTTAGCCAGTTGCCTAAGATGAAACAAAGCTGAAGCTAGCAATGCTAATCACTGTTCTCGATAGCAACATTCCTATTATAGTCATTTTTGACGTGGCTGTGCAAAGACTTCGACACGTCGCTGTCTGGACATTTTACTGCTCCTCAGACCTAAATAGTTTATTATGACAGTTAGCTATTGCTCCCACTTTCTATTTTCCCAACTGCCAGAGACGAATTGCGGATTAATGCTGTTCATGGCAGTTGCTAAATATGACTCATTACTTTCAGGCATTTTAATCGCAGGATAAAGTTGGAGTCGTTTCAGTCACATCACATGTGATTAAGTAATTGGGCCTATTACCGAATACTTTCAAGAATCCCTTGCTCAAATTCTTGTCATTGAGCTGTGTGCTAAACAATATATTTCTTTATTCAGCTTCGTGCTGCGTTGATGTGATCTCATTCAACAGCTTCCTCCATCCAACACCGTAACTCATGTGCAACTCAAACAGCATCAGTCTCACCTTTAGAGGGCAGGAATTCTTGGAATAGTGAAACATGATACACAATAAGTTCTGACATGAGTTTAGCTCACTAAGTATTCGCATATATTCGATAAGTAACAGACATTGCGGGAGATCGCTTTTGATTTTAGTCATTCAGGTTTGTCTGATACTTTGGTCAAGTGTATGTGCTTCCAACTTGATGAGACGTTTTTAGTGGGAGCACTCTTCTAGTTTGACTGTGTCCCACAAAGTAAAATCCATGCAATGTAAGCATGGATAGAGCCCTGACCTAAAACCCATCAAATACATTTGGGTTTGTTATAACTTTTTTGCTTGTTTAGTTCCTTGTGAGTGTGAGTGCCAGCAGTCCCAATACTTTGGGACACAGGCTGGGATGTCCAAGTGTTAATCTTCCGAAAAAAAGTTCCCACAATTGTTGTGGGGTTTCACATTAACTGCCAGGGAACGTATTTTAGGCATAGTGCATAAAAGTCATTGATGGATGAAGATGAGATTTACTATCTTGACCTTTTTGGCAACACTACTATACATTCATTAAAAGTGTGACCAATAATTTGGAAGAATGAGTAAGAATAAAATTTACCTACAAGGCAAAGGTTTCCTTTTACAGTCTGATCCTTCCACTGCTGTAAATCTTGTCCATTATCACCACCAATAAGGTCAATAGCGAGCAGTGCTGGAGGCTGATTGGTGGACACAGCTGCTTTCAGGACTTGTGCTGTTATCATCACTCTGCCGCCTACCTCTATTATTCTGCATCAATTTTGAACAGCTTTTAAACAATTCAGGTCCTGTTGAATGACATGTTTACGGAAGCACACATTTGTTTTGTCTCTTGAAATAATTAAGGAAACAAAAATGTCATTACTGCTTTAGATAGTGTCCAATAGATTTGTTGGTTAAAATGGAAGTAGTGATGTTTGGGTTGCAAACTGAAATCTGTATTGCCTGTTAAATAATGATTTTAAAATAATCTGACCGTTGCTAGCTGCATTTACATGACATAATTGCATAGAATGTATCGAAACACCAAATAAAACATTGTATTACAAATCAGACAAAAAATAAATTGGTCACTTACATCGAATGAATGACACCATTTATCTTGAAATTTGCAAACATTGCAAATTCAGTGGTAAACATTTTTTTCACCAAATAATATTCCCACGGATACCATTGGGATCAAGTGCTCCCTTTTGTCGACAATGTAATACTATCTGTAAAAAGAGGATTAAAAGGTTGTCAGATATGACTGGTACCACTTTCAGCTCCATCCTGAGAGCAACAGCTGCACACAACTGGTGACTGTATCATGAACTCTCCCTCAGACTTACACCTTTTCTTAGGAAGGTAATACAAGACATAGATTGTCATAAATGCTGATGTATACGAACAAGTAAGGCATTGAGAAGCCTTCGCCAAGGCAAAATGTGAGAAGTCGTTTGCAAGTTATACCAATACTGGGATTTATTGATGCCAAATGACTCAAATCACCATGTCCATATTTATCTTGATCCTCAACCAAAACGGCATGGCTTTTTCCTTGACTCGTGAATGACCAGTTTTTGTAAAAAGAAATATTTCTATTGGATATACGGGAATGCTGATTTCCTCCTATGCTCCAAAAACGGATAATGTAATGGAAGACTTGTCCCTAAATGTCATTGTGAACGTTTGTCTATCTATGCGTGCTATGTGATTGACTGGCAACCAGATCGGGTTGTACATCACCTACTGCCCAAAGATTTCTGGAAGAGGCTAGAGCACATCCATGACCCCCGTGAGGATAAATCAGCTCAGCTAATGGAAGGCTGAATGGTTCTGCTTTGAGGATATTCAATACTGTCCGACTCTGCATTAGCGCTAGCAACGGCAAAAATGTTACTGTTGAGTGGACCATGACAAAAATGCTCAATCCAGACACGCTGAGGGTGTTGGTCATGTACATGATTACGAAAACAATATCTTTCTATCCAGCTTTTATCTCCTTCCTGCGGATAAGCCATAGCTGATCAATAGCTGTGGTTTTTCAAATGCAATGGTAACACAAGACTACAAATGAATTGAAAAAGGCGCTACAAGTTCAATAATCAGAGAGTAAACCGACATTCTCCTCATGCTCTTTGTTGTTTTGACTTCGTATTTCAAGTTCAACGGTCAAAAGGTGACTGTAATGACATTTCACAGCCCATCAGTTCAAAACACAAACAGGATGAAGAGTTCTGTGGCATCTGCAGATTGTCAGAGGGGCAAGTGGCCATACCTTTAAAGACGGGGGAAAGGCAGGAAGTCTTCTGACGTCTTTGCATTTGCCTGTTTTGCGAGGTTGGCACTGAAGTTGAGTGACCCTTCTCTGGAATGAGGATAATACCGTCATGAGTTCGATACACTGGATGCCATAACAATGATAATAACGATCACGATCCCAGGGTTGAATACTCTTCATTTCTCCATTGGTGTGAATCGAAGTGTGAATGCAAGTTAGATGATCTATATGTGCCCTGCGATTGGCGACCATTATGTTTACCCCATTTTTCAGTTGAGCACCAATTATTATTGTTCTTGTATTATTATTATTATTATTATTATTATTATTATTATTATTATTATTATTATTATTATTGTATTATTACTGTATTATATGTATCTTCATTATTATTATTATTATTATTATTATTATTATTATTATTATTATTATTATTATTATTATTATTATTATTGGATTGGATTGGATTTGCCTTTATTAGTCGCACAGTGGAGAAATTTACATTTCACAGCAGCAAAGTGATGAAAGGAATGAAAGTAGAAAAACATAATACATGAGCTTATTATTATTATGTATTTCTTATTTATGTATATAAATATTTTTTTAACGTCGAGTAGTAATACAAAAGTAACTCCAGTCAGATTATTTGACAGGAAAAATTTACGCATTTGACTCATCATTACTTAAAAATGTCCACATTTTGGACTGGTTATCGCCATCACTGTGGTTTTTGCTCCCCGCATGTGTCAAAGGTGGCTCAGTATCCCCGAGGGGAGGCAGTTGTTCTTGTTTGTCATTCACACTGACGCCAGTGCCACACGGTACACTTGGCTTTCCCAAATGATGAACATTCCAGGGAGCTGCGTGGGGTGTGAAGTAACAAATGTAATGGACATTCCCAAGGAGAAGATTTGGAGTGGTTGCGAGCCATGTGCTACAGCATACACCAAGGTTTAAAATGCCAGCTCTGGACCAATTTTGTGAATCCATTGTCAATTTTATTTATTTATTTATTTTTAGTCTTCTCATGCAAGACTCTTACAGCAAGTATCATGTTAAATGTTAAATTGGAAGCCTCATCACAATGAAGGGATGTGAAGAATGGTGTTTTCCAGCATGCGCTCTGGCCCTAAATACAACTATAATACGACTAGGGAGGACAGTGTTACACTTTTTGGCATGTAGGTTTCACCATTCTGAGGCTGTAACACAGGGGTGTCCAAAGTCGGTCGTCGAGGGCCGCCGTCCTGCCTGTTTTCCAGCTCTCCCAGGAGCAACGCACCTGATTCAAATTCAGGCAGGACAGCGGCCCTCGAGGACCGACTTTGGACACCCCTGCTGTAACACATCTCTATATGTGAATGTGACGAGTTCAGGGTGCTGCTCGCCTCTCTGACTTTGTGTGCTGGGATAGATTTCCGCTCACCCGATCCCTAATTACGACAGGTACTGGCTAGTTGGATTTCATTGAAGTTCTATAGCTGTATTGAAACAGGCTTCAGCAATGAGACTACATTTTCTACTAAAAAGTAGAAAAATAAAAAGAAGTCTCTTCACAGAGCTGCAGGAAGTGCAGACATGAGCCTGCAGAGCATCAAGCTGACACAACAGTGCAAGGGAAATGTTTATCCAATACTGTTCATAGATGGTCCAGATTACCAGACTGCTCCTGTGTGATTGACATCATCCAATATGCACGTTAGTGTTTCCCAGGACCTTTTTATGGTAGCCGGACCCCTTTGGCTAAAAAAAAAACTTAAAAGAAAAACAGTCAGATGGATATTTATTTGCAAATGAAATTTAAATTCAGTTTGACAGGGCGAGTAAAGAAGAATACCAGAGCAAGTCTGCCATTGTGTGTCTTATCACGACTTGGAGACAATGTGTCAGGAAGTGTACCGCTGGTGGCTCTGTTGAAAGGCACAGACTGCAGTCGAGAATTTGCAGTCTTTTTTTTTTTGTAAATACAACATACATACATATCCTGTACCACTTATTCTGTTCAGTGCTGCAAGCTAGATGGACTCTTTGTCAGCTGACATCAGCTCAAAAGCAGATAACACCCTGGACTAGTCACCACAATGGAAGTATCCATGCAGATTCTGAAACTCTTGAACTAGCCCTTCATTTCCTTGTACCGCTGCTCAATATTGTATGGATAATATTACGGAAAACATGAAAACTAGTGGCGGGCCGTGCATGTCCCTCCTAGGCCTTCAGTAGTGCTATGTCTGAATCAATAAGCTGTAAGTGTGGTGTGATATTACTACAGATCCACTAGAAGACGTTGTTGGCCAGGAAATAACTTGTGACTTGAAGAAACTTAAGAAATACTACCATTAAACTGTTAGAATTTTTACTATGAATGTGTGGATTCATGATAACAACATGAAATTGCAATATTATTTGCTATTTTTGCTAGCTTCGCAGCTGTCCAACCTTTCTTAATGACGTCCATCTTGGAAATGGCTTTAACAGTATACAGTAAAGTCTCGTTATATCGATATTCAAGGGAGTCCGAAAAAATATCGTAATTTTCTCCGTGCGTGCATAGAAATAGTATCTATATATTTTCTCCGTGCGTGCATAGAAATAGTATCTATATAACCGGGACTATCGATATATCCGATATCGATATAACGAGACTTTACTGTATCCAGTAAATCAACACAAAAAATATTTTTCAATGCAGCTAGCTAGCTCTGGTGTGCTGGCTCTGGCCAGTATGCGTTTATCACGAGCGGCTAGTGATACTATGATTGGTTAGTGACTAGCCAATAATGTGAATAGCCAATCATAATTTGCCAACTCAAACTCTGATTGATTAAAGCAACTGTTTCATCGCCCTTGATTTTTATGCCCCAGAGCCTGCAAAACCGATTGTGAAAGCATCCATTTCTGACCCTGGTAACAAATGATGGCTACAATGTGATTGGTTAAATGCTTAAATACGAAAACACACATCTGGGAGCAGCGCAACAGGAGAAAAGCAATGAAAGGAAGCTGAAAGACAAGTTGGAATTATTTAAAAAGAATTCAGGGACAAAATATAATTCATATTAGTGTGTGATTCAGATATTTTTAGGCCAGCAGTGAAGGCCTTGAAGGCCCTGGTGACCTACCACTGATAAAAATTTGTCCCAGGACCCTGCACACTGACAGAGATAACTCATATTCAGATGTGTAGCTCAGTGTATTGTGAGCCATTTCTCCTAAATCAATTGGGAAAAACTCCATCTCAACTTCGACTCTCATGAGGACAAGGTGTATCAAAATTAGGCGGTATACCTATTTTGACTTTTTTTTTTCAATGTAGCGATCAGTTCGAGAGGTTCCAAATGGATACATGGATGTGATGTGCTGAGACGAGACTCCTGTCGGGAGGGTTTGCGGCTCTGCTTAATAATGGATGTTGTTTCCTTGAAATAATGCTCCTAATGCCCATTACAATGCTTTTAACCTAATGCAGCCAAGCGGGACACAGACACGGCCTGTGCGTCTTGACTCGACACAAAGTCAACTGATGTGGCTTCATCTTGTTTGGTTACACTATGTGGTTTCGTTTAGAGTACTTAACCTTCATGGTTTTGACTCAACAGATTTCACGTTACCCCTTGGAAGATTACAGGCACTTTGCGTCATATATCTGCATCATGTAGTCACATTTGGGGATGGAGTTTCTTGTAATAAACACCCATGCTTATCCTGATATGAGAGACTTCTTACATACGTTTGTTTTAAACACTTATATTAGATTAAGGCATCGAATTTACCCGTTTCCATTTTAATGTTGACTAAAGCACTGGATATCCTTTCCTTCTCCTGACTTCAAAACAGTTCTAAAATATCCCAATGGGATAGAAAATATGTTGTCTCTCTTTTCAAGTACTGTACATCTCAGAAACAGTTGTTGATGATGATTTGACTGCTTTGTGTGGAATTTTACATATGGGTAAAAATGCCCCACAATATAATTAACGTGATTTCTTTTTAACATAATATGAGGGTTAATGGGGGATGGGGCACTTGACTATGAGGCAAACATGCTAGCCTCGATTCCACCATGCTAAAACTTCTTTGGATATTTTCAGAAATTGTATTTATTTATTTATGTATTTATGTATTTATTTATTTATTTAGTTAGTTACAGTGAGACCTTAACTTACGAACTTAATTGGTTCCCAGGCGAAAAGTGTGTATCTCAAAAAAAATCCCATAGAAAACCATTAAAATGGGAATAATCCGTTCCCGGGTTTCCATAAAATATACTTTTCAACTAAATAAGTCTTAAAACTACACACAACATACCTTATTCTTATAATACACTGCATTGTATCATAAAGTCACTTTATTTACATTTGTGATGGTCATTTATGGCTTGATGGAATGGCGTTGGAGGTCGAAGGCCAAAGGCAATTGCTGTTTGGAAAGAGAGGCACATTACATGAAGACTGTAATTAAAGAAATAATCTGTGCTGTAAAATAAAGTTTTATTTACCTTTTTGATGGTCATTGATGGCTTATGAAAGGAGAGTCACCTTCCATAAGGACTGTTGGTAACATAACCTCTGGTGCTGTTCGGTCGTGTGCTTCCGCCGAAGATCACTCCGCCAGCCGTGGTGGGTGTGTATTATGAAAACAGTGCTTATTATAAGTTTTAATTTTCATAAATTTGACGTTTGTAAGACGAAAAGTTTGTAAGATAAGGGGTTTGTAAGTTGAGGTCTCATTGTATTTAGTTATTTTTTTTCTTTATTTTGAATTAATTTATGAATGTTTTAATGTATTTATTATTATTTTTATTTAGGTAGCCATGTATTTATTTATATTTCTTACTTTAAATAGTATTTATTTATTGATTCATTGATTTATTTGTAATTGCATGTATCAAACAGAAAAAAATACTTCACTTTTTGCTATGAAGACAATTCAGTCTAGCATCATGAAACAGGGTTGAATTTTAGTGGTTCCAATGTATGTGGCAGTGCAGATAAAACACCATTTGATCATCAACCTTGGTGGAAACACCAGAGCAGTGAAGTCAGGGAAAAATCTCACAGGAGAACCAGTCTATCTTTAGCCATAATTTTCCCAGAGCAAGGAATGCACTCAAACTTGTGCTCTCATGCTTGAGGGCCATGTCATGGAACGTCTCTACCACACCACCGCAATCAGCCCTGTCCGAAAATATTGTCCCCTGTTGGCCTTTCCCATATTTCTGAGCTCTTCATGTTATTTTACCTTGGCCTTCTTCGCAGCGGGCTCGTACGTGGATTGTTCGGAGCGGTTTGGGACGTGGGAAAGAGGATGGAGTGGGCGTTTGTACCAATATGACGACAGGCATGGAGAAATGCAATCACACAAACAAACACGTATGTGTATGAATGCAGGCCAACATAGATTTGAGGCTAATTTATCAATGTTTTGGTTTTCTTTTCCCCCAAGTGGAGAGGGTCACTGAGCTGGACATGGGAATAGTTTATATAATGTCAAAAGTCAAGGTGTTTACATTTGTATGTGTAGATGTGTATATGTGTGTGTGTTGAGGCGGAAGTATAGAAAAAAAGTGAAACTTGGATGACAAGGATAGTTGGCGATCATTAATTCAGGGCCTCTCACCCACCGTCGTCTGAGATAGAATGCAGCTCACGCCCAACCCTAATAAGGATAAGCGAGATTTAAAAAAAGATGATTTGATTTATAATTTCAAGTTGAACACAGTAGAAATTTCTTTCAAGGAAGATATAGTTAAAAAAACTGAACAAGAACTAGATCTTAAGCCTGATCCCTTCGATTCCCTTGAATATGTCGTCCTAAATCTCAATATTCTGTGGGTACTGGAATTCCAGTGACAATGACAAAAACCCTGGTACTGAAGTGGACAGTTTCGCACATGGTCTGGCAGTGAATGAGTTAAAATATTTTAGTGACCGTAAAACACAGTACGCCCATAAAACTGCTTCTTTTTCTTCAAGTGTTTGTTAGCATGCAACACGCGTATCCTCCCGTCTCAAATTCTGTTTCTCCGACATTATCACATAAGGGGTGCTCAAATTTTGGCGGTCCAGTAACTTGTCAAAGGGAAGAATCTTTCCAAGGGCTCTCAAATAACCCGACCACCAATTAAACAAGGGCAACATGGATTGTCTCGGTGTCATAACAGTTGTGACCACCCGTGCCCCTCCTACCTCCTTGAAGACAGATCGGAGTCTGGCGGGCTGAGAAGCGAGCCAACATCAGTACGCGATGATCTTCATGGCAGGTGGTTTGTTGAAACCCAATATGGAGTCCGATTTGCCTCAGAAACCAGAGAAGGAACCTGCTTTCCCGCTTATTTCTCTGCCCGTGTGTGGTCCGCTCTGATCGTTGCCACTTTATTTACATTCTCTGCATCCTCGCTCTTCTTCGCCTTAGAAATAGTAGTTTATCCGATTGGCTTGTTGAATTGGTAATGACAGTGATCGGCTCTAGACTCCTGCAGATTTTGGCATGACGTAAAGTTTCTGTAAATTCGTTGTGACAAACTCCATTTTTGCCGAGGAATCACAAGAATGC
Organism: Hippocampus bargibanti; assembly: GCF_051943395.1. Lineage (NCBI taxonomy): Eukaryota > Metazoa > Chordata > Actinopteri > Syngnathiformes > Syngnathidae > Hippocampus > Hippocampus bargibanti. Next base: position 13,971,805 of record NC_142747.1, read on the forward strand.
AAAGTTTACTGTCCGTGCGCATGGTGCATCTGCTTCAGTCCGTCACTTGTTGTCCATACACTAGGAAATAAATGTCACCTGAACTCCCCACTGCGTCAACACCTTACTTCCTAGTAACAGTTCATTGAGATGTTTTATGCTTGGACCTCTGCCATCTTGATGCTAAATTTTCCAAGTCATGTAAATCCGTCCATTGTTTTCAACACTGCTTCTCTGCTTCAGTCTCACGTGGAAGTTGGAGCCAATCCCAGGGGACCCCACCCCACACAAAAAAAGGCAGTAAGTCATACAACTTGGACTCATGCCCACGCCAGCTGCACGATCGTCCGTTATTTGAAGTATCGCAATAGCAACGGCCCAAATGCAATTCATCTTTATGCAAAATGCAAGATACAGGCCGGCTGCATAAAATATTTTCCACACTATAAGGTGCACTGGATTTTAAGGCATATCTTCAAAGGATGGTGTGTTTTGAAAGTTTTTTAACATACGGTGCTCACCGCATTATAAGGCGCTACCGTAGAGGCTGGGTTTCGTTATGCATACATTAGATGGTGATCCTGAATATTCCTAGGTTTTATCAGAGTTTATCACAATAGAATAATAAATATAATTTTCAGAAATTACCAATCTTCCTTCTTTAACTCATTCACTGCCATTCACAAGTTTACTTTGGGAATTGAAAATATGACGTAGAGCGCCATTCCCGAATTTGTTCGGGTTTTGTTTTTTTCTTATTTGGGTGCCGATAAAGCGCTGGCCATGGCCTCTGGCAATGTTTTTTCCCTCCCACAAGGGGGCAGCATTTCCTTTTTTCGATGTTACCGCTTTGTTCCAGATTCAGCTGTTGTTAAATCGGTATATAAATCAATGTATATACATATTGCATTTTATTTTGGACAGCTGCACTCATTTCCAGCTCATATATCTCCAGACACATAGAATTTAGGAATTAACTGTTTTTTTCTAATGAAAGAAGAGAGTCCAAGGTTTCTTACGCTGTAGTGAATGTTTATGTAGAACTAAAACGCAATATTCTGTGGGTCCTGGAATTCGAGTGACAATGACAAAAACCCTGGCGCTGGAGTGGACACATTTTTTTCACGTCTGGCAGTGAATGAGTTAAAACTTACGTTCCTCATAGATTTTCATGGAATATTTTGGATTGGAAACGTTAATAATAAACAATTTATTTGTTAATTTGAGACACTAAATACAAAAAATCCATGCAAAAAACACAAACATTTCCATTTCCAATCATTGTGCCAAAAACAGAAAAGTAGTTTGACAGTAGTTGTGAGACCTGTTGCGGCTCAATATTACTTCACATATAAATTGCAACGGATTAAAGGGCGCAGGGTCATCTTTTGAAGAAAATGAGGAAAATACATTCAGTATGCGCTTTTCTCCCTAGTTGTCACGGTGATGTTGGAGAAGTGGCCCACTTGTACGCAATGATTGCAAAGACACATGGGAACTGTTTTGACTTGCAAGGGGAAAAAATTGCTTAATACTTATACGTAAAATGAAACCGTACGGCAAGTTTTAAATCCAAGTGCAAATAGTGTTGAGAGAAGCACGTCAGTCTGCTCCAAGAGAGTCCACTTACCAAATGCTATTTGTGAATATGATGATCGGCCAAGTTCTCTCATCTCCAATTGAGTTGCTGAGACCAAACAACAACAAGTGTGGTTGTCAAGGATGGAAGCCTCTCCATCCTCACTCCAAAGCACAAGCGTCTGCTGTTTAAGCCAAAGATACCACTGAGTGACAGATAAACCACATGTATGGTCAGCGTCTATTTACCGTACGCATAGATGGCGATCGAGTACTATTTAAAAGACAAGCAGGAAAACATGAAAAGGTTTCAAAATACAAATTTTGGTCAATGATAACACTGTCACTTTTTTGTGTTGTCAAAAATGTACATCATTGGATGCACCGATGGACTTGGGGTGGACAAACACTTGACATCTGTGTGTGTATGTGTGTAGTATTTCTTTCAGATGTGAAATTGGCAACTTCTGGCCTGGCGTGCATATAATGGCATGAGCAGTCCATCATTTATGTCTGACAATTAAACTTTTGACAACGACAAAGAAATATAGTTTTTGTGTGCTCAGTGTATGGGAATGTTGGCTTGAACTCTGAATCTTTAGTGTTATGTAGACATTGAGAGGTCTTGAAAAAAAATCATGTATATTTATCACATTACAGAATATGTGAGCAGCCAAATGGAGCAGTGGGTGGGTTTTGGAGAGGTTGTGCATTTTTTTTTAATGCCCCGGGGGTGCGTCACAAAGCTTTCATGTGATTGATGAATGTATGACAATGCCTTTAGTGTCTATGATTTCAAGACTTTCCCATAACATTCTTAGGACCCATTATGCCAAGTGGTGGAAGACCGAAACTAAGTGGAGACTACTGTTGTGGCAGTAGATCTTCGTGGGATGTAGCGCGTAGGGGAGGGGGTGGGGCATCATTGTGTTTGTCGATTGTTCTCAAGTTTTGTTGCCAGTAAAATGGCTGATGATGGAGGGAGGTTGTACAAATTTCATTTGCTTTAATTGCCTTCAAGTCTTCAGCTTCAACTTGATGTGAATTTCCATCTCACTTTTTTTAGCATGTTATGATAATGTGTTTTTCATAAGAACAAAATGGCACTCTACAATATTGACTTCCGTGCACCCATTTTAGGATCCATTTATCCTCACAGAGATCGTAGGGTGTGCTGGAGCCTACGCGACCTGATGTCGGAGGGGAGGTACACCCTGCCAGACAATCGCAGGGCACACAGAGACCAACAACCACACTCACTTGCGTGTTTTTGGAATGTGGGTAAAAACTGTAGTATCCGGATAAAATTCGAGCAGGCCTGGGGAGAACATTAAACTTCATGTCCTTTTGGCTTTTCCCTTCAGGGGAATCAGTGTCCTCCATCTTCAGAGGTTTGATTCGCATGTTTATTTTGCTTTTACATCGGATGCCCTTGCTGACACAACCCTCTGCATTTATCCGGGCTTGGGACCAGCACAATAAGACACTGGCTTGTGTCTCCTTGTGGCTACAGAACAATCAACTGTATGAACTTAATAAAGATGAAGATGCTCGATAAAAAGCCAATGACAGCAAGGATAATAGTCATCTGCAACATTCAAATAAAGTAAGACTACTCACCATTTGATGACAATGCTTTTCCTCATCGCTAAAGCCGAACTCAAACCTTGCACCTCTGCACTGTGAACCGACCATGCTAACCGGTCCACCAAGGTGCCACCCACATTTCCAGCCGTTTTCCTGATATCTTAAATGCACCACCTACAGATTGAGGAAAAAAAGGTCTGTAAACTTGATTGATCACCGATTGGCCTTTTTTTCCCATTTTGTCTTTGCATACTCATCTAGTAACATCCATATTTTCTTCCTTCCCTACATTATATGTACACCGAAGTAGTAATTTCCCATACTCGCCTTTTCTCTGTCTCATGTCCTGATGAGAGGCGCTTCTATTCCCGGCGCGAGTTGGGTCAACGTGCTGTCATACTGTAGTGTCATGTAAGCAAACAAGCTTGATAGGCCATTGTTATTCTTAGATGGGACAGGATTTGAAACATGTCGCAGAGCCCCGAGCCTGGTGCCAAGTCGAAGGGACATGCAAAGTGGATTGAAACAAGATATCCTGTCGTTATTTGGATTCGTGGAAAAAGAGGGGAAGAATTTGACTGCCTGGGGAACCGTCCCATGTAATTAACAATGGTGAGATCATCTTCCGGGTTTGTAACAATAGACTCACGTGTCAGACTTTATGTCGGAGTTGAGGGAAAACTGGAACAATGCTCCACTGGCATGTCAATATTCATATACAGTGACACATTTGATGCAACAAATTAAATGCTTCAGTTGAAAGAACAGATTCCGTTCACACACTCTGGAATGCACGGAGTGGGCGGGTGAGTTCAGGTCACGGGGATGCTGGTACTTTTTGCCGACATACAGTATGAAGAAAAGGTTGAAAGAAATGACTATTTAAATTTTATTGTTGTCTGGGTGTTGCCAAAAACCTCCCATTGCATGCCGACACAATTCAAAATCAAGAATCATTAATGTTTGTTACTCTGCCCATTTACCCATATAACCGCCAGGAGTCTATGTGTGGACAATTTTCTCCACAATAAAAAATTCTGTTAATGCAAAATATAAATTTTTAGTGCAGGCATATGTTTGGAGTTGGATGGAAACCAAGTTAGGCAAGAGTTATACTCCAGAACTGATTGAAAAGTCTGTATTGGAATTCCACTTATGTTGAGGTGAGTCGATGGCGACCATCTTTGAGATGAGGATTTGCCATCTGAGTGGTGCACTGCAGCTTTAATAAGGCGTAACTCCAAACTGATTGAAAGCTTCGAACTAGCACATGCCACGTCTCATCTCATCTCGCGGGCCTGTTAGAAGTCAGTCTGGCCTACGGTATGTCTTAAGCGTTGAATCGCAAAAAAATAATGCTTCCTAAGCTGTAGAACTAATGCTTCAGCGAGTAGAACTTTATGTTCTGTCACAGTTTTAACAAATGTCAAAGAAGGTCGATCGTCTGAAACTATTTCCACGACCTTGTTGGAGGTTAGTATGTTAACAGATAATGTTTACTCTGAAACCTTGCATTTCTGTGGACAGGACCTTGGGGGAGGGGGGGGGTCCTGCAATGTTGATTTAATAGTAGTTTTGTCAACCCACGATGGCTAAAGGAGGAGAAGAAATGGATTTGGTTGGAGATTTATTGTTAAAGCCATTTTCAAGACATACTTTTCAAGATGAAATGGACATCATTAAGAAAGGTCGGTCAGTTGTTTCCTGGCTAATGGTACCCTCTAATGGACTTGTAGTAAATCACAACACACTTTTTTCATTCTGGATTGAATGAGATATAGCGCTACTGAAGGCCTAGCGATGAAATCCACGGCCAGCCACTCCAGAGAAGGGCCACTGAAAATATAGTGTTGAGGTTTGCGGTTGTCAATTTTGGTTATTTTAGGCTATTAGCGTATTTTACAAAGATCCCACGGCATATAGCTATATTTTACGTTTTATGACGCGCGCTGAATATTCAGGAAGTCTTGTTTTCGAGTTGATGACGATACCTGACCTGATGTCACGTCTGGAACGCCCCTGACCGAGAAAGTGACACACAATGCATTTTGGGTACTTTGTTTGGTCTGAAAACTTCATGTTGATCCGTGTTGATGGCGAAATTAGAAGGAAAACATAAATAACGCGATGGTGAATCGTTGTGTGTTGCACCAAGACTACTATTTGATACGAGTTGACACAAATTCACAGCAGACAAATCAGCCCATTTCCAACGGAGCTTTGGCGCCATCTTGTCCATTTTCCGGGAAGCTACATTGGAGTCCTGACGGCTCAATTGATACGGAAGTACTTCTTTAATCGGTTGCAAATATTTACGATTTCTACTTCAGAACTATTTGAATCATATTAATAACTGGATGAGTAACAAGAAAGCATCGTCTCCGACTCTGAAGCCATTGTTTTGATTCTAGAGCAAGGTACGACATACTGGCATGACGTCACGAACAAGGGGGTGGGACCTTGTGAAACTGAAACTTTGAGGTCAATTTGAAGTAGTTTTGGGACATTTTAAGTCATTTTTATTTGTGTTTTTCATTTGACTAAAAATATCAGCCTGCATGTTTTGGACATTTTAGATGCCATAAAACGTTTTTCTGATGTCAGTTAGGATACAAAAAATTGCTGTCGGTTGTCCTTTAAAGTGTATGGTGTCGTCGAGACGGCCAACACAGAACATCAAAAACATCAGAATATCTTCATCAACAATCGTTTCCAAAACAGGTCGTTTCTTGTCATACCAAGAGAGACTTGTGTGAATACAATGAGAGGAACAAATAGAAGGAATTGGGTTAACACATATCTGTAACCACATCCACACAACCACACATGACTTGTAAGACATGTTATACAATCACACAAGGAAATAAATTGCTCCTCGATTTGTGTCCAGCCTCAAATAGGTTCCAAAAGATTTCTTTTTCTATTTTACGTCCCAATCACAAAGCCCAAGCCTATCCGCACACCATCACAGAATAATGACTCAGGGTAATCATTTCCACCCATTCGACAAGAGGGTCTTATCTGTCTTGGATGGGAAGAGGGCTGAAAATGCTTATTTGTCATTTTGTGTCGACCCGGCTTCAACGGAAAGTCACAGATCAATTGTGGTCATCTTGTGGGTAATCACCGATTCAGCACATACATTTTTTTGTCTCTGCATCCAAAATGTGTGAAAATTAGTTTGCTGGCAGGAAAAGAAACTTCCTCTCAAGTGGAAGCTTAATGTTTTTCTGTCATACTGATTTAGGACTATTATCGCCAACTGCACCTTCCCCATTGAATATCATTGATTTGCGGCCTTGTGTAATGCCAGCTACTCCTCACTCGATGTACAGTACATAAAGTACAAGTGACATTTAACACACACAGTCTCCCCAAAATAGGCCTTCGGTAGCTGTATCAGGTGGAGGAAGTGGGGCGAATGAATATCTTGCTCGGGGTGAGTCAGCATTGTGCTTCCGTGGCTAATGGGTAGGAAATGTCCACCTAGGAGATTCTAATTGCATCTTTTGCCCGCCCAGCTCCATTAGGCCCTAAATGGCAACAACACACAGCAGGAGAGTGACGGGCAGGTGGGACTATCCATAATGGAGATATTCTGAAAGGAGAGGGGTGTACTGTTGTTGTGTTCAATGTTTAAGTTTCTCTGTAACAAGACGAGGTGTTACATAACTAAAAACAGCAAGCGTAAATGTGTGCTTGGTAGATTATTTCTTTTTGTCACAATGTAGCAATACAATTTTAAGGCTTGCAAAGATTGTTTATTTCCCCTGAGCAAACTGTGCAGCAGACTGTGGCGACTGGACACCTAATATTGCAAAATTATATACATTGCAACATTTTGTAGTTCTACGTGTACGTTTTATATTTCAACTGTTTTTCCCCTTTCTCTTAAAACAAAAACTGGGCGTTTTATTATGTATGAACCATACATTGACAATGATGGACTTCTCTTTGATTCATCATATTTCTGTACTTTGCTTTTTTAGCCACTTGATTTTGCTCATGAGGAAATTAGTTTCAGTTTTCATTTTGTGACAGCATCTGAATAACTTTTCTGCATTTGTAATTGGCTGCCAGTCATGACAACTAGATGGTGAACACTGAACATTGCACAAGAGTTCAGAAACATTTGGCACTTCCCTCCAGCGAGTAAGATTTAGAGCAAAGAAGCTTTGTTTTATCAGTACCATACATGCATGTCTTTAATGTTTGTGCATCAATGTAGCTTTTCCTCAGTGAAGGCTACATTTCACGTGAGCTTCTTCTTTTTCCATCCCTGTGACCATAACACCATGAAACTGGGAGAACATACAAACTTCACACAGGGTGAAAGAATCAAACCCTACTCCTCTGCACTTTGAGGCTAACCAGTCACACACTGTTCGACCTACTCCAGTTTAACTCATTCACTGCCAGACGTGCAAAAATGTATCCACTATAGTGCCAGGGTTTATGAGCCTGAAACGAGGACGGCCATCCAAAATACAATGCAATACATACATATTGGTTTATATAGCGCTTTAACAACAGCTGAAGCTGGAACAAAGTGCTAATGATGTCCCCTTGTGAAATGGAAAAACATTTCCAGATGTCCGGCCAGCGCTTTATCGGCACCCAAATAAGAAAAAAACAAAACCTGAACTAATTCGTGAATGGCGCTCTACGTCATATTTTCAATTCCTGAATGAATCCGTGAATGGCGGTGAATTAGTTAATTTCCAGAATATAATCTTACAATTTTTTCATTTTAATTCTTTCTTTTAGAATTTCGAATGATGCCAGCCAATGTTGATCAACTTGAATAGCCTCTCACATTTTATGTTTTTTTTCCACCGTTAAACAATGGAATAAATGAATTTCCCTTAATATTCTTTGCACAATGCTTCATTATGATAATATGATTTTGCCCGCTCTTTGTAAAATTAAAAACAACATACATTTCTGCCTTTACACACTGTCGGCATTCACAGTCATCACCATGAATCTCAAATTTCAGCCCAGGTAAATCCCGTTCCCACTGATGAGGCATTGTACTGAGTTCCTATTATAAAACTTAAAAAGAGTATTTATACTGCACATTTGAAAGATGCGTCATCAGGAGAGCTCAGAAGGGGAAAACCACTTGTCCTGTCGTGCCAACCGAGGAGGCAACAGTGGGGGCACTATGTCGCATGTAAAATGCGTCTTTCCTCCTGCCAGAGGGTGACATAGTGGAATGCAGCACACAAACGTAGACAATGGTGGGCGGGTGCCTCATTCTTTTCATAGTGTCTCTTCTTTGTATTTACACCGCTGTGACTATGATGCACATTTGCTTTGCTGTATTTCGCCTCCAAGAACCAACAAATCTGCGATAATCATTGCTACGGGTACTTGTGCCTCATCTCACTACTTTTATTTTTTGTTGTTAACTTTGTCTTTACAATTTTGCCATTATATTTGCAGGGTATTAAATAAAGCTGTTTCTTTTATCAACATGAGGTCCAGCAGTCTTGACTTGAGGTGTTGTTTGTTTCAATCCCTTTTTTTTCAACATTGATTTTTTTAACTCATTTACTGCTTTTCACAAATTTATTCAGGAATTGAAAATATTGTATGATGTCGAGCGCCATTACCGAATATGTTTGGGTTTTGTTTTTTTTTTTGTTTGGGTGCCGATAAAGCGCTAGCCGTGTTTTTTTTTTTCTCCCTTCCACAAGGGGACACAATCTCCCCTTTTTCCCTGTTAGTGCTTTGTTCCAGGTTCAGCTGTTGTTAAAGTGCTATATAAACCAATATGTATTGCATTTTATTTTGGACAACCGCCCCAGTTTATATAACTGCAGACCCATTATAATTTAGTAATTAACTTTTTTCCTGATGAAAGAAGAGAGTCTAAAGTTTCTTACGCAGCATTGAATGTTTATATAGTCCAAAAACCCAAGAATTTGAGTGACAATGACAAAAACCCTGGCATCGGAGTAGACAAATTTTTGCAAGTCTGGAAGTAAATGAGTTAATACTACCCCCTCTCCCCCATTTAAGAAAAAAGATGAAATTAAATAAAATGGTGACACTGGCTATGCCGAATGTTATTTTGAATACAGTTTGCACGATGTACTAAAAAGGAAGGCTTTAATTAAATTCTTTGTAAAATTGCTATTTATAAAACTGATTTTTTTTTGTGACAGCATGGGCAGTGGTGGAGGTGAGCACAGAGGACAGGGTGGAGGTTTTCAAAGGAGATACAGCTCAGATCACCTGCATGTTCACCTCCGATGATGGCATCGGGGCTTTGACCATCCAATGGTTCTATGTGAGTTTCCTGACCTCACACATAAAGACAAAACATCTGCAATAAATGCACGCTAACTTGAGTGTGATTGGCACCAATTCCCATTTGCAGGTGTCGAAAACGGGGGAGAAGCAGAGCATTTACTATCAAGACGCTACTATGCAGGTTGTGGAACGAAGCACGTCGTTCACAGATCGCATCATGGTTAATGTCACGGTGGCCACCGGAGAGGTGGTGTTAACCATCAGAGACGTGCAGCTCAAAGACCAGCTTGAGTTCATCTGTCTCGTCAAGAGTCTGACCGACGGTTTCTCCGAGGGACACACCAAATTGCTAGTTTTCGGTAAGCCGCAAGATGATACCGTGGTGAATCAGGGGGATGAATGGTTTGAAAACTAATCTCATTGCATTTTTTTCCTTCAATGTAGCAATTGTGATGTAATGTGAGATACTTTTTCCTTCCCATGTCCTTTTTATAAACAAAAAAAAAAAATCCATAAAATACTATCTATTACAATAAGCAAAATCAAATTTCTTTCTATAAATGTTTTCATTTATAATCTAACATTTATGCTGAAATGAAGGATGAAGTAATAAGGGTTTATTTGTCTACTTTAACTTGCAGTCTTTCAAGAGTTCAATATGTCAACTATATTTGATTCCACCACACAAGTGACACCAAGAGAGTAACATGGCCGAAACCCCAACGGATAAACAACATGAATTGGAGTTTAGCTTTTTATGAATTGACATTATTTTCCAGGCGATGGCAAGTACAGTTGTTCACTTCTTGATTGAGTTGTTATATTGCACAGAAAGACCAGACTTCCCAACCATTGAGGGTGTTCAGACGGGCATGTATATCCATGAAAACACACTGTCCAAGGTACGCAAACCATTCCGATACTTTATGCTAACATTGAAATCATCATAATTGATTTCATTTGTCCTTTTTCCAGATTGGCTCATGCGAGGTCAAAAATGGCTTCCCCAAACCAAACATTACATGGTATCGAAATAACGCACCAGTCCAAGGAGACAGTGACGGTGAGACGAGTGACGGATGTGATTAATGACTATCGCAGCTCAGTTACACGAGTTGACGTTCTGTGGATGTGTGTTGCAGAGATGAAGATCATGCCCAGCACCACAATGGAGTCGAGTGGTCTTTTTTCTGTAAGGAGTGAACTGAGTCTAAAGGTGATGAAGGAAGACAAAGACGCTCAGTTCTACTGCAAGGTCACCTACCTCGTCCCAGGAGGAACCAGAATGACTGAGACCAACCGTATTAACATCACCGTCTACTGTGAGCCTCACGCTTCTGCTTGAACACGAGTTATGTAGTTTCTATGCACTCAGTGCCATATTTTAATTTCTGCAAATGGATTGGATTAAAATCAAAACCAGTTCAAAATGGCCATTCAAATATAGCGTTGGCTAAATAAGGAAACAATTTAGATTTTCCACAAAAGAGACTTCATCTCTTAACCCGTCACCCTGTGTTTCAGACCCGTCCACTGCTGTCAACCTATGGGTTGAGTCACCAAAAGGCAAAATTAAGGAGGGAGATTCAATTATGTTTAATTGCTATGGCAACGGTAATACGCCATCTTCAGTCTACGTCATCAAGCACGGAGAAGTAAGCAACTTTCCACTCAAACAGGTGCCTGGAGAAACATGACGATCTAAAGGACAACCGACACCACTTTTTTGTTTCCTGACATCAGAAAAACGTTTTATAGCATCTAAAATACCCAAAACACGCAGGCTGATATTTTTAGTCAAATGAAAAACACCAATAAAAATTAAGTTAAAGTGTCCCAAAACTACTTCAAAATGACTTTGGAGATGCCGAGTTTCAGAAGGGCTCGCCCCCTTGTTCGTGACGTCACGCCAAGACGTCTTGCCTTGCTCGAGAACCAAAACAATGGCTTCAGATTCGGAGAAGATGCTTTCTTGTTAATCATCCAGTTATGAATTTGATTCAAACAGTTCTGAAGAGGAAAGCATAAATGTTTGCAATTGATTAAAGACATTATTCTGTGTTATTTTGAGGCATCTGAACTGAAATGTAGCATCCCAGAAAATGCACAAGATGGCGTCCAAGCTCCGTTGGATATGGGATGATTTGTCTGCTGAGAATTTGTTGCAGCTCGTATCAAATACTAGTCTTGGTGCAACACAAAACGATTTACCATTGCGTTATTTATGTGTTTTCCTTCTAATTTCGCCATCAACACGGATCAACACGAAGTTTTCAGACCAAACAAAGTACCCAAAAATGCATTGTGTGTCGCTTTATCGGTCAGTGACAATATCGACCGTAACATCACGGTAGGTCACCAACTCAAAAACAAGACTTCCTGAATATTCAACGCAAGTCTTAAAATGTAAAATATAGCTATATGCGGTGGAATCTTTGTAAAATACGCTCAGTAGAAGTTATTAAAAGTGATTTTACAAATTATGGACACAACTTGTCCGGGGCGCCGGTTGTCCTTTAACAATTTTTGTCATGTTGTTTCGCAACGGATATCTGAACATAAGCAGTGTAACACACATTAGTGACATATTATTTAAGTACGGCAAATAATCAATATTACTGTTGCACTGAAAAGCAGAAAGAGGAGCTGACCCTGAGGTACAGTCTTTCTGTATGTCAGTCTAATACTGCCCCCAGGTGGCCAAGATGCACGCACTAAAATTATCAAAAATGAAAGGGAAATGTGACAAAAATGGTTTATGATCCATCCATCCATTCTTTCTACCACTTATCGATTGAGATGTTTGGGCATCCGCTTTATCAAAAAAAGCTCAGACTTCACGATTCCCAGCTACTTCTTTCTTTTGGGTGGATCTTCTGGAGTTCCCATTTCGTACTGGGAGACAGGTCACAGCATGTTCTGCCTGGAACACCTCACCAGGGAAGAGTCTATGAGGCATCTGAACCAGATGCCCAAGCCACCTCATCTTGCACTTCTCAATGTGGACGATCATCAGCTTGACTCTGAGTACCTCCTACATGAGGGATCTTCTGACCTACCTCTAGATCTATCTCAGAGGAATTAGTTCAGCTCATTCTTCGCAACAATGGACAGATACAGAGCGTCGAAAACAGCGACTATGTTGCATTAATCTGCCAGTTCATCTCGGCTTCACTAATGAACAAGACACTTTGACCTGATCTCTTCCACAACTTGAAGAAGGACACTCCCACCCTTTTATGACTGAGTACATGGTCTTGGATTTAGAGCTGGATGTTTTTAAGCCAATCACTCCACATCCGCGTGCGAAATAGAATTACTGACTGTACAAAAATCAAAGACATAAATCACCAGGAACTCAAAATCTGGAACCCGAAATGGAGGCTGTTAACTGTATCTCAAGGCACTATAGGAAGCTACTCTGTTTATCGATTGCTCCTGCAGATACAGGAATCTCATTTACATGTTTGTCCATTTGCTTTTTCCAGAAAGAATATACACTGGACTCCAACATGCTTATATTGGAAAACGTGACCCGTCTCCAGAGCGGCTTTTACGAGTGCACTTCAATAGACATGGAAACCTATGAGGAGCTCTCAGGGAATACTACTGTGTTTGTTAACTGTACGTCTCCTACACATCAAGTTACTTTGCTTTACCACTCCTGAACGTTTACCCTTGTTGCCCCACTTGCGGTGTGTGCAGACCTAGACCCTGCCGTGGTGCAACCCAGTGACATCGAGATTGCTCAAGGCGAGGAGCTGACAGCCACTTGCAATGCACTATCTTCTCTACAGACGCACACAGCTTGGTTCAAGGTCTCGCAGAAGCACATTTTTGTCATGTTCTTATGGGTTTAAATTATTTTGGTGGGGTTGACTCGCAATGGTCCCAAATGATACTTTTTTAAAATGCTAGGCAAACAGATAGAAGTGGTTTTATGAACACAAATGCTGGGTGACACATGTAAACAGGCAATGTGTCAATACAGTACTGAGATAAATATGTTTCATCATCTAAAATGACAACACTTAACTGTAACCGTCTCCTTATATGTACCTGTATTAAACTGTCTGTGTGGCCAAAGCTTGCACACCTGAACGAGCAGCAAAATATCAATATAAATGAAGCAAATAAAAATGTTACATAGTGATTACTATGATTTTGTAAAAAACATGATCAAATATAAATATTTTTGTCAACAGTGTAGCTTGGACATGGAAACTTGGACCATTGTGTGTTGTCTAGTAAAAGCAAGTGTATTTATATGTTATACTGTACTATTATGACTACTAATGATTATGATAATACTCATATTTAATCAATAGTGTTTTCTTGTTGATGATGATTATTAACTTGACTTGTCGTGCTTTTAGAGTGGGCGAGAGGTGTCAGTTGGTCACACTTTAATGGTGAAAGATGTCACCTTTGACAAGGCAGGGGAGTACCAGTGTGTGGTAACTGTTCCCGAAATTGACGGCATGGACAAAATGGAAACCCTCCGAGTCACTGTAAAAGGTTAGCCCGTTTGTTACCCCTATCAAGGAGGTTCATTTTTCTTGTTGTATGTTTAAAGTTTGACAATCCAACATTTTAATGTTCAGGCGCACCTGAGATTATAAAACCAGAAAACACAGACATCGAGGAGAGTGTAGCCAACACTGTGGACCTGACCTGCCATGCGCGAGGATTCCCAGCTCCCAAAGTTATTTGGACCACACATGACGGAAAGGTACCACTGACTGTTTATATCCTGCACACATTTTTTGAATGTAGTACAGTAGCATGGTTTCTCCCAACCCATGAGGGTATGTTTCATTCCAGAATTGAAGGACAATTTACAGAAACACGCACACACTGTTAAAATTAGGTTTCCCTGAGACAAAAAGTAACTGCAGTTCTAATGTCCCACCTTTAGCAAACGGGCGCATTCAGTTTCAATATGTAAATTAATGTAATGTAAATTTCTCCACTGTGAGACTAATAAAGGCATATCCAATCCAACCCAATCCAATCCAAATAGCATGAGTGAAGATTTTGTGACGGTAATCTTTTCTTTGATAAATCCCTTATTGCCATATCAAGGAACAGAAAAAAAAACCAGACACGTGACTAAGCAGAAATTATGTCGTAAAAGTCAGTTAGGAGAAAGGGAAAGGCCACTCTTCGAACGTTCATATTTGTTAATTTTATTTATTTATTTAAGCAATACCCCAAGACAATGCAACCTTGTTATCATATAATCGGGTAGTTAGATTTTAATAAACACGTTTGTCTTTTTGATTATAAGGCAACATTTGTTCTGAACCGTTCGCATAGTAGCCAATGCAGCTAGCCCAAATTAAAAATTCCAATGTTACCATTTTTCAAATAAACTTTTACTCTATTTATTTAACTGTAAAGGATTTATTAGGATTTAGTAGTTTTTTGTAATTAAAAATATTAGTAATTAAAACTGAAATATTAATTGTGTAAATTCTACGAATTAAAAACATGTCAAAAATATATTATATTTCAAAAATCAATGTATTGTTAATAGTCAGATTAAAAACCATTCTTGCCTAAATTGTGCTCTGATTCTGGGATGACTCATGGAGGGGTAGATCCAGAACAAGAAATATGTGAACTGATGCACCCAATGGGTGACTGCTGTATCACTCCAGATCCTGGAGACCACATCCCAAACCGAGATGGAAGATGGCGTCCAGAGCATGGTGAGCGTGGAGGTTAAATCCGACATCACCGCCTTCTGTAATGCTTCTAACGAGTATGGCGCCGACGCGTTGGCCTTCAACATCAAAGCAAGTGAGTTCCTGCTTTGTATTTTGCGCTTTCACGTGAAAGTGGCACATCTTGATATCACTCTGGCTCATGTCATGCGTTCATGATGCAGTATATTGCTTCTCCAATTCAAAGAGATGGGATAATATACAATGCAATGTGGATTCCTCTTATATTATGAAATGACACAATCACATTCACTCTGATTCTGATATGACTTAATTGAATTTCATGTGATTTCGTTAAATGTACTATAATACACAATACAATTCACCCAGCACAATACAGTGCAATATAATTGATTTATATATCGCTTTAACAACAGCTGAAGCTGTAACAAAGCGCTTAATATGGACATCTATCATATACAGGAAATAAAGCAGTCACAAAGATAGTACAAACCACCAGGGAGTGAAATCAAGATCAAGTCAGAAAGATACTGAGTCGAATGCCAAAGAGTACAATAGAGTGCATTTTGAGACGGGTTTTAAAGATGGGCAGCAAGGGGGCTTGCCGAATGTTCTGTGGCAGGTCATTCCAGAGATTGGGACCAGCAATGGAAAAGGCTTGCTTACCTTTGACCCTCTGTTTAGATTTTGGCACATCTAATAATGTCTGGTCAGCAGATTTGAGGTGGCGGGAAGTTGTGTAGGGGTGGATAAGCTCGGAGAGGTAATAAAGAGCTCTTGAAAACAAGTCTAAAATGTATAGGGCGCCGGTGAAGGGATGCCAGAGTAGGAGTTATATCTTCCCTCTTACGAGTACCACTCAAGAGGTGAGCACCAGCATTCTGGACCAGCTTGAGACGCTTCACGGAGGATTGGCTAATTCTAAAGTAAAGCGCATTACAGTAATCGAGCAGAGATGTGACAAAGGCATGAATTACTGCTTATGAGAAAGCAGAGGTTTTATTTTTGCTAGTTCCCTAAGATGAAAACAATGCAAAATAAATTACATTTTACTGTGATCAATGCATGACTCACTCCAGTTACATTGCCATAGCATCCATGATCCGTGATTCCTAATCACCAACAATTACATTCATTCAATTACAATTTGCCATATAGTTAACGATGGAACTCGGAATGTTGCCGTCTGAAAGAATGCAAGAATATATCTTTCGATTCCAGTAAGAAGTTACACAAAGCTTGCTTGCTATTCCATTTTGTGTGCCTGCCTTGGTCTACATTTATAACGCCTTCTGTATTCCACTATGTCAAAAATGAAAAAAGTGTACCACCGCCTTGCTTTCACAGCACAGGTTTGAGCGCAATCCAAAATAAAGCCAAACTCTTCAGGATATCTAGCTCTCATCATTCTTTGTTGACACTTGAAATAGCGCCACATTTGGCTGAATCTTGCTTGAGCCTTGAACCACCCCCCCAACTCCAACCCTCCTGGTTCCTGTGGTCTGTGTCACCTCCGTTATTTGTGTTAAGGTTGTGCTAATGTGTTGCTTGTGTGTCACGAAAGTTATGTCCTCCTCCTCTTCCTAATTTCCCACCCAACCCCCACGTTGGTTAACATGTGACCTACCCTTGTGTACCTCTTACCTTATTTCAGTTGTCCACACCACAGTAGCAGCAACTACCACTAGCACCAATCGCACAAGCATTCTTTCCTCTTCCACAGGTAAGGCCACAGTTGCTCTGCTATCCTAACATCGTTCTTTATGGTGATATTTGCAGAGTTAAGTCAGGTTTATTTTTAGGTGTAAAAATACTAGTGTAAAAAATGTCTGAGTAGGTTCTCAGTCGTACGTGAGTGGTCCATCGATGAAAAGGTTTCTTCAGCCGTCATCTGTACTTCTTTGAAGGTGTCGGACGTTTCACTACTCATTCGAAGAGATTTGTCAGCAAACTAAAGTTGTGCTGGTAACTCTGGCCCTATATATATATATATATATATATATATATATATATATATATATATATATATATATATATATATATATATATATATATATATATATATATATATATCCCTAATGGACAGAGCTGGCGGTGCTCTAAGGTTGGGGGAATCAGTAGACCACTCACTAAAGCCAATCTGACTACCAGTTTTGTTCTATCTGATTACCTCTAATGTTCTATCCCTGGCCTTGTTAGCTCTGGTATTACATTAGCATGATGAAGCCTATGTGGTAATGACCGAAGAAGTTTGTTGTAAGCACGGACTAAATTAAGCCTTAAACCACCATGGCAATTTAGTGAAGGGTTTTGCTGTTTTACAAAAATTGCTTCTTTTACTCCTCTTTCAAACCATCCATTTTCTTTCGCTAATGTTTTAACCTCACTGTCGTCAAATGACTGGTTGATAGCTTTGAGGTGCATATGTATGGCAGATTTAGGCCCACTAGCATTGTCCCTATGGTGTTAAGTGTATTTTTGAGCATTTGTTTAGTTTACCCAATGCATTGCTCTTTACAATCTTCATTTTTACAATGTGTAGAATAAACTACATTACTACGTTTTTCATTTGGCAGCCTATCTTTTGGATGCACTCATTTTTGTCTTAAGGTATTAATAGATTTGAAATAGGTTGGAATTTAGTTACCTGAGGAAACTTTTCGGACTTTTCATCGATTTACTCCAGTTACCACGAGATGCAAACTTTTTCACTCCATTGATGATGCAATATGTTTGACATTGGGACAATCCAATCGATATTGCTACCAGTGCAAATGGGGCAATCAGGCCAGTCCTAGATCATAATCAGTCAAGACAATCGAAGTAATCAGTGTAAGCCTCAGGAAATAGTCCTCTGCTCCCCCATACCTTAGAGCAGGGACTGATCATAGCAGAGGTCTGGCACCGCCACCTCTGGACAGTAGCGATATATATCACCATATGTATATCACTATATATGGCCAGACTACCAGCAAAATTTTAGTTCGCTGATGAAGCCTCTTCGATGAGAAGCGAAACGTCCGACAACTTCAAAGAACCACAGATGACGGCTGAAGAAACCTTTTCATCGATGGAACCCTCCTGTACGACTGAAAGCTTACACAGACGAATACGCTATGATGCAATGACAAGAATATAGACTATACATACGTGCTTGATAGGCACAGACAGGTGACTTTTACTCTTGAGTGTTAAAAACCCCTGAATTTATATCTTATATATTTTTATGAAACCAGAATGAACTTTACAGGACATGTAGCGTCATGGCGTTCTCTGTTTACACTCCAAAAAGTGGCCCATTTGGAGGATAATTACTTTTTTGAGAGTCCACCCCCCATTCTCCCCCCCACACCCTCAATGTCCCTCTGTTCAGCGTCACATTTGTTCTTTGTGTTTTGGCTGTGCTAACATATTGCCCACCCCCCACCGTCTTGGTGTGTTTTAACATGTTGTGAACGCCCCTGTGTGCCTCTTACCTTATTTCAGTTGTACACATCACAGCAGCAGCACCCACCACTCGCGCAAGCATTCTTTCTTCTTCCACAGGTAAGGCCACGGTCGCTTCGCATTGTCTGCTTCACTGCGTATATCGACAACGCAACAACGTAGTATTCAGTCCCAGTGGCACTCTAGCATAGGACAGATGACATGCTTTGTAATTGCATTAGATTGAACTCTTGAGAAACAAGAAATAATTTAGGATGTTCTACGATGCGCTGAAAAATGGATGGCAGGATGCAAATGGCCCCCAGGACATAATTTGAACACCACTGTATAAGCCATTCGGTTCTCAAAGTGTGGTATGCGGGTTCCTTGTTGAAGTATGTAAAAGACCCACTGATGAAGAACATTCAGTTGTCTTTCACCTTTAAATTCAATACATTTGTATTGAATCATTTAGAACTGCTTGTTTTCAAACATTTATTTTGGTCAGATTTTTTTTTACTTTATCAAACATTTACATGCGATACAAAAAATTAATTACATTAAGTTAAATTTTAATATTTTAAAGGGCAGTGAAACTACTTCGATTGCATAATATTGTAGTGGTCAACTTTCATATTAATTCATGCACAGGCCATCACCCAATTGATTCGAGAATTGAAAATAGGACATGGAGCGCGGTTTTGGTTTTTCTCACCGGGGGGTGCTGACAAAGCGCTGTGAAACCGTTGGCAATTTTTTTCCCTTCCACATGTGGCCAGCATTTGCCTTTTGTACAGCCGCCCCCAGTTCAAGCTCAGATAACTCCAGACCCATACAAGAATTAGCTTTTTTTCTGATGAAAGAAGAGAGTCCAAGATTTCTAACGCTGTATTAAATGTTTATGTTGTTCTAAAACTCAATATTCTGTGGGTCCTGGAATTTCAGTGACAATGACAAAAATCCTGGCACTGGAGTGGACACATTTTTGCACATCGTCTGGCAGTGAATGAGTTAAAGATCTTTTATTAAGAATAAAACCTAATCTCTTTATTTTCACCAACGTTGTTGTGGTACTTGGAGAGCTAGTCATTGTTTTTTCGATGGTATTTGGTGTAAAAAGGTGGAAAACCATATAGGCTCACACACACTCTCTCTCTCTCTTGGCAGTCCATCGAAGTCGAGGATGACGTCGCTTCCATTGCTTTGTGGGGTATTGGACAGTGGTTATTGGCGCTGGCGGCGATGCCACTGTAGGTGACTATGAAGCCCGATTCTGGAGCCACAAATCCTGCCACATTCAGGACATGTGAGGCCAGGACCGGGCTGGCGAGGCGGTACTGAAGCAGCACAAAGGTGTCTTTGCTCGTGCCGCACGATCCTCCTCTGGGTGCGCTTGTCTTCAAGTTGTGTCACCCCTTCGTGGCATAAGGAGCGCCACAGTGGCCTGTTCGCTGCAGCAGACTCCAGATCGCTGGGCTTGATGTTGCAGTTCTTTAGAGTCTGTTTAAGCTGGTCTTTGTATCGCAGCTTGGGACCACCAGGGTTCCTCTTCGCTGACAAGAGTTGTCCATAAAGCACCTGTCGAGGCAAGCGGCAGCTAGGCATCCGGATGACATGTCCAACCCACCGAAGTTGCCTCTTTGCCAGTATGGCCTCGATACTGGTGGAGGCAGTGCGTTGAAGGATGTCGGTGTGTGGAACACGATCCTGCCAGGTGATGCCAAGGATTCGTTGGAGGCACCTGATGTGGAATGCATCAAGGCGTCTCACATGGCGTCGATAGACGGTCCAGGCTTCTGCGCCATATAGCAGCGTGGACACACACACTGCTTGGTAGACTGCGACTTTTGTTGGAGTTCTTAAGTGGTTGTTTTCGAACACACGAGTACGCAATCTGCCAAAAGCTTTGGAGGCTTGATGGATGCGGGCCTGGACGTCATCATCAATTAGACAGGAGGGTGTTAGAATGCTGCCGAGGTAGCTGAATTGTTGGACAACCTTGAGGGGTGTGCCACTGAGGGTGAACGCTGGGGTTGGAGAACTCTCTTTTGCCATGACCTCCGTTTTGGTTACATTGATCACGAGACCGAGTGATCGGTAGACGGAGGACATGGTATCAAGGGCATTTTGCATGGCAGCTGGGCTGTGGGCCAGCAGAGCACAATCATCTGCATACTGTAGCTCGTGGATGCCGCTGATCAGGGTCTTGGTCTTGGCCTGTAGGCGTCTGATGTTAAACAGGTTACCATCCAGGCGGAATTGGATTTGTACGCCGCCACCTTCCTGGATGGACTTATGGAAGAGGAGCGTAGCTGCCATCAGGAACAGGTTGAATATAGCAGGGGCCAGTACACAGCCCTGCTTCACCCCGACTTCCACAGGGAACGGGGAAGATTGCTGGCCACCAACAAGTACAGTTGCTTGCATGCCGCTGTGGAACTGTCTTAGGATGCCGAGAAATTTGGAGGGGACGCCAAATTTCTGCAGTATGGTCCAGAGAATGTCACGGTTAACTGTGTCAAATGCCTTTGTAAGGTCAATGAAGGTGATATAGAGGTCCTTATTTTGTTCCTTGCATTTCTCCTGAACTTGGCGCGCAGCGAAGATCATGTCCAGAGTGCTTCGATCCTTCCTGAAGCCGCATTGTGTCTCTGGGAGGATGTCTTCGGTAATGTGCGATGTAAGACGGAACAGCATTACTTTTGCAAGAATCTTGCCAGCAACAGAAAGTAGGGAGATGCCACGGCTGTTGCCACAGACTGACTTGTCCCCCTTCCTTTTGTAAATGGTGACAATGTTGCTGTCTTTCCATTCCTGAGGGTCCTGGAATTTCAGTGACAATGACAAAAATCCTGGCACTGGAGTGGACACATTTTTGCACATCGTCTGGCAGTGAATGAGTTAAAGATCTTTTATTAAGAATAAAACCTAATCTCTTTATTTTCACCAACGTTGTTGTGGTACTTGGAGAGCTAGTCATTGTTTTTTCGATGGTATTTGGTGTAAAAAGGTGGAAAACCATATAGGCTCACACACACACAGCAGAGGGAAAAACACATTGGTAACCACAGTTTTAGTGGGTGGCAAGTCTGCCTCACAGTTTTAAGATTTGGGTTTTAATCTCAAGTATGAGATACTCAAACTTGATCTAAGACGATTGCAATGAGTACAAAGGAATGATGGCATGCAGGAGTAGGTCAGTGAAAAAATGCCTGCTTCTAACGTGACTGTCAGGAAGCAGCTAATGCTTGAAATCATCAAACCAAGTCGCCTGACCACCATTAGCTCTCCTCTCTGGTGCTTCCTCTCATTAGTTGGGCAAAATCCTTTGACATTTCCAGACCCCTGAAAGGAAAACGTGTTCTGGGTTGCTGTTTCTTGCCAAGTGTCATTTGAATGAAATTATACAGGAGTGTTGTGTTACTGACTGCTATCACAGTTTTACGCAAATGCTGAGCCTTTAAATCTTTCCAGAATACAGAGTCAATGTGTGTGTGTGTGTGTGTGTGTGTGTGCGTGTGTGTGTGTGTGTGTGTGTGTGTGTGCGTGAAGTGTTTGTGTGTCTGCTGGTCAGTGTGCCTGTGTGTGCATGCTTGTATGTGTGTATAAATGTGTGTCTATGTGTGTGTCTGTCTGTCCGGATGTGTGTGCAAGTGTATGTTTGTGTGTGTGTGTTTGCGTGTGTTGCTGTGTGTGTTTGTGTTCGTGCGCATGTGTGTGTGTGTTAGTGTGTAAATGTGCTGGTGTGTTTGCGTGTGTATGTGTGTCTGTGTGAGAGAGTGTGTGTTTGATGGTGTGTTTGCGTGTGTGTGTGTGCAGGTTGGTGTGTGTCTGTTTGTGTGTGTGTGTGAGTGTGATGGTGTGTTTGCGTGTGTGTGTGTATTTGTGTGTATGAGTTTTTGTGAGAGTGTGTGTGTGTGTGTGTGTGTTTGTGTGTGTGTTGCTGTGTGTTTGTGTTAGTGTGTGTTTGTGTGCATGTGTGTGTTACTGTGTGCATGAATGTGTTTGAGTGTCATGTGTGTGTGAGTGTGTGTGTGTGTGTGTTAGTGTGTGTGTGTGTGTGTTGGTGTGTGTGCGTTTTTGTGTGTGTTGTTGTCTGTGTGTGTGTGTTTGTGTGTGCGTGTGTGTTTTTGCTAGTGTGTGTATGTGCGGGTTTGAGTGATTGTGTGTTTGTGTCTGTTCGTGTGTGTGTGTGTGTGTTTGTGTGCGTTTGTGTGTGTGCATGTGTGTGTGTGCGGGCCTCTGTGGCCTGCTCGAAGGAGTTGTTCAATTAACCTCAGCCTCCCGCTGATAATTGTACTCATGTGGTTTTTCCCAGTCCAAGGCGCACCCGCTATCCCACCAAAGAAAATCAGGAAAGGTTTGTACAGTATGCCACTCAAGTGCTCAAGGATCCACACTCTTCCCGCTTTTTTCTCTGGCTCTGCAGACCAATGAACGGCACCAATCCCAGCATGCATCAGCACACTTTTACTTCACCTACATTTTGAAACGTTCACAATTTCTTTTTCCTCTGCCAGGTTTAGAAAATCTGTCGACCTTTATATGATGTTTGTAAACAATAAGCACCAAGGCACTTCCGGGTGGTAGAACATGACAAATGCTCTTTTTTTTGCATTCTGCTTGTGCTAATAATGTGAACGGTACCCGAATACAATTTATTTTCATGTTTTTTTTTTAAACCAGAGAGGTACCATTTGAAATGACTTTAGTTTTGGTGATTGCATCATTTTGTGAATTGCAGTCATCTGCTTTCCAAGCAAGTGACAGAATACCTCACATACAAATTTCTGCAAATTTCCCCATTGAGGGACTATTAAAGGCTTTCTGATTCTGTACCATCTTTTCGACTGACACATTACAAGAGCAGCAACTAAAATCATCATTTCAACTGCGAACCCTATCTTGGTTGTTCAAATCGTAATCCAGTCGGTGTTTACTACCAGGGAATAGGTATGATGTCATTGTAAAAAGGTCTTTTCGGACACAACGTCCCGACACTCCGCGGCATGCTGCACAGTCGACCTTGCATCTGACCCCACCACCCCCCACAACCGCCCCCCACCCTCCACGCGCCTCATTTTTCATCATCACTGATCTTGTTCTATGTGCATCTTGCCCACCAGAGAGCGGCGGTGTAATCATTGCAGTCATCATCATCTGCATCCTGCTGTTGGCTATCCTGGGAAGCGTGCTCTACTTCCTTTACAAGAAAGGAAAGATCTGTGGACGTTCCGGAAAGCAGGACCTGTAAGTACACATTGAGATGAGTCAACAGGGTTTTTGATTTCTTCTCAGGGGTGAAGAGAGGAAATTAACTAATTCACTGCCATTCATGAATTCATCCGAGAATTGAAAATATGACGTAGAACGCCATTCATGAATTTGTTCAGGTTTTGTTTTTTCATGCTTAGGTACTGATAATGCGCTGGCCATGGCCTCTGGCAATTTTCCACAAGGGGGCAGCATTTATCTTTTTTCTATGTTAGCGCTTTGTTCCAACTTCAGCTGTTGTTAAACCCCTATATAAACCAATATGTATGTATTGTATTGTATGTTGGACAGCCGCCATTATTTCAAGCTCATATACCTCCAGACCCATGTAATTATGAAATTAACTTTTTTCTAATGAAAAAAAGAGACTAAGGTTTCTAACACTGTGTTGAATGTTTATGTAGTCCTAAAACTCAATTATCTGTGGGTCCTGTAATTCGAGTCACAATAACAAGCCTTGACACTGGAGTGAACACATTTTTTACACATCGTCTGGCAGTGAATGAGTTAAATATTCTATATTAAGATGAATGAGTTAAAATGCTGGGCAAACAGTTTCATGAACACAAATGCAGGGGCGACACATTTTTGCATATGTTTGGCAGTGAATGAGTTAATATTTTAACACAAATAGTGGGGTAACAGATGTAGAAAGATAATACAGTATAACAATGTTCACAGATTCACAGGTATACTGTATATATAGCCCTGTGGAGGAAACTAAGCGTGTGTAATACTGCAGTATTAATATGCCTCTTGAGTGACTTTTTGTGCACTATTTTGTGCGATGTAGCACCAAAGAGAAATCCAGCAAAGACAACATTGTGGTTGAAATGAAGAGCGACAATACTGAGGACGCCGTCCTTCTCGGCGTCAACGGAGAGAAGCTACTCCCCCGTACACAGGTAGATATCCGCCCCATTAAACCCCAACAAAAACTTCTTGTGTTCCATTGACTCACCATTTCTCTCCATCTTTTTCATCTTTGCCTTGTGTGTTTCTCACGTGGAGTAACAAACAGTGAGGAGGAAACCACTGCTGTGACCAGACAACACCCCGAGACCCATTGATGACTTGCTTCCACCGTGGCCTGTTTTTCCTGTCAATCAAAGGCTTTCTGAGACCCCCCCAAAAAAAATCACATTGGGCTTGATTACTTCCCTATACATGTTGGAGGGCAACAATGTTTAAGAGCGCCTGTTCGGCTGCCATTTTTGTATCACCGTTGAGCAAGGACTATTTTTTTAATTGCCGAACAATCAGTCGACCCACGCGAGCTAGCTCTTCCTCCAGTGTACATATTATGCCATCCGTGTATATATTTGCCTTATTTAAAGTGTATCCACACTTGATTTATGAAGAGCAGAGATATCCGTTCTGCAAAAGTCCGAACACTGAACATTTTTGAGTATATGTCACAACTTTTCCTTCAGACAATTCACACATATTGTTGCCTTTTCGCGCTCCGATCAAAATAGGATCATTAAAATTGGTATCTTTGAATCTCTGTTGCGAAGATTTCACAGTGCCACTGTAAATGATATATTTTTGGAAAACTATGATAAATTATTCTAGATTTCACAGAATAGGATAAACATCTTGCCTGAGTTTTTTTTTCCTTCAAATGAGTATTGCGATCTTTACAAACAGCAAAATATTAAGCCAAAGAGATTACATGCAGATCTTGAAAAAAAAGAATGAAGCATGGCGGCATTTTGTTGTTCAGTGCACTGGTTTTTCTTTGTAATAGTCATGCAGTCCTCTTTTGTTTCTCGGATGTGAAAGTTTATTTTTGGGATGTAACTATGAAGGCTTATATGCTTACTGCATTAAGTCGTCCGCTCAGTGAGGAACAGTCGGCTTGAGTATTAAATTGTAAATGTGTGTTAAATAAATATTTTTGGCCCATATTAAGTCAAAGTGATACAGAATCTTCCCTGTGGTCTACATGTGAAGCTATCTATTTAGCTGGGGTCTTTTGGAAGGAAAAAAACATAATGGAGTGCTCTCTGTATTTACACACAGGGAATATATATATATATATATATATATATATATATATATATATATATATATATATATATATATATATATATATATATATATATACACAGAGAGAGAGAGAGAGAGAGAGAGAGAGAGAGAGAGAGAGAGAGAGAGAGATACATACTATTATATACAGTAAAGTCTCGTTATATCGATATTCAAGGGAGTCCGAAAAAATATCGATATAACCGGGACTATCGATATATCCGACCCTGTTTGCATGTAATTTTCTCCGTGCGTGCATAGAAATAGTATGGGAGTGGGGGTAATAGGCCAGTCGTTAGTCAGGAATGTAGGAACAATCAGAGGGGCCACAGGGAGGGGTCCCCTGCCCCCCCCCAACCTGAGAGTAGGGACCTATCATAGCTGTGTCCGGCGCCACCATGTCTGGACATTAGGGATATATAAATGGGGCCGATACGACCAGTCAGACTTTAGTTCGCTGACGAAGCCTCTTGGATAGGAGGCGAAACGTCCGAAACCTTCACTTTTGTACAGATGACGGCTGAAGAAACCTTCTCATCGATAGAAATAGTATCGATATAACCGGGACTATCGATATATCCGATATCGATATAACGAGACTTTACTGTATATTGATTTTATATTTAGACATACAGAGTGAGTTGATTTCTTATTTTGTGTTGTTTTAATGTGATGGGAAAATAGCTCTCACAATGATCCAAACTCATTAGCAGCCAGGTAGGGCACTCAAAGAACGATTGATTCTCATCTCTTCGTTGTGTGTGTGAGACAATGTGTCTGCACTATTGAGCAGGACAAACAACTCATTCTATATGCATAAAAAAATTAAGATAAGAGCTGAATGATTCGTTCATAAACAATATGGGCGCAATTAGTATTTAGG
The DNA here is from genome assembly GCF_051943395.1 of Hippocampus bargibanti. Classification (NCBI taxonomy): domain Eukaryota; kingdom Metazoa; phylum Chordata; class Actinopteri; order Syngnathiformes; family Syngnathidae; genus Hippocampus; species Hippocampus bargibanti. Next base: position 13,998,514 of record NC_142747.1, read on the forward strand.
CATTGAGTTGTGAAAATATCGAATCAATAATATGATTTGCTGTGATGTTATTTGTTCAGATCATGTTATGTGCCTTGTGGCATTTTGACATCATCCGTGAAGTCCTGGTATGTAGATCGCAATACTGTATATTCTTATTACTCCTTGTGCGGTCGTGTTGATGAAAGTTATTTTGTGTCACTAGTCATTTTTTTTCAATTACAGTAGATGGGGAAACAATTCAGAAAAACATATTTTTAACTACATTTTTATGTTCATTAAAACAAAAATTGGCATTCTGATTCTAAAATTTCTGTCAGTTTTTATTCAAGCATGTCAAACTGTTTACCAGATATTCCAATTGTCACTGATATACAGTAGCTATACTCAGACTCACCACTTTATTATGATTGGACGACTCAACAACAATGGGTCACAACTGAGCGCTCGGTGAGAGGTCAGTGCTATCAAAACCTGAAAACAGAGAGCAAGCATCATTGGAATTAAGAGGATTCGTGCTGGCTATTTAAACCTTGTAATCACAATATACCATTGCAAATTATATTTCATTTTATGCCATTTTTTCCCCCACATCTATTTATTTATTTATTTTTAAAGAATTTTAAAGAAGGGTCCTATAGCTCAAAAGTTTGATGTGCTACAGAATAAACTGACATCAATTTTGGATTCCACTCCCAAAAATGTGTTAAAAAAATCTATCAGATGTAAACAAAAAAATAATTGCTTTTTAAGTCCCCTTAAGACATTATTGTAAATTGATGCCTTTGAAAGTCATTTTTTCAAAAAATCTATTGAATAAAAAATTATTTCTGGAAAAAAAAGATCATTGTTTTAAATGAATTTCTCACAAGAAACATATTACTGTTTGAGCTTTCCATGACAATCCACAGAGCAGGCCACGTTACAGGTTCTGGGTGAACCATAATGAGCAGTCTGGAAGGTGAGAGCTAACGTGCTGTAAATGTTTGTCTAAATTCAAACCTTTGATCCAAATGAGGGAAAGGCGACAGAAATGTATGAATGGAATTTAGGCATCATCCAATTTCTCAACACTCTCCATCAAATTAAGCATATTCACATTGAGCAAAACACATCTGACCTTTACAACAGAAAAATACAAATTAGATAAACTAAACACAATCAGAAAATGTCACCTGCGTACAATTTTATTGACAGGACTGTGCAATCGTCCAAATTGAGAGGGTAAACTTGATGTTTTTTTTTAAATGATTGTTGAATAGCTTGTGGGACTACAGCGCCCCCTGATGGCCACATTTAAATAAAGCACTCACGACATGCCTGGCCATTGGATCCAGAAGCCAGACACATGAATACACACGCACGCACGCGCAGACACACAAATACAGGAATGTAAAACGACAGCTAACAGCATTTTTTGTCTTTTGTATGATTGCAAACACCTTTAGAGTGACAGTATCAATGCACAATTTAGCCGTTACCGTGTGAATACGTTATGACACGTTGTCAACAGTTTGATTGTCTTTAGCAGCGCATGTATTTTGTTTTTCTACTTTAATTCCTTTCAACACTTTGCTGCTGTGAAATGTAAATGTATCCACTGCAAGACTAAGAAAGGCAAACCTAATCCAATCCAATCCAATTGAGACGACTCAGTTAACACATTCGAGAAGGCAACTCGGAAAACAAAATCAGAAATGAGGATCGACCGGACAGCTTACAACAGAATAAGTTTATTGGGAATTGTACCATCGTCAGATACACATTCTTGAGATGTAGAACTTTGAGTGTGCGTAGCATCAATGTCGTGTGTCTTCATTCAAAGTACACGGAAGCTGCTATCGAGAGGTCTGCGGACCTTAAAAAAACTGTGCCAGTCAGACTCAAAGAAACTAAAAAAAGGGCAACACAACTTCATTGATTATGAAAAAAAACGTTATTCCTGAGTTTTGTAGAAAGGCCCTACTGCTGCTGATGTTCAGCAAGTCGCAAGCCTACTACTGCAATCCCTCTTCTTTCGGGCGAATGGGGACCAGGTCCATTCGCGGAAGACTAAAATCCGCGAAGTAGAGATATATATAATTAGCTACGTAATAAGACAGAGGGGGGTGCTGGGCGGGGCGCAAAAGATGCACAGCCAATCCACATGTCTGTAAACTGTGATATCGGCTGTCACTGGGTGACGTCGGCGCTGGGAACCAATCAAATTACAGCCAGGTACAAAACGTCAGTCATTCAGATTTTTTTTTTTATTCTTAACGATTTTTTTTCCCCCTGAAAAAACAAATCCGTCATGCATTGAAACCGCGATAAGTGAACCGCAAAGTAGCGTAGGGTTTGCTACATTATCAACTGCAGACACAAGGCGATACTGTCACTTTAAAGGCCGGCGACATGTTAACCAATTAAAAAGGTACATTTAAGGCTGAATTTGTTGAACATTATCATAAAATTAGCAGCAGTGAAGCAGTTTTGTTTTAATGTCCATATTTTCCGGTGTACATGGGGCACCCAAAAGCCTTGATTTTCTTCAAAGGATGACCCTGCGCCTTATAAGCAGGTGCACCTTAAATGTGAAGTAATATTGAGCCACAACAGGTCTCGCAACTACTGTCAGCAGCTACCCACTCCATTTCCCCCTGTACTAGTGCATAACCCTAGCCTCTACTGTAGCGCCTTATAAAGTGGAGTGCTTTATTTTTTGAAAACTTTTATATATTTATGTATTATACAGTATTTGGAAAACTTTTCATTAATTGAAGGTGCGCCTTATACGCCGGTGCATCTTATACAACGGAAAATATGGTACAACAATATTTAGGATCACATTACAATCATATATTACCAAAAAGAAATCAATGACAATATTTTTCTTTGTAATTTTATCACCACATTGAGCTGGAGACCGGAACCTGAACCAGCCAGATGATGATGTCAGACAAAATGTATATATTTAAAAAAAAAGTCAGCCGCCTCAGATAACAGAACATCAGCTCGTCTGGTACTGCTTGGTGGTCGACTTCCAAATTAATTTGTGGCGCGCAAGTACGCATATCCACACACACACACCCATACGCACATTAGATACATGCACACAAGTCAAGAATAGCTCCAGGAATTCATCTCTCTCCCTGGGCTGAAGGGCGGCTAGACCGATAGACAGCTGATATAGAATTTATAAATATATATTAAAATACCAAATATAATGCTGCAGAGTCTTATCTGGGGGAGACACCGATTTCTGACAGGGCAAGGCTGTCGTAGCGTATGTGGAACTGTCGCGTCTTGGAATTGAAGCGGATTTATGTGGGACAGGAGACATGAAACAACCTCTTTTCATCAATGGGTGCTACAGCTTCGTGTTTGCTTTCAACATTTAGCTTGTAGCAGACGTGCACATTTCAACATGATGTCCCTGATCTACTAGTGAAAAGGACGCTTCGATCCTCTTCTTTCATCTAGAACTGCTTCATACAGCAGAAGGTGCAGAAAGTGCTTAAAATTGAACGACTGTATGTGTCTTTTGTGTTGTGTGATATTATTTGTTATTTTGTTTTTTTGTTTTGACTTCAAGATGGCGCTGCAAGAGTGGCTGCCTCGGCAGCAGCTCCTGTATTTTTTCCAATTTCTTCCTTTCCTCTTACTTTCATCACTTTGCTGCTTTGAAATGTTTTTTTAGCTCACTGAGAGACTAATAAAGGCTAATCCAATCCAATCCAAACATTAGCAAGAATCAAGCAAATGATAAATTTTAGTATCAAAGCAATGTTGTTCAAAAAAAGAGCTCTGTGGCTTTTTTTCTATACAGCAAGAATTCCAAGTTGATGCAAATTTATAGAGAATAATGTGGAAGTTGAATGTTGAAATGACAAAAGTGGCCAAATATTGCAAAATGTTCATTTTGAATCTTGAATTGAGTCATACCCAGAAACATTTTAAGGAAAACATAATGCACCATTCAAAATAATTCAATGAGCCAATTCAAAATCAGGGGTGTTCAATTTTTTTTTTTTTGTCACGGTTCACAGTGCAGTTACACGTTCCCTTAGAGGGCCATTCGGATTATGAAACCATATACAGTCAATGTTTTATCACCTCCTCATACCATTACATAATAGTACACGACCAACAAATTACTGGATAACCAAGTTCTAAATCAGTCGATAAGAATAATAAGATTTGACATTGCTGTTGAAGTTACTGTGGTAACAGGTTTGGTAACAAGAAGATGCTTGTCATATCTCACCGTTAGTTATTACAAAAGACAATTTCATATTTTGGACCCGATTTGAGCAAGAACCATTGAAAATGATGGCATTGATTTGATTTTGAAGTCCGCAATAATGAATTAGATCTGGCCTAATATCTTTGCAATTACTGGGATCTTGAGCTCCCTTGAGAGGTACGCAGGTAAATCAGTACATTTCAACTGTAATTAACTTCAATTCAATATACAGTACCTGGATTTCGTTTTTAACAACTGTTATTTTTCAAACTCTTGTTTCTGTCATTTTCAATCCGCCCAAACAAATATCACAACTTTCCTTTGGTCAGGGTATGTAAAAATTTGTGGAGTCCTATTCACACTCAAACATGCATACTCGCATACACAAAACACACATACATGCATGCACGCACGAAACGTAGTGGTGCCATTCTGAGTCATCTTCAAGTCAACCCTTGAATCAAATCGCCATTTTAACAACAGGCACACTTGGCGCTTAACCAAGAGCGACCCCTTCAAAGGGGACGTCATTACACATACTGACTTGTATATATTACATACATTTAATATACATTTAACCATATATTAAACTTTTATATAGACATACATTTTCTTCGTGAGGTCTTGGTTACATTTTTGGCGAGGCATTCGAAAGTCGCCCTGTTTTTGACTTGGCGAATCGGGCCTGGATAGATGCTCTTTTTGCAGTTGGAGAAAGCTGCTGAAAGAAAATTCCACAACAGGCCGGAATAGGGCGGTGGTGTATATAGCACCAGAGAGGGTCACGCTGCAGGTAACAAAAATCAAGCTGAGCCAAGGCTAGAAGGCCAAATGCGCTATGTGAAAATATGCGCCGTGGAGGGAATAGAGACAAACTCCCGCAGAATGTTCTTGGCCATCTCGATATTGTTCTGTGCAATCAGCAGTGCTTTCTGGATGTCCTGGTACGAATATCCCTGACTCATGAGATGTTCGATCTCACTGTTAATCTGAGGGTTGACATCTCCAGATACCCCGCAACTGGGTGGGCCAGGGAGTGACGGGATGGGGCTGGGTCGACGCTCTGAATTGATACGTCTTGGGAGAGGTTTGGGAGGTCTCTCTGGGGCTTCCACGGACTCTGATATGCCTGAAGGAACAAGATAGATACGGCAAAGCTAAGAACCGGACAGTTACAAATTGATTAAAAAATACGGTAATTTCCAGTCTATAAATCGCACCCATAAACTTTAATTTTCTTCAAAATATGACCCTGTGGTTTATAATCCGGTGCACCTTATATATGGAAAGAGTTTGAAAATACACCATTCATTGGGGGTGCGCCTCATAGTCCAGTGCGCCTCATAGTCAGGAAAATACGGTACATGAGATAATTACATGCTTGAGAGGTGACACTGCAAATTTAAAATGAATCAAAAATAGCAAAAAGTTATGCAGATATACTTCACTGGAGTTGAGTCCAAGAACAACTCCGTCTGCCTTCATTAATAATTAAACAGAATTGGGAAACCTACCCAAAACCACAAGATTATTATAGTTAATGAAAAACAAACAAGTGAAAGTTACATTGGAAAAAAATAATATATGTAATAAATGAAGTCATTCACTGCCATTCCCGAATTTATTCGGGAAACAAAAAGCATGAAGTGGAGCGGCATTGCCAAATTTGTTTGGGTTTTATTTTTTCTTGTGTGCCGATAAATTGCTTGTGAGCCCTCTGGCAGTGTTTTTCCGTCCCAGGAGGGGGCAGCATTTGCCTTTTTTTGTACAGCCGCCACCATTTCAAGCTCAGATAACTCCTGGCCCATATAGCTTAGGAATTAACGATTTTTTAATGAAAGAAGGAAGTCTAAGATTTCTTACGCTGCATTGAATTTTTATGTAGTCCGAAAAGTCAATATTCTGTGGGGCTTGCAATTTAAGTGAAAAATGACAAAAACCCTGGCACTAGAGTGGACACATTTTTGCACATCGTCTGGGAGTGAAAGAGTTAAAACTGCTCCGTTGACAAATCATTTTCATTTTTCAACTGACAACTGAAACGTTAACTGACAAATGAATGACATTTAAGCTTAAATGAGAGAAAAATTTCTGTGATGTGCTAAACGCAAAAGAAAAACTCACTTATTCATAGAAAATGACTCAAATGCATTGCTGACAGGACTATATAAGTAAACTCAAGAAAGCTTACAAGCTACTGCCGAACACGAGCTTGACGAAGAGGATGAAGTTGATGAGGAGGATCCTCCCAGTTCCGTAAAAGTCCGTCGGGTCGGGGGCATCGGCAATCGTGGTTTAGGAAAATCATATCCATTATACTCTTCCTCCCTGTCCTCTGCTGTATTCTCCCTCGGGCCGTTGGTCATGGGCAGAGGGGGGAGCTCTGAATAATCTAGAAAGTGTAGATGGGAAGAATGCATCAGAAAACAATAGCGGTGATTTATTTGTGTTTATTTTTGCGGCATAAGAACCTGAATCCCTGGCTTCCTGCGATGTAGCCTGGATGTTGTACATGGCCTCATACATTGGAGGGCCGTCCTCCAGTGCTGTTTGTGTTGGCCTGTGAAAAGAAAAAAGAAAATCTGAGCAATGTTGCCACAATAAAGCATTCATCATCATCATGTACCTAGGGTTGAAAGCAATGGTTTGACTCTGAGCCTGAACAGCAAGGACAGACTGATGTTGCGAGGACCTCGACACCGTGGGGCTCTCTCCCCTGGGCGGCGTCGCGACAGGGGGAAGGACGGGCCGAGAGGAGGGGATCATGTACTCTGACTCCTCGTCACTGTCACGGGACTCCTCGCCTGTCGCTGACCTCACAGTTGGAGAGGATCTGGGGGGAAAACAACACGCATGTTGTTTTAATTAAAATTTAGTCTTGTAGTGGAGAAATTTACATTTTACAGCAGCAAAGTGATGAAAGTAGGAGGAAAGGAAACGAAGAAGTAGAAAAAATACAGGAGCTGGTGTAAAAGCAGCCATTCTCACGGCGCCATCTTGAAGTAAAAAATCAAATAAAATAATGTGACACAACACAAAAGACAGTCATTCAACAGCACTTTCTGCACCCTCTTTGTTGTATTAAACAGTTCTAGATAAAAGGAGAGATCAAATCGTCCTTTTCACCAGTGGACCAGGGAGGTCATGGTAAAATGTGCACGTCTGCTACAAGCTATAAATATTGAAATCACCTATGAAGCAGTAGCATCCATTGCCAAAAATAGACTGACGTAAATCCGCATCAATTCCAAGCCGCGCCAGTTTCACATACGCATTGGCGCACTGCACCGACGCTCCGTTGCTGATTCGCAACTCAAGACTAAACAAAACAAAGTCCTGGAACTTTACAAAAAAGTGCCACAGTATTACCAAAAATATGATCCATCATTGTTTAATCCCAATGTTAATTTTTCAATAATATATCTAATTTATCATATACAGTAAAGTCTCGTTATATCGATATTCAAGGGAGTCCGAAAAAATATCGATATAACCGGGACTATCGATATATCCGACCCTGTTTGCATGTAATTTTCTCCGTGCGTGCATAGAAATAGTATCGATATAACCGGGACTATCGATATATCCGATATCGATATAACGAGACTTTACTGTATGTCCTACGGATGCTGGAACCTATCCTTGGTGACCGGGAGGTCTCCAAGGATAACCTGTCAGTGACACGGATGACATAAACAACTATTCATGTCCATGTCTACTGATTCACCCAAAACATTTTTCAGACTGTCAGACAAAATTTAACCCTGCACTGTTTTGTTGGGATGTAAACAAAATGCAAAACATTGTTTCACTGTGCTCCTCTCTAATTTGATCAACTTGCATTCTAAAAGAAAAAAAAACAACATTGATACCTGCAGGCCAGTGCGTAGATGGCATTGGCAGAAGATGATGGTTTGACTTTGGGGTTGTTGTAATCGTGTCCAAGCACAGAGACAAAGTTCTGCATTGGAAATAGAAGAATCTCAGAAACATGAATAAAAACGAGTGAAGTGTGTCAAAACTAACGATAATGTTCACCTAAAGTTAGCCTACTAAGCCATTTGATGTCAAGTTTTAGGTTTATTTTCAAGTTGGCCGTCTGACATAAATCCTAAAGCATTACTTTAATTGAGGTACTCTAATTACTCAAGAACTGGTTTCACTTAAAAACGTAACACAAGTGAGCATCGTATCTGTCAACCCAACATGACATTTTAAAATTACAAGACAGTCCGAAAGTATGGGTGTGGTTACCAGTTGGTGGTCCAAACTCAGAGAGTTATTGTTCTTCTGAGGGTCCGTGCGTGCATCCAGAACAGAGGGCAGCGCCAAAGGGAGGGAGTGTCGATTGGAGAGCTCCCTGACACCCGCACGGAAGTCCACACCCAGAATGGAGATTTGACTGGATGAGGATGACGACGAGGATGTCGGGGCTTTGGGAACAGGCCGGGAGTTCCAGTCAGTGGGTGGTCGGAATGGAGGTGTTGGAGGCAGTTTATCTCTAGGAGCCTCACCGGGCGTGCAGGGTAGGGGCCGTCTCGGCAAGCGCACCTCCGAGGACGGGGCGGATGCGTGGGGGCGGTCTGGAGGAGGTGGAGGTGGGAGATCCCTCAGTGCCGGGGGAAGAGGAAGGGGCTTGTCTTTGTGATGAGACGTAGCCTGGAGAGGACAGTGACAGAAAAATGCCATTATTCTGTACTTTTTTCAAAGCGATCATGGACAAATGCAAAGCGTATGTAGATATCCCAATAACATAGATAATCTCTACTTTTGCATACCTGAACCTGCTCATCCAGAAGGTAAATTGGTGGTGGAATGTTGGTTGGCTGCATAGCTCAGATTATTCAATAACAAGACCCAATTAGCCCTTTACTGCCTGAATTATTTTCTACTTAGAAAAAAAAATTCTGTTCAGTTTTTATGGTCACTGATGGATATAATAACATACTAGTAGCTTCCTTTTTTTAATTATTTTCCAATAATATAGAAAATTTGATAATGTGCCTAATTTGGCACAATCGTCATGAAAGACCTCAATTGACTGGGTGCCTTTTTTGGAACATATGTCAAATGAAACTTCCAAGACAAGACTTTTATCCATGTGACAGCTTTTTATTAAAATAAAAAAATACCTAAAATATTTATAACATATAACATACATTATTTACATAAAATGTTTACATAAAAATACATAGTTCCTTTACAGATACAGAAAACTAGCTAATAACCATGGAATAATGCAAAGCAGTTCTTGTGATGAATCAAACAAAGGGTTACACTGCATTTTTTTGCAGTAAATATTAGTTATCACCGAGCATGTGCCGTGCTTGCACCTGTTGCAGTTATTTGCAACATATGGAACATGAGCTATGTTGTCAAACCGAATACTGTGTCATCGATGGGAAAAGAACCTCAATGTCTTTTAGCTGCGGTTTAGCTGACCAATCGATTGAGCCTCACTGTGCCACAACACCAGATCTTTCTGGTTGCCAAATGTTGGAGTAAGGGGATAGATGTAAACCAATTATCGAAATACAATCGATGATTCTTTCCTGGTTGGGTGTTTTGAGCCAAATGGAGCACAACATTTGAGCTTACTTTCAGATCGGGAACCTTGGAGTCACTGACTGGATCTATTTCTCCTGTATATGGAATGCAGTCATACATGTAGCCATCATAACCTGCCAGCACAAACAACTTGAACGCCCATTTCTTTGGTTTATTTGGTAGACACTGCTTGAGTGTAAATCTACCTTCAAAGAGTACAATTTGTTCATCAATTGAAAAACGCTATTTTTGGGTAATTCTTGAAACTTCTGTCTCAGGTGATTTATCATTGGCCTTACTTTGTGCAATGGATCATAATTTGGGCTTCCCCGACTTCCTTGTTTTGTGTTTTCTGCTATATGCAAGTTCCTTTTTATAATTTCGAAGCGATCTCTTGACATACATTCTGCAGCTTAATCAGTTCGTGGCGATAGCTTTCAAGCCCAATGCATCCTAGTGTTTGGTAATTTTGAGATTGAGAAATAAAATATCAATCCCAGCCACTTCTCAAGCTTTTCTTTGGCGAGACACAAGGACTTATTGATGTCATTTTGCATTGCATAGAGGTTTGACTGTTCAACAATAATATCCATCATTTTTCATCGAAAATCCTTTCAAAGTATTTGTATGGTGATAGAAGTTCATCAATGCAACAGTCACGACTGTGTCAGATGCCAAAATGTCTTCATCAACATGGTCTTCTATTTCATTCTCATCAGGATCTGGAAAGATATACAGTACATGGGTATTTTAGAAAAAAACATATGTACCTCCGTTTCAATAATCATATTGAGAATGCAAAGTTATGAGGTCCAGCTATTAGTGCAAAACGCACCATTCACTTACAATTATTCGCATCGCGTACCAAGTCAGGATCAACATTACGTTCATTAAAATAGCGTCAGCAAGCCGAATGTTCCAAATTCTGGACACTACTTAATTTTAATATTTCTTGATAAATAAACAAGTTAGCGTTAGTTTATGCATTTCAGTATCAAGGTAAACCTCTTCTGAATAGCTCATAAAATAGTTACAACATATACTTACGTGACATTTCATCCATGGCGAAAAATAGAAGGCGCTTTGAAGATGGAGGAGAGCACGTCGTGTTGCGCATGAAGGAGATGATGTCACTGACGCTCTTAAAGATAAAGCTGCACATAACCTGTTTTAAAGGGACATGTAACTTGTGCCGCATCAGTTCCAATCGGCACTTGAACTGCTCCCTTTCATTTTCTCGATCTAAAAGCATTTATCTTTAGTGTTCCGAATTTGGCACAATCGTCCGTAAAGAGTTAACAACGCCTTGCATTAAAATCAACCAGGGGGATTGCAAACGTGCAGTTTTAGCGAATACTAGACAACACAAGGAGGGCAACATAAGATCTTTAACAGACCTGACAACATGGCTCTATTTCCCTATCGATGGGAATGGCTGTTTGGAAAACTTGTTTCATTCATTTGCTTATAAATGGACAAAGTTTCAAAATATACCATTCACTGGGAGTGTTGCCTTCTACTCTGGTGCGCCTTATACACCAAGAAAAAAGGTATGGGACAGGTATATAAATTATTCATAACCAGACATTTTTTGCATTCAATTTACACATTTAAATGGTGCTATTTAATATTGATATACAGAACATGTACAGGGTGGAATAATTTCATAGTCTGCCTTCAATATTAAAATATTTTGATTATTATTAAAAGCTAACAAAATCAAAACAAACATATTGGAAAATACAATATACCTGTATCTGGCTAAAGCTCCTTCAAATAAAGATTTATTGTACTTTCATTTTTTTTTCAGATTTTATAGTAGTAGCAGCCTACAGTACTACTAACGTGGAAAATAGTGCACTGTAAACTGTGTGCTGCTCTTTGGGCAACAATGCCACAGAGCAGCAGAATGCCCCCTCCCCCACTTCCTCCTAACAACACTGTGGTCATTGGCTGACTAAGAGCTGTGAAAATAGTCATCCGCAGCACAATATGGGCCAATATGGGCCAATTCCTGAAAGCTTCTGTGTACAAACCATATTTAGAAGTGTCACAGGAACAAAACGAGTCGACCGCCTTCATTAACTAAGATGAATAGATGAACAAAACGGGAGAACGTCTGTGAATGTTCTGAAGTCCTTCTCCACACCCGTACTGTATGGAGTTGAACAATACGAACCAGAGAAGTTACTTGAGCATGAATGTAGCAGACCTACCCAAAGATGACATCATATTGCGCAATAATTTACAACACCCATTGTCGTGTAAAAGAATAATTCCTACTGTTTAATTATAATTGTCATGATCCTCTGTCTTTACTGACCTTTGCGGTGACTCCAGGACTGGAGGCACCAGTGGGGTTTGGGGGTCTGTGTGGAAGCAAGTCTAGTCTGGGTGGCACGGGTGGAAGGGATGACTGAGGAGTCACGGACATGGGGGACGGAGGACGTTCCACCTGCATCACGCATATAAAACAACTTTAATGTCACCATCAATAAAACAAGTCAAGTTCCCTCAAAGTGACAGATTTTATCATCCGAGGTGACTAAACAACACAACTTCATCAAACCGGATGCCGAGTTAGAAAAATAATTTTTGTGACTATTCTTCCCAATTAATCATGGCTGGGTGTAAATTGACAGACTTTAAACAACTGCTTCATTTGAGGTAGGAAAAAAATGTAGGAAATATATTATGGAGAAAAAATAAACATTTAGTTTTTGAACAAAGCTACCTTTGTGCAAGCAAGTTTGCTCATCATTAGGTGGGGGTCTTCAAGTCTGTCATCATCATCGTCATCATAACTCGGCGACGGAGCGCCCTCCGCCCCGAACAAGCCCCTGCAGGAGCTCCCGCCGTTGTCTTTCGGATCAAATGGATCCACAACAATATGCTCGGTACCTTTAATCTCGCAGCGGCAGAATGGGCAGCCCGTGCCTTGACCCTCAGATTCCTGCAATAGTGGACAGGGATAAATAAATATGCACACCACCCGCCGCCTCCCTAAAAGACAACAAAGCCAAAACAGTCTCCTCTGCTACCTGCCACGCAGTGAGACAGGAAGTGCACATGAGATGACCACATGGCTCAATCTTCACGTCCTTGTCGTTCTCAGCGCAGATTTTGCACAGCTGGAAGGTGGAGCCCATTTCACAGTAGAGTTCGTATTGCTCCTAGAGGACGATAGAAAGGGGAGTCATGAGCCCTCAAGGGCCAGTACTCACAATTAATTAACTGCAAGGACTGATGAGGGCTTTTCCCACCATGCTTCAGAGTGGAGTCAGTCTGACAAAACGGAAATTTCATTTGATGCCCATCAGTGATCAAATCAAAGTATTTACAGCAAAGTCTCGTTATATCGATATCGGATATATCGATAGTCCCGGTTATATCGATACTATTTCTATGCACGCACGGAGAAAATTACATGCAAACAGGGTCGGATATATCGATAGTCCCGGTTATATCGATATTTTTTCGGACTCCCTTGAATATCGATATAATGAGACTTTACTGTATTTTGAAATCATCTCTCAGTCAGTATTTTAGGTACAATAATGTTATATGTGCTAGCAGTGTGCAAGTCGAGTGTTTTATTCCTCCTGCTCTATCTTTGACTGGTGTTCAAAACAGACACCTGGTTATCGACTATGATCAACTCAATGCGTGTCATATCTCATTCACTGCAAGACGATGTACAAAAATGTGACCGCTCCAGTGCCAGAGTTTTTATCATTTTCACTCAAATTGTAGGACCCACAGAATACATGTATTGAGTTTTAGGACGACATGAACATTCAATGCAGCGGAAGACATCGTAGACTCTCTTCTGTCATCGGAAAAAAAAAGTTAATTCCTAAGTGATATTGGTCTGGAGTTATGTGAGCTTGAAACGGTGGCCGCTGTCCAAAAGGCAATTGCTGCCCCCTCGTGGGAGAGAAAAACATTGCCAGAGGTCTGACAAGCGCCATATCGGCAACCGCCAACAAGAAAACCAAAAACCCGATCAAATTCGGGAATGGCCTTCCACATCATGCTTTTCAATTCCTGAATAAATTCGGGAATGGCAGTGAATGAATTAACTTTTTTGGGGGTCAAGCATTCATTTACAATTTGTAATATCGAAAAGCATGTTGCTCTGACCTGTGTAACTTTAATGTGGTCTTGAGGCGAAGGCTCACAAAGTCCTGTCAAGTCTGGATTTTGGGGTCGGCCATCGGGGAATAAATAGCTGAAAGCATAAAGGCACAAAGGTGATTGGTAATATAAGGTGTGTCAGAAACATTCGAGGACTGGTGTCATAATCAATAGCTTTGAAAACCAAATTACAACGACTTCAATGTGGGACAAAAAACAAAAAAATATGTGTGCCTCCTTACAACTCCCAGAGCATCTGCCAGTTCTAGGCCGGGAAGAATGTTGCAGTGCCGGAGCAGCTCTGTACTCCAGGCAAATGCAGCCACGGTCCTTGATGCCCGTTTTCCTTGTTTGTTTTCTATACAGTATTTCCCTCCTAAACACATCTAACTCTACTATATCAGTTCTAGAATTTTACACAGGACACACCAAAACGATGCTGTTAACAGTGCAAAAATGTAGTGAATTTTTTTCCCCTCATCTGTTTGTTAGTCAGCAAGCTACTTTGTGTGTCATCCAGGATCAGAAATGCGGTGAAATAGGTCATGAGTCAGCAAAAGGCGGCGCAGGATTTGTATGACATTGTACCCTAAGAATGCCAAACTGAATATTTCTGGACTTACAATCCTTCCCTGAAGCCATCGATGAGGGCCTGGAAGAGAGGTTTATTATGAGGAATGGTCTGGAGAATGTTTCCATCCGCCGTCACGTAGCCAATTGCCCACTGGCCAAGCCGGGTGCAGCTCAGTCGGAAGATGTAACTGAAGAGATGCCAATAAGTAAAAAAAAGAAAAGAAAATGGTGACATCCTGACGTAACGGGATTAATTCACACTGTTTTAAATAATGAGAACATTTGGAGTGCAAACAGACGCCGCAATGATGTAAGATGATGTCTCATCATCGAGTGGCTTTCGTAGCAGCTTGTCAAGTGATACACTGTTTCTTCCGTGTGGTGTACTACGCGGTATTTGAATGGGAATGGACTATAAATTTTTGTGTCATGGTGTTTGTACTGACAACTAACACCATAATATAAATATCACACCACTCAGACCGGCCAAAGTGGAGACATCGTCTTTCAGTGCACAATCAAGCTATTCATGCTTTATACCAGCACTGAACACTACACTGCAACAAGCTCTGTATAAGCCTGAAACGATCATGATGAATTGAATGAGGTGTGTTGGGGTCGGGGGGTCTCTAAAACAGCCCGGATATGGCTCTTGAGGAAGCCTACGCCTGCTCTAAAATGTCATGAGGTGTGATTTTGAGTGTGAACGGTTGTTTATCTATGTGTGACCAGTGTGTATCCCTCCCTGGCTGCTGCCTGAAACCAGCTAGGGTAGGCTCCAGCATGCCTACGACCTTTGGATTTTGCACAGAATAATACACTGATCATACACAACATATCCAGTCTTATTAGCAACAATTATGGTACAACACATTGCTTACCCCCGCCAAAAAAAAACATTGCTTTGTCTTACCTTCCAGGTTTGTGAATGAATTTCTGCAGTCGCGCTTTGACCTCGTCATAAGTGAGGAAGGCCATGTAACCTGGGTGTGTGACGGCCAAGCTGTTCCAGTTCCGTAAAAGGGATGACCAAGGCTGATGAGAGAGAAAGTGTGGCAAATCAGTGGACAGTTGTTTGCTTACAACAAAAAACAATTTTGAAGACCACAGTACTTAAAGGACAACCGACGTCTCCGGACAAGTTGTGTCCATAATTTGAAAAATCGCTTCAAATGACTTCTATTGAGCGTATTTTATAAAGATTCCCCTGCATAAAGCTATATTTGACGTTTTTAAGACTCGTGCTGGACATTCCGGAAGTCTTGTTTTTGAGTTGGTGACGAGTCCTCACCCTACGTCACTGAAGGAACGCCCCTGACTGAGAAAGGACATACCTTGCATCGCCTCAATGCATTTTTTGTTCGGTCTGAAAACTTCGTGTTGATTGCAAAATTAGAAGGAAAACACATACATAACGCGATGGTGAATCATTGTGTGTTGCATCAAGACTTCTACAGTGTATTTGACATTCGCTGACAAAACCTCCCAGGAGACAATTTCCACGGAGCTTCGTCACCATCTTCTGCCTTTCTTTTGGTACTGTGAGTACTAAAGAGTTTGTCAGTACATTTCTCTGCAGATGCATCAAAATGACCGGTATAAATTCTTTAGTCGATTGCAAACGTATGCTTTCCTCTTCAGAAATATTTGAATCATATTCATAACTGGATGAGTAACAAGAAAGCATCTTTTCCGAATCTGAAGCCATTGTTTTGATTCTCGAGCAAGGCAAGACGTCTTGGCATGACACCATGAACAAGAGGGCGGGACCTTCTGAAACTGGCCACTTCCGGTTTCAAATTGAAGTAGTTTTTAGACACTTTAAGTCATTTTTATCAGTGTTTTGTATTTGACTGAAAATATCATACTACGTGTTTTGGGCATTTTAGATGCTATAAAATGTTTTTCTGATGTCGGTTCGGAAACAAAAAAGTGACGTCGGTTGTCCTATAAAGGACAACCGACGTCACTTTTTTGTGTGAGAGAACACGAGGTCCCCAGACCAAACAAGTACAGCAATATACATTGACGTGATGGACGGACCGCTACAATGCGTCTTTTTTACGGTAAAGGGCGGTCCTTTAGTGATGTCACGTACGGACTCGTCACCAACTCAAAAACAAGACTTCCTGAATATTCAGCGCAAGTCTTAAAACGTAAAATATAGCTATATGCGGTGGAATCTCGCTCAGTAGAAGTCATTAGAAGCCATTTTACAAATTATGGACGCAACATGGCCGGAGACGTCGGTGGTCCTTTAATCTTAGCCATTATTGTTAGCAGTACCTGTGTCACAGTGACACACATCAACCAACAAGTAATACCAAACAAGTGACATTTGCAAATGAAACTCCACATAAATAATTTTCACGGCCTCTTTGATACGGATTGACATAAAAGTGCAGGACAGCGCAAACTTCAAAACTGGTTCTATGTTATGTACTAAGAGCACAACAATGAAAAAGATGACAAGCATCTTCGTAAAGTGCAGTTGTGACAAAATTGTTCAAAAACAAGCCTCATTATATTTGCCTGTAGTGTGAAAGCAAGTAAAACCACACAACTTGATGAGCTACAAAGATTACAACCATTTAAAAAGGTTGCAAGGTATTTCTGTGATTAAACACCAGCTGTGTAGTGCATGAAAAGCTCTCTTTTGAAAATTGCTTGCAGAGAAAAAAAAATAAATTAAAACATCTGAAAAATGTTCATAAAACGTGGCTGAAAACTAGGACGAAGGAAAGGAATGCAGATGTTGGAGGTGCTCATTTCATATCTGCTAAGTTATTGTGACTGTTCAAACTCCCAGACCAAGACACGAGTAGTATGGGCACATTTGAAAAATTCTGTGACTGATGCAGACTTCTTTTAGCAATTTGTTACTAAGTACATTCTTGCAAAATTTTAAAAGATGAATTTCCCTTTGAAGATAGTTTCGCCTGAGGTTTTTTTCTGCTGCTTTTCTTCTCCGGGAAAGCCGTGGTGTTATGGTTTCACAGATCAAAATACACAGACGGCATATTGTAATGTGCATTTGTAAAGTGCCCTTGTGACAAAAATACAAAATAAATAAATAAAAGAAGGAAGACTCATGTCTAAATGTCATCCAATCTGCTTCATATTTGTCTGTAACACAAAGGATAGCTTTCAAGGTGGAAATGAAAAAGTGAATTAACTACAGTAAAAGTGTACAATAAAGTCTACAACAAATAAGCATATAATTCAAATACAACAAGTTGAACTACCTGGAAAAGCCTGGTGAAAATGTCAAATTCAAAAACGGAGATGTAGTCATTGCATGTGAGGTCGATGGTGGACTTGAGGGCCATGGCCTCCAGGCCGGAACTGATTGGATGGAACTCATGAATAGACTGACGGAACATCTTCCAAGGCACGATGGTCCTTGGGCACCCAAAAAACAAACAAACAAACAAACAAACAAACACAAAAAAATAAGAAAAGGAACATTAGTTAGCAACTAAGCTAACCGGCTGAAAAAAAAGCAGGTCACTCTAAACCTACGATGAAGTATATGAAAGCTGTCAAACATTCTGTGGAACAATATGTAATTATTGGAAAAACAACATTAAGTCTCACTTGTCCCCAAAGGCACGCCTCCAGAACTCTGCAGCATCAGCCTTGGTGATGCGAAAATTATCACCCTGAAACAGGCCGTTTGGAAAAATCGCCTTCAGCTCTGCCAGCATGTGGCTGAAGATCAAAGACAGCTTGGTGAGGTTCCTCCTATGAAAGCAGTGAATAGAAAAGGTGAAAAAAAAAAACAAGCACAGCAACAATGCCAAAGCATTGGTGTTTCAAATACAATTTTGTAGTGCAGTAAAAAAAAAAAAATCATTAAAAAAATATAAGTTGCTCCCTCCACGCAAAATGCAAAAGGGATCAAATTGGATTACACAGTAATCATCAGGGTTTTTCTTGCATTCAAAATTGTGTGGCATTCGGTTTCAGCTAATTTTGCGGCGCCCCAAACCAGGCCGACTGACATCGCTCAACACCACATCGAGCTCACACTGTGCTGATTTGAGCGATTGATGTCCCTCACCACGAGGAGGAGGAGGGCTACATCAATAGCAGTACACAAGAAAGATCTGAAGCCAATCTACCAAAGACAATGATTTCATTGCTTGATAGCAGGATTACTTTTATTTGGACTCTACATACAAACTATGTATAAAAAAACTAAAAAAAACACATTTAGAGCCCCTCCAAAAGCTAACACAGAAATGAAAAGATTCCTGAGCAAGACAGAAGTGAAGAAACGCGACAAAATGATGCAAAAGAAAAGGCTGGAGCAGAAGAAAGAATGCAGTGCTGGCCAAGTAGCAGACAGAGGCATTAGAGGAGTGATGCTGAAGGACCCCTGATTTATGAACACAGGCACACAACCAGAATGTGTGTGGACGCGGGGTGTCAAGAATTGACATGCCGGACAGCAACAGTAGTAAAAAGGCCAGCCACACTGCAGCTGTGGCACTCTACACTGTGTACCCTATGCATGAAGGAGTGCTGAAAAGAGAAAATGTTCCCTTAGGATACCGTTAGGGTAAGGTGTCAAATAATTAAGCTGTGTTTTTGCAAATTGGCGTTTTCATGTTTATTATGTTTGTTAAAGTCATTATAAGTGCCTTGCATGCTGGGTCCGAGAGGACAGTAATTTCATCTGTGCTGTATGTCATGCATATTAGCATATTTGGATTGGATTGGATATGCCTTTATTAGTCTCACAGTGGAGAAATTTACATTTCACAGCAGCAAAGTGATGAAAGGAATGGAAGTAGAAAAACAAAATACATGAGCTGCTGGAAAGGCAGCCATGCCGACTATGCAAATTGCCAAACGAACGTTCGTTTGGCAATTTGCATAGTCGGCACGGCAGCCAATCAGAAGCCTGTTTCATGCTTCGGACTATACCGTGACTGAAAAGTGTACTTGAAAGTTTTGAAGGCTTAGAAAGAGGAGTTCACGTCGCTTGTAGTGGTTTGCATGTAGCTTTTGCTTTATTGAATAAAAAAAAAAAAATAAAGAAGTTGTCGGCCACCTGGGCCGAGACGTTTTGAAAGTTGTACGCCCAATGTGAAAGATGTACGCGCCGGGCCTCCGGGCAGACATTACCTCAAACACTGGTTATAGTATTTGTTTTGCATTGATGATGACTTCAACTCTGCTCCAAAGCTAAATTGTGGCAGCGTTTCTCGGGACCTTGATACCTCTGCTACAAACCATGGGTATGCTAACAAGTACTGAAGTGCATTATTCAAGTTTTCCGATTATCAAAAAAATACAATAAAAATCGCATCCCTCCCAGGCATCTCCATCCTACAAAAGCATCTCTGTAATCAGTGTTTGTCCTACCCCCTGCAACTGTTGCTGTTATCCAAGAAGCTGTGCCAACATGGACCATGCCGTCACACAAAAGAGTCACATTTGATCGCCATGTTTCATCCCTCCCTGGCGGCCACCACAGCAAAGGCTTATTTTTTTTTTCTGAACACTAGGTTATTGTTAACCCCCGCCACCAAGCTATCTGACTTCTGACCCTGCAGCTGGCTGCTCCCTTCCTGTTTCCTGTTGGCTGTGATAAAGTAGTTCAGCTCATCAGCCAGAATCCTACTGTGCGAATAGAGCGCAGAACAGCAGCAAAGGTCACCCTTTACAGAATGAACGTCTGTCTGGATTTCTGGAAGTAGCACAAATGTCATCTTGGAGCTGTATCATATATCTTTGCTTTTCAAATCTAGGAGGGACAATATGATGTCAAAGGCTTGGACGAGGTATACTTAGTATTGTTTACAAGACAATTTAAGTCACTCAGAAACGCACGCGAGGCGATGGAAGCTCATAATCAAGAACAGCGATTCATGAGTTTTCAATGCAAAATACAAACAGAGACCACCCCAACAGTAATGGTGACAAAATGATATGGTTTCCCATTGGATCATTCTTTTATAAGTCCATTCGAGTGAAACACAGGTGGAGCACATGCTTCAAATGCATCCCAATTATCCTGCAGTCATCACTTAAGAAATTCAAATCAACAAAACTGGCTTGGTGACAGATCTCCATCGGGAAAATAGCACTCAATATGGTGCACTTCAGTATTGATCCAACCACACAACTCCACAAGCAAGCGGCGAAATGATCAGCCTGCTATAATTTCCTGACCAACTTCTACTTATTGTATTGTAACTTTCATTTGTCTTAACCTGCAAGTTGAAAACCCCTTATTACAGACCAGTTTTGAAAATGTTTGCTGCCGTGCATAATCCTCTCAATAATTAGTTCTACACAGTGTTTGCACATTTTTTAGCTCATTTGCCTGCATTTGATTAAGAGGAGCTGAATGTTCACTGCAGGGGAGAGAAGGCAGTGGACTGTGTGTTACCAACTTCAGAGTAGGATGAAAAACTCAGTGCCATCTAAATCACGATATACTGCGAATTATGTCTGCGAGTCTTGGAACCTATAAATGAGGTGATGAAAACATCTTTAAAGTGTGAACTGTTCAATTTGTGCTCATGCACTAAAAACAGCCTTTGATATCCTTCTGGTGAACTCACAAGAAGCAGTCTGAGAAGAATCACTGTTATGGAAGCACAAGCAGACTGGCAGCCTTATTTTTATTATTGAGCTGTGTCTCTGCAGATAGAAATGTCCAACAACACACTCCGTTTGAGTCAAATGAAAAATGCGGTGGGGTGTGAAAAACACAACTGTGGCAGTGTTTTTGCCCAACTATTCTTCTTCGAAGGATACAGATAAGATGATACTGCATGACCGATTATTTGGTGTGTCGCACAATCGGGAATCAATTTCACTCACCTCCACAATTCGATGATTGAAATGCTAAAGTAATACAGATTGTTCAAAATAATGCGTGACTAAGAAGTGCGCGAAATGTAATTTTCAGCTTAAGACAACACATGCAGAGAAAATCACGATGGATGGTCGTCACCAACGTCGCAGTGAGATCCACAAAGTTCATTTTAATAAAGAAGCAGGTGTATGTAAAAATTTTGGCTTCTCCAATGTCGACAGTGGAAGAAAACTGCAAAGGAGCCATGGCATATGGAAGCTGTGTCGCACTAAAATAAAATATTTTGGCAAAACAAAAATGTAAGCCGATTCCACCCTAAGGAACAGTCTGGTAGACAGCTGGCCATTGCTGCTACGGGTACGCGTAACGTTACAGACCAGAAAACGATAGAGAAAGCAAATTTTAAAGTTGCCAGCCTTATCGGAAAAGGCGAAACAAATTACAAAGGCCATCTGGGCATTTATTGTCAAGGATTTATGTCCTTATTCTGACGATGGAAAAGAAGGGATTTCGATCACTGCTATGTACGTTGGAACCCAGCTACACCATACTAT
Source organism: Hippocampus bargibanti (assembly GCF_051943395.1). Taxonomy (NCBI): domain Eukaryota; kingdom Metazoa; phylum Chordata; class Actinopteri; order Syngnathiformes; family Syngnathidae; genus Hippocampus; species Hippocampus bargibanti. Next base: position 14,020,364 of record NC_142747.1, read on the forward strand.
CCTGACATTATTTTACCAACACATCAAAGACGACATGCCACAAGCAAACTAAAACAAGTCAGCAGGAATCAATTATTTAATTAAAAATCTTCACTGTAAATTTCAAGTGCATATTTGTGCAACAACATGTCATACTGACTTGCTAAGATTAACAGATACCCATTTCGTCTGTCTTGTTTTCAGCTTGTACCAATGGGTGGTCGAGTAAAATGACATGTTTAAACAAAGCTCACAATATCTACATAATCAGTTTCATATTTGCTCATTTCATTCAAAAGCAAAGACTCATTCCGGTATTCATCATCTGATCAACACATCGGGTCCCGAAGGCAACGAAGCTATCAAATAAATAAATATCACATTTTGTCATCTCACCCAGGAGCAGAAGCAGCAACTACCGAAGCGCCACAGCAGTAACAAAAGGAAATTAGCCAAGACAACGAGGGAGTAATAGTGAATTGTCTTCACATCTGGGAAATTCCCAATTAATCCTGCAGAAACTTTGAATCGATTCCAACTCCTCAGAGTATTTTAGTGGCCTTTTGTGAGAATTGGGCTCATCCCGTGCTAATTGCACTTAGACACATCACTGCACAAAACAGCACGCCAAAGCACCAAGCTTCATACTAAGCGCAGCATGTGATAGTTGCGTGTGCAGTAGACGGTGGAGATTGGGAGGCACAAAGAGTGGCAGCATCTGTTATTGAGAGACAGTTCTTTGCCCGACTACATGGTGACTTCCTCCAACCACAACAACACTCAACTCATTTTGTTTCATCCTGAGAGCACACAAAAGGCTACAAGTAACTCCTCTCTGCGTGCCAGCATCGTCACAATTATTTCTTCCACCTTTTGTATCAGAAAGGCTTCAACACCAATGATTTGGAAAACTTCACCGGCGGAAATCAAAGAGACTTCATGGCATGCACTCACCTGGGTTGCGAGTTCTCCTCATACATGCGTTCCTTGCCCTCCTTGAATAAACTGATGGTTTGCTTCGTCTTCTTGGTCAAATTCTCCATGAAGACTCGAAAATACTCATTTTCACCCAGGGTTTCCATTTTGCCCTCGTAGCGTGACAAAACCGTGCGGAGGTGCTGGTATGTATCTGGCAACAGGTCCAGGATGTAAGGGGGGCTGTTCTTCAGAGCCAATTTGGGGTTTTGGCACAGGCGCACCACCTGCAAAAGTGGAGACAATGTGGCAGAAATATGTGTTCAGACAAAAAGGAGGAACAGAAGAAAATTATAATCAAGCAATCAAAGAAATTTCACGCTGCATTTTGCTTCAAGGCTTTATTTATATCCGTTTCAGAAAGTTACATAATTTAAGTTTTTTCATACCAAGAACACACGGGCACGTACAGAGTATTCTGTGTGTGTGCGTCACAACAGAGGACATTGAGAGTGGAACATTTTAACAGACTACTACAACCCATAAAAGCTCGGAGCGTTTATAACAGGGGTGTCAAAGTCATTTTTTTGCCGCGGGCCACATTGTAGTAATGGTTTCCTCTCGAGGGCCGTTATGAATTTGGGGAAGCCATTAGAATGTTTAAATCCCTTCAAATATTACATATAGAGCACACAGCAAATTAATAAATAACTCGTTTTCAAATCTGAAGTCAAGAATAATGACTTTTATTGTGGTTGACATCCAAAAATATGAAATTTTGGCTCAGATTTTAGCAATCATCATGGAATTCAACAAGTTTGATTTGCTTTTGCGGGCCGAAAAAATGATGTGGCTGGCCGGATTTGGCCCGCGGGCCTTGACTTTGACACCTGTGGTTTATAATAACGACTCCTCTAGCACAGTGAATATCAATGAGTGCGCCCCTTATAGGTGCAACGCAATTTATCACTGTTGCACAGTGCTTCCTCTCATGACCAAACAATAAGTCTCAGGAAGAGGCCAATAGAAATGCCGCTTTCGTGCATGGCACAATTAACAAGCGCTCTGAATCCAATTGTTGCCATTTATCACGAATTGCATGCAGCCTTGTTTGAGTCTACAATACATAAACCATAACTGTTAAGATGACCAAACTCAGTTTCAAAATGTAATCATTCACTTCTGGAACCTCACAATTAATCATTGATATTACATAAAATAACTTTGTAATTGATGAACCAAGAGATAATCTTTCATCTGGTAGTTTGTTGTCTCATCCATAGTCATTTATCAACTAAACATTGTGGTCGCATATGACCAATGAACTGCGTATACTTGCGGTCATTCTGACGAATAAACCTTTTGTTTCACCGACCTCATTTTACTTCTGCAATGTGACTCACAGTTGATCATCAAAAAAGTGCTACAAAACAGACAGAATGAAATATTTTTTCCTCAAACTGCAGCTGGACAGATTACCATGATGCAACTACTGTAGGTTATTTCAGCAAGCCATCATAGTTGTGTGAGAACAAATTGCTGACCATCAAAAAACAATCACATCAAGAGCTGATATAGAGGAAGTGTGACACATTGAGCACCAACCTGATATTAGTATCAGGACATGGCTCAAAAAACGAAAACACAACAATTCATTACAAACATGAAACTCCAAATGAATGAACTCAGTTGTTTTAATTCACCATTTATGCACTTGTGGCATCACTACAGAGAGAGGCATAATTAATTTACCAAAGACTTTAAATAATTCTGTAGACTATACGGATGAATTTAATTTTGTCTGAAAGCAACGAAAAATGCTAACTTGTATTTTGATTTTATACATTTTAAAGGTTACTACATTGGGGCAATTTAACGGCTGCCAATTCAAGCTGAGGAACAGATGAGAACCACGCTGAACTTTAATATGCCTCAGCTGTAAACAAGCAAGAACATGCGTGTGCGTTTCTGCAAGATTCAGACTGTTTCTGGAAAACATACCATATGTCTATCAAAATGAAAAGTGGTGAGGGTGGGGTAGTTGTACAAAACAAAACAATATGATTTTGCTGAGACACTTTCAAAACCAAGGGTATTTACAAGCAGGGGCCCCAGTAACAGTTTTAGTAGTATAGTTGCTTGTCAAACAGAACAACAGTTTACAGGGCACCATCGATAAGATCCTCAAGCTTCTTGTTGAACATTTTGACCATGCCATCTCTGATCCACTGGTGAAGGGCCACTTTGATTCTCTCCGCTTCCATTGACAAGACACATTCTCACACCACATGCTCAGCATTGCACAGTGCCTCCGGAAGTACAACATATGAGTCAAACAGTAACGGAAGAGAATCACACACACAATACAGTCTGTTCATAACCAAGTTTACGACGGCAGTTAGCTTCCCACATTTCTTTGTAACGAAAGCATTTTTCTACTTTGTATTAAAAATGTGGTTGTAATAATGAAGTTTACATTAAGGTGTTTGTTGTAAGCGAAGTTGGCAAATAGAAAATGAACTATGTGAAATCAGGGCTTAGAAATGTGCATGTTAAAGCGGTGAAAACTAAAATGGGGTACATTGAACGGAGGTTTGACTAAATATAATGCATTATCGTGCAATTCTGTTTTTGTCAGTTTCCCAGTAAAATCGGATGTGGCAGTGAACATATTAAAGCATGCACTTTCCCTCTTTTATTGGAGAATGATTCATTATCTACCAAGAGAATGATTCATTATCTACCAATCAATCCAGTGCTCACGTCTCAAAATTATATATACAATCCAAAGTAAAAAATACACTGACCTGTGCTGTTATACTGCGATGGCAGTTTGAAGGAAATACAAGTCAGATAAAATGTATTTATACAACCCTTAATCAGAAGGGTGGGTGTCGCAACCCAAAAGTTGACAAATATTAATGATACTATGCAAGTCTCAGTGTTTCATTTTGTTTAGGACACTAAGTTATTTCAAAACTAAGTTGGGGTAACCAAAACGAATGGCCATAAAGCAAACGATAATGATGTTGCTCTTGACAAAGGACTGGTTCACTTGAAGAGGAAGAGACACACAAGAGTGTCTTGTCTTCCTCTTCACGCTAATATTTGCAATGTGACGCTCACAGGAAACTAGAGGTCAAAATGCATGAATCCCCTCCAATCCCCCATCCCTCACAAATGAGTCCTCATTACAAAGTTGGCCCGTTGATTTATTTTTGTTTTGTACTATGATAAAGTGGTTCCTTAAAAAGCTTCTCAAACATATGCGCAGCATTTTAAACATTATCTCGAAAAGGGAGTGCAAGATAAACTTGCAGGTTTTCTATTGAAAATCATGGTGTGGAAATGTTGCAGCAAAAACAAAGGAATCGTCAGGACTGTGTACGGTGTGAAATATGCAATGCTGGTAAAAACATGTGCATAAAAAACGTTTCAAATGGAATCTAACAAACAATGCTGACGTTAAAAGTCACTAGATGTGTCGTCTTCTCAAAGAGCGAATAATAACAAGACCAAATTCTAAAGCAAATTAGCTAGCACGAGCTAGCCATGTCACCATCCAACTGATTAGCTTCACGTTAGCATCGTTAGCAGCTCACGAAGATTAGCCCTTATCGTTAACTGAGCTGCAGTTAGCTTAGCATCCGCGCTTCGGGAAAGTCGCTCTTGACCAACCTTATCCATCAGTTTCCAACACTTTTCCACCGTCTTTTTGTCCACGGCCCCGGGCTGGTGGTGCGAATGAAGGTGGTGGTGATGGTGGTGTGGCTGGAAGGCATCCTTCATCATGCCGATGAGCCCCCCGCCTTTCTTTAGGTTGCCTGCCATGTTGGGGCTCGGTGGCGGCTGAGAGGGGAGGGGAGTCCTCGTAGCCAGAGCCGCAGACAGGTGAGGCGCGGCGGGGGTCGAGGAAGGAGAGCTGGTGATCCAGCCGGCACCCCTGCTTGGCGAGGATAGAGCCTGTTTGTCAAATCCGAAGATTTCCTCTAACCCAGTGGGTTAGAGGAAGGGAGGGGGACTGTCGAGTAAAGGTTTACATCGGTAAACCGACCAGTTTGTGGAATAAAAAAAATCAAGTGAGACTAACACAACTCCGACGCCCAACGGCCAGCGTAAGGCGCGCTATGATCCGGCAAGCGACGGTGCTCCGTGCCTTCGCGTGTGGGTACAGGCGCAGCACAGCGGACTCGTTGGATAATGACACCGCTTCTCCGTTTTCTACTCGATTATAGGGATGCCATATCTCCCGATGACATCTCAGTTCTTTTTTGTCAGCGCCAGTTGATTTCTTTAAAGTGCGGCGATAGAGTAAACGCCCCGTGCACGCGAGCTTGGCGGAGAGGGCTCGCCGAAGTCTGTTGAGAGGAAGTAGAACCGTGGGCTGCCTGACGCCCAGAGACACACGAGGGAACAAGGCTAACTTAATTACGCAGAAAATTCAACATCGCCCAAAGTCGTCCCCTTAGCTGTGACGTATATATGCGCGACCCTTTCCTTTCCCGTTCGCTCCCCCTCCTCAAAGCCTGAAGATCTACGCCTTCGACGATGCTTTTTCGCACTGCCTGGATGTGATCGGAAGCACGTGACTAACAGTAAACTGAATTTTAATGTATTTTTTGGGTGGGAGGGGGGGTTAAAACGAAACTTTCAATTCTCGTGTATGGCGTCTTGCCCGTTGCTGACAACCGGGCGGGTCTCGTTTAAACCCCTAAAGTGGGTGTGTGAGTCACGACAATAGTAACGGGTTGGCTCATGCTGCCATGACAATGATTGGTCACCAAAGAAGTCAATCAATTACAGTTATGCCTGATGTGTCACCATGGCAACCGATGCAGAGGGAACTGTGGCCTCAAGTTAAACTCCGAAGCAAAACAAAGAAAAGATTCAGAAAGAAATGAGTGACCATTGATTAAATTTGATCAAAAGGTTTCTTCAGCCATCATCTGTACTTCTTTGAAGGTGTCGGACATTTCGCTTCTTATCCAAGAAACTTCGTCAGCAAACTAAAGTCTTACTGGTAGTTTAGGCCCTATATATATATATATATATATGCCTACTGTCCAGACATGGTGGTGCCGGACTCTGCTATGATAGGTCCCTGCTCTCAGGTTGGGGGGAGCAGAGGACTACTACCGGTTTAATGAAGGATTTAGTTGTTTTATGAAAATCGCTTCTTTTACTCCCCTTTCAAACCATCTAAGCGAAAGAACATAGATGGTTTGAAAGGGGAGTAAAAGAAGCGATTTTCATAAAACAACTAAATCCTTCATTAAACCGGTTTGGTGGAGTGAGGTTCAATTTGGATCGTTCATACAGTAGCCTGCTTAGGCAACATAGGATTAGTAATACTGATGAGGTGATACCGGTCGAAATGGGGCAATCAGGCCAGTCGTTAGTCAGAGATTTTTTAGATTTTAGTTTTTTTTTTTAAATTGTTTTCAGTCAGAGGCATCTTAAAGGAATGAAGTTCTGTTTGTGATGTAATGTTGGGAACGATATGCCCTTTTCACAGTAAGTTCAGAGCATTGTCATCAAATGGTGAGTAGAGTTTTGCTTTTTTTAATGTTGCTGTGCCGATGAGCATTTGGTGCTTGGGAGCCATTTCCTGAACATCTTCATCTTTATTAAGTACATAGAGTTGCTTGTTCTGTAGCCACAAGGGGACACAAACCAGTCTCTTCTTGTACCAGTCCTAAGCCCGGATAAATACAGAGGGTTGTGTCAGGAAGAACATCCGACGTAAAAGCTTGGCCAAAACAAACATGTGAATTAAACCTCTGATGATGGAGGACACTGATTCGCTGTGGCGACCCCTTGAAGGGAAAAGCCCAAATGAAAAGAATAAATCAGACCAGTCCACAAAACGAGACAGCTGCTGTAGATTTCAAATGTCCCCATTGTGGAACTATCAAAGGCATTATTATTATTATTATTATTATTATTATTATTATTATTATTATTATTACCTTTATGGACAGAATTTCTCGGCGCAGCCGAATTAAGCGTTGAAGGTTTCCGTTTTGGTGGCATCAGTATAGCATCTCTACTTTTTGCAAATGATGTGGTACTTCAAGTGGAGCTCTCCAACTCTCTCTCGAGCGTTTCGCAGCCGAATGTGAAGCGGCTGGGATGAGAATCAGCACCTCCAAATCTGAGACAATGGTTCTCAGTCAGAAAAGGGTGGAGTGCCCTTTCCGGGTCGGGGAGGAGATTTTGCCTCAAGTGGAGGAGTTTAAGTATCTAGGAGTCTTGTGCACGAATGAGGGTGTGAGGGAGCGAGAGGTGGACAGGCGGATCGGTGCGGCGTCTGCTGTGATGCGGACTTTATACCGATCTGTTGTGGTGAAGAAGGAGCTGAGCCAAAAAGCAAAGCTCTCAATTTACCGGTCGATCTACATCCTAACCCTCATCTATGGTCACGAGCTATGGGATGTGTCCGAAAGAACGAGATCCCGGATGCAAGCGTCCGAAATGAGCTTTCCCCGTAAGGCAGGGGTGTCAAAGTCATTTTTTGCCGCGGGCCACATTGTAGTTATGGTTTCCTCTCGAGGGCCGTTATGAATTTGGGGAACCCATTAGAATGTTTAAATCCCTTCAAATATTACATATAGAGCACACAGCAAATTAATGAATAACTCGTTTTCAAATCTCAAGTCAAGAATAATGACTTTTATTTTGGTTGACATCCAAAAATATGAAATTTTGGCTCAGATTTTAGCAATCGTCATGGAATTTAACAAGTTTGATTTGCTTTCGCGGGCCGAAAAAAATGATGTGGCGGGCCGGTATTGGCCTGCGGGCCTTGACTTTGACACCTGTGCCGTAAGGTGTCCGGGCTCTCCTTTAGAGATAAGGTGAGAAGCTCAGTCATCCGGGAGGGGCTCAGAGTCGAGCCGCTTCTCCTCCACATAGAGAGGAGCCAGATGAGGTGGCTCGGGCATCTGATTAGGATGCCCACTGGACGCCTCCCTGTTGACGTGTTCCGAGCATTCCCCACTGGCAGGAGACCCCGGGGACCACCCATGACATGCAGGAGAGACTATGTATCCCAGCTAGCCTGGGAACGCCTCGGGATCCGCCAAGACGGGTTAGAAGAAGTGGCTGGGGAGAGGGAAGTCTGGGCTTCCCTACTGAAGCTGCTGCCCCCGCGACCCGACCCCGGATAAGCGGCAGAAGATGGATGGATGGAGATTATTATTATTATTAGTAATCATAATACATAGGTTCTATAGGTTTCTTTCATGTAAATTTCTCCAACGAAGACTCCAAATTGTTCTTGTTCTTTGATGTGAAAGACCTTTTTTCCCCTTGTCTATATGCGCCTTATGTGGCAACTGTCCCGCGTATGGCTGCCGCTGCTCACCCGCGGAAAGAAAAAAAATCCTGTGACTGTAAAGTGTCCTTGAGAGTTTTGAAAGGTGCTTATAAATGAAATGTATTATTAGTATTATTATTATTATTATTAACTGTATATTTTTTTAGGTTTCATTCACAAATTATGCAAAATGCAGGTTAATACAAGCAGCAAGTGTTGGGATACAAACACATCAGATGTGATATTTATTAATGGCCACAAGAGGTCACCATCTTATTGTTCCTAGAAATTGGCCTAACCGGAAGCGAAGAAAGGCACATTTATTTGCCCAAGCATTCCGTTCAAACGCCGAATTACACATTCTCCTATCAAAATACACAACTTTTGACTCCAATTGTGTAATAACCACTTATTGAAGAAGATACTCATTACTGTAGTTGTAGTGTCGTGTATGAGCACATTCAGATACAGTTCATCAGAGATCCTCTGTGGTAATGGTATCACTCGTAGTGTCACCGAATTCAACATTCAAACGGTGCATAATGTTATATAGTACCTTGCAATAATATGCAATACTTTTTAGAACTAAAACGTCGGACTCGCTTTTGATGAGCACTACCACAGTACTGTATTTTAATATTGATCGTTATTGTTGTACTGTACTTGGTGAGGTGTTTATATTTGGCACATAGTGTATTGGAAACTGGCTGTGCGGCACAAGTCTTAGAGTTCTCAGACTGCAATTTTTATGTTATCCTATATTTGTTTGTCCACTTTTTACCTGACTCTGTAATGTTGTAAGCCAATTTTCAAAGCCGATATACATCAATATAATGAATTTGGAATGTTTCTTTTTGTGTTCATTTTAATTTTTGATATTCTGTTTTACATTTCTGGGACAGCATAGGTCCCCCCATGTAAATAGCAAAGATAACACATTGTAAAATTATCATTATTATTATTCATTCCCTTCTGGGTAAATGATATGCGGAAATGGGGTGCAAAGTGCGTTTTCCATCCATTTTTTGGGAACAAAAATGAATACACACATGAGCATCTCCCACCCAAGATGTGGGGTACACACAGGAATAGTTGCCAGTCAATTGGACTTTTATAAAATAGTGATCCATCCATCTATTTATTTATTTATTTATTAATTTATTTATTGTCGCCAGTCAAGTGCACTTTTATAAAATTTGTATTTATTTATCTATTTATTTATTTATTTATGTGTTTGTTCGTTCGTTTGTTTATATGGTGGTAGAATTGTGGTTGTAAGCACAGATTGTAAGACTTGGCCACATTTCTGTTAGAGCATGATACTTGATTGATTTTGGGATTTCAGAATTTGTGCAGAATTCACACCCATGATGCTGGAAATTAGTCCAGGTATGAACTTTGTTTTGTTTGTTTAAGTCACACATTTTATTTCCTCAAAGCTCTCGAGACAACATGCCCCAATTAACCAACCAAGTGTGTTATCTGCTTGATTCAACACCACACTTCAAATTGGCACTTCTCCAACCCCTTGAAGGGGGAAAATAACAAGTGTGTAATCATCTGTGATATGAGTTATACCACCATGCATCTTGGATGTTTTGAGCACTACACACGGGGACTGTGAAGCTAAAGTTTATGGTAAGGTGTGAAGAAAATTTGCTGTTGTATGCAGCTGTGAAAAATCAAACAATCAAACAACCAGTCAAAAGACAGAATTTTGCTGTCTTGTCCACAGAACGACTTTAAAAAAGGACCTGTCATAGTAACGTAGAAAAATGTTGCATTTTATATTGTATGGCGGTACCTTGAGATACAAATGTAATTTGTTCCATGACCACACTCATAGCAAAATATATTAGAATCCCACATTATATTTCTCCATTAAAGTCAATTGGAACATCAATCTGTTCCAGCTGCCCCAAACACCCATTTCGTCATGCCTTTTTTAAATAAGAAAAACATCACTTAATAATAATGTACTTTTTGAATTACACTGTCATAACCAAACTAAATAGTGTGTCTATAAATAAACAGTTGAATTGTGTTTTTTATGTTTTATTTATTTATTTTTTTCACTGTTTGGTAAATATAAGTTGAGTTTAGATCACTGCCACCATAAATGCTTTCAATTATTTTTGACACTTTAGCTCGCAAAACAAAACAAGCCAACTAAAACAACAACAAAAAAGGGCCGAACAAGAGCTTGCATCTTGATGGACTTCAAAGTCTGGTCAATCATAACTCAATGCACCTCTGTCTATTAATTTCCCAAAATTTCCAAATGAGTATTTGCAAAGTATCATTTATTATGTGTCATATTTAAAGTGTATTATAAAAGTGCCTTGCATCAACGCAAGCCTCCAACTAACCTGCAGTTGAGTAAATAAATCCCTCAGTTCACATTTTGTCAGTCTCCCGATTAAATTTGTGTGAGGACATGTACACAACATATCTGAGTGCCCTCTTTCAAGATGTCTTGTTTAGGGCACAGCCCCTGATTTCTTCAGACTGATATATTCTCAAGTTTATGTTTTGCAGAAATGAATGCATGAAAATGTCAAAGCGAGTTGGCCGATGCAAACTGAAAGGGTCCTCGGGCTTTGCACAATCTATCAGATTGAATTCAAGTTGAAGAGCCTTGACATTTAACAGAACACATGTCAGCTGCTCATATAACTATATAAAAACATTCTCCCTTTACTGTGGACCGATTTATTTGTTTATGCTGCTGTGTTGTAGTCATATAATTTTTTTGTTGGCCTCAAGTCATTCATGAATATTTTCTCTGTGTGTGTTTACAGTGAGATGAGAGGTCACATGGAGGTGAAGAAAAGTCCTAGTAAATATGACACAGAGTCAAAGATTTCAGACAAGATACAAAGGCACAGACAGAGATGTGTACTGTATGCGTGGAATATTTGAAGTATTCAAAAGAAGAAACACTTGGATGGATCATCAACCCATTATTTATGAAAACAAGTCCCAAAACATCAAAAAGAGCTCAGGTAGTTCTTTTCTAACTTCGGTCAGCATCTCGTAACATATCTGATTAAAAAAAAGGAATTTGTTTCATATTTTTTTCCCCCCGATAACAATAGAACAACAATAATCAGTACTGGTAATCCAACAGAGTACATGAATAATTTAAAAAGATGGGGAATGAAAGGAACAGCACACTGAGACTTGAAAATACTGCATAGTACAAATGACCCATGGCTGTTCGTCCTTTGTACGTCCTGTTCGGAGCAGTACCGAGGGCCGACGTGAGACAGAATCACCAGTTTTTCCAATAGCAGGAAAAAGACAAATCGCCCTAGGAGATCCCCAAAAAAGATGAGTCAGTTCCTTGATCCTGCATCAGATGATCCAGTGACAAAGCATCATCTGACCAGGAAGGCCAAACGTCTGTAGGATGCATGTTATTCAGGTTCGCTGCTATTTGTTGTCTTGTCCCACTCTATGCTCTCCTCACTGGGCGTAGGAGACGGCAAGGCGCCGGTTGCGCCTCCAGGACGCATCCTGAGCCCCTGGAAGCGTCTACACTCGGGGCAAATACGGATGTGGCTGCAGCCTCTGGCCACCAACGCGGCTTCCTGAGCCAGTCTGTAGGAAAGCGGCTCGGGCACTCCCGTGCCTGTACACAGCTTGCCATTGGCAAGGCCCACGGTGGCTGCCTGCGCCCGGCGCTCTTCCTGAGGGAGTGGTGGCGGCCGTGTGACCGACGATGTCCGGCGGCGTCTCACCTGCAGGCTGTCGTGACATAGGATGATGCCCTGCAGCTCGCGCAGCATCTCCTCGCACACAGACTGCTGAAACGCAACCAAAGGAAGAGGCAAATAAGAGGGGATGAGAGATGGAAAGAAAGGCAGAGAGGGCACACTGATCAAACATTAGATATTTGATGCTTGTCAATGCCGCAAAGCTGTGATTGAAAAAGAAACTTGCCAGTCAATGATCATATTGCAGGCACACTTTTAGTAGTCTCAGTTTTATACACTAGAACAAATTAAATAAATCAATGAGCCCTAAATCGATCAGTGAGTGAAAATACAGTGTGGTCATAGGCCATTTCTCCTGGCGGACATACGCTTTAACAGAAATTAATTCATGTCAGGTTTTGGATCAGTTCAGCATGTATGATTTTTCACCAGAAATCAGACACTTTTAAAAATTTTTGGTATCTAGCTGGTCAGAGGGTTGCTGTCCACGTCAATGCAGTTCCGGCCAGACGTCTGAAGTGTGCAATAAATCAAACTAGTACTTAAACGCGGCAGCCGTGTCATTCCTTGATTAGCCTAAAATGGCTTCTCCGATTTTTCTTGTCATCTGTTTTATGTTTGGGAGTACTCTATTATCTGTGTCACAAACACCTTATTTGCCATGCTACACATGATGTTTACTGACTTAGGAGCAATTACACAATGTAGTAGCTAGCCAAGGCTGTTGCTAGCTAGCTAGCTGCTTCAACTGTATATAAGCAGCACAGCGCTTCCCTTGAGTCTGAATACCCCTTATAGGTAAAGTGAATTTAGCAAAGCTATTTTTTAATCCATCACAGTGATTCTCCTTCTACTTTATTTTGGCAGTTTTCTATGTGTGTCTCAGTTTTGCTTTTCAAACTGTATTGATGGGGTGCATAATAATAATAATAATAATAATAATAATAATATCGATGAGAAGGTTTCTTCAGCCGTCATCTGTACAAAAGTGTTTTTTTTGTACAGATGACGGCTGAAGAAACCTTCTCATCGATGGACCACTCCTGGACCACTCCTGTACGACTGAGAGCTTACACAGACGAATAATAATAATAATAATAATAATAATAATAATACATTTAATTTCTAAGCGTCTTTCAAAACTCTAAAGGTCACAACAGTCACAGGATCAGTTTTTCTGTGGGTGAGCAGCAGCAGCCACACGCGCCAGCGTTCACTCAACCCGGAAGTCACTCAAATAGATACAAAGCTAGCTATCTTGCTAATAGAGAGCCAATAGATAGCAAATAGATAGCCAGCTAAGTAGCGAGCTAGATAGGCAGCCAGGTAGCGAGCCAGCTCGGTAGCTAGGTAGATAGCCATGTCACTTTTCGGGACGTACAATTTCAGCTGCCTTCAACATGCATCGGTTATCATGACCCACAAACTGCGCAAGGGCTTATTTTGAGCCTTATTTCACAATATTCAGATCATGAGGTGAAGCACTGGTCTATGTTGTTCAAAGAAGAAGAACTCACAAGTCACCGTTTGACTTTCACAAACCGTATGTTTATTGAAGTAAAGTCACAATGTCAAGACCATTTAAAAAAAAAGACATTCATTAAGTACCATTTGAAAGGCATGACATCAGAAAGAGACTGAACCAACGTCTTTGCACATCTCGCTGAGACGAATCAAACAGATAAGCTTAGCGTTTGTCGCGTTAGTGTCATAGAAGGCAAACTGAGAGCTGTTAGAATGTTTCAATTTGAGACGAGGCTACATTCAACTGACACCCTGATTAAGTCCACAATATTAGTGTATAGCAGCGAGGAATAAACACTTTATATAGAACGTCTGCTACACTATGAAATGACTTCTGTACAAGGTACAATGTTGGCCTGATGACGTGCACACCGTGGAGGCCATTGAATAGGCCTGCTTGGATTTTGAGGTTAATCATGACATCTGTCATCGATGAATAAGCTGTGATTGTCAGCACCATTAATGCACTAAGAGACCTGACTGCATTCGGTATGACATACTACTTGAAACATTGTACTGTATCTTCAAGACTACAGTGACACACACACACACACACGCACGCACGCACGCACGCACGCACGCACGCACGCACGCACGCACGCACGCACGCACACACACACACACACACACACACACACACACACACACACACACACACACACACACACACACGCACACACACACGCACGCACGCACGCACGCACACACACTACTTTGAGGTAAATTCGGTTTTGCGCTCGTAGCGTCTGGAAGCAGATCCCGACTAATGGTCAGACCTGTTCAGTGCGACGGGAGCCTGGCAGCCCCTCGGGGGTGCGGGTGCCAAGGTGGATACAGGGATAGGAAGCAGATGCAGGTTACATAGGCCTCTCTCACCTCGCTTCCTGGCGCGTGCCTCAACATCCACATAAACTCCAGCACCGCCATGAAGATGGCCACAAGTAGGCCACACACCAGCACCACGAAGATACCACCAATGTTCTCCATGCCCAGACCTTTGGGGGAGAAGCAGAAAGCCAGTATTGCTCGGTCAATGAAATGTATCATTTGAGAAAGATGATAAACAAGACAAGAACCTTTGGCACGGTGGTCCTCTTCCTTTGGACACTTGCCGCCATCCCACCATTTTCTCTTCAGGATCTCCAATCGATTGTCCTCCTGAAGCTTGAGGATGGCCAGGTCAAACTCATCACGGTATACAGAGCCTGCGGTCAAAAATTTGCCAAAGCCCTTCAGACATACAAATGTATATTGGGATACCTGGGGTTTTCATGGTGATACCATCAGGATTACATATGATATTTTGGCATTTTTAATTGCAATTTGTTTTTATTTCCTTTGGATTAAAAAACAGTTGCTTCTATTTAGGTGCTTCTATTTTGGAGCAGGTTTGATAATTTTTCTTTAAATTTTTGTTCAATTTTTATTCGTTTTAGCATTAGTTCTATACAATACAATACCTATTGATTTATCTTGCGCTTTAACTAGTTCGAGATCTAGTTTTAATAAACTGAATATTTTTCAAGTGTAAGTAAAAAAAAGTAATGAACAATGAAGTAATTTGAGGTGGCTACAAACAGCTTTTTCTAAAAAGAACTCTTCACTTTGTGCGCAAGTTCTGCTAGTTGAGAGGTGAGTTGAGTTCTTCGCCACCATCAAACACTCACTTGCAACTCAATGCAATAAAACAAATAACGGCTAATATCCGGAAATAAATCAAGACAGCATTTTACCTAATAATCCAATGCAACTTCAATTAACTCATTCGCTGTCAGACATGTGCAAAAATGTGTCCACTTCATCCGGTACCCACAGTATGTGTTCGTCCTCTTTGACAAGAGATGACCATCTTCACTGGTGGTGAAGATGATTTGCGAGAGTTGCGCAATGTTGTCTGCCTCACTCTCTTGTCCCAGCCCATCTGAATCCAGTGGCAATACAGAGTCAAGACGGCTGGGGATGGGTCGGGATGCAGTGGATGACCACAGTGGATGACCACAGTGGATGACCACAGTGTTCTACGCGTCTCACGGTGCCCTGCTTGCGCTCCACAACGCTTTGCTGGGCCCACCTTCATGCCCGTTGTACCAGTCTAGTGGTTTCTTCCTATATTGAGTTTTAGGACTACATAAACATTTAATGCAGCGTAAGAAAACTTAGACTCTCTTCTTTCATCAGAAAAAATACTTAATTCCTAAATTATATAGGTCTGTAGTTATATGACCTTGAGATGAGGGTGACTTTCCAAACTACAATGCAATACATACACATTGGTTTATACAGCGCTTTAACAACAGCTGAAGCTGGAACAAAGCGCTAACATAGAAAAAAAGGAAATCCTGCCCCCTGGTGGAAGGGAAAAACATTGCCAGAGGTCTGGCCAGCGTTTTATCGGCACCCCAGCAAGAAAAATCAAACCCCGTACAGTCGGGAACCAAATCCCGAATAAAATTGGGGAATAGCAGTGAATGAGTTAAATAAGGTTTTGCTGAAACACATTTCAATTATCCAAGAGGTGGATATTTTTTCGAGACAGACACACATCCATTCTTGAGAAGAATTTAAATAACTCACTTTTACTTTTATTGGTGTTTTTCCCCCGCCATTGACACCTCCGCTCAACATGCGATCAAAGTAGAAGCAACGGCAAGATATTTGAGTCTCTGAGCAAGCAGCAAGTCACATCTCACTAGGGAGCCACATTTCAAATGCTCTTATCTTGGCTTCTCCCATCAGAGCATGGTAAGAGACATTTTATTAAAGCATGTTTGATTTTGTCTCTGTCGTGCTTTTTATTTATTTTTTGCATCATCTCACCTACTAATAGCTTGCCTTTGCTGAGGCACTACTTTTCAAGGTAAGTTTTGACTAGAAATCCTCCAACTATTTCTCTAGCTTCTCAAGTTATGTTCACAGACCCGCAATAAACCAAAGAAATCCTATTCCCTACCGTCTCCCCTACTCACCCAGCGGCATTCCGATACCGTAGCCCTTGGTGTCGAGGAGTCCACCGATCTGCGTCAGGTTGCAGTTCCTTTGGCGATAGTACTCGTTCATGGTGCTCTCCAGCAGGTAGGCGTAGTTGGAATTGAGGACGCGAGCGATGCCCTCCTCTGTGCTCTTCACAAACACGCTGGGTTGCTTGGAGTGCATAAAGTTCCACATTCGTTGGTACGTCTGGTAGCGGGAGTTCTGCACAGCCATGACGGACACAGTCATGAGCAGATACATTTTGCCAGTGATGAAGACCAAGTGAACTTGTTGGATTTGTTATGCAATGGCCTTATTTTTATTAGAATCTCAAACGTTTGATCAAAATCAGTACATTGACGCCATTTTATGGCCTTTTGTTGCCACGCAACTATGTTGAAGTAGTTTTAATAACTGTATTTATGATAAATATACAGTGTTGGTGTTTTATGATCCTCAATTTTAAGCACCATTTTATAGCATCTTAACTCATTCACAATTGTATTCGAGAATTGAAAATATAACGTGCGGCGGCCCGGTAGTCGAGTGGTTAGCACACCGGCTTCACAGTGCAGAGGTCGCTGGTTCGCGTCCCGGTACGGCCTCCCTGTGTGGAGCTTGCATGCTCTCCCCGGGCCCGCGTGGGTCTTCTCCGGGTCCTCCGGTTTCCTCCCACACTCCAAAAACATGAATGGCAGGCAGATTGGACACTCCAAATTGTCCATAGGTGTGAGAGTGACTGTTGTATGTTTTTTGTGTGCCCTGCAATTGGCTGGAAACCAATTCAGGGTGTCGCCCGCCTCCTGCCCGAAGACAGCTGAGATAGGCTCCAGCGACCCTAATGAGGAATAAGCGGGACGGAAAATGGATGGATGGAGAATATAACGTAGAGCGCCATTCCCGAATTTGTTCGGGTGTTGTTTTTTCATGCTTGTGTGCCGATAAAGCGCTGGCCATGGCCTCTGGCTTTGTTACAGCTTCAGCTGTTGTTAAAGCACTATATAAACCAATATGTATGTATTGCATTTTATTTTGGACAGCCACCCTCATTTCATGCTCATATAACTCCAGACCCATATAATTTAGGAATTAACTTTTTTTCTGATGAAAAAAGAGAGTCTATGGTTTCTTACGCTGCATTGAATGTTTATGTAGTCCTAAAGCTCAATATTGTGTGGTTACTGGAATTCGAGTGACAATGACAGAAACCCAGGAACAGAGTGGACACAGTTTTGCACGTCTGGCAGTGAATGAGTTAAGTGAATTATAAAGTTGCTCAAGGTTAATTTCTTTGACATTATTTCCGCATTATGAGGCACCCTGGAGTATATGGAGCATATTCAATGAATGGCTTATTTTAAAACAGTTTTATAAGTGACATAAGAGTTACAATAGTGGCTACGGTTGCGTTATGCATCCATGAGATGGAACCACTCCGAGGGGAATACAATGAAATTAATTTATACAGAGCGCTTACTCCAACCGAGGTTTTACTGTACTACGTCTAATAAATTTGAATGATGAGAATATTGATTCATATATGAAGCACATAGGATTAGATGGCACACTGTCTGCTTTTGAGAAAAGTAAATGCTTTTAGGCAAGCTTTATATCTGGAGCTTTTTGCAGGAGCCATATCCATAGTGAATAGCAGAGGAACCTTTGATTTAATAACGGTGTTATATGTTAAATTATTTTACGATCTTTTCTCATGACTGTTGAATGACCGTGCACCAGATCAGTTTTACTGTATTACCACTGCTCCTTCTGTGAAATATTTGGACCGACTTGACTTCAAGTGACTCCTTCCAGCAGCAGGAACACATTCAGTGCACATTGTCTTACTTTATGGGCAAGTTCTCTTTCCTCTGCTCTTCTCACAGGACACATTGTTCACTTAGCATTGGAACTTGCCCTCCTCTTTCTTTGAGCTTGTCTGCGGCGACATAATTAACAGTCCAGTGGGCTGTAAAGCAAACAGGGACGAAGCCACCAGTCTAATGTATATTATTAGTTCGCTCAATATCATTCTTGTTTGCCTCACTTCCCCTGTCACATATTCATCATACTCTATTGCCAGTGTTTTTCATGTTTTTTTAAAGGTCATGGTGGTTGCTTCACTTGTGACCTGCATCTTGGCTTCCGAGGATAAAGCTCTTGAGTGGTTATGGTCAAGGAGGCAGGAAACATGTGATTAGCGCAAGACAGGAAGGTGACCAGGGGATAACATCGCCAATGACCCATTGATTGAGGTCTCTTCTGTCAGACTGCATGTTTTTATTGACTGAGCACCTAAACAATCTATCAAAAACAATGATGTGTGTGAGCCCTGACCTGAAAGAAGGTCATGGTGGAGCCGCCGTGCATGGTGCCATACTCGATTGCCGTCTGATCCGCCAGGTCATCGACGGACTCAATGGGCACCTCCATCCTCTGAACGGTAAGGAAGGCGGCCAGGTTGGCGGTGTACGACGAGATGATGATTAATGTGAACGCCCACCTACGCATGGGAGAGGAAAGCATATCGATGTTTTGATGCAAATGAGCAGACAGTTGTATGGAGAGCGAATGAGAGGCAGGAGCTATACAATAAAGGCACATCTGAGACGATAAGACGTTGCAGCGGTGTTCATGAGGAGGGCATGGATGAAGATAATAATGTCATAAATCCTATATATTTTACCCCAACCTGCATATATTGATATCTCTATAATCCTGATGAATGTATGCAGCCCTTGTTTAACTCATTTACTACCATTCACAAATGTATTCGGTAATTGAAAATATGACGTAGAGCGCCGTTACCGAATTTGTTCAGGGTTTTTTTCTTTTCATGCTTGAGTGCAGATAAAGCGCTGGCCCTGACCTCTGGCAATGCTTTTTTTCTTTTCCACAAGGGGGAAGCAATTTCCTTCTTTCCATGTGAGCGCTTTGTTCCAGCTTCAGCTGTTGTTCAAGCGCCACATAAACCAAAATATATAAAATATATAAAATATATATATATACACAATATGCAATATGCATATTCTTCTTCTTCTTCTTCTTCTTATTATTATTATTATTATTCTTATTATTATTATTATTATTATTATTCTTATTATTATTATGGCATTGTATTTTGGACAGCCGCCCTCATTTCAAGCTCATATAACTCCAGACAATATTATTTAGGAATTCACTCTTTTTTTCTGATGAAAGAAGAGAGTCTAAGGTTTCTAACGCTGTACTGAGTTTTTATGTAGCCCTAAAACCCAATATTCTGTGAGTCCTGGAATTCAAGTGACAGTGACAAAAACCCTGGCCGTGTAGGGGACACATTTTTGTAAATGTCTGGCAGTCTGTGTGCGAAATGTGGCAGTGAATGAGTTAAAAATGTAATTGAATGTATTTTTTTAAGAAACGGTTTGTGCCATGACATGACATTTCAAATACGTACTAAAACTATTTTTTTTGCCCACGGCAATTAGCAAGTATTTTCTGCTAATGATTTGTCATAGTTATGACATGAGTCAACAATAGATTTCCAAATATTTGCATTCTTGGGCAACCAAGTGTCCAAAAAGAAAGATGTTGAAATGAACTGATTTCCTTGAAACTCGCTGTGGGAGCCCAAAAAATCTGCAGGGCAACTGAATAAATTAAACCAGACAAATGAATCAAGATGACAAGATGACAGACCAGCAACTATGATGTGTGCACCACACTGACCACACTCCGCTGACGCAGCGCGTGGACAGTGCTCTGGGGGCAATGGTGGACCCTTGTTGCATGAAGCCCCCGACAGGGAACCACAAGCTGTTTCCAAGGGAGTACTGATTGATGAGTAGGTTGCAGCGTCCTTTCAAGCAGGGGTGTGGGTTGTACCACTCGTATGGTGTCAATCTGTGGAGAACAAGATAATAGCAAGACTGTATTGGGCTCGAGGCAACCAGCCTGAGAGGGAATGCGAACGAGTTCTGGTATTGGCATTAACACAAAAAAAGTAAAACAAAATGGAGGGAGTTACACCAGTTACAAAGTATTTTGGTTGCCTCCAGAGTGCCTGCTAACTTTTTACTCTGACATGCTGCCTACTTTAATATTAAACTAAAGTTTGTAACACATGAAACTGAGCTTTTCAGAAAAGTTAGCATATCGCAACTTCTTGCAGTAGATATCAAGCATGAAGATCAGCTAGAAATAATGCAGTATTTTCAGCATGAATTTGGTTTTTTCGTCCATTTAAGTAAACTTAGTGGCCTCATCTTTGAAAAACCAATTTATTTTATGCAGTGCTAAGCATAATAAAAACTACTTGGACTACTAAGTAGTTTAACAATTTTTCAGACTGTACGTACCATACATTTTTAAGCCTAGCTACAAAGCAATTGGATTGGATTGGATTGGATTGGATTTGCCTTTATTAGTCTCACAGTGGAGAAATTTACATTTCACAGCAGCAAAGTGATGAAAGGAATGACAGTAGAAAAACAAAATACATGAGCTGCTGGAAAGGCAGCCACTCTCGGGCGCCGTCTTGAAGTCAAAAGAACAAAAAAAAACTAAATAACAAATAATATGACAGCATAGAGACAATATGACAATCCAAAAACACAGAGAGACATTCATTCTTCAGGACTTGCTGTACCCTCTTTGTGATGACATGAAGCAGTTCTAGATGAAAGAGGAGAGGATCAAAGCGTCTTTCCACCAGTGCATCAGGGACATCATGGTGGAATGTGCACGTCGACTACAAGCTAAATTGACATGGCTGAAATCAGCTGAACTGTCGCACGGTGTGCGGGTTTTGCCAACAGCATGTTGTGTTTGGGAGCTTTTGACTGAGTGAGTTGCTTGTTCTGTAGCCACAAAGGAACATAAGTCTTCTTGTGCCGGTCCCAAGCCCGGATAAATACAGAGGGTTGTGTCAGGAAGGGCATCTGACATAAAATCTTGGCCAAAACAAACATGCGGATCAAACCTCTAAAGATGGAGGACACTGATTTGCTGTGGCGACCCGTTGATGGGAAAAGCCGAAAGGAAAAGTAGATGACACCGTCGGGCTGACCATCGACCACTTCAAAATTTCAATCACCAATTAACACGATTGCGATGTTGCAAATGTACCAGCCGATTAAATATGCACACAAGACTTGATAAAAACTAAGAATATATTCGGGCCCATGAGGCCGGCCAGTGTAGCTCAAAGTGGGTATCTCTATCACTGAAAGGACCTGCCTGTTTCCTGTTTTTGTGGCATTCTACTTTTTCATTGACAATAGTGCCATGTTTGTTTTTTAAATGTACATTCCAATGTGTGGAGCTATAATCGTCTTGTGTTTGAAAAAATAAAATAACAACTAAGCTAGAGCCAATCCCCTGCTAGCATTGTGCGAGACATTGAGTAAACCTTATAAAGGTTTCCAGCAAGTCATAGGAAAACAGTGAGTCTTTTATACGCTTAACGTCCGTCGGTGTGAATTGGTGGGAAAGATGGCCTAGTACTCAGAGGAATAAGCTCAGTAATAACACGGTAACTTCACATAGGCAAGCTAGAGACAAGATTTTAACCCAGAACCAGAGACGTGAATCAGAAATGCTAATCACACTCTCACTCGTAACAACCCACCTTGAAATTCACACAGACAAAACAGATTAGCCCCAGGAAAATTGGAGACATTAACATCAACAGCTGTTCCAGGGACCCCTCTCCTGAAGTCTGCAACTTTATTATTATTCTAGACATCATCCTATCCAACATCAAATTCACCACTATGTCAGCTTCCTTTCACCTTAACTCATTCACTGCCATCCCCAAATTTATTCGGAAATTGAAAATATGATGTGGAGTGCCATTCCCGAATTTGTTCGAGTTTTGTTTTTTCTTGCGGGGGTGCCGATAAAGCGCTGGTAAGACCTCTGGCAATGTTTTTTTTTCTTCCACAAGGGTGTAGAATTTGCCTTTTTTCCATGTTAGCACTTTGTTACAGCTTCAGCTGTTGTCAAAGCGATATACAATTCAATGCTATTGTTAAAGCGCTTTACCTTATACAATATGAATGTATTGTATTGTATTGTATTGTATTGTGTACAGCTGCCTCCATTTCAAGCTCAGATATCTCCAGACCCATATAATTTAGGAATTAACTTTTTTTCTGTTGAAAGAAGAGAATCTAAGGTTTCTTACGCTGCATCGAATGTTTATTTAGTCCCAAAACTCAATATTCTGTCATTTGAGTGAAAATGACAAAAACCCTGGCACTGGAGTGAACGCATTTTGTGCATATCGTCTGGCAGTGAATGAGTAAAAAACATGGATAGACTCTGCCCATCACTTATGGGCTCACTAATGTGCCATGCCACAGTGTTTGGGAATGAATGGATTTTATGACATGGCTTAGTTTTGAGTTTCAGTTCTCTATTTGCCCAGCAAGCGTCAGTGTTACGCCAAGGACCCAGAGCGCATCCCATCGACTTGTCTTCAACAGGTGTCTTCGCCCCCACACACATCCTATCCTGCTTTCTGATTTATTTTGTTTCCATTGAGTCCCAGTAGTCCCCCCCCCCAATAATTTCACACATACTTCTGAGCAGCAGAAGCTTAAAATCAATCTCCAAAGAAACCAGAGATATGTTATTTGACAAAAGCCTGCTGGAAAAAAAAAACATGTACGTAGCTTTAATGATGATTGAAGCGTTCTGGTCTTCTGCCTCAGATAAAAACACATACTTTATCTATCAATCCATTGTCAACACCGTTTATTATCTTAAATAGATTTGTTGGAACCTATTTTAGCTGATTTCAAGCGGAAGGTGGACTACACTGGAAACTGGTTGCCAGTAATTAGCTAGGAACCGGCAGCGACCATTCACACCCACTTTCACTGAGTGGGAACCAAGTCCATGCTGCCCTCAAGTGTGTACCACAACTTCTTACTTGCTCGAAATTAAAATCTAGAAAACTATCTCTGATAATAAAAAAGTAAGAAATTGTTAAATTGGGAAAATGTCTGCTGTGTGTGCGTGTGTGTGCGTGCTTGTGTATGCGTGTGCGTGTGTGTTTCATACATGTTAAGTCTTACAATTTGGTTGAGAGACTTCAGATTTTGACTAAAATACTCAGAATACTCATTTTATAAAGCAATTATAGACACAATACAGACAGTTAATTTGTAAGGTGAAACAAAAGAAAATGTAAAAAACAAAATACATTTTTATACTAATTGAATAAACAATGAAAGCAGTGTGTGTTTTATTTACTTCTAATTTACACTTTTGTAACATTCACATTATTGTAACACGCACCACAGAGTCGCGAGTATGAAAATCTCTTGATTTATGATTTCTGAAACTTAACACGTATGGTGTTTGTGTGTCTGCATGTTTACCTGGCCACCAGGAAAAGTACGCAGCTGACGGCCAAGTAGGCCAACAACATGAAGAGCCAGACGCCTGGGGAGAACGGGTCCAGGAAGGAGAAGTAGCCTGGACGTCGACCCTGCAATAAACAGGAACAGGTTTACAAGTGTTCAACTTTCGATCATGTTACAATCGATCACTGAATCCATCCCGACTCAGAACTTCAACGCGGGTGGGCTGAGACCTAAACTCATTGACTGCCAGACGTGCAAAATTGTGTCCACTCCAGGTTTTTGTCATTGTCACTTGAATGCCAGGACCCACAGAATAACGAGTTTTAGGACTACATAAACATTCAGTACAGCGTTAGAAACCTTAAACTGTCTTTCTTTCTGTCCTAAATTATATGGGTCTGGAGTTATATGAGCTTGAAATGAGGGTGGCTGTCCAAAATACAATGCAATACATAGATATTGGTTCATATAGCGCTTGAACAACACCTGAAGCTGGAACAAAGCGCTAACATGGAAAAAAGGGAAATGCTGCCCCCTTGTGGGAGGGGGAAAAACGCTTTATTGGCACCCAAGCGAGAAAAAACAAAACTCGAACTAATTCGGGAATGGCGCATTATGTCATATTTTCAATTCCCGAATAAATTCATGAATGGCAGTAAATGAGTTAAAATGCCTTCTCTTAAAAAAGGTCAATGAGATTAATTCAAGGCCAAAATTGCATGTTGAATCCAGAGTCCCGCGGGTTGAGTTGACTGTGAGTTAATCAACATTTACAGCTCTCTGAAAAAGAGTGGTAGTAAACAATGCTTGTTGGGTGTTATAAGGATAGATTTCCCTGTTGTAGACCAATAGCATTAAAATGATATCTTCTTTGTCTGCACCTAGACATAAACATCAACAGTCATAAAGCAGATCTCACACGGACAGTAAATACTACAGCGTGGTGCTGAATCGTTAGACAACATGACAAATCAGTTTTTCTATTCCCAAGGATCAAGCTGTAAAAACAAAAAAATCACAATTTACGTCAAGTTCTAAACAACACACTATAATAAAACAGTTTATTGAGGGGGGGGGGCAGTATAATCAAAGCAACAGGGGGCCAATTTCATATAATATTGAGCACAGAGGGTCATAAAGAGGAGATCTAATAAAGCTGCATTTAAAAATAAACACATTCTTTTTAAACTGCACATTTATATATTTCCAATAGCACCATTTTTTTTGGTTGTGCACGTTCCCTATTTCTACTGTTGTGACAATTGAGTCACAACAGTACCACTAAATTAGACCATTAAATAGAACGCGAGGGCTTTTGTGTATCATGGTTAATTTATTGCGGCCCCTTCTGGTGTGCACAACTCGGGTGCAATATTACACAGTCATGCAGACAGAAAAGAAGAATATTCCCAACTACTGTAAATGATTCTGTTAGATGCAGTAATGATACTCATTGTTCACAGAGTATGAATAATATATGCATGTGCGCATAGTTGGATAGTTTGTGTATGTGTGTTGTCACACTGAATGAGTTAAAAGTGTCATTATTTAATGTGCTATAACACCACTATGTGTGAGCATTCTGCATTTTGTATTGTTTTTACTGGCAGTATCAATTAACAGCTTCAAGTCTTGTTATGGCGATCCACCAAACTACTGCTTCTTGTAAAATTGAAAATGAGTTCACGGGCACATTTAATGATTTTTTCCCCCTTTTGTCCTCATTATTTTCAGACACTGAATGAAAAAAATAAACCTAATTTGACAGAGTAGGAGGTAAAAAAATCCAAATAGCTCTCTTCAGATGGATTGGATTGGATTAGCCTTTATTCGTAACCCAGTGGAGAAATTTACATTTCACAGGAGCACAGTTATGAAAGAGGAAAGGAAGAAGAAGTAGAAAAACAAATACAGGAGATGCTGTAAAGTCAGCCACTCTTGCAGCATCATCTTGTAGCAAAAAAAAAAATTGACCATATTCTCTGCACTATAAGGTGGCACTAAAAGAATTTTTTTTTTCAAAAGCTGACTACGGGCCTCATAATGCGGTGCAACTTATGTATGGCACGTGTTTTTAAATACGTAATAGATTTTTTTCTGGAATTATTTAGTTTAATTATTATTTGGAATATTAAGGACACCTTACAACAAACATGTGGATCAAACCTCTAAAGATGGAGTACACTGATTCGCTGTGGCGACCCCTTGAAGGGAAAAGCAGAAAGGAAAAGAAGAAGAGCACCTTATATTCCAGAAAATACTGTAAATAGCAAATAGTGTGACCCAACACAAAGGACGCAGACAGTCATTCAATCATTTAAGCACTTTCTGCACCCTCTTTGTTGGGAGTTAAGATTAAAAATCATCAACAATAAATACTCAACAAAGCACAAAAACCTACAAAACAAACAAACAAACAAACAAACAAACAAACAAACAAACAAACAAACAAACAAACAAACAAACAAACAAACAAACAAACAAACAAACAAACAAACAAACAAACAAACAAACAAACAAACAAACAAACAAACAAACAAACAAACAAACAAACAAGGACAGTAACAAAATATCTTTACATCATTACTTCCGCTTCCAGTTCGTAAGTAATGGACCATCGAGAATATAGTGTTTTGTATCTATCAGCAACAGCCACTGTCCTCTAAATGGAGGCAATTGCCAGTGAAGCGGTGCCACAGCGTTGCATGCACTTATACGCATGTGTGTTTGCGCACGTGTGTGCCGCAGACATTGGCAATAGAATCCACTTCCACAGAGATATGCCATCTTTGTGACTGTGAAAGGGTCAACGGGATTGTACAACAATAGAGGCGAGCATATGACCAATTGTTCAATTGATAACAATGTAATCATGTACCCAGCTCTTCAGTTACCATTTCGTTAGCCGCACAAAATTCAGTCCAACTCTGGGTTGTCAACAATTACATCTCCGGGGATGCGGTGCATGCCAGAATGCCTGACTAATATGTTCCTTAGCCAGTGACGTGCGGTGAGGTTCATGGCTGGTGAGGCACTGACGTCATCACAGTCAGATTGACAAACATATGAACTCCACAGAGTAGCTTATTCACCATTTGATTGGCAACAGTTAACGTGTTTTGTTTAAAATGTCATGTCAGCATTCGTTATATACTGTATAAAAAAAAAGAATAAAAAAAAACGTTATTATCGCCATTCCCAAATTTGTTCGGGTTTTGTTTTTTCTTGTTTGGGTGCCAATAAAGCGCTGGCCATGGCCTCTGGCAATGTTTGTTTGTTCCACAAGGAGGCAGCATTTCCCTTTTTTCCTTGTTAGTGCTTTGTTCCAGCTTCAGCAATTGTTAAAGCCCTATATAAACCAATATGTATGTATTTTATTTTGGACAGCCACCCACATTTCAAGCTCATATAACTTCAGACCCATATAATGTAGGAATTAACTCTTTTTTTCTGATGAAAGAAGATATTCTAAGGTTTCCAACGCTGTATTGAATGTTTATATAGTCCTAAAACTCAATATTCTTTGGGTCCTGGAATTCAAGTGACAGTGGCAAAAACCCTGGCAATGGAGTCGACACATTTTTTCACATGCCTGACAGTGAATGAGTTAAGAAAAAAAAACATCTGTCAATGTTATATGTATCAAAAGTACTGGTGGTATCGGTACTTGGTATCGGTGTTTATTCAAGGTTGAGTACTGGTATTAGCCTGGAAAAATTGTGTCAGCAAACATTCCTACTTATATCCATATTCTGCAAGGTGAAAATAGCACCAGATTAATCACTCTCCCACAGCGGAGTCGACTGCGTGCGACATGCGCCTGTAATTGAGAATCGAGTGTCACTAAAAGGTTCGCACACTTTTGAATAATCACTTGTAAGCAAATATTGAATTTATTTCAGACTAAGTGCTTTCCAGTTGATGTTTAGCCTGTGCTTCTTTCACATTCCCCGTATTTGTGGGAAAATATTTGTTTGTTTGTGCAGGACAGACAGTGAGACCACAACACTATGTTTGTGTTTGCGTGTCAACACTCCGGAGCTTGTCGGGAGCTGTTAGTGCTGTCATCCATTGGCAATGTGGGATCGGGCAATCCACTGTATGAGCTTCTGGTCATTGCAATTTCCATTAAGTGGCACAGATCAGTGAGGAATGGTAAACACTGATGTCACTTGTGGCAGAATGATGATTGGTGCATCAACTACAAGGTGTTTACTATCAGACCATAGCAGTGTGATTATTCAGGAAACAGTGTTACAATTATCCAGGACCATTTTTTGCAACATTTTCTACTTGGTCCAAGACAAGTGAATGATATCCCAAGTGTAAATACAGCCGTCGTTCTCGGAATGGAAATGGCAACAAATGCATCCCAAAGTGAATTAATTTAAAGGTCCTTCATTTTTTCTTCGCCTGTGGCAAGAAGAACATTTCATTGGGGGCTAACTCCTCATAAAGTAGCAACCCTATGAGGCAAAAGGTTAATTGGAAGAAAACACCAAATGATGTTCATGATGGATTTCAATGAATGAATCACAACAAATAGTATATCAAGCTAATATGGGACAAATTGGTTATATTAACTCATTCACTGTCAGACGTGCAAAAATGTGTCCACTCCAGTGTCAGGGTTTTTGTCACTCGAGTTCCAGGACCCACAGAATATTGAGTTTTTGGACTACATACACATTCAATGCAGGGTAAGAAACCTTAATCTTTTTTCATCAGAAAAAAATAGTTAATTCCTAAATAATAACTGTCTGGTGTTATATGATCTTGAAATATGGATGGCTGTCCAAAATACAATGCAATACAAACATATTGATTTATAGAGCACTCAAATATAGAATCAACTTTAAATTTCTTTTTTACACATTTAAGCTATCCGTAACTTTGCCCCCCATACCTATCTGACATTCTTCAGATTTCTATTCCCTCTCGTTCCCTCAGATCCTCTTCCTCCACCTCTGTGAGCCCCCCCTGCCCGTCTCAGCACAATGGGGGGTAGAGCTTTCAGCTGCTGTGCTCCCAAACTCTGGAACTCACTCCCTCCCAACATTTGTAACACCGATTCTCTTCCCACCTTCAAATCCCATCTCAAAACCCACATATTTAAAATTGCATTTTCTGTGTAGCTCTATCTCTTGTTTCTATTCATAATAGTATTTTATTTATTGTATTCTATTTATAATTGTATTTTTATTTATTATACTACTACTACTGTAAAGTGTCCTTGAGAGCTTTGAAAGGCGCTTAAAATAAAATGTATTATTATTATTATTATTATTATTATTATTATTATTATTATTATTATTATTATTAACAGCTTAAGCTAACATGGAAAAAGAGAAATGCTGCCCCTTGTGGAGGGGAAAAACATTGCTAGAGATCTTACCAGCGCTTTATCGACACCCCCACAAGAAAAACTAAAACCCGAACAAATACGGGAATGACGCTCCACTTCATATTTTCAATTCTCGAATAAATTTGTGAATAGCAGTGAATGAGTTAAGAACCGACCTAATCCCTTCTTTTGACATTTGATGGTCTCCTTTATCCTTTTGCATGTCTGAAGGAGATGGTGAGGTTATACAGTCAAGGATTTCACCTCTTCCCCTCCGCCTTTTTATACTCACACCACAATGTTAGCCCCTGGAGACTGCCTGCCTGAATACTGACTCACTGAAGGACACTTCCCATTGTCATTTCAACTTCTTCTTCTTGGCATGCATCTCTGCTCTCGTCATTCCATCCCTCCCTCCGCATCCTCCTGACTCATTTATTTCTCCTCTCCTCTTTTTCCGATCTTCTGTATTGTCCCAATGCTCTCTCTTGGGCAATTCGAAAAGGGAGTGTTTGATTCAGTGGAGGTCAGGGGGTCACTTGCAACATAATCTTAATACTTTCGCTGCCCTGATATACAAATGCAACACAAGAGCGCACTGCTTTCAAACTGTTTCCAGCAGGGTTGGCTAACATGGTGCATGAGGTGCCTCAATTCGGCTCGTCGATCATAAATTATGTGAATTCCTACAAGACTGACATGATGGATTTATTTCAGCCTTCCAACAAATGACAGGAGGGTCGCTCCTTTCAGCGAAACTGCCAAAATATTTGAAATGGCGAGAATGTATAGGCTGTAGGAATTGATTATTTTAGATAAATGTCTAACTTATGGAAATGCATGTGACGCTTACACAGTCACAGCATTACGTACGTGATTCAATAAAGCTACGCTCTGGTTTCAGGTCCGGGGCTGAAACTGACACAGCTTCTTTTCAGCCCGGATGACAGTGTATGTTTAATTATCACACCTACGACGAGTGACTACTTTGACGTAAGTGTCGCCGGCTTGTAGGCAATGAGTGTCTTGACAATTCTTAGGGACTCCTTGACTTCACTTGGCTTTGTAGTGCAGATGGAGAAGGTGAAAGGGGTGAAAGATACGATGAGACCAGGCTGACAATAGCTCAAGGTTACGCCGCGTCACTGTTCCTATATATGACAACCGACTAAAGCTAACAGTGCCACGCACATGAACTGTCTCCTGATATCGACAAAAAATAACAACTATCAAGGTCAAACTGTTTCAGGACAACAGTCAACTGCCTGCGTTTGCATATCGGAAATCTTTTATTTGATTAATGATGAATGAATGAATAATATATCAGAATGAGAAAGTCTTTTATGATCACACAATGCAGAAATTTGATAACAGCAAAATTGAAAGGTGGGGGGATAAAAACAAAGTATTCAATGCATAATAGAAATAAAATAAAGAAACAAAATAGTAGAACGGAAAGGGTTAGGAACTGCTGTAGAGGCAGCCGCACGGGGGCGCCATGACGGGGGGAGCTTTCACAACAGCTACAGCTGTAACAAAGCACCTGACATAATAGTCGACATAATCAAAATAATATACAGAAAAGGAACATAAAAACATGGACTCTATGATATTTGAGTACACGGATCAGAAACGTCATGGTGGAATGTGCAAGTTTTCAAAGCAAACACGAAGCTGTAGCATCCATTGACAAATGAGATTGTCTCACATCTCCTGTCCCATATAAATCTGCTTCAATTCCAAGCGTCTTTGGGCACTAGACTGGGGAAACCCTGAATTGGTTGCCAGCCATTTTCAAAGCTACACAACCATCGGCTCCCACACTCACACCTCAATTTAGAGTGTTCAATCAGCCTGCTATGCATGTTGTGGGAATATGGGAGGAACCGGAGAAAACACACGCAGGGAGAACATGGAAACTCCACACTGGGACGCCTGAGCCAGATTTTAACTCAGGACTTCTGCACTGTGAATTTGCCGTGCTAGTCACTAGACTACCATGTAATGTAATGTAATGTAATGTAATGTAATGTAATGTAATGTAATATGCCAGTTCATCGTGTCAAGACGTCATGGTATATGGAACACGGCCCCCCTAAAAAAAAAAACAACCAATATTAAATTGGCACCTCCAGCAACTTTCTACGACAACCGGGTCACGTCTGTGCCATTTCAACCGGATGTTTGTTTGTGTACCCACGCGCATATGCGAACCCTGTGGGATGTCAGCCCCGTGTTGCTTCAAACTGCCAGCTGTTTGCCAACCCCCTACTTCAGAGGCTTCCACACCACTCAGTAGCTTTTTAAAGCTGCACCTGCTGAGACCATTGATTGTTTCTCCACAACTACTGAATCGAATGCCTGGTTGCTTTACCTATTAGTACTGTGTGCTGACCATGGAGAGGTACAAAAGAGGGAATGTTAACAAGGATGGGAAACAGGACGGCAATAGAGAATGGAAAGAAATGCTCCTGAAGGATGACAAAAGACAGTTCAGGCTGCGCTCGGTGTCTGCAAAGCGCTTCTTGGGTTACCTTGGGTGTGAGAGGTCGGCCCTGATTAATCGGCTTCTGATTCTGCAAAGATTGGCTTGCATTCTGCTCACTTAAGGTTGCTACAATGTTTCCAGCTTGGTTTCCCTCTCTAGATACATCAGACGTTAAGTAGGGTGGAGGGTTGAGGCAAGAGACATCAACCTTGTTTTGCTGGACAGTTTCCACAAAATGATTTTTAGCTGCATTGCCAAACTGAGGAGAGGGATACATACTGGTACTAAGAATGTATTTTTTGGCAGTCTTCCATAAGTGTAATAATACTAGTAAAGTCTTATGTCCCTGTTGTGTGGTCATCAGAAAATCCACTTCCACACAACAACACATAGTAGGGAGCACCCAAATGTTTCCACTTTTAAAAAACCTTGGCTCACCAGGGTTCAAAGCCATTTATGACCAATTTTGGTTCCACTGCAAATAGTATCTACCAGAGTAGTATCATTGATAAACTATGGGACATTGAATGATACATCCCGAGGAACATTTGAGGAGCTTTTTGTGCTTGGACTGCAAGGACTAAACTATCCCCCGGTTAGGTTGAGAAATGCTCATGTGATAGAGAATAGACAGAATAGAAGTTATCATATTTAAAAGTTTAATGCTGTTGTATGCTTA
Source organism: Hippocampus bargibanti (assembly GCF_051943395.1). Classification (NCBI taxonomy): domain Eukaryota; kingdom Metazoa; phylum Chordata; class Actinopteri; order Syngnathiformes; family Syngnathidae; genus Hippocampus; species Hippocampus bargibanti. Next base: position 14,052,652 of record NC_142747.1, read on the forward strand.
GTTGGCAAAACACAACGCACAGAATAACTGTGGTCAACCTGAGGTGAACAAATTCAGCCTGTTAAACTGTCATCCTCAAGTAGGAGATTTGGCCTTGGGCGGAATTTAGGACTTGGTAACTCCTTCACAGGAAGAGCCCATTAGCCAGATTACAAATCTATTAGTTCATGGAAAGAGAACCCATTAAAATGTCTCGGTTCTGTTGGTTTATTGTGGGACATCCAGGGGCATGGTATTCAAATCAAGTAGACTGTAATTTAAAGCAGATTCTTTACTTACAGTGAATTGTAGGTGTTCAAATACCTGACATGTTTCGGTGTATACTTCCGCCTTCGTCACAGTCAAGTAGACTGTGTTTTACTAATGTATCACTTAAATATACTGCATATACTCTCAATAAATAGCTTGGCAGAGGGCCGCAGACATTGGTTGGATCATGATTGGCTGCGTCCCGTGCTGGCTGCAGGTCTTTGTTCGGAGCGTCCGAACAATCATCTCTGAGACCAGAATATGATCATGGTCGGCTACGGTTAATTTGATGGGGATCACTTTGTAAAGAAGGACAATGACTGATTTTGATCAATATGGAAATGTCGCTGCATCCTGAAAAAGTCACGATCTTGACAGGCCTCCAAGGAGAAAGCCGCTTTAGTTGATGTCTAATTGAAGTTCAACTAAAGAGGTATTCATGGTTATCCATTCCGCCCCCACTGATGAGGTCAGGTGAGAGAATATCAAACTATGTGGTGAGAACTGAATAGATCAGAATTGCCTGGTGGAAATGCAGCAATTGAGACAACGGTTTGGATGAGAGACAGAAACAGCAACAGCTACAAAAAACTAGGAAATCATGCCAAGTGTGTAAAATGTAAGAATGTTCAGAAATTTTCAAGGATCTAATTTGTTCTTAGACCATCTGCAGGATGCTCTTACCATATTTTCACAACCAAAAGGTACACTTAAAAGTCTTCAATTCTCTTAGATGGGGTGCCAAATAATGTGTATGTACCTGGTTCCAAACTTTGTTAACGCGGTTGTGTGACTTTGATAAGGGTTCCAGTTAACTGACTGATGTGCCAACACATTGCTCATATAGAGGAAAGGCAAAAAAAAACGGAGCACAGGTCAACCTGCACGCTATCAGTTACACGGAGAACCAAAGGACTCGAGCAGCCATGAGAGAATTAAAAAGCAACCACACCATGGTGCTTGGTGGTTTCGTTTTATGAGAGGATGACATCTATACATCCGTGCAAGAAAGATGAAGAGGAAAAGCTGGCCATTTCCTATTGCAGTAAAATGCGTATTATTCAGCGTTACATTAAATAAAGATGTATTCTTAGGAGATTTTAATATTTTATGATGCCGGTCTGCTGGCCTCACTTGGCTTCCATTAACAAGTGTTCTCTCAACCAATGCCGGCAGTCATCCATACCTGCCTGGGCTAATGGCAAATGATGCGGGATATATAAGATCAAACCTCTAAAGATGGAGGACACTGATTTGCTGTAGCGACCCCGTCAAGGGAAAAGCCGAAAGGAAAAGAAGAAGAAGAAGATATAAGCACACTTTGAAATAGTTGGGGATGCAACTCACCAGGTGGACGCGGTACATAATGCTAATGCCGAGGGTCATAAAGGGCTTGGAGAAGTCAATGACCTTTTCACGCTCCGCTGTGATTGTGAGACCAGCGACTGCCAAGTCAGCTTTCTGAAACACAGAGTAAATAATTTCATGTCACGCAGAGTCAAAGACCTCCTGGACAAAGCTGTGTCAATGTTTTTGTTTTGAGAAAAAACAATATTGCACATTTGGCAGCATAAAGGGTGTTTTAAAATGACATGAATATATTCACAACAAAGAGTGCAAACAGTGACTAAATGAATCCGTTTGGACTAAATAACGCCATTTGGTGACACGCTTCTTAAAAGGAACCGATTGGAAGCGGATCCACAAACAAACTCGGGCAAACAATAATACAAAATATTATTGACACAAAAACTAAGGATTGACAAAATACAAACAGAATGTGCTAGCACCACCACTACCAAGAAAAGCCAAAACCAACAAAAGGAACACTTGCAAATGGCAAGCTAATCTTGAATCCTGAAAATACAAAAAAAAAAAAAAAAAATTATGAGCCCAATTAAACCATACTTGAATTATCCAATAATAACACGAAATCCAAAATACTAACAAAATTAGAAAACATCAAAGCAAGAGCGACTACAAACAAGGGATATGGTGTCCAGAAAATATCTCTTGAGCAACCAGTGAGCAGGGTCAAGAATCTGACAAAGACTTCATAGTCCTTGAACACTTCACAAGGCTTGATTGAGGACCACAAACCGGTGCGCCACTGAAGCACACAATCCACACAGATGGTGCCAAAAACCAACACAGACCAGATCATGATTATTTTTACTCACGAGACTGACATTCACAAGGTGTTGGAACATCCCAGAATCTTGACAAATAACAATAAATCCGATTTTTTAAGGGTTTGGCATCCACAATATGGACGTGTTCAATTGTGTGCTAATCCAAATTAGAATTGCCTCAGTGATGCTTTATGATGTTCAAAGCGGTTGTGGTTGTGTAACTTTTGTTTTGGTTCCTCTTAGATTGTTCAGGTGTACCCAATCAAGTATGGAGCCTTGGTCTGGAAACCGACTGAACTTGGGCTGAAAGTTTGGAAAAGACATTTATATGGAAAATAAATAACTGGTTGAAGCAGTGGCTGGTAAACCCCTATAACAAAATGGCCAACCAGAAAACAAGACGGTAAAATGGAACTCTGAGGGCGTCTTCGTCTCCCCGAGGGACACAAAGTGGAAAGCAGCAGCACTTCAGCCCGCTGCGGGAGAATGAAGGGGATTTTGAGAACAGGAAGTAGAATGAACATAAGGAAATGGGGGTTGAACACGGGATCACTTTGGGATACCACTGCAAATGCATGACCTGCTGTTCTTTGTTAGATTTGTTCCATCATTAACCAAACCTTTACAGTGTTCACATTTACAGTGTTTGAAATTACGTCTGCCCGGATGCTCGAGGCGTGTAACTTTTATGCCGGGCGTACAACTTTCTGAACCTCTCTGCCGGGGTGGCCGACAACTTCTTCCAAAAAGGCGTCTGTGTAACTCTCAGTTGTACAGGAGTGGTCCATCGATGAAGCCACTTTTTTCCAGAAAGAAAAAAAAATATATATATATATATATATATATTTTTTCAAATCAAACGTTTGCTTTATTCCCATTTCGAAATATTCTTTCAGTTTGAAATTTCGGAATTTCGGTTCGTTTGGCAATTTTTTATTTCAGTTCGTTTGGCAATTGACATACTCGGCAGCCAATCAAAAGCCTGCATCAAATAACTTCGTGCCCGGACTTTCCCGACCGTTATCCGGTCGTGCATTTGCATATAATTTTCAAAAGTAGACGCACAGAGAACACAAGAAAAATGGATAAGTGGTTGGGAATCAAGCCAAAACCTTAGCCCCAGAAGAGACACTCAAAAGAAGCTCACGAAATTTCTGACGCTACAAAACGTAAACATTGAGAGCATCGTGGAAAGTGGAGTTTGCGTGGCTTGCAGCAGACGACGCAACGCAAATATTGCACTCTGCAACCTGCCGGGAAGTGTAAGGACAAACGACAACTGGAGCAAAATCATCAGCAAGGAACAAATTAAGCACGGGAGCATTTGTGGTAGGTACACCAATTACTTAATTTTAAAGTGTTGTTCTGTTATATATTCTGATTATCAATCCTTAATACTTTGCAACAATGTTTTTGTTTTTTTTTGCGATTAGTTATCTTATTGTGTTTCAAGTTGTGAAGAATCGGGCAGGTAACTTTATGCCCGGGCAGGCAACTTTTCAGAGTTGTCTGTCCTGATGTCTACTAACTTTTTGTCATGAGTTTCAGATACTGACATTTACAACACTGGCCTTTGAACCCTCACCTTCTGCTCAGTCTTTGCCTACATTACTGCACTACATTAATATTTCTCACCGACAGTGGATATTGAAAGTCTACACACCCCTGTTAAAATGCCACCTTTTTTCTGATTCAAAAGAAAATGAGACTACGTTCCAATATTTTTTTTTATTGTGTGGCACCTGAGCGGCTGCCTCAACAGCAGTGCTGAAAAATGTATTTGGGAATTCGAAACATGGACGCCATTCCTGAATTTTTCGGGTTTTTGTTTTCCTTGTGGGGACTGCCGATAAAGCACTGGTCAAACGTCTGGCAATGTTTTTTTTCCCTTCCACGAGGGGGCATCATTTCCCTTATTTCCATGTTAGCACTTTGTTACAGCTTCAGCTGTTGTTAAAGCACTATATAAACAAATATGTATGTATTGCATTGTATTTTGGACAGCCACCCTCATTTCAAGCTCATATCACTCCAGACCCATATAATTTAGGAATTAACTCTGACGTGAAGCGCCACTCCCAAATTTGTTCGGGTTTGCTTTTTCTTGCGGGGGGTTGCATTTCAAGCTCCGGTCAGATCTCTGGCAATGTTTTTCCCTCCCACAAGGGGGCAGCATTTATCTTTTGTTCAACTGCCTCTACTTTCAATGCAGATAACTCTACAACCAAGTAAGCTTGAAATAAACATTTTTTTTCTGATGAAGGGAGAGAATCCAAGGTTTCTTGCATGTTTATGTAATCCTAAAACTCAATATTCTGTGGGTCCTGCAATTTGAGTGAAAATGACAAAAACACTGGCACTGGAGTGTACATATATTTGCCATCGTCTGGCAGTGAATGAGTTCAAGACATTCTTATTAATGGACAAGCCATGGTCTGACCAAGGCTTGCACAGCATCAGAGAGATTTCCATGTTCAATGGTATAACAATGATTGGGGGTGCAAACCCTACTTCGCAGATTTTTATCTTTTGCGGGTGGTACCGGTCCCTAATAACCATAATAAGAGAGATAACAACCACCTCCTGTCTTCTACCCATGTCTGACCCTTGGGGTAGGATTCCAAGACGGAAGACTGCATAAATCTTATTGCTGAGTTTTGTATGCACACTCGAGCACATTGCAAATGGTGGCCGATCCTTTCTTTATTTCTATTATTTATTTATTTATTTATTTATTTATTTATTCTATAAACCTACAGTCGTTTGAAAGTCTGATCGGCTGAACCCAGTGCCGTAAGGAAACCACACGCGGGAAGCAGCCAACGAGGCAATTTCTACAAAGGCAGATCCTTTGCAAGATGAACACGCAGCCGTAACAGCAGCTGAATTATTTATGTGACAATAGAATATTAATATTGATGACTCGATTTCTTTGCCTGCCTGCTGTTATGCCTTCTAGTGTTTGTAACAAAAAAAAGGCTGTGGTTCATTTTCCTGTTACGGCTTTGTATCCAAGTAAAAGGGCTTAAAATAATATTACTGTGTTAGGACACGGTAAAAAAAATGTGTGCTGGTCTGAACTGCCCTGACATGTCAATTTGTTATTTTAAGTTGAGTGACAGCTGTCATATTAGTGCAATGAAATATTTTAAAAAAGCAACATCAGGTACACAAGTGACGATTTTAACACTCCTCCCTGAATGTCTGCTGTCAATGCCACCCAGTGGGCTGGCATTCACTGCACTTTGCTCTTCTATTTCATTCTTTTCATCATCTTGTAAGCCCTTAACCAAACAGGATGAATTGCTTCATTCCGTAGAGGAAACATCCCCCAAAGGACCTTTAACCTGTGACAAATCTCACTGCTCTGTCATTTTGTCAGCCCTCATAGATGAAGTTGCTGTTTGAAACACAAAAGATACATTTCCAAAGATCGAGTGGTGACACGTCAATGAATTCTACAAAGAAGAATGTGTTCTGCTCTCTACCACTAGTACAATGTGCGGCTGGAAACTCATGGAAACATTGTTTTTATATGTGAATCAACTTTTGACCAAATTAATTTTGGTTGTCGGAGTTGTGGGAAAGCAGCCTTTGCAAGGTACGCCTGACCCCTTTAGACACGAGCCTTTGTTCCACGGGAGAGAAACCACCACATTTCAAGAGATACTGTGGGCTTACCAGTCTGTTATAGGTTCCTACCGGTTGGACACGCAAGAAAAATCTGGCCTGAGAAGTGTCGAGGAAACAATAGACGCAAGCACCACCCTCTGAAAACTGATAACTAGGGTTTGGGTTGGAGTTAAGTGCAGGTTGCTGCAACATGACATCTGGTTGTAATCATGCATAAATGCAAATAAATAAAATAATAAAAATAACTATCAACCTAAAATATAATGGAAGGTTGACAAACAGTTCAATTTACACAACAACACGGTGGAAGTGTCAGAACTTTGTTGCCTTTCTCACATTGCATAAATATAATTGTCTGTTTGCTTTAGGTATGTTGGTTTCGAAACATAATAATGACTGCTTTGTGGGTGGTGGTGACCTTTTGAGACAGGAGCCATGGTGTAAGACAATAATTTGTGTTAAAACACCTGTTTCTTTCATTTTAAGAACTTTTTATTTTCACCTATTTCTGTATTTAACAAAAGTATTTTTTAATAAAACACAGCAATTACAGGTAAATATGATGCCTTTCTGGAGGTGGGAACATAAACAGTTGCCTGCTGAAGAACAGATTGGAATCGAATCAACAACTCAAGGTTAAACTGTATTTCTAAATAGGATGCTATTTATTTTAATCTCACACTGATTAAAAAAGCTAAGTACCTGCAATGGCAGGCCGCGGATTTCATCGTGAAGGCCTTCAGTCGTGTTGCGTCTGAATAAATCCAGACTGAAAAACGTGTGGTCTGATTTACTACAAGTCCACCACCATTAACAAGGAAATAACTAATCGAACTTTCGTCATGATGTCCATTTTTTCTTAAAAAGTCCGTCATGAAAATAGCTTTAATAGTAAATCTCCAGCCATTTCTTCAGCCATTGTGCGTTGACAAAACTGCTATTAAATCAACACAATATATTTGCTTATGCAGCTCGCTACTGATACAGTGTGCTAGCTCTGGTCAGTATGTGCTCGTCACTAGCGGCTTGTGATCAGAGCAGTTTTTGCAAAGTATGATTGGCTAGTGACTAGTCATCATAGTTTGCGAAAACTCTAACATTGACCTTCTTGAAGGCGCTGGTACCCCTTTTGGATTGTCAACTCGAAATCTGATTGGTTAAAGCAACAGTTTGATCGACACATTTGATGTGACAGGGCTCACAGAACTGATTGTGAAGTTGTGCAGGTAGATTTCTTACCCTGATAACAAATGATGGCTGACAAGTGATTGGTTAAATGCTTAAATATTAAAACACACATATGGAAGCAGGCAAATAGGGGAAAAGTAATGAAAGGAAGCTGAAAGACAATTTGTAATTATTTAATCATAATTCATAGACAAAATATAATGAACATCATGATTCAGATAATTTTAGGCCAGCAGGGAAGGCTTTGCCATGACGGTCCGCCACTGAGTACTCATATACGTATCATATCAGGGATAGAACGGATCAATTGTATTCCCATTCATTTTAATGGGAAACAGAACCTCAATTTACAAACAGTTTAGGTTACAAACGGGTCACGGAACAAATTAAAATTTCAAGTCAAAGTTCCACTGCATACTGATTTGTAGAAAATAGTACAGTCGACCTTAACCGTAGTCCCAATGAAGGTGAATCTCGATGCTGATAAAAATAACAAGAACAGGAGAGTGCCTTACTTTGCATACGCAATGACTTCCATTAGTATTACGCCAAACATCCGAGTTTCATCTCCATAAAACCACCTCCAAGTCCCCTTTGAAGTTTGTCCTCACCCGCTCTCCAACTTTTTCCACCCCTATTTCAACTTCAATGTCTTTTAGTTCAAATTTACACTGAGCAGTACAGTTCAGTATAATCTTGGTAGGCAGATGTTTGTGGCAAGATCTTTTGTTTTGTGTTCTACCCATCCCGTTTCTTATGATGTACAAAAGCAAAGACTGCCAAAATGTTGCAGACCAGCTGTTTTCATACACGTTTGAACTTTACAAGACAAAGCGGTGAGCGTTTTCTTAGTATACGTTTACTTCAAGCCTTCAGACCTCCCTTAGAGGTTCAAAGAATATCACTTGTCATTCAAAGGGGAACGTCTCGAAATGCCAGAAAAGGCCAGATCTGAGTTATATTTAATTATTCTCTAAATCACTTTTTGGGGGAAAAAAATCAATAGTAACATAAAAATATTTGTAGCATATAATAAGTGAAACACCAACACATATGATCATGTACAGATAACTTTTACTCCTCTAAGTGTTAGAATGAAACTCCCCTGAGAATACGACTAATATGTGTGGTACTATCGCTATGTATGCGTGTTCATTTAACCTCAGAGGACTTCTGCATATTTACATACCCTTGAAATGAGCTCTCCGACCATCCCGCTCCATGTTCCATTAGCTCCGGGGACTCCATACAGTCCATCCCCCACAAGTCGGATACGATAGTTGAACTTGAGTATGGCTGCCAGCTCCTTCAGCATGTCTACACAAAAACCTTCATAACGCTCATTTCCTTCCAGGTCCTGGTGATCCATCCGAAGCATTACGTATGGATTCTCCTGAATAAAACAAACAAACAAACAAACAAACAAACAAACAAACAAACAAACAAACAAACAAACAAACAAACACTTTCATTATCAAAAAATAATACATTAATTCATTCACTGCTAGATGTGCAAAAATTTGTCCACAGCAGTGCCAGGGTTTTTGTCATTGTCACTCAAATTCCAGGACCCACAGAATCTTGAGTTTTAGGACTACATAAACATTCAACTAAGCGTACGAAACCTTAGACTATCTTCTTTCATCAGAAAAAAAGAAATAATTATGAAATTATATGGGTCTGAAGTTATATGAGCTTGAAATGAGGGCAGCTGTCCAAAATACAATGCAATACAAACATATCAGTTTATATAGCGCTTTAACAATAGCTGAAGCTGGAACAAAGCTCTAACATGGAAAAAAAGGAAAGGCTGCCCCTTGTGGAAGGGAAAATACATACATACAGCGTTTTATCGGCACCCCAGAAAAAACAAAAACAAAAAAAACCCGAACAAATTCAGGAATGGAGCTCTATGTCATAATTTTAATTCCTCAATAAATTTGGAAATGGCACTGAATGAGTTAAAAAAGTAACAGATAAATATCTGTTTCCTCCAACACGTAATTACGTGACAAAAAGGTATTTCCGAATATATTATTGTTATTATTATTAATTGTTTATTATTTCATGCCCCTGTTATGTGTACCTGTTAAAACGAACAGCATCATAATAATAATAATAATAATAATAATAATAATAATAATAATAATAATAATAATAATAATACATTTCATTTATAAGTGCCTTTCAAAACTCTCAAGGTCACTTTACAGTCACACAATTAGTTTTTCTGTGGTTGCGCAGCGGCAGCCAAAGACGCCAGCGTTCACTCAACCCGGAAGTAACTCAAATAGATAGAAACCTAGCTAATATATAGCTAATAGCTAGCCAGATAGATAGCTAGCCAGATAGATATCTAATAGCCACCTAGATAGCTAATATATAGCAAGCTAGATAGCCAGCTTGACAGCAAATAGATAGCAAATAGATAGCATTTGTAACATTTTAGCATATTGATAAATTGTTTCTCTCTAAGTCTCTGATAAATTGTTACTCTCTTAAGTCAAAACAGCAAATATTGCAACAATCCATAAGATTCATTCATTTCCGTGTGTTGATGAGTTGGTTTGAACCCTGTCACACCTGTTTTCCCCCTGCGTCATTTGCAATCTCCCCCTAATCCAAAGAATCTGTTTTTCCTCGAAAGACCTCAGACACAATCACTCTGATTCTAATACTCTCTGAAGTCAAATCGAGAAGCACTTTTAAAGGTCTTTGGTGAAACAATTTGTTCGGGGAGGGTGGTCAATGTCCATTTGGTTTGGATTTAGAAACCTTTTTTCTTAAACAAAGGGAATGTTCATATATGAATTCATTCATTCATTCATTTTGTGAATCACTTTTTCCTCGTAGCTGCTGGAGCCTATTTCCTGTTTTTGGTCAGTGGAAGAGGGGTACCCTGAAACGGATGCCAGGCAATCGCAGACACAAAGAGAATCAGCTGAATGAGGTCTCGTATGTTTAAAAAAAAAAAAAAAAAAAAAAAAAACACTCAACCTGAGTCGCTTGCATCTCAAGACACGCTAGTACCTCTTCTATTTAATTGTGAGACAGACTCCCAGGCAATAGGACATAGTGTAAATGCTGTATCGGATTACGAGCTGGACCCGGAGGGAACCGAAAATAGCAGAATGCATACAAGCGATACCTTTTTACAGAAAGACAAGCTATTGCATTTCAGAAAAGAGATAAAGGGTAATAAAACATAACATATAAAGAGAATTTTATCTTTCAGAAGCAAATTGGCTTTTTCCATCACTTGGCTGTGGTTACTGAGGTAATAAACACCACAAATTCACTCCAGTTTAAAAATGAGATCAATGAATACCAACACATGACCCAATGGGCTTGCGGGGAAGCTATCGTTAAATCTATGACTGTGACAGCGATCGTCTAATGAAGCCACCGCGTATACAGGCTTTCAGAGTAGCGTCAAGAATTACTTGAAGTGCTAATTCAAGGCCTCACAACCATTCTTGCAGATGCTATTTTTTTCAGTTGTTGCTCAAAAGCAAGAGAAGAGCGATGCTGGAATAATTTCATGATGGATCAGCTGCGATAGCCACTGAAAATTGCCCAGCAGTGGATTCCAAAGTTTGGTCAAGGGACTCTCTATCTCCAAAATGAAATTGAGTTGCAGGGATCATCCAATTCATTCTTTTCAGACCCACTTCCTGTTGTGAAAGAACTGTTTCATTTGTTCCCCCTCTGGCACTTAAGTCTTCATCCACAGCCCCCATCCAGAGTGAAAATCTAGGTTCAATATACTGTATGCCTCTGTTCTTTCCCTCATTTCAGTGGCACTGCAGCTGCATCATATTTTCAGTTTCTAAAATATGACCAACAGTATGTTCATAACAGCTTAGTTTCAGCAGTGAAATAACCTCACTTTGTCATCGGAATAAACGAGTCTGTAGAGATGCACTGATCATACGGCTCGGACCAGAATTGGCATTCATTTTATAATTTCATGTGAATCAGTGATTAGCCAAACCATTAAAATAAAGCCAATCTTGTCCACCAACCTCATCTCCCACTGCAGAGGTCTAAAAAAGTGCCCCTACTGTTCTACTCTGGACAAAAGTTGGACTCTTGAAATGAAACTCTGCTTTCCTTGCATCAAACACAAAATGTCAGACCACTATGCTAGCGCATTAGCATGATGTATGCATACCATCCCACTTACAAGTATCGTAGTGATGGTGAGAGTTGTGTTGAAGAGGGTGTCCGTCAGGTTGATTGATGGAAGCTTCTTCTCCATAGACAGTCCATCTTCAGAGTGCCACAGGCCGATCTGCACACACATAATAAACACACAATCAGTCATTATGTCCAGCAGCTGGAAAAGGCCATTCGAATCATTTGCCTCATTTTTCACAGGATGAGGATCACCATGACCTTCTCGAGACAGTGGAGGACGCACAAACAATGACAGGGTTTTGCTATTGTCAAGCAAAAAAAGCCAATTAAAAGACTTGGGGGCAACAGTGGGGCAGGTGATTGCCAAAGGAGGTTAAAAAGATGTATTTGTGCTTCTTCAAAGAGCAAACAAACACAAGGCATGCACTCAATTGGCAGCGGCATAATGCATTCATTCAACCAATTACCCACATTTCCTGTGGCAGAGAGCCTCATTCTCATTTTTTATTAGTGTGGATTTGCTACTCTGGCATCGCAAGGCATTTTTTTATTCTTAACCTTACAAATGGAATTGACGGTGGAATAAACACCTGATTTGGAAAATAAGCAGAAACGCACTATTGGTTATTGAAGGAATGCTCTGATTTTCACAGCTGTTAACTCAATAATTTTAATTATTATAAATGATTATTATAGTCGATTGTATTTGTGGAGTTTGCATGTTCTCCCCGGACCCGCGTGGGTTTTCTCCGGGTCCTCCGGTTTTCTCCCACACTCCAAAAACATGCATGGCAGGCAGATTGACCACTCCAAATTGTCCCTAGGTGTGAGTGTGAGAGTGACTGTTGTATGTCTTTGCGTGCCCTGTGATTGGCTGGCAACCAATTCAGGGTGTCCCCCGCCTCGTGCCCGAAGACAGCTGAGATAGGCTCCAGCAACCCGCGACCCTAATGAGGAATAAGCGGTACGGACAATGAGATGAGATGAGATTATTATTATTGTATTTTGTTTTTCTACTTTCATTCCTTTCATAACTTTGCTTCTGTGAAATGTAAATTTCTTCACTGCGAGACTAATAAAGGCAAATCCAATCCAATCCAATCCAATCCAAGAATTATAAAAACGGCTTCATTAAGTCAGTGTTTGCACACTTTGTTGTGCTCATTTCATTCATGGATTGATTGATTGTAAAACGTGATGAAATGTCTGACTATTTTCATGGCTGACTATCTTAACCCATTCACTGCCATTCCTGAATTTATTCAGGAATTGAAAATATGACGTGAGGCATCATTCCTGAATTTGTTCAGGTTTTGTTTTTTCTTGCGGGGGGTTGTCGATAAAGTGCTGGTCAGACCTCTGTAAATGTTTTTCCCTCCCACGAGGGGGAAGCATTTGCCTTTTGTACAGCCGGCCCACTTGCACCTTATATTACTCCAGACCCACTCTTTTTTTCTGATGAAATAAGTGAGTCAAAGTTTTTTTTACGCTGCATTGAATGTTTATGTAGTCCTAAAACACAATATTCTGTGGGTGCTGGAATTTGAGTGAAAATGACAAAAACCCTGGCACTGGAGTGGATACATTTTTGCACGTGTGCCAGTTAAGAGCCAAGGAGATCGACAAAGAGGGATTGTATCCTGTGTAGTTTCTGAGTAGTTTCATTTCAAAGGGACGAAAAGGTTCCTGTGGCCCTTCATCAATGCTCCAATTGCAAACCAAGACCTCTTGAACATTCTCCAAATGTTTGCAATCCTATGTCAAGTCAAGCCCATTTGTATAGCCGAACAGAGTTTCAAAAGAATTTACAAGCTCACAGTTGACACATATTGGTAAAATCCCATGTTTTAAAAAGGGTCAAGAGAGCGAAACCAATATCCAGTTCCTGCACAATCATAACCACTAGCATGATATGGACTCAGTAGCCCTTTAAATTACCGCTAGCCCCGTCTTAATTTCACACTAGAAAAAATACATTTCATTTATAAGCACCTTTCAAAACTCTCAAGGACAAATAGAGTAAAAAATAAAACATGGTTTTGTAGTCCATCATGTTCTTTTCTCTTTGTAACACCTTGGTGATACATTTCTGTGACATTGAAACATGTCAATTACTCCGACAAAGTTTGATCTTATTAGATCTTGACAAACATTAGATTAGATCGAAAGATGACCCTATGGAGGGGGAGAAAAAAAAGATAATTTCCTGGGGTTCCTAAATGTTATTAACCACATTGCAAAATCACAAGTGATGTACGCCAGATAACATACAAAACAAACTTTATATTAGTTTTGAATTGGGTGCTGTTTTTTTCAGACTTGTGTGATATTAACGAACACGACCCGCACTAAACCCAAAATGTGACGAAAGAGCACACAAAGGACTTTCTATGAAATATTCATAGAGCGTTTGGTGACAAAATGTGCTTGTCATTGAAATACATAACCTCAATTCAGAAAAACTTTTCTAATCATCTAAGTCGATGATTCAACACATAAAAGGACATTTTCTGGTTTAGAAATACTTTGATATCATGTGATTCATCACAACATCAGACTTGCCTCTGTTATGAATGTTGGATAGGAAATGATTGCTTCTAATTCAGCTATGATGCATTGTTGAACTCAATGTGTCACCCAGTGCAATTCAAAGAAGCGCCTGGAAATCGTACTTTGGAAATGTGTTAGAATTCAACCGTGGCAGAAATTAGAATAAACTACAATAAACAGAGCAGGCTGAGTGTGGTCAAAACGTGGTGATACTCATGAGAATTCACAATATTTGTGTTGATCAGAAAGTTTCTACGAATAGGAAATTGGTTCAATCATCTGGCTGAATTGTGATGCAAAAAGAGAAAATAAAGTTTCTGAGAACATTAAGATTCAGTCTGTTGAGTCAGTCATGCCTTTTTAGCATAGGTGCTCAATACCATCCAACCATCCGACTCTGATGTAATATGTAACGATACGACCAGTCAGACTTTAGTTCGCTGACGAAGCCTCTTGGATAGGAGGCGAAACGTCCGAAACCTTCACTTTTGTACAGATGACGGCTGAAGAAACCTTCTCATCGATGGACCACTCCTGTACGACTGAGAGCTTACACAGACTTATGTAACGAAGTAGGAATCAACGATTCTACAATCACTTCCTGGAGGATGCGGATGTAGCTGGGCTGATCTCAGTGTAAGTCTGCAGAGGTCTGAAAGTTTAGGTGTGACGGAGAGTATCACAGCGCGGGTTGTCACTGTGACTCGTACGAGAACAGAAGAAAGATGAAGGAGCTGCGAGCAGGAAAAGGAAGTAAGGCATATACTATACAAGAGAAGGAAATGGCCCTGAGGTGGCCCTGCCATCAACTCTCTTTGGGCCAGTCGAGGGAAGCACAGCGGTGCCATCGGTGGGTCACTCTGACTCGCAGGAAGGAAAAATGTGCGCGTCAGCTTGCATAAGCACGAACATACGCTGGGGAGTAAATACGTGCTAAGGGAAAAAAATATTGTACAGTCTTTGTAAAATTTCACAACGCTTACTTTCACAAAGAGGTATAAACAAACTACTTGGGTGACATCATTGACGATTGCTGTGAAAAAGGCCAAGTTGAAGCTTCAGTTAGGTATACAGTGAGACCTCAACTTACAAACCTTTCGTCTTACAAACGTCAAATTTCTGAAAATTAAACCTTATAATAAGCACTATTTTTATAATACACACCCACCACGGCTGGCGGAGTGATCTTTGGCGGAAGTACACGACCGAACAGCACCAGTGGTTAAGTTACCAACAGTCCTTATGGAAGGTGACTCTCCTTCCATAAGCCATCAACGACCATCAAAAAGGTAAATACAACTTTATTTTACAGCACGGTTTATTTCTTTAATTACAGTCGTCATGTAATGCGCCTCTCTTTCCAAACAGCAATTCCCTTTGACCTTCGACCTCCAATGCCATTCCATCAAGCCATAAATGACCATCACAAATGTAAATAAAGTGACTTTATGGTACAATGCAGTGTATTTCTTTCATTACAATACAATAGCACATTTATTATACATAGAATAAGGTATGTTGTGTGTAGTTTTAAGGCTTATTTAGTTGAAAAGTATATTTTATGAAACCCGGGAACGGATTATTCCAATTTGAATGGTTTCCTATGGGAATTTCTATTTGAGATACACACTTTTCGCCTTACACACTCTGTCTGGGAACCAATTAAGTTCGTAAGTTGAGGTCTCACTGTATAATTTGTCGTGGAACAAATCAGTTAAAGCCACAGAGTCTTTAATTCCAATGGCGAAATCTCAAATGAAAGAACATTGTGTTTACAAGGGCTATGAATTGGTGATGACACAAATTGAGTATTGAATTGCTCAGTGAAAACAAATCTAATCAGAATTTACCTATTTGAGTGAGAACGCGCCATAGCATATTGTTGTCAGAGGGCGGATGTTTGGGTGGCCCGTAAGCCTCTATGTGTCATGTTTGGATGTTGCTTGTGCACGTGGAAGCGAAGTGATTCATTTCAGCGCATGCCTGGTGGTTATGGAAGTATTTGGAGGGTCAACGCCCTGCTGTTAGCGTGCTAATGGCATCCTAGCAGTGGAAATATTTGTCCGGCTAATGCCTCGCTGTTGGACAGGTAATAACGGGACGCTGGCAGCAACCAATGAGGAGATTGAAAAATCGAACGCGGGTACTGACTGACAAACTAACTTAGCTCAGATCACGCTAGTTGAAACACATTTTGGATCAATGGTTTTAAAGTCATTTTATGCCACATTGCCACTTCTAGATATTACATACAGATCACATAACAAATTGATGAATGGCTAATTTTCAAATCAGAAGTCAAGAATAATAACTCTTATTATGGTTTGCATACAACAATTTGAAATTTTGGTTCGGACTTTAGCAAGCATCGTGGAACTTGGTGTGCTGCAATTGCTTTCACGAGCCGAATAAAATGACGTCCACGGGCCTTGACTTTGACACAATAATAATAACAATAATAATAATAATAATAATAATAATAATAATAATAATAATAATAATAATAATAATAATAATAATACATTACATTTTAAAATGGGACCAAAGAGGAAACCCATAATTTGTTCTGTCATTTGTGAGCTATGATATGAGCTACAATTAGTTGTTTTAAAGAAAAAAAAAAGTTGAACCCTTCTCAACAGCAACACATGGACAATAATAATAATAATAATAATAATAATAATAATAATAATAATAATAATAATAATAATAATGTAAATTTCTCCACTGTGAGACTAATAAAGGCATATCCAATCCATCCAATCCAATCCAATAACATTCAGACTCATTTGCTACCATTTAAAATGCCTTTGATTAACCTGAATATCCTTCAGGATTTTTGTCACAGGCTTTTCGTTCTTTCCTGTTTATGGAAAAACCAGACAAGCATGGAAATCTGATCAAACCAAGGTTGGAACTCCATCCATCCAGCACACCTTATTGACTGTATCTGAATGACATGCAACAACATCCCAGCAAGTTTAAACATTATGGCCGCAATGCTAGAGGCAATTTGCTGCGAAAACAACACAATAACTGCTGCTTAAAAAGCCCAACCAGTGTAACTCAATTACAAAGAAATGACCCAGCATAGAATAACCAATGTGACTCTAAATAACTCATGTATTTCCAATATTCACATGTGCACTGGTTGTAATTTGGTATTCACATTGCAATTACAATAAAAAGCAACCATGCAAACGCACGAGCTCGAGAGCCAGCAGCTCAAGCGCTGTACACTTATGAATGTTGCGGAGAAACAAGAAGGCAAAATGAGGGATGGGATATCATAAAGCAGGCTAATATTACAGGAGTAAAAAGACTTTGGGTGCGGAGGGTATGCCTATGGATGGAAAGAAAATCAATGAGGAAATATGAACACCAACCAGCTCGGGAGACAGAACTGGGGGGGGATGTTGAGAACGAGACTCAAATGGCAGCAGGAAAAGAGAGACAAACACAGAGTTTATGCAAGTGTGAAATGAAAAGCAAGAGCAAGGGAATGATGACAACAACCGGGACCGGACCCCCTAACAAGGAATACTTCAATAAATTCCTTCTACAATGTGGAATTAGAGCATGAGCTAGAGATTAAGGTGGCAGCTCACTCAGGCGTAAGGATTGGCTGATTCTGCTGTCAGAAAGACGCCACCTTCAACAGGCTATGGCTGACAGGCGCATCCATCATGAAGGCGAGCGGCAGTGAGAAGTGTTATAAAGGATAATGTCAAACAGGCCCCTTGAAGCTATGCTAAAGCACTCAGGTGACACGCTACTATAAATGAGTTGCGCTCAAATTGCATTTTTGTTTTCCGAGGTTTTTTTTTTTCATGTGAGTGTGTCAGTTTTCAGTATGAGATTTTTTTTCCTTCTAAGGAACAAATATGCACTTAACTCATTCACCGCCATTCCCGAATTTATTCGGGAATTGAAAATATAACGTAGAACACTTTGTTCCCGCCCCCTCTTCCTGCTTGGGTGCTAATAAAGCACTGGTCAGACTTCTGGCTATATTTTTTCTCTTCCTTTTTTTCCATGTTAGCATTTTGTTGCAGCTTCAACTGTTGTTAGAGCATTGTATAAACCAATATGTGTGTATTGCATGGTATTTTGGACAGCCACCCTCATTTCAAGCTCATATAACTCCAGATCCATATAGTTCAGGAATTCTTTTTTTCTGATGACAGAAGACAGTCTAAGGCAGGGGTGTCAAAATCATTTTTTGCCGCGGGCCACATTGTAGTTGGTTTCCTCTCGAGGGCCGTTATGAATTTGGGGAACCAATGAGAATGTTTAAATCCCTTCAAATATTACATATAGAGCACACAGCAAATTAATGAATAACTCGTTTTCAAATCTGAAGTCAAGAATAATGACTTTTATTGTGGTTGACATCCAAAAATATGAAATTTTGGCTCAGATTTTAGCAATCATCATGGAATTTAACAAGTTTGATTTGCTTTCACGGGCCGAAAAAAATGATGTGACAGGCCGGATTTGGCCCGCGGGCCTTGACTTTGACACCTGTGGTCTAAGGTTTCTAACGCTGAACTGAATGTTTATATAGTCCTAAAAATCATTCTTCTGTGAGTCCTGGAACTTGATTAAAAAAATGACAAAAACCCTGGCGCTGGAGTGGACACATTTTTGCACATCGTCAGGCAGTGAATGAGTTAAAAGACCCCAAACACAGAATTTGACTTCATTTTGGGTTCGGGGGGGAAATCCAGGCATCTCCCAAAATAAACTTTTGAATAAAATAATACACATTGTTACAATAAAAACCACTTAGTTGACACGCTACAATAAATGAGTCAGTCAATTTGTTTATCAGTCTATTATCCGTCTATTAGCTAGATAGCTAGCTTTCTATTTATTTGAGTTACTTCCGGTTTGAGTGAACGCTGGTGCGTGTGGCTGCCGCTGCTCCCCCACAGAAAAACTTATCCTGTGACTGCAAAGTTACATTGAGAGTTTTGAAAGGCGCTTACAAATGAAATGTATGATTATTATTATTATTAATTGAGATCAAATGTTTTAATTCTGAAATAGCTTTACTGCAACACAGCAGATGTACAATTATGAAACTAGGATAGATAATTAAATGCATTGATACATTTTTGTAAACGAGATCACACAAAAGACAGACCGAGGTGACATTTAACCCTTTCAGGGACAGCAATTATAACAGTGGACAATTGATCATGTAATGTGAATGCTTTTACACACAACCACACGCACAAAAACTGATTTCCTAATTGAGCATTCACATCCGCAATGCGAACCTTGCCATAAATGTGGTGCCTTGTTTTTATATTAGCCCTCTAATCATGATTCTCTGCTTGAATTTGTCAAACAGATGGCAAATGCCTCACCAGCCTTGGGCGGAACATTTAAAAAAAAGGTCTGCCAAAAAACAAAACAGCATTATTATACCATTGCAAAAAAATATATATAAATAAACAACATTTACTCTCTATGGCAGGATGGATCACAATGGAATAAGCAGCAGCTTGACCAAAATGGCACAGAGGATATACACACTCCGAATCCTCACACTGGTAACACAACTACAGTGTCAAGAGTGCCCAAAAAAAAAGGAAAAAAAAAAAAAACCGGACCTGTGATAGTTTGTATATGTGAAGCATGTTTTTTTTCTTTCTGGGGACCGACAAGCTTGAGCAAAGCCCTCGCTATGTGACTCATCGAGTGCTACAAGGGGGAAAATTGTGAGTGGTTTCGGAGAAGTTCACAGGTTCTGATTTGGGTGTTTGACACTGATACACAGTGAGGACGATTAGGCAGAGAAAAAGAATATAGCGACGTTCACCCTCATATTATGTAGAAAAAAAAATCACGATTATGTAAAAATCTACACGAAACAGTAAAATAATGGGTGACATCAGCAAAAACTGTTTCTGAGATGTTCTAAGCATAGTTGAAAAGAAAGACAACATATTTTATATCCTATTGGGATGTTTTAGTACTGTTTTGAATAAAGGAAAAGGAAAGGTTAGTCAATTTTGTGACTAAATTTAGTCAAAATTAAAAACAAGTTCCGGTCAAGTGGAATTTTATTTTGAAAGCAGTTAAATTAAAGTCAAAGTCAGCTTTATTGTCAAAGATGCTAATATGTATGACATATAGCACAGATGAAATCATTTTACCGTGTTTTTATTTGCCGTAATATCATTCATATGAACATTATACATCATAAGAACACAAATTGAAATTCTTTTTTTTTTGCTGTGGACAAATTCAATGTGTCTTCTTCTTCTTCTCCTTTCGGCTTTTCCCTTCAGGGGTCGCCACAGCCAATGTCCTCCATCTAACCCGGTTTTGTGCATCCTCTTCTCTCACACCAGCTTCCTTCATGTCCTGTTTGACCACATCCATAAACCTCCTCTTCGGTCTTCCTCTCGGTCTCCTGCCTAGCTGTTCAAGGCTCAGCATCCTTCTGCCGATATAGTCACTCTCTCTCCTCTGGACATGTCCAAACCATCTCAGTCTGGCATCTCTGACTTTCTCTCCAAAGCCTCTAATATGAGTTGTCCCTCTAAATTTAATTTGTCCACAGCAAAAAAAGCCACAATGCTGTCCAACAAAGAACATAATTGATTATTGCTAGAAATATGTTGTAACTACTGTAGTTAAAAGTATGAATATTTACATGTGAAATTTTGTTACTAAAATTGTGCAATGAGATTGAGAGATGAGATGAGATGAGATGAGATGAGATGAGATGTCACAGTGTGACACACTGTTGAACAGTGTTTGCGCTAATTTACAAAAAAATAAAACAATAACCCATTTTCCAAAGTGGGGTGATTCAGTTTGGAAACACAGTGTAGTATTAGAGTGACTGCGAAGGCTTGCTTAAAATTGGAGAGTCAGACTGACTGGCAGTGGCAGGCCAGAGCTTCATGTTTGTACCAAGTCAAACAATAGATAACCTCACATCCACACTTCCCGTCACTAGCAGCTGTTCAAATATCACCATGCGTATTGGCAGCGGAAGTGCAAAAACAAACAAGAGGAAGAGACCTTCATCTGATGATATTAATCCCGGGTTTAGTAATCTTCATATGACGAGTTTGAGGGCAAAAGCCGGCAAGCATTTAGACTAAACTAGACGCATGCCGACCAGCAGAACAGCTTATCGTACTACAATTTCCTTTTTGTATTCCGTAATATTGCATGACAAAACAATTCAGAGGTAAAATTAGTTGAGGGGGTAAAAAAAGTGCATGACATGTTTTACTGGATATAACGTACTCTCCATTTCGAGACAGGTAGGGCTCAAATTGCATGCACAAGCACACCACTCGTCTCGTATGTCCTCCAAAATGCTCTTTTTGTCGTTGACATGATTATGGTCAAACTCGCGTAAACCCACAGAATGGCAAATTAACTGACTGCGGACAGCATGTGACTCACACTTTGAAGGGTTCGTATTAATGGTTCATTTAATTAACTAATTCACTGGCATTCACAAATTTATTTGGGAATTGAAAATATGACTTAGAGCGCCATTCCCGAATTAGTTCGGTTTAGTTTTTTTCTTGCTTGGATGCCGATAATCCGCTGGCCAGACCTCTAGCAATATTTTTCCTTTTCCACAAAATTCGAGTGACAATGACAAAAACCCTGGCACTGGAGCCCAATTTAGCACAGAATCAGAAACACTTTTGCATGTCTGGCAGTGAATGAGTTAATCGCGAAAAAAGGGGGATTACTGAACATGTTTGAGGAACGTCCACTGCACAGATTTAAATTACTGCTTAAAATTTTCTATTTTTTTTATTCTCAATATTTACCTTCTTTTTAATCTTGTACAATAGCTCACACTGTTGTTTTCTTTAGGTAATTTCCTCAGTCCCTGTTATGGTACAGATTGCCTTTGCCCATTTCTAAAATTGGCTACTTTTTCATTGGGGAGACCAATCGCTCACAAAAGGAGGGCACTTGAAACAGTCTTTTGCCTGGTCAGTTTCGATTCAGCACTGCAATAAGACAAGCACAAAGTACTCACAAAGCAACATGCCAGGTTGACAAAACACTGGATGTTTTTTCCATACTTGTCCATTTCTCATGCTTCACTTTGGTGACAGAATGCAGCGAGTCAACTCTACTAAGATGTCACATTCTTGACAAAGCAAATGCAGCGAGGCAGAATAGATTTGTTTCATCGATGCTTTTCTGAGCTTGCAAGTGAGCTGCCATCTCCGTCACGTAAAAATGAATGAAAGCTTTTTGGGTCGTGTTGTTTTCTTGGAGGCTTTGTTGCGGTTTGTAGTTATTTTTAGATTTGTGCCAAATTCATTCATTTTATTCTTTTTTAGGGGGAGTGCGATACTCCCTTTAGTGGATTTTTGTTTTCCATTCTTGAGGTAATAGAATTCCCTTTGTGAATGAACAAGATACTCCCAGAGGATTGACTGAAATAAATTCCCTCCCTTTATATATAGTTGAATTCAAAATGTTTTGTTTTCAATATAAAGAACCTATGCCAGAATTCCATATCTGATTTCTTTGGCTCATTTGTCTTGATTTTTTTTTTTGTTTCCATTCTGCCGGCGCATTTCCAATCATTTGTCACCTCCTTTGAACAGACTTTCTGAAATCATGTTGATTTTCTTCTTACTCATAGAGTCATGTCCTATTTTTTTGACCCTATTGCCTCCTCCTTCACTCCATGTTCTCACTTTTGTTTCATTTTCACTGCTGTGATTCCTAAAGTTTTTTACTCCAGTGATACCTCAGCTTACGAACGCTTTAGATCACAAACATTTTGACTCACGAATATTAAATTCACGAGTATATAGTCTTGGCTGACGAACTAGTTTTTGGCGGACTAACCAAACCACATGGTCGAAAAGCGCCACAGTGGCTGGCAGACTAGTTTTCGTCACCCCCTTTCTTTAAGTGCAGACATGGTTTGTTATCGAGTGGAGTACTTTTGCTATGATGGGACCGAAAAATACCCCACCACAGGCTAGTGTTAAGCCGAAGAGGACACAATCAAAATTACAGTCAAGTGAGAAGGAGATCATCAAAAAACACGAACGAGGTGTGCGTTTGTGTGACTTGGCGTCCCAGTACCAGTACGCGAAGTCGACCATTGCTACCATCCTTTAGAACAAGGAAGCTATTAAGGGTGCGTGTGTTGTCTAAGCAACAGTCTCTGCCAATAGAAGAGGTTGAAAAACTTCTGTTTATTTGGATTAACAAAAAGCAGGTAGCTATGTGAGTGAGGGTATTATCGCGGAGAAAGCACGGCAACTTCACTCTGATATCATCAAGAGGCAACTACATCAACGACCATCACAAAGGTAAATAAAACGGTAAATAAAAAGGTAAATAAAACGACTTTTAGTAGAAAATTATGTTTTATGGGCACCTGGCAACGTATTATTCTAATTTGAATGGTTTCTTATGGGAAATAAATGTTTGGAAGACGAACGTTTCGCCTTACACACACTTTCTTGGAACCAATTAAGTTCATAAACTGAGGTATCACTGTATTACTAAACTGTAAAATCACTGTCATCATCTTGTCCGAAATGTTGAAACCAACATTGCTTGCCATTTTTTTTCATCTGTGCAACCTCATCCTGCTTTGCTTGTTTCTTTAAAGTGAAAGTGAGTTGAGCCCCGTTTATGGTCGGTCTTCCTTCAGTCTGTTTCAGAGCACCTCATACTTGATTGACACGCGCATCCGCTTCCAGCATGGGATTTTCAAGACTTGATTTCAGCTGTGTTATTTACACAAGACACTGCGCCGGTTTAAAGTGTGAATGCGCTTCAATGATTTCACTTTTTATGGTGGGTTTATTCATTTCCCGTCAGCTACGCTTCTGCTTTTTCTGAGAGCAATATGTTTTTTTTTTTTAATTCTGCCTCTCGCAACCCGATTATTGATGCACATGGAGGTGGAATAGGAGAGAGGGGGGAGGTCGATAGGAAAGGGCGAATCAGGATGAAGGGGAAGTGTTGTGTCACCTAGCAGGCTGACACATTCCAGATTCCAACCATCTTTTTACTCTCATGAAGAACATCATCATTTCGGAGCAGAGTAGCGCAGCACATCACGCCATTTCTTTTGGGTGGTGGGGGGTGGCATGGTGCGCCTCAGGCACTTACACACACATCTTCACAAGGCCTGAATGATTTAAACTCCCTCGATTAAACACGATGTCAACGGTTAGCGCTGTGATTCCGCTTAAAGCCTCCTCAGATGAGTAGTTCAATGATCTGCTCTTGGACATAAATAAAACACGCCTGAAAATGGTGTTCATTAAGAATCTTCCGATTCCTTAATGACGGCAGTCGAGGACAAAACTCCTGATTAAAAATATATTTCGGCCTCTTGTTATGACTGATGTGATGGTAATAAACGGAGGGATGGAAACGTAAGTATTTGGTCCATGAACATAAAGTCGGTATGGTGAAGGAAAAAAATTAATAAAGCAACACTACAGTATGTTGCTTTGCAAATGTTCAATCCTCCATTTTAGATGTGATCAGATAATGCCTCATATGAAAAAAACAATTATTCAAATTAAGGGGCCTGAGTTTTTTGTCCCATGAAGTGTAAATCAAGGCTCAATGTATTCCCTTTTCTTAATTGTAATTGTTTGAACGTGCAGAATCCTGAAAATAAAATTTAAAACACAGTCTTTTTTTGTACTTTTTAATCTGTCTGTGTGCGGAAAAGTTCACTCCCATTTTTTTAAAGAGATTGCCAAATTGGCGTTGGTTACATTGGCCCAGTGCATTGTGGGATGTGTCAACTCAACATACTGAATAGTCCCCCGCCAATGAGCTCAATTGATTTAAGTATTTGTTTATTGTTTATTTATCTCTTTATTTAGCTATCTATTTATTAATTTATTTAGTTATTTACTTGTTTGTTTGTGTTATAATGTTCTCTTGCTGCTGTGAAATGTTTCCCGTCTCGCAGTTTACGTGCTTGTTCATTTCATGGGTGTCCTCAACGCTTGCTAAATGATTTCATTTTGCACCTTTTCGGTCCTCCGAATGGAGATGTGTCATCATGCCAACGTATACGTTTCGTTCAACTTCTTAATTTTCGGCATTTGGTTTGACGTGATGACTTGCACTCCGTTGTGACAGCGAGTGTGTGCTCATATGCAGGGAGATGGTGTCACTGTTGATTGGAATGCAATGCAAGCGAATCACCTAACTGATAAATCGCTCGTCATCTTATGACATGTTATTTTCTCCAGACTTTTTTTGGGGTGTCTTTGCTCCTAACAATTTATCCACAAAAGTATGGAAGGACAGATGCCAAACAGTAGCATCATCTGACCGCACTAAACTCGATAAAAGTTGTCCAATCATATGACACGCATACACATATGCACTCACAGACACATCCCCACACACATGCACGCGCAATCGCACGCACACACGCGCACGCACGCACACACACACACACTCACACACACACACACACACACACACACACACACACACACACACACACACACACACACACACACACACACACACGCACACGCACACGCACACACACAGTCATGTGCCTAGTTGCCTGGTTGTGCTTTGTTTGGTCTCAGTAAGACGTCTGTCAGTCCCGGGTCCTCTTTTGTTTTCCTCCTTATACACTTTGCAGGCTGCAGTTAGGGAATAGATCAAAAGCATCATGTGAAGTTATTGTTCAGCCTTAAAAGATTTCATGGCTGGGTGAGACTTGGATGTTTGTTTGTGTCATCCCCTCCAAAAAAGCCATGTGTTTTTATCTATCTGGTGCCCATTTTTAGCTAAATGCATTTTTTTCTGCTTAAGATGAAAGACACTCGTAGCGACAAAGTGACTTTAGATGTATTTTGCATGTTGTTCCCCTCTACAATTATGTGATATCTTCAGTGCTCAGCCTCTTAGTCTACTTGCTCTTGACATTCCCATTTACAAAAGCAGATATTATTTCTGCTCCCAGTCAGGGCTTCCAACTGGATAGATGATGTCAGCAAGAAAACAAGAAGCTGCACTCAAAAAAGTGCATCATGTAAGCGAATTTTAGTATGTTTCATGTTTTTTTTTTTGTCATTTCCAGTCATGTTTCCTCCGAACATTGGTATCGAATCAGCACGTTTAGAGTGAAGCACTGTCGGATTGAATTGCACCCTGTGTATTGTCTTCTTGCCCTCAGCCTTCGCTTTAGGCAAGCAACAAGTTGCGAAGAAGTAAATAGAAAATGTCTTCATTCTTCTCCATTGTTATCGGTAATCAGTGTTTCTCGCTCAGATTGACACATTGAATGGGCAGTTTCCTACGTGAGTGTTCTAAAGTTAAAAAAGGCACCAAAGCACCAAAGCCATCCATCCAACCATTTTCCGTACCGCTTATTCCTCATTAGGGTCGCAGGGGGTGCTGGAGCCTATCTTAGCTGTCTTCGGGCACGAGGCGGGGTACACCCTGAATTGGTTGCCAGCCAATCGCAGGGCACACAAAGACGTACAACAGTCACTCTCACACTCACACCGAGGGGCAATTTGGAGTGGTCAATCTGCCTGGCATGCATGTCTTTGGAGTGTAGGATGAAACCGGAGGGCCCGGGGAGAACATGCAAACTCCACACAGGGACACGAACCGGCGACCTCTGCACTGTGAAGCCGGTGTGCAAACCACTCGATGCTCATTGCAAACAGTGACTCCCAAAAGAACATTTTCAATATTTCTCTGACAGACAATCAAAGATGAGATGTATATCGACGGTTCCATTTGTGTTTGGATTGATGAATTTTTCAGCTGTCAATGCTGGATTAAAGTCGTTTCAAACAGAGTATTTTTAATGCATTTCTTTTGATAGTGTCACAGCCATCAGATTAGAATGGAGATATTGGAAGGCAGATATCTTAATTTTGGGTGAATTGCTGAAAATAAATAAATAAATAAGCCAACGTCCTATTTAGGGCATTCTACGTTTGTAGAAATGATGCAATCATGAGGCTAGGTTGAAAAACCGATCAGACTTATTGATAAGCGTGAATATAGAAAAAGAAAAGAAAAGAAAATTATAAAACCTATAAAACAAACCAAAAAAAGTCTTTAGTGCAACACAAGCAGATAAGCAGTTCAGAGGATCGATGGATGCACGGATAGCACTCAGTATCTCTTTAACTCACTCTTAAACTCATTCACTAGCAGACGATATACAAAAATGTGCATAATGGCATGCTGGCAATTATCTAATAACTTCTTTTGGACTACACACATTTGTCCAAAACATCTATGCCGTGAGATGGGTGCTTAGACGACCCCCCACTGTCTTCCACCCCTCTTTCTACCTTGATCATTCATCAGGATCAGTCAGCATTTGAGTCCTGCTATCGAAGCACTGTCGATGAACAACAAAGTTATGCTATCAATGTGACAGATGAGTCTAAAAACATTTTACAAGAGTGAAATCCGTTAAACACTGAAAAACGTCTGCCATGTTCTTGACTTTCAACGTTTCACTGAATGAAATAAGGTGAATTCCACCCGAAATTAAAAAGTTCTGTGTAACGTAAAGGGGATTTCTAAATACGCCCCTTCTCCGCCCGGTCCTCCCGACCAACAGGCCTTGGTAAGCGACTCTATTGCAAAAAATCATTCATACTTATTTTCTCTGCAGGGGCTAAACGAGGCTTTTCACAGCCAGGCAGCCTCCCCGCAATGCACGTGTCAAGCCCAACACACTATCACTGACAGCTTGTACATCCCACACTGCAGCAATTACACATTTTATTGCAATCCCCTTTTTAAGAGGCAGGCTGTTGTCAATGAGCTCAACGCAGACCAAAAGGGCCAGTCTTAGGAGGCCGGGGGCGCTGCAGAGGCTGTGTTGTGTGATTTGTCGCGCCGTGCTTCGTTTGGCAGGTGGCGGCGTGTTTGTTTTGGAGAGGATTTGCATGCCTGCTAAAAATGCATACATGGCGGTGATTGCTCGTGTGCGTAGCCACGAAGCGGAGCTCATGCATAAGTGCTAATGGGCACGCATTAAACCAGGCAAACGGAAGCTGCCAACTAATGTTAGATTGATCAGTTGGCGATGCGCCTTTTTGATCCAACCCACTAACCACATGATGTGGCCATCCACCCACAAGTGTGAATGTTACGAGAGAGGCGAGGGGCATGCTTCGACGATAGCAATTTATCTATCAGCAATGATGTCGTTTTAGAGCCTCATCCTGCTGTTCATACCATCTGGAGAATAAGAAACATCCATGTACATGCAAGTCATGAGCAATGATTTTTAACTCATTCGTTAGTAACTGGAAATAAATGTATTGAACTTGGGCACATACATGAAATCCATGTCTCAAATTAAATTTTCACGTTCAGAAATTGCTTCCAGAGTCAATTAATTACATTTTTGTGATGTGCCTGACTGTGGTTTTTGAGCAGATCGCTCCAAAAAAAGTACACATTACAATAACCAGTGAAAATATATAATGTAAACCACTGTGACAATACGGTGTATCCTCATTTTGCTATCAATAATTTCATTACCAGATGTATCGAGGTGTGTGTGTGTGTGTGTGTGTGTGTGTGTGTGTGTGTGTGTGTGTGTGTGTGTGTAACTGTTCAGTTGTTCAACACAATTGCTTCAACAAAGCTAGCTGAAACAATTCTTTCATTTGGGAAAAAACAGGCCAAAATAAACATTTCAGCATAACAGCTGGTCCGAGAGTTTGACTCCCAGAAACGGAAACAGTTCAGTTGGGCAGTCCTATCCTATCTGCACCCTTGACCATATTCAGCTCCAGGGTATCAGCTGTTATACGTCCTGTCAAGACGCACATTCACTGTCATCTACAAACTTTAGAAGTGTAAGAGAGCAGGAGATGCTGACATGCAGAGAAGTGGAAACTCCACACACACACAGGATCCGAGTACCGCTGAGGTTTTCACAAATGAAGTTTGTTGACTGCATCATCCGGCAACCTGCCTGTCTTGCTCGGCAAGCCGCAGGCGTTCCATCATGCATTGCAGCTCGCCACACACATGCTGTCAAAGGACTTTCAGAGCACACACACTAGATCAAGTCATTCAGGCCCAAAACGCCATGTTTCTTGTGGACTGGAATGCTGCTGGTGTGTGTGTGAGAGTTTGTATGGCTATTTTTGTGAGGACCGCTATGATTTTATACTATACGTAGTGAAGACGGTAGTCGAGTGGTTAGCGGTAAGCTCCCTGTGTGGAGTTTGCATGTTCTCCCCGCGTGGGTTTTCTCCGGGTCATCCGATTTCCTCCCACACTCCAAAAACATGCATGGAAGGCAGATTGACCACTCCAAATTGTCGCGAGGTGTGAGTGTGAGAGTGACTGTTGTACGTCTTTGTGTGCCCTGCGATTGGCTGGCAACCAATTCAGGGTGTCCCCGGCCTCGTGCCCGAAGACAGCTGAGATAGGCACCAGCACCCCCCGCGACCCTAATGAGGAATAAGCGGTACGGAAAATGGATGGATGGATGGACGTAGTGAGGACATTTTTGACTAGTAGGACTTTTATGTCCGTCCTCACGTTTTTCATTCTAAAGGCTTCTAGAAGGTCTATATATGCATCTCGTGTGTGTGAGTGTGTGCGTGTGTGTCCGTGTATGTGTTTGAGTTTGTATGGCTATTTTGGTGAGGACCAATATGATTTTATACTATACGTAGTGAGGACATTTTTGACAAGTGAGGACTTTTTGGTTGGTCCTCACAAGTTTTTCATTCTAAAGGCTTCTAGACGGGCTATATATGAATCTTGTGTGTGTATGTGTGTTTGCATGCATGCATGTGCGTGGGTGTGAGTATGTCCACTTTATGGAGTCACAATCTCCTGATCGCCGATGGTGACGGCTTGCGGGCCTCGACACACTGACAGGAGCTGTTAGCTGAAGAATGGTTCTGAATAGCTTCTCTCTATGATGGTCATTTCCATTGTCAGCTGGTTTCTGATTCTGTCCTAATTTATGCTGAAAGCTATGAAAAATTATGTCAAAATATATTCTTTAGAACACATGTGTCAAAGTCAAGGCCTAGGGACCAAATCTGGCCAGCCACATCATTTTATTTGGCCCGCGAAAGTAAATCAAACTTCCATGATGCTTGCTAAAATCAGAACCAAAATTTCAAATTGTCGTATGTATACCACAATAACAGTCATTTTTTACCTTAAATTTAACTCATTCACTGCCAGATGTGCAAAAATGTGTCCACTCCAGTGCCAGGGTTTTTGTCATTGTTACTTGAATTCCAGGGCCCACAGAATATTGACTTTTAGGATGACATAAACAGTCTTTCATCATAAAAAAAAATCCTAAATTATATGGGTCTGGAGTTATATGAGCTTGAAATGAGGGCTGCTGTCCACAATACAATGCAATCCATACACATTGGTTTATATAGTGTTTTAACAACAACTGAAGCCGGAACAAAACACTAACATGGAAAAAAGGGAAATTCTGCTCCCCTGTGGAAGGGAAAAACATTGCGAGAGGTCTGACCAGCGCTTTATGGCACCCAAGCAAGAAAAAAAACAAAACCCCCAAAAAATCGGGAATGGCACTCATATTTTCAATTCCTGAATAAATTCACGAATGGCAGTGAATGAGTTAAACACTTGGGGGAGCAGTTACATGTGTGGCAATTGAGACAACTTTCTTTTCGCTAGCATGGTCCTCACACCTTCCGTTTTTCTTTTGCCCGAAGAGCCCAAAGGCATCAATATGTGGTGCATGAGAGGTGTTAGTGAACAAAAACAAACAACACTCCATTCTGGCATCATTCTCTCCCCATGTGAAACGCCCTGTCTTTCCACATGAACAAAGCAGACTCTTACTTGAAATCATTGCGTTAGACACCATGTCATTGGCCTTATGTTAAACCGGACTGATGCCAAATTCCAGATAGGGGACACACGGAGACACAGACAAGGATAATAAAGGCAGATGAGCTGGAGTCTGATTCAGTAACATTTTGGCCATACACAAGCAGCAAGCCTTCCCTTTAAATTTGATAGCAGCCACCTCACATGCTCCCCAAGATAGGTGAGACAGTGAAATATTAGATAATCCATTCGAAAAAAAGACAGGCTTAAACTCATCAGATTTACATCAAGCACCAGGCTTTAAAACGATAAGTGCTATTTAGTCTTAGCTTTGACCGGAGCGCTTCAAATGCTGCTATTTATCATAATCTCTGACGTTCCCGTGTAAGAATAGAAGACAACCGTAATCGCTTATTATCCCATCCAAACAGCAGCGTGCAAGATGTACTTCTACTCCGAATGAGGGAGAATTATGTAACTATTCAAATGTGCTGGAAAAAGGAAACTAAGACGATTGGCTTTCTGTATAGTGTGTGTGTGCGTGTGTGTGTGTGTGTGTGTGTGTGTGTGTGAGTGTGTGTACAGTATATGTTTGTGCGCGCACCCGCGCGTGTGTGTATACACATCAAAAAAAGGAGCTGACACACTCTAAAGTTGGCCAATAACTGTCAAATTGATACTTTCTTCTTTGTACTGTTACACACTAGCATGTGTGCAAAACTACAGTAGTTTTTTGACTTACAAGTAATCTGGCATGATTTATTTCATGATCCAAGCTGCTTTTTGACCATTTTTCATTTCTATCATTATTTTCATAATACTTCTCGAGTTGCACAAGTTTTCTGCTCTGTATTACATGTCGTGAAATATGATCAAACGCCTCTGAATATAAATAGACCTGACACATTCAAGTCATCAAACTTCCTGTTAAGGCTCGAACTACATCTCTGATTCTCAACCCAGTACCACCCTAGAAACAAAATTGGATGAAGACATCAATAAAAACAGCCCTAACAATCGTAAGCAACCAGAATCAAATCCAGGAACCACAATTGGTATTGTAACCATTTCAATTCAAACAATGCCCAAGTGGATTGAATACTTTCCGCAAAAGTAAAAAAAAAAAAAAACGTGGCTTTCATCCTAAAAAGCATAGGATCAAAATAAAAAAATGCCATTGACTAATTGATGTGACAAGACCCAAGTCACAACAACAAAATCGCCCACATGAGTGAACATATTTAACTCATTTACTGCCAGACGTACAAAAATGTCTCCACTGCAGTGGCAGGGTTTTTGTCATTGTCACTCGAATTAAAGGACCCACAGAATATTGAGTTTTAGGACGACATAAACATTCAAGACAGTGTGACAACCATTAAGCTGTCTTCTTTCATCAGAAAAAAAGTTAATTCCTAAATTATATTGGTCTGGAGTTATATGAGTTTGAAATGAGGGCAGCTGTCCAAAATACAATGCAATCCATAGATACCGGTTCATATAGCGCTTTAACAGCAGATAAGCTGGAACAAAGCGCTCACATGGAAAAAAGGGAAATGATGCCCCCTTGTTGCAAAGAAAAAACATTGCCAGAGGCCATGGCCAGTGCTTTAGTGGCACCCAAACAAGAAAAAACAAAACCCGAAAAAAAATTGAGAATGGCGCTCTGTCATATTTTCAATTCCCGAATAAATTTGTCAATGAAAGTGAATGAGTTAAGGATGATGCGACATATGAAGCGCATTCAGTGTACACTAACCTGCAGCGACCTCATTAACTTCCCTTAACGATCCTTCGTTTTGATCGCCTTCCACCACCTCTACTTGATACCACATACTTATTCTAGCAGCTGAATTCTATCTCACGTCGCAGTTTTTCTTCCATCCATTATACGCATACACCCTTGATTTTTGTCCTCAGATTTTAGCTGCCTGTGGCTGCCAGGCAGCTCCAGTGGTGCATTTTAAAAAGGTGTTGATGGATGGGAGAGAATTGAGCAATGGCTTCTCCCAAAATTGATCCTCCCCAAGCCTGTCTAGGATTTTAGGGTGTTGTCGCATTTCAAAGTGTTCCCAAGAATGTTATCGTAACATCACAAAAAAGTCTTACGACGCCTGCAAAGCATGCAGAATGAAATACGGCAGAACGACGGGACTGTTTCACTTTGGTGTCTCACCTGCATTCGGGCAGGATGCTCAAGGGGCTTCTCTGTTATGTGATGTCTTTTGTGTATGGTGAAATAAATGCTTTATAGTCTATGACGAAGAGTAGGAGGCCCATTTTTCAACAAGAAAACCCACTAAAACGGAACATGTCTTCCTTAGAACCCGTCTTCGTGCACAAACGCAATATTGACATGCTGTAATTTAGCACGGGCATTAAGTTGTCTCTGTCTGATAAGACATGCAGTGTTGATTGGAGGGGAGGTGGGGGTCACTTTACCTGCCTGAGGCCATCCTTGCCACTCTGCATGATCCGAAGAGCGTAGTTGGAGCGCTGGCCTTTGCTGTTAAATTCAATGTGGCCTGTTAGACCCTCCAGCTCTACCTGTCCAATAAAGAAAAGAGAACATTCAAGACTTCTCCACTGATTCCAGCTCACTTTGCCCTCATCAGTGATTATTATATGAATCACTGGAGGGGACGGCCCTCGCTCGTTAGTCTTCTCTTTTACAGTAAAATGTGAAAGAATAACCATTTGTTGAGCTCAAATTAATCTCTCTCGGCAAAAAACACAGCAGTCGTTATGTTCAACTGGACACCATTTTATTCACTGACCCTGCGTCCATTGCCTTATAGGATGATTATAGGATTTCAATTTTAGGACAAGAAAACTAAAGACTAACTTTTAATGACAATCGATGAAAAGGTTTCTTCAGCCGTCATCTGTACTTCTTTGAAGGTGTCGGACGTTTCGCTTCTTATCCAAGAAACTTCGTCAGCAAACTAAAGTCTTACTGGTAGTTTAGGCCCTATATATATATATATATATATATATATATATATATATATATATATATATATATATATATATATATATATATAATATATACAACTGAGAGCTTACACAGATGTTTTAATGACAATAATTATGCACGGCATCAGTGTATCTTTGTTTTCTTTGCAGAAAAAAGTCTATTCTATTTTCAAACAATTTTAATTGTTGCAATTTTATTTTTGCTGGAATTTTATCATTCACAATTTTTTCATTCAAAATGTCATTTTATATTGTTTTTACAAATGCAAAGAAAAAAAACATTTTCTTGTTTGGAACTAAAATTTCTATATAAATATAGAAATACAGTATATTGAAGTGTTTCTAATCATTCTTAGTAAACAAACTTTAAGATTCAATTTTTTTTCCCAAAAAGCGAAATTAAAACATTTTGAATTCCACGTGGAGGCCCAGTAACAACAATTTATTTTTGGTTTAGAATAGCTAAATAGATCGATCGATCAAAATAAATAAACAACACAAAAAAAACTAAAAATTAAAAAAAAAACTAAAAATAAAAATAACTAAAACTAAAACTAAAAAAAAAAAAGTCCCCCATTAGGATTTGACCCTCTTCGGAAACTTCCAAGGACATTTGGGCAACGCTATACGCCTTATTCCTGATTTATATAAGCATACAAATAGCTCTCCCTTCCAAAATAACGAACATTTCCAAAATAGGCACGTTGAATCATTCTAAGCTTTTTTTATGAAGTCCTGCCGAGGCCAACTTACCATTCTCAGGTAATTCATGAGGCTGGTGCCGTGCTCCCAGATTTTGGAGGACTTGCAAGAGAGCTGAGTGGCGCCTACATTTTGGCTACGATTCAGCTCCTGGACCGCTGCCACCACCGCATAGACCGCATCAAAGAAAAGCGCTGAGGAGAGCTGCGCAAGAACGAGGGGGAGATAGAGAGGAAGGTGGATATATTATGCATGCACACACCAACTGCTCAGACTCTGAGTGCAAACAAACATAGTGAGCAGTTGCCATTCAGTGTGTTACACCAGGGTTGTCCAGAGTTTTTCCTCTGAGAGCTACAAATAGAATCAGTGAACGATGCAATGTCCATTTTGACGTCCTCCATCTTTATGCTAACAACAATACTATTGTTTTTATACATTTTATAGCTACTGTATATTGGTACCGCTACTTAAAAAATGAATATGTTTTGGGACAAATTTCTGAACTACAAACTTTTCTAAGTACAGTAGACGCATTTTCCATGTAAATGGCCTAATCCGTTCCATATCCCCCAAATTTTGATATAAATGTTTCCTAAATCCTAAAAATGCATCAAACTATGTAACAATTGCATTATTGTGCAATTTATCAGAGTAATATATGGTATAGTGGAAAACACAAATGACGATTATTTAACATTTCACTGCATCTGCCTAATTTTTGTTGCCCTTTTTATT
This sequence comes from Hippocampus bargibanti, assembly GCF_051943395.1. Classification (NCBI taxonomy): domain Eukaryota; kingdom Metazoa; phylum Chordata; class Actinopteri; order Syngnathiformes; family Syngnathidae; genus Hippocampus; species Hippocampus bargibanti. Next base: position 14,087,802 of record NC_142747.1, read on the forward strand.
TTATGTTCTCTCTCTGAAATGTTTTTACGGCCTGTGTTTTGTTTTGAACTGATCCAAGGACGTTTGCTTTACAATCTTTCAAAAACATCCAAGACATTAGCATAGTGAGCGATCGCCCAACTGGTGAGCACTTTTTCTGGGTGACTCACATTATGTAAAACCATCGAAACACCACTTACCCGGAGGGATGAATAACAAGGATGCTGCATTGACAAATAGTTCTGTATTTATTTAGCTACATTCAGAAGACACATTCGGTGGAGGTCCCATTTTAGCCAATGGTATGCCTGGATGATTCTAATTCCAATGGCTGAGCACCTATATTGCATTCATTGGAGCATTATATTTCTAAATCACAAATGAAAAACCATTGAATTGGTTGCCAGCCAATCACAGGGCACACAAAGACAAACAACAGTCACTCTCACACTCACACCTAGGGACAATTTGGAGTGGTCAATCTGCCTGCAATGCATGTTTTTGTAGTGTGGGAGGAAACCGGAGGACCCAGAGAAAACCCACGCGGGCCCGGGGAGAACATGCAAGCTCCACACAGGGAGGCCGGACCAGGCCGCGAACCCCTGCACTGTGAAGCCGGTGTGCAAACCACTCGACTACCGGGCCGCCCCATCAGTTTGCTGCCATGAATTGTCACTACCCTCAGCAGACTTATTTAATTGTTTCTTTAAAAATGAGAATATGTTTGTTTACTTCCCTGCTTTTCATCTCTTTTAGAGTTTTACTCCTGTTCTAGCTCCATATTTCAACCATCCGTCATGTTCGATGTAAATACTGGAATGCATCATGGGTAAATGAATATTCGATTATCTCTTTCGGTCGTTTGCGGCGGTCATGGAAGAGCCAGGGATATCCTCGACCACAACTTTGGAACGCACCGAAACAAATGCAAGGTGATTATGGCTCGATATCGGCAAGGCAAGATGGCAGACGAAGGTTCAAACCTATGATGGAAAAGTGTAGCCCATACTCAGTGTTTGAAATAGCATCTGCCCGGCGGCCCGGGACGTACAACTTTTACGTCGGGCGAACAACTTTCAAAAAGGCTCAGCCCGGATGGCCGACTACTTTTCAAAAAAAAAGTGATATTTTTTCAAATCAAACGTCTGTTTTATTCAATAAACCAAAAGCCACATACAAAATGCTAAGAGCCATGTGGACTCCACTTTCTCAGCGGCTTTCAAAACTGCAAATTGCCAAACGAACGTTCGCTTGGCAATTTGCATACTCGGCACCGGCAGCCAAAAAGAAGCCTGCTTTGGACTACACCCTGACTGAAAAGTGTAGTTCAGAGTTTTGAAAGCCGCTGAGAAAGTAGAGTCCACGTAGCTTAGAGCAGACAACAAATTGCAAACGTTACATTGTACACCATGACGACAAACGACAACTGGAGCAAAATCTTCAACAAGGTATATTACCATAAATTAGGCAAGGGAGCATTTGTGGTTGGTACTTCCTTAATTTTAAAAAACCCTTTACACTTCGCAACAATGTTTTTATTTTTTGGGCGATTAGACGTCTTTATGTGTTTTAAGTTGTGAAAAATCGGGCAGGCAACTTTATGGCTGGGCCGGCAACTTTTCAGAGTTCAGAGACCCGGGTGTCCACTAACTTTTTGTCATGAGTTTCAGACACTGCCATACTGTATTTTATTTTTAGCATTCATAACAAGAGCCAATATTTTCCTGTTGAGGTGTTGTGCAACTTGAACATTTTGCATGAAGAGACGTTCATCAGTTCACATACCAGTGTGTTTTGAAAAATGCTAAATCACAGCTTTCTGTAAAAGATGGCACATAGTTTGAATTTGTACACTTTTTGGACACCTCATCCTTTCACATCAGAAATTGCTGTACCACATGAGCCCTATGGGGACACTTATACGTCAAACAACATTAGCATCAAAGACAGCAGATCAATTCTTCAAGGGGTAAATAACTTAGTTTTCCTAAATTGCCATCAGCCTTTTTTTCTTTTAACGTTAAGTTAATTAGTCATAAAGGCGTAGAACTGAGAAGTATTCAAGCAACCAGCTGTGAGAGCAACTGTATAGCTTTCTATCATGCTGCGTTCTAATGCTTATTGGCCTCTTTCAGCAGCCAGCTTGTGCACAACAGAGGGGGGCAAATTGTTGAGCGCTCTTTCGTCGTCGGCATTCATTCAGTTTAAGTACAGATTTGCTCATTAATCGACTCCTTCTATTGGCTTCCAACTAGGTACTTGACAGTATAAACAGTTTCATGAACACGTCGTAAGAAACACTCCCCTCTCAACATGAAATCTTTTCATCTTTACCAACATATTTGTTTTTAATTTCTCAAATCTACAGGACAACATCAACATAAAACACTGATATACTTTAATAATCTTGCCCACGATATGAGTGTTTCTAATACAGTATTTCAAGTCAATAGTCGAGTAACTAAAGAGTGCTGATGTCAAACTCATTTGAACTCAGAGGCCACACGGAGAACAATCTATTCCATCGTGGGACCAGTAAAATCATAACACAGTATTTTCTAGTGTATAAGGCGCACCCCAAAGCCTTCATTTTTTTCAAAAGATGATCCTGCACCTTATACGCTGGTGCGCCTTATATGTGAAGAGATATTGAGCCACAACAGGTCTCGCAACTACTGTCAGCTTCTACCGACTCCATTTCCCCAGTAGAAGAAGTTGTGAGTAACCCCAGCCTCTATTGTAGTTCCTTATAAAGTAGTGTGCCTTATATTTGGAAAACTTTTGTAAATGTATATACAGTAAAGTCTCGTTATATCGATATTCAAGGGAGTCCGAAAAAATATCGATATAACCGGGACTATCGATATATCCGACCCTGTTTGCATGTAATTTTCTCCGTGCGTGCACAGAAATAGTATCGATATAACCGGGACTATCGATATATCCGATATCGATATAACGAGACTTTACTGTATTATATTTGGTAAACATTTTCCATTCATTGAAGGTATGCCTTATAGTCAGGTGTGCCTTAAATATGGAAAAAGTTTGAAAATACACCATTCATTGGGGGTGCGCCTTATACACCGGAAAATACGATGCATAGCAACAATTGCCAGCTGTTTATTCACACAGGCTGGAGTTACTGTGGTTGAAAATAATTCGACCAAATCGTCTCGCGGGCCAGATTAAACCCATTGGAGGACCTGTTCTGATCCGTGGGTCATACGTTTGACACCGCTGACATCCAGTAACCAAATAGAACAATCGAGGCTCTGTCTTCAAAGAATTTACTGTGTTTTAAATTTAAATTTATTATGTTTTTGACAGAATGAATAAGTAGACATGGTGTGACTTTGATATTAATCCATTATAATAAACAAATAAATACATTGTGTACACTATACTTTGCTTTTGAAATGTCGGGTTGTGAGCTGGCAATACTTTGCGGTTTGTGTAATTCCTCATAGTGAATCAAGACACTGCAATAGATTTAATGAGGCGCTGCCAGGAAAACAACCCGCTCGGATGTCCGCTACAATTACAGCACTTAACCGGATAAATGTCATACTTGTATAATATGGCGATTGTTTTTTGATGTGTGTGTTTCGCAACGGGGACTTTTGAGTCGCAGATGCATTCAGCCTTTAAAGGTCTGTTTGGCCTTTGTAAAGAAATACATCTACGTGAATGTATCTTTTAACGAATGACATAAATAACTAAAACGGGTGCAGGGGGGGGGGGGTGTTGTGTGTGTGTTAGTGCGGACTAACCGGGGTGCCCTCAAAGGGAGCATGTTCACAGTTCTCTTGCCAGGAGCGGTTGAGGCTTAGTGCAAAATCCTCAAAGAATGGATGCGTTTGGTTGAAAACTGAAAAACCAACAATGTTGACCCGCTGATCCGCCACGTTGTCCAGTCGTAGCATGGAGAACTCCTGTGAGGCAAAATGACATCATGATGAGATTTCAGCATACCCAGTTTGAATAGTTGCTGGATACATTAGATATTTTAAAATGTGCACCAATTATGTTTAACTCCGTCACTGCCAGATGTGCAAAAATGTGACCACTTCAGTGCCAGTTTTTTGTCATTGCCACTCGAATTCCGGGACCCACAGAATATTGAGTTTTAGGACTACATAAAGTTGCGTTGAGTTGCTATGTTATTACTACTTTGTATTATGTCATATTGGGCTGATGTATACACTCGGATTACTCGGTGACATGATACATCGAGCTGTCACCGTGTCATCTGCTTCCACCCTTTCCCTATGTAGTTACTTAGTAGTTTTCATTGATAGAGACTTTTAATTTTTCATTTCCATATCTGATTCTATGTTGAATTTCTGCTACTCACCTGTCAAATACGGACACTCCCCAATTTAAGAATGAGATACATTCTGAACAGTCGTTCGTCAGGTGAATTTGTTCGTAATTTGCTTTAGTGCTATATTTTGTATTGAATGTATGTTTAAGGTTTATATAAATATGTTTTAGGCTTGTATAAATAACCTGTATTTGTTTTGTACTGAAAAATAAACATTTAATAAAATATATGGTCTATAAAGATATGTACAAGTACAACTGGAGAGAATACTACAAATGTTACTACAAAAATGTTTGTATGTACAGTTGTTCGTAACTTGAATGTTCGTAGGTATGGGAGCGTCTGTACTTTATTAATCTCAATTATTCTGGTGGAATAGATGAAAAAAAATATAAATATGGATCATTTTATCAATAAAAAATATGAATACTGCTTAGCTTGAATTATAAAACGAGAATGCGAGAAAGAGACAAACTAAACAAGGACAGTGAGCTCATACAAAAGAACACTGATGAACAGACAAATAAATTAGCAGGAAGCAGAGGGAATACAAAGTATCATCTTTTTCAGTGTTTTTGCTTGGGATGTGCTGTTCTGATTCTACCGGAGGGAAGGGTCGACACGGGACCGGCGGAAAAATAAAGATGAGAACGGACGAAAAAGGGATTATTGGGGGCGGAGGAGAGGAGGAACCGAGGGATTAACATTTCCTGAAGCCTATCGGATGGAGGTGTCAGAAATCACATGCCCCAACATTTAGGTGCAGCCCCGGCAGGCCCTATGTGCCATCTTGTAGTTGACAAACTGCCAGTCAACCAGCGAGGCCGCAGATTGCCAAGATAAGCAAAAATGGCGGGTATGCTCGGTGAGGAAAATTAGACACAGCAGACAGAGCTGTAGATCAATGCTATCGGTGGTCTGACAGCTTTTACTTCCATCGGTAGGGAGGGTTGAAGCCTGTCATTTTTTTAATTCGATTCAACTACATGCGTGCTGCATAATGACTGGATCTAAATGGAAAAAGCTACAAAGATGGCAGTGATTGAGTTAATGTTAACTGTCCTCCGTGGGCCCTATTCCTTTTTTTTTGGGACTGGTCATTATCCAAGAGCCGTGATGTCGGAAAACAGAGATAAAAAGAGATGTTGGAAAACCGAGAAGAAGTGAAGTCAAAGAGTTTGGTCTTAATTCCACTTTGAGGGAAATAAAAGAACCAGTGCAAAGGATCGACAGATGGGTGAAATTCCTTGGCGCCATGTAGATAAGGACTAAGTGTGCTTTGATAGATCAATAGAGGCAAAAGTGTGCAAATGAGCCCATCATGATGTTTACCCGTCACAGCAGCTTGTCTGTACAGGTATATGCATGCGCACGGCGACATGCTAGGTGAATGAGAATCACTCTAATTGAGCTACACATGTAATTAAAAAGGAAACTGAATATCTTCAGGCATTGTGAGAAATGAGAAAAGCAGGGGTTTATATTTGTTCACACCGTTTGAGTCGAGACAAATGCAGACTGTTTCTTATTGCTTTCGACAAGGACACATTCTTGCATACTAAATGGGACAAGCGTGAAGCGGGCATTGCTAAGTGGAGTACAATCGGTTCTCAGCGGTGGGGAAAATAAAGGCAGTCTTTGGAGGGTCAACAGCAACTGTGATCAATGAGAAGGTGAAAAAGGCACAGTATTAAAATGATGAGGGCAGAGAAAAGTTGAAAAAAAAAATAGGTCAAATAAAAAGCTTTCAAGAACGAGAAGCAGGAAGTTAGGGTGATATAGGCAGCATTAACTACAGTCCAAGTATTTGAAAGGAACATTCGAACAATTGTTTGTTGCATATAAATATGGTGAAAAAGCAAAATCTACATTTTAATGTTTAAATAGGTAAAAAAAAATGCAAATGGTCCCACAGGTTCTCCAGATTTAAAAGTAAAAAGATTCATAGTATGGTGTCATATACACTTGACCGATCATTCTCCGCTGGGGATCGTGATAAAGGACACTTTTCACATAAGATGAAGTCATCTGATCCAATTTTGTAATGTTCACTAATGACATTTTCCACCAGTTTCTGCACCCTCCAATAAAGAGCGTCTTAAGTGGTGACATGGATTGACTATTTGAAAAGAAGAGGGTAATATTTCTAATCTTCTGATGTTGCACTGCAAACCGAGCAGACGGTCTAAAGGCGTGTTTCTCGAAATTGCATATTGATTGCTGAAAAGATAAAGTGCTCACGAATGACATTTCTGCCCTTCGATGAAGAAGAAGTTGAGGTCAGGTGAGCTCAAACCCGGCCCAGGCTGGAATTAAATATCAGAATCAGAATCAGAATACCTTTATTCGTCCCGCAATGGGGAAATTTGCAGTCCACAGCAGCAATTGAAGAGGGATGGGGTTGGGGTGGGAGTGAAAGGATAGAAAACAAGATATTCTAAGCATAACAAAATAAAAATGTATTATCTATATTTTCTAATATGCAGATTGTCTGCTTAGCGGGAAGTAAATCATTGCAACAATTGGCACGTAAATCTCGGCTCAAGCCTCTTGCAGGCTTTTAATTATGCTGTTCTCAAGGAACGTAGTGTGGGAGGAAAAGAGGTAGGGAAAGGGAGTCTTAGAAAATGTCATGAAGATTAGTTGTTGAAAATTGTGTATATTATGGAATGAATCCCCGGAAGCTGGACAAGTGAACAAAAACCACAGGGCGTCGTACCTTACAGCTAAAGTAATTCCCTGCAAGTTCAGAGATGCCTTATCATAACATTTATCTCTGTGCAGCATGCTGCTGTTAAAACATTAACATGGCTTGAAAACTCATAATAGTCGCATAAATCAATAAGAAACCTGGTTGGACTCATGCGGTGTGGAGGAAACAAATGGCAGCTTTTATTCTATTATTCACCATTATTCACAGCAACGACTTTGACCTGGAAGAGCAACAGCCTATTTGTTAGGAAGGAACCTTATGCCATGATTAATATTTACACTGTTTGAGTCGAAAAATGCATGCATATTTTAGACAGTGACATATGTTAGGAATCTGAGAGAGATTCTTCTGGGAAGACATTCATATCTCAGACAGCAGAGTAACAAAGGATCTCAATCTTTATTAATCGCCACAAAAGCATTGCCAGAATCAAGCTGAAGTTGGCAGAAGGAAATGCTTCAAATTCTTGGACCTGTTTTACAACAATGCACTAGTAGGCCGTCAGGGCCTGCAAGGCCTTCTTTGCTGGCCTAAAACTATTAGATGTTTATTATATTTTGTCCGTGAATTCTTATTAAATCATTCCAAATTGTCTTTCAGCTTCCTTTCATTACTTTTCCCCTGCCGTGCTGCTTCCAGATGTGTGTTTTCATATTTAAGCATTTACCCAATCACATTTCAGCCATTATTTGTTACCAGGGTCAGAAATCTACCTGGACGCCGTCACAATGAGTTCTGCAGGCCCTGTGGCATCAAATGTGTCGGTCAAATTGTTGCTTGAACCAATAAGATGATTGGTGAGTCACTAGCCAATCATAGTATCACTAGTCGCTAGTGATAAGCGCATACTGGCCAGAGCTAGCACAAACTATCTATAGCGAGCGGCATAAGCAAATATTGTTGTATTGTATTGTATATTGTTGTGTTGATTTAAGAGTGTTTTTGTCAACCCACAATGGCTGAAAGAGGAGAAGACATGGATTTGTGGACTTCAGGAGAGTGCGCCCCCAGCATGCTCCACTAACCATCGACGGTGCTGCAGTGGAGAGAGTGAGCAGCACCAAGTTCCTGGGAGTGCACATATCCAAAGACCTGTCCTGGAGCCACAACACGGCATCAATGGCCAAGAGAGCCCACCAGCGCCTGTACTTCCTCCGCAAGCTCAAAAGAGTTGGAGCCCCGACCCCCATCACGACCTCCTTCTACCGCGGTACCATAGAGAGCATCCTGACCAGCTGTATCACTGTGTGGTACGGCGCCTGCACCGTGTCCTGCCGTAAGACTCTGCAGCGCATCGTGAGGACAGCTGACAAGATCATCGGTGTCTCTCTCCCCCCCCTTCAGGACATCTACAACACCCGCCTCACCCGCAGAGCCATCCGGATCGCTGGCGATCCCACCCACCCCTCCCACAGCCTCTTCACCCTGCTGCCATCGGGTCGGAGACTGCGGAGTCTCCGAGCCAAGACCAGCAGGCTCAAGGACAGTTTCTGCCACCAGGCAGTCCGGAGACTCAACTCCCTCCCAGCCCTGCCCAGCCTGCCCCTTCCCACTGCCACACTCACCGAACTCTGAGTACACGCTACATGCTGTACGATCATCCTGAACTCTATTTTTTTTGTTATTTCTCATTAGACAAGACCTCACTTCAACCCTTTCTAGTTGTTGTTTTTGCAATTACGACATTACGTCACTTTATGTACGTCACTTCCTCACTTTACATATGTCACTACCTCACTTTCCATACGACACTACCTCACTTTACATACAGAAATTACATGTATTGTTTGTTGTCAATTGTATGTCTTTTTTAGCCACGTTATAAGTGCCTTGCATGTCTTGCACGCTGGGTCCGAGAGGACATTAATTTCATCTGTGCTGTATGTCATGCATATTAGCATATTTGACAATAAAGCTGACTTTGACTTTGACTTGACTTTGACTTGGTTGCAGATTTATTGCAGATTTAAAGCTATTTTCAAGACGCACTTTTCAAAAATAGATGGACATCATGGAGAAAGGTTGGACAGCTGCGAAGCTAGAAGAAATAGAAAATAATATTGTTATTTTATGAGGTTACCACAAATCCACATGTTCATATTAAAAAAAATTGAACCGTTTAATGACAGTATTTCTTAAGTTTCTTCAAGTTATTTCCCCTAGTGGACATGTAGTAAATCATACTACACTTGAAGCTATGGAGTGATTCAGACATAGCACTACTGAAGGCCTAGGTGTGACATGCATGGCCCAACACTGTTAATATGTAAACTATTGCTTTTTCCCCAATATCTAGAAATCAGTCGATTTTAGCACTCGCCACTGCAGGTTGTTGGCAACGTTTTTCAGCATGCATCATCTATTCAAAATCTTTTTTCCAAAAATGGCATTGATGCTATACTTCCAGCATTTGAAGAAAAGAAAACATTTGATCGGCATTGAAGCTCTTCGTCAGCCATCCCCATCGGTATTTTCTTACTTGTACATTGAAGTCTTTTTTGTTGCTTTTTAATAAAACAGAATCAAAATCCCATATGTCTGATGAACAGTTCACATACTGCGGTCAATCGTAGCTTTAATAAAATATAAACATGCAAATGAATTCACATTAACCTAAGAGAAAATGAGCTACACCGCATGGATATTCTTGTCGGCAACAGAGGAATACAGTGGTTGCAACCTTTTAGTGGCACATGGTTCACAACAGCGTAATTAATGCTAAACAGTACTTATGTGCCTCTGGTGTTAAAAAAAAAAACAGATGCTGGCGTGGTGGAAGGAACTATTTGACAAAAACAAATGCTTTTATTAAATGATGTTTGACGCACTTTGCGCAATAATGTGTGGACATAAACGAATCCCTGTGGTGGAAGAACGCTGGACAAATGAAGATAAACGGGAAAAGACAAGCAAATGATCACAAACGAGCGCTTGAAGCTACATTACATGGTGGCGAAACGATATTTTTCATGTGTGGAGGAAAGAGTACCACTAGATGGTTAAACGGGATATCGTTTCAGGATCGGCTCAAGCAGTACAATGCTTCTTCATAATATAATGGCTAAGAAGTTGTTATTATGGCAGCAATTTGTGAAAAGGCTGGGATTGGTCATTAAATTGTGCTTGAATAATACTAGAAAAAAATGTTTACTGCTGTTTAGTCGACTCAGAATGATTGCAGTGAGTATTGCGATGTATAGCGAGAGCTGTTGTTTTGCTGCAGGGGAAAACACTCGCTGACTAATTGAGATGCCACGTCTATTAGTAGAGGCTCTTATTTGAGGACATGTGGCATATAATTTGGTGTGAATCGACATCGTTAACACAAGCAGATTGGAATCGCTGCTATTTGTGATATGATCAGAGAAGCAAAAAGCATCTTTGGCTAGGCTATGAATCTTTTTTTGTGTGAGATCGGTCAAATATAGGGGCAGATACAAGCGCATTGTCATCAAATGGTGAGTATAGTTTTGCTTTTTTGATTGTTGCTGTGCTGATGACGTGTTGTGTTTGGGAGCCTTTTACTGAGCGAGTTGCTTGTTCGGTAGCCACAAAGGGACATAAGTCTTCTTGTGCCGGTCCCAATAAATACAGAGGATTGTGTCAGGAAACCAATTAGATAGAAACCAATATGTATCGATTACATTTCGTCTGTGTAAGCTGTCAGTCGTACAGGAGTGGTCCATCGATGAAAAGGTTTCTTCTGCCGTCATCTGTACTTCTTTGAACGTATGTATGTATTACATTGTATTTTGGACAGCTGCCCTCATTTCAAGCTCATATAACTCCAGACCCATATAATTTAGGAATTAACTATTTTTTTCTGATGAAAAAAGAGAATCTAAGGTTTCTTGTGCTGCATTGAATGTTTATGTAGTCCTAAAACTCTATTCTGCGGGTCCTGGAATTCGAGTGATAATGACAAACCCTGGCTCTGGAGTGACCCATTTTTGCACATGTCTGGCAGTGACTGATGTAAGTACAGAGTGTGTCTATTATTGACAGATCTGTAAAAAAAAACCGACAACATTCTGGAATTTGTACACTAACCATATCTGTTTTCAGGTCCAAGAGAAAGAAAGGTATCAGTAAATTTCCAAGCTGTGAAAGAGTAATCAAACCGAGTTATCAGCAAATGTACCCTTCAGCTTACGACAATATATTAGCACCTTGTGCCAGCGTCATCCACAGTTTGGCAAACATGACTCATTATAACGCCCTTTGTGGATACTATTACATTTATCAACGGTGTCCTCATTCTGTTCTCAATGTGAGAATGTGACAGTGACATTTTCCTCTTCAAGTAGGTCGAGCAAATGACTAACACATACATGACTACGAGATGAATTTAAAGCTGCACAATCCACATCTCCATCATCATTCCTACATGAGAGACATTTACGTCACATTCTCAAATCTGGAATAGGTCTTGGTAACCTTACAAAAGAAGGTGGAGAATACTAATTGTAATGTTACACGGTATTCAGATGAAGAGCCTATTAAAGTACTACAGCGGTGAGGAAATTACTCAAGAGCTAGAAAATGTGGTAAAATGTTTTATATATGGTGTGTGAAGGTCAGATGGGGGTCAGATCAGACCAGTCCTCAAAGTTTCTTACTGTGGAGGAGAGGAGACGGTAACTTGGGATATGAAGATTGAACGTGATGACGGATACCAATGAGGAGCGCTTCTGTTTTTTTGCTATTGAACTGCTGTTTCCTTCACGTCTTGAGTTTATCAAAGCAGAAATAAGAGATGACAGGGATATGAAGGAGTTTGGTTCATTTTTAACGTGGAATTGTGTGATGTGAGCGTACCAGTGGAAAGAAGAGTCGACGTTTATTGATAGCGAGACCAAATGATGCCTATATACCAAGAGGATGGGGGCGAGTATTGACCTTTGGGGAACACAACAGGTGACTGGTCAAGCGGACTGGACTCACATTCTTAATGCGAGACATACTCAGTCCTGTCTGGGGGATAGGTCTTAAACCATTACACTGTTGTCTATCAGTCTTTCAGTGGTATGTGTACGCTAAAAGGAGCAGGGTGTGGTCCATGGTGTTAAAAGCTGCTTATATGTCCAGGACAATGAGGTGTGTTGGCAGTAGTCATGAGTCAGTAGTCATGAGAAAGTCGTTATCATCCTGAGCAGAGCTGTGCTTAAACCAAAACAAAATTTGTCAGACAGATTGTTTTGTGTGAGGTGTTCCTCAAGCTGTATGGCACAGGTGTCAAAGTCAAGGCCCGCGGGCCAAATCCGGCCCACCACATCATTTTTTTCGGCCCGCGAAAGCAAATCAAACTTGTTAAATTCCATGATGATTGCTAAAATCTGAACCAAAATTTCATATTTTTGGATGTCAACCACAATAAAAGTAATTATTCTTGACTTCAGATTTGAAAACGAGTTATTCATTAATTTGCTGTGTGCTCTATATGTAATATTTCAAGGGATTTAAACATTCTAATGGGTTCCCCAAATTCATAACGGCCCTCGAGAGGAAATCATAACTACAATGTGGCCCGCAGCAAAAAATGACTTTGACACCCCTGCTGTACGGCAACTATTTGTTTCAAGTAACTTGGAAATGGGAGACTTGAAATAAGACTGGTTTTGCAACATTATATGACTATGAGAGTGTTTCTTCTTGAAGGGGTGAATGAGAGTGGGAGGAACATGAGTAATTAGAAATGGGAGGTTAATAATCAGGGTGGAGATATGTGATTTGAGGAGAGAAGGTTGGAAAGGGTTGAAGCGGGAATTGGAAATTGAAGCGGATTTACATGGGACAGGAGATGTGAGACAATCTCTTTCATCAATGGATGCTATAGCTTCGTGTTTGCTTTTAACATTCATCTTATAGCAGACACGCAAATTTCACCATGATGTCCCTGATCCACTGGTGAAAAGGACACTTTGATCCTCTCCTGTTTCATGTAGAACTGCTTCATACAACAAAGATGGTGTAGAAAGTGCTGAAGATTTAATGACTGTGTCTTAGTGTTATGTTGTTTTTTTTTCTTTTGACGTCAAGATGGCACCGCGAGAATGGCTGCCTTCCTAGCAGCTCCTGTATTTTGTTTTTCTACGTCTACCGAGAAATGGGTATTGTGAAAAATAAATACCCTTTAATAATGAATATCTATAATACCGGTACTCTATCCGAAATGAACCACTTGAACAAATATGGTACTAATAAGGCTTATTCTATTCTGCTGAATTAATTTTCTATGACCAGAGCAGAACAATTGTCAACTTTAAAATACAGGAGAGGGTTGATATAATTAAGTACAGTACTGTAATAACACATAATTAATGTAAAAATATCATTTCTACTGCTACCAAGAGCATGGAAAGAGACTCTTTAATACAACAAAAACCCGGTTGTTTGTGTAACAAATGGAAGGCAAGTACATTTTATTTATGACATTAATGTTGTTTACAGTCTGCATGCCTTTTGTCCGCCTCCACGTATCCAACTCCTTTTTCTATTTCTCAGTCGATTGAGTCTCAGCGACAGGGTAATATGAACTTGACATAATCGGCGTAGGGGAAATAATTAAATCTCAATAATTTTCACAGTCACAGTGAGCGCACTCCGAAACCTTTTCAAAGACAAGATGCGTCACCATTTGTGCAGGGCAATCTGGATGTTTTTTTTTATTCCTTTAAATATTGAAAAGAAAATTCGACTTGAGCAATAGACATAAAATTGAATTCTGGATCACATAGATAGTATTTTTTCATTAAGGCCAAAGCCTGAGGAAGGCCAAGGGAGATACATGCTGTTTTGGTGCGAAAGATGGCCTGAGGATTGGCTGTGAGGAACCGATGAAATGACAAGAACGCCACAGATCAAAACTACACCACCCTAGGAAAACAAACCATTCTAATAAGATGAAAATAAAATGGTGCAAGCCAAAATTTGAGCTGGTACAATACTTTCTTCAAAGAAAGGAAAATATAATTACAGTCAAATTGTATGTTGTAAGCGCAGAGGCATGTTGTAAGCACAGAGGGCATGCCGGTGTCTTGACAAAGAATAATCGGGATTAACTCAGATAACAGTTTCAGACGAACACAAAAAAAATCACTTCATAATTATTACGGTAGCCTAAGGGAACACATTAAAATGAGGCTCAAAAATCCAAGCATTAACTTAAATGAACAACAGCCTCACGGTGGCACCGCTACGAAGCCACCCAAAGACATTGCAGAAAAAAATCATAACCTTCACAAAAACAGATGATTTATTACCTCTATATTTTAATTGTGACAAGCTCAGGAGATCATGAAAAATCAGTTCAACCGACATCAAAGGATGCAGATACAAATACAGAGCCACCGAACAGCACTTGAGACGTTACTGTTATTGTTTGCATACAATTCCCGTGCTGATAGCTCTCCAATTAGCACGGAAGCAGTGTTGCAAAATGACCACAGGGTAAGAAATTTGCCATTTGAGGACTGCGGTAACTTGACAATATAGAATATAGCTGATACTATCCATGGCAAGCTTATCAAAACAGGATTTGATCATCACAAATCGTGCAGAAGAGAGCATGCTAGTTCTACCACTGAGGAAAATACTGAATTCTCAGAGCAGTCAGACATGCAAAGACAGAAAACATCCAACCAGAGGCCATCATTGGCGACAACAAATGAGCCTGATTCAGCAGATGGTTTCGGAGGGTGATAAAAGCTTTACTTTGTGGCAACTTCAGGTTATCCAAATCTTCACTTTGAGCGGTTTTATTGCTGTTGAATGTGAGTTCAGCCCTCCAGCTAGACGTGATTGACTTTGCACAAATGCCAATTCAAAGCATTTTCATCAGTTGCAATAGTAGCAGGCCATCCCGCTGAGTTTCGAGAAACTTCTCACTACTGCCGTAAGTTGGATTGGTGTGACACCATAAAGCTTCTCAAACTGCAGCAGAACCACAGCCGGGGACAGAAAAAAACTTTTTGCAATGCGGAAAATTTGCAACGCTGCTCCAATGTCAATTTGCAAGCCATAGGCAAGGGAATGAATGATAGGCTGACATAAACACTGCCAAGCCTAAAGCCTAAATGCTGATGCTGATGGCCTTGTGTTCACCCAAATGATACATGAAACCAAATGGAAAAAAAGTATACGAGAAGCTTTGTATCTCAAACAAGAAATAGATACAGTATATAGTATAGGCAACAGGTCTCGCAACTATTAGGTCATCGGCCACTGACTCAATTACGCCCTGTAGAAGAAGTACAGCGTAACCCCAGCCTCTACCTTATAATGTGGTCTGCCTTATATTTGGAAATCTTGTGTATATTTACATATTAAATTTGGAAAAAAAAACATTCTTTGAAGGTGCGCCTTATAGTCCGGTGTGCCATTATTGCCATATATATGGAAACAGTTTGAAAATCCACCATTATACATTATACACTGGAAATACGGTCTATCTCTCTATCTATCTATCTATCTATCTATCTATCTATCTATCTATCTATCTATCTATCTATCTATCTATCTATCTATCTATCTATCTATCTATCTATCTATCTATCTGTCTGTCTGTCTATATCTCTCTATATCTCTATCTATCTATCTATATATCTATATATATATATATATATATATATATATATATATATATATATATATATATACGGTCCAGAAATGCGCAGTGCTGGGAACAGCACGGATACTGTGCAGGACCCTCAAGCTTCCTGGCCTCTGGTGGAGGCCCCAAGCTAAAATGGGGGGTGAGACTCCAGAGACTCTCCAGCAGAAGGCCCAGACTCCGCAGAAGGTATTAAGAAAAGAAGAACGTGCAGAGAGATTAAATGCAGAAGGTATACTTGTATTTAATTTTGTGATTCTTTCATGTACACCGAAAAGAGACCCTGCGTACCACGAAGAGTATGTGTACTGCACCTTGACAATCCCTGATTGAAAAGACAACATTTGTAATTGGAATATTGGAGTTAAGTTGGGAGGCTAGACTTGCATGCCATAACATGCTTACATCACACATATGATGTTAGGCACATAGAGCTGAGGCAGAGATGCAAGATGACACCATGGCCTCATTCTTCAAAGTCAAATGGAATGTGATTGAAAATAAGCAAAATGCTGAGTGTTGACAATTGCTTACCTTATCCCCCCCCCATATTTGCCTCATTTACATTTGCTTACGCTCGCTGCACCTTATCTCGACTTTCCACAATAACTTGTGGTGGAGTTGTTGCAGGAGGAAATCTGAACAGAGCACTCGTGTTTTATGGATTCCTTTGTCATTGACACTATTTATAATATTGTACTCAGGGATCAATGGGCGATGGACAGTACAAATTGCTTCAGACTTGGCAGAGGTCCGGACTCTATTCAGTGCTTTTAGACTGGATTTACATGACAGTTTTAAGTCTTATTCCAATTTACTGTCCATATCCAATTATTTTGACGGTTAAACCGAGATGTGTGTCATTGCCCCGAATCACTGACACTTGCTGCACACAAAGTCAAATGCATTAATGTATTATAAATAAATTATAAAATGTATATATTTTTAATTCGGCTCAACAAAGTGTGTACAGGAGATGTGAGACAATGTCTTGTCGTCAATGGATGCTACAGCTTCGTGTTTGCTTTCAACATTTAGCTTGTCGTAGA
This sequence comes from Hippocampus bargibanti, assembly GCF_051943395.1. Classification (NCBI taxonomy): domain Eukaryota; kingdom Metazoa; phylum Chordata; class Actinopteri; order Syngnathiformes; family Syngnathidae; genus Hippocampus; species Hippocampus bargibanti. The sequence goes on from NC_142747.1 coordinate 14,104,481, forward strand.
CGTGCAAATTCCACCATGACGTCCCTGATCCACTGCTGAAATGGATGCTTTGATCCTCTCCTCTTTCATCTAGAACTGCTTCAAGTCATCAAAAAGAGGGTACAGCAAGTCCTGAAGAATGAATGACTCTGTGTCTTTGTGTTGTCATATTATTTGTCATTTTTGTTGTTTTGTTTTTCCCCAAGATGGCGGCGCGTGAACAGGCAACGGCTCCCCTCTCCCGGCAAATTGCCGTTTTCATGTTTATTTTGTTTGTTAAAGTCATTATAAGTGCTTTGCATGCTGGGTCCGAGAGGACAGTAATTTCATCTTTGCTGTATGTCATGCATATTAGCATATTTGACAATAAAGCTGACTTTGACGTTGACTTTTTGACTTGACTTCATATCGGAAATGCCGTAAACCGAGGACTCCGTTGTGCTTTTTTTCCATACGCTTGATTCATACACAAGAGGGAGTGATTTAGTTTGGATGCATATGTTCAATAACTTGCTTTTTCATCATTATGGACTAAAACCAGTCCCAAGTGACTGACGTAACAAATATGTGGATGTGAAAAGAAACAAAGTAAATATGCAGACAGCTGAGCGGATTGTGGTAGCAAAGGATAATACAGTGCAAATGTTTCCAAACATGTGACACTTTTTTTTTGTCGAGATCAAAACAAAGCAATGCCATCGCTGGAAGTCCCGATCTTGTGCTCAGCTAACCTTCAAATGTCATTAGGGGTCCCATCAACATATGATGAGACACCAGCAACCTGATGTGATTTATTCAATCCCGCAGAGTAGCTTGGGCAGTGGGGAACAAATCACTTAAATGGAAGCCACAGAGCGTAGACCGAGTGCTAGTGGGACTGAAAATGCGTCTGCCCGCACAAGCGTGTGTCCTTTTATCATTCTTTGTGCCGACCATCCATCAGCTTTGGTACAACAAGCCTCTGCATATGTGTGTGTGTGTGTGTGTGTGTGTGTGTGTGTGTGTGTGCGCGTGTGTGTGTGTGTGTGTGTGTGTGTGCGCGTGTGTGTGTGCGTGTGTGTGTGTGTGTGTGTGTGTGTGTGTGTGTGTGTGTGTGCGCGTGTTTGCGTGTGTGTGTGTGTGTGCATGTGCGTGTGTGTGTGTGTGCGTGTGTGTGCATGCATCCGTGCTTGTGCGCATGACTCCCTGTAAGAGGTTCCATGACGCCGGCTGATCTGCTGCAACAATTCTGTAAACGTCCACTTTTCAAAGCCTGATGCTGTTTTTCACTCTCTGTGCTTTAGTCCATGGAGTGTGGTTTTGTATTATATGCTTGTCCCAAAAACACAGAATGCTTCATATCTCTGGCAGTGTTTCACACCGATTATCGGCAGTTACATCATTTGTGTCTTTGTGCCTTGCAATTGGCTGGCAACTGGTTCAGGGTGTCGGCAGCCGACTGCACGAAGATGGCTGGAATAGCAACCAATTCCCTGCGTGACCCTTGTGAGGATAAAGGGGATGGGAAAATGAACGAATAAATGAATATTTGTCTTCATTTTTCTTGAATAAATGCAGCAAAAAGCCCCAAATGAAGATAGAGTGCGACAAAATCGGTGAGAGAGGCAAGACGCGAAACTTCAAGAAATGCAAGAATTTACAGGTGTGTGGCACAAGGACATTGATGGGTGCCTTCAAATGAGTCATGAGAAACAGATTAGCCAATGGTGCGCTATGGCACATCATTCGTCATGGGTGTCTCAGAGCAATGATAAATCAAATGCCAATGGGGTAAGCAGACAGAAGGAAGCAAAGCTCGGAGGAACAAAGAGCGAACGAAGCCGAAAAAATGAGAGCCAACGTAAAAAAAAAAGATTGCAAGAATTAAGGACAGGCTATTCGATGCCCTGAAGTCCGAGATATGCAGTGGAGCAATAACGTGACCTGTATTAACATCGTATTATCTACTCAATTAGATGCATATTTGATCAACCCTGTTTAAGGATGCCATGCATTTATCAGTATTTTTTGGGGGGCAAGATTTATCATTTTCAAAGTAAATTTAGACCCGATACATGAATAATATTAATTCACAATAGTATTATAATTAATTAGAACATGCATGTTAATTATTATTAATTACTATTAATATTAAAAACAATATTCATTATCAAATATACAGATACCGTATTTCCTGTTATAAGACACACTGGAGTATAAGGCGATGAATGTTGTACTTTCAAACTTTTTCCATATATAAGGCGCATAGGACTGGATAAGGCACACGTTCTATGAATCTAAAATGTTTTCCAAATAAAATATATGCATATGTGAAAGTTTTCCAAATATAAAGGTACACCACATTGTAAGACGTGACAGTAGAGGCTGGGTTAACGCAATCAGGGAAATTGAGTCAATGGCTGCTGACAGTAGTTGTGAGACCTGTTATGGCTTAATATCACTATATTTTCCGGAGTATTAGGCACACCGGAGTACATGGTGCACCCCCAGTGAATGGTCTATTTTAAAACTTTGTCCATATATAAGGCGCACCGGACTATAAGGTGCACCTTGAATGAATGAAAAAAAAAAATAAAAAAAAAATAAAAAAAAAATATATATATATATATATATATATATATATATATATATATATATATATATATATATATATATATATATATATAATATAAATATACAAAAGTGTTCCAAATATAAGGTATATCACATTATAGAGTATATATTATACAGTAAAGGCTGGGGTTACGCACCACTTCTTCTACAGGAGGAAATGGAGTCCGTGGCTACTGACAGTAGTTATGAGACCTGTTGTGGCTCAATATTACTTCACATATAAGGTGCACCTGCATATAAAGCGCGGGGTCATCTTTTGAAGAAAATTGATGCTTTTGGGTGCACCTTATACACCGGAAAATACAGTACTTCACATATAAGGCGCACCGGCGTATTGGGCGCCGGGTCTACTTTTGTAGAAAATGTAGGCTTTTGAGTGCCTTGTACACCGGAAAATACTGTAGATGATATCAAACGCTGTACCTGCAATCAGTGAGGTCTGAAAATATTTGAATCCTATACTACATACTACATACATACTACTATATACAGTAGTATGTGTACCTGTAAAAATCTTCCAGACTTTCAGATCAGGGGATTTTTAAACACTTCTTATGCAGCGGAGACATTCTTGTGATGTCTTGGAAACGGACTTAGATCTCTTATAACACAGGTGTCAAAGTCAAGGCCCGCGGGCCAAATCCGGCCCGCCACATCATTTTTTTCGGCCCGCGAAAGCAAATCAAACTTGTTAAATTCCATTTGACACCCCTGTCTTATAAACAGCCTAAAATCTTTTACTAATATTGCATAACTTGTCAATTTCCTTGCTAGGTGTGGTCTGTTCACGTTGGAGGTCATCAGCTCTAATAAAGGCAGCGCATATCACAGTCATGATGTTTCCTCTTCACCGTCATACAGTTTTTTTTGTGGCTTTAATATAACCCGTGCTTTTGTTTCTCAGTAAGAAGAGTGCATAAGCATTTGGGATGAGTCACTAAGGGTACACCGGCGCTTCCTCTCGTCAACATTATATCTCTTTGCTTCCTGGGAGAGAGTGAAGTGAGGGGATTATTTATGTGTAGAGTGACAAAAAGCAGAAAACACTCTTCAGGGTGTGAAAGAATTTCAAACGATGGGCACAGCCTACTTTTAAGCTATAAATTTGCCTCAAATCAATCACCGCTGAGGTGTTGTTATGAAAAAAAAAAAAAAAAAAATGAACCCGTCATGTCAATTGGGGACTAAATGTAATATAATGAAATAGCTTTGTGCAATGTCAGAAATTGGAAGACTCAAGGCCTTTGTTCCAAAACTAAAGTAGTTCCTTCGACTAATTGTTGTTGTTAAAATGTAGTATGTTGGCCTTTCCATCAAAGTACAGACGCTCCCCTACTTACAAACATTCGAGTTATGAACAACAGTACATACGTAGTAAAGGACAAGTTCTTTCTTCAACCAAAATTAAAATCTGTGTTTAAAAATTCAATTAAGCTTCCTTCTTATTTGGGGGTTTAACTGAAGACGACATTTTGACCCGAATGACCCGGGGAGTGTACAAGAAATGAGGACAACAGAAGGGTTAAACGAGGAAAAGAAGGTAGGCAGACTTTGAATAAGGAGGCCATGGTGTGATACTGCATCTTTGTCTTAGCGTGACATCATCCATCCAAATATAAATGTAAACAAAAGCTATTATGTCGCAGATGCACAGTCTCTCAGTGCCTCTCTCAGTGGATGCAGGTGGACTGTGAGCGTATTTTTCAGGATTGCAAAACATCAGAGGTATATGGCTTTCAAAGTTACATTTATCGAAATGCAAAGAGCAGCTCATATTTTGCTTACCAGAGAGGTGAAGATGTACGTGTAGTAGGCTGAAAGCATTCCCAACTCCGATGCCTGCACAGAGCAAAGATAAGAAGAGGACCAGTGAGGGCAAATATTAGAAACAAAAAAAAAAGGGGGAGGCTAAATTTAAAGATTGGGTGTCCAAACGGAAGAAACTGAACAAATTGGAAAGCAGAGAGAATTGGAAAGATATGAAGAGGTGAGAGGTCAGCGCACTTGTGCTAACCCTCAGCGGCGCGCTGATCAAATCCGATTCTTGATAAGAACAGACATTTATTTGACTGCAGCTCTGGGGTGTGCAATTAAATTTCAGGGGTGAATTAGTATGCCGCACGACAAGTGTCTGACAATTTGATTAAATCAAAGTCACAGCAGAGTGCAAGCGTGAAGGAGATGGTGAAATTTTCAGAATTGCTGTCATTATCAAAAATAGGTATTGGCACACAGTATGCAATATGATCCGGTCGGGTATTTTCCACAAGTGAGAACGATGACCTTGAACAACTTATTTTGATTATATTGCCATCAGATTCAACCCTCCTAAAAGTGTAGAGTGATTGTCTCACCCAAAAAAATGTTTCGGTGATTACTTGATTGCAAAGCATTTGGTTGATTGTGTCGAACTGATGATTCATTCGTCATGTGGTGAAGTCAATGACGCGCAATGGAGTGCGATACCTGGCTGGAACTAACAGATGTGATCTTCAATCAATCTCCTCTAATTTGCTATCTAAAGAAGTGTAACATGACATCATTTGTGGGCAGGAGATGTAAATCCAAATTGTGGCTCAAATACTCTAAACAACATTGTTTTTCATTCAAACAGGAGTTTCGAAAATTCAGACATCCCAAAAGAAGCAATCAAATGGATCATTCGTTTCCTATTGCGTATCTTGTAAATTCAATCCAATTCCTATTTTGGTTGCAGCAATTTTGCCTCACGCCATTATGAAAATAAATGAGGAAAGACTCCGTTAGGTGTTGAATACCCTATTGCACAAAAGCTACTCAAATTCTGTGAACCGAATGGAAATAATGTTCGAGGAAGCTCAATTGTTACATTTGCGTATTGCACATACCGCTGACTGTCTCTGATAGTGAGCAAAGTATATTTCCCACTTAAGGTCTTTGCAGCTGTTCTCTGACTGAATGAGATTACATTCGGCACGCTAACACAACTGACCTAAATCGCTCTGAATGCTAAAAGCTCACAAAGGCGAGACCTTTGTCCAATGAGGCTTGCTTAGAAGATGAACATAAGACAAGTCAAGATCCCTTCGGACAAGATGGCCGCTGTATCCATCCGTGCCTGGCAAACACGTCAGTGTGAAACTTTGATATGTTTTGCTCTCCACTTTAGAGCAGAGCTTGTCAGCTTTTCAAAACCTCAGTGTCCCTTGACGTCCACAAAGATGGACAGCGTTCCACTATGGGAGGCGAAGCAAGAAAGAAATCGACTGGCTAGATCAGTGCACAGAGTTATGCAGTAAAATAAGATCTTGCCTGCGGGTTTCACAACACCTGCAACCCCAGCGAGAACAAGTGGATTAAAAAAGCTATGGATTTTTAGACATTAAATAACTAGAAAGGAATTCGGTTAAGTTCAGACATGTGTTCTATATGTGACGGTAGTAGAGCCGCTTGTAGCTCGCTTTGCATCGTAGGGCAATGTTGTGGGCAGTGCCAAACCGCTGAAAGAACCAGATCACACGAGGGATTGACTGATTGAACGTGATGAAACTCTTACTACAGTATTCATTCTAGCTAGCTATGAGAAATGTGATGAAGTGAGACAAAATGGAACAAAATGGGGCAGTCGGTAACAAACTTGAAAGAAAGGAGAGGTGTCAAAGAAATAAATACGCTTTCCAACTCACTTCAGGTGGCCTTCAAAGCTTTGTCATGGTCTAGTGTGTGACATCTTGTTGTGTTCACATCCTAATCATGACTAAGGAGTGCATTCTGTTTTTTTTAAATAAAAATACAATACAATACAATATATATTGATTTATATATCGCTTTGACAACAGCGAAGCTGTAACAAATCGCTTAAAATAGACATCATATACAGGAAATAAAGCATTCACAAAGATAGTAGAAAGCACCAGGGAGTAAAACTAAGATCAAGTTTGAATCATGTGTAGTCAAATAGCAAAGTGTACAACTGAGTTTTGAGACGGGTTTTAAAGATGAGCAAGTGAGGGGGCTTGCTGAATGTTCAGTGGCAGGTCATTCCAGAGTGTAAGACCAGCAACAGAAAATGCTCCATCTCCTCTGAGCCTCCGTTTAGTTTTTGGCACATCTAATAATGTCTGGTCGGCAGACCTGAGGCGCCGGGAAGGTGTGTAGGGGTTGATGATCTTGGAGAGGTAAGCAGGAGCGAGGCCATTTAATGAATTCAAGACAAAAATAAGGTTTTGAAAAGAAGCCTAAAATGTCATGGGAGCCAAAGAAAGGATGCCAGAGTAGGAGTCATGTGCTCCCTCTTATTAGTACTAGTCAAGAGGCGAGCAGCAGCATTCTGGACCAGCTGGAGAGGCTTCATGGAGGATTGGCTGACTCCAAAGTAAAGCGCACTACAGTAATCAAGCTGGATTACTTCTTCAAGGTGGTCATGAGAAAGAAATTTTATTTTAACCAGCTGCCTAAAATGAAAGAAGCTGGATTTAAGTACAGCACCAATTTGTACGTTAGGTTTAAAATCACTGTCCAGTTTAAGACCCGAGTTTGAGAATGTTGACTTCAGATAAGGAGCCAGGGGGCCCAAATATTACATATAACAAGGGTGTCAAACTCATTTTTTCTGCAGGCCACATAGTAGCTACAGTTAACTCTTAAGTGGCGTTAGGATTTTGGGGGAAGCCATTAGAATGGTTCATATCCTTCACATATTACATATGGAGTGCACAACAAATTAATGAATAACTAGTTTTAAAATGCAAAGTAAAAAATAATGACTGTCATTGTGGTTGATATTTGACAATTTTAAGTTTTGGTTTGGATTTTAGCAATGATCATGAAATTTGACAAGTCTGATTTGCTTTCGCATAAAAATGGACGAATAAAATGATGTGGTGGGCCGTATTTGGCCCCCCACAAATGAATTATTTGATTAATTGCTTCCATATTTGCAGGTATTTCTGTAAATGTCATGCCACAATTTGGAGTGGCTCTGAATGGATACTCAGGAGAAAGGAGGAGGGGAGGAACACTTGCAAAGACGGTGAGAGGACAGACATCACACTATAGCTTCTCATGGCTCTTTGTACCAATGTTGTTAGGGTTGCTATGGTGATCAGATGACCGCTGATGGCCACCTGAATGCTTGCTTGAAAAGAAGACCACAGCCGGAAAGAGCAAATGAAAACGGAACAAAAACTCCAACTCTCTCCCACTCCGTGATGCATTCATTTGACGTCTCCTTCAATCTGGCAATCCATCCATCTATTGCCTGGCAGAAATAATGAGGTGTGTATGAATAGCAGCAGGACGATATGCCACCGCCAAACGCCCTTGCTTCCCCAGATCACAATATCGATGTCATCGAGCCTCTTCCAGACATTAATCTCCAATCAGGCAAAGCGTCATCATTTTTATCGTCCAAGGTGTTAATAATGTACTGAGAGGTTAATTATCAGCATGTGCCAGAGATGAGAGAAAGCACATAAGGATCATATTGTTCTGCTGGAGACAAAGTGTCGCATCTGCTAATGGCCCCGTAAAAAATGTTCTTCCCTAATATAATTGGCTTTATGAGTTTGCAGATCATAGATTGTTTTTTGGAATGTGCTGTGATTCATCGGGTGTTTTTATGTAATGAAAAATAGAGAGGTTTCATATTCAAGATGGGGGACAAATGTAATTGACACAGAATTGTCGTTTGATGCTGGAATGGGACAATTAAAGCTACAGTAGAAGCCTATGTAACCATCGTGTGGCGATGGTATGCAAGAGGGATCAATAATTCAAACCATCAGGTCCCGATTTACAGGAGCAAAAATGAAAAAGTGAGAATGAGCAGAACAAAAAGTAAATATGAAAAAAATAATAGATAAAATAAAGCTCATTCAAAATAAAACTACTGTGTGTTAAGATTTTCCTTCGACAAACGAACATTGCCGGTTGTTTTGATTCCTACATTACTATTTTTTTTGTAAATCATTGTTATTGTTCCTGACACTGCCTCCATTCTGCTGTCTTGACTTTGGACAATTTCCGCAACTGTAGACTGATGACGCTTTGCTTTTTTAGCAAATGGCAGTTAAAAAAAAACAACAAAAAAACATGTTGCTCTTTCTGTATTTTCTTCATTCTTTACTTTGTGCCCTTTGGGAAATAAAATATATATCTCAACAAAAATGAAGTCGAAACAAGGCTTTTTTCCCCCCTCAAGTAATAAAATAAAATAAATTCTCTACATATTGAATTACTTTTATCCTTGAACGTCTCTTGCCTTCAGCATTTCTAAGTCCTCTGGGATTCTTGTTATATTTCTATCGTATGCACAACGCTCACCCGTTCCAGAATGATATGGGACATGGTGGCGTTGGCGTCAACGATGATGGTGGGGGTTTTGTCGTCTCGTATCTCCTTCAGGAGTGGCGTTGGGTCCTGGCTGTCGTCAAGCATACGCAGTGACAGAGTCTCCTTGGAGATGAGGAACTGCCTCAGCAGCTGCTCCAGGTTCAATAAGCCTGAGAAGCACACAAACGCACAGAGTGGATTATTTCTAATGAAGGAAGGACTATAACTACACTCTAGACTTGAGTAGGCTTAACGCAGATAACCTTTCACAAAAGTTGAAAAGAAATAGTTTTGGACAAGTCAGAGAGGTGCATAGAAACTATTCCTGGCGATGGTCATACATATCACTTGGTTGTCCAAAAGCTATAATTAAAACTTAAACAAATAAAATGTCCATGAAACAGGGTGAGCAGGGTGGCTTAGTGGACAACCGCATAGCACGTCAACCTCACAGTTCTAAAGTGCAAGGTTCAATTCTTGCTACGGCTTTTCTAGGTTGAGTTTCAGTGGGTATTCTGCGGGTATTTTGCCGTATTCCCACATTCCAAAAACAAACCTGGTGGGTTGAGTCTAAAATGTCCCTAAGTGTGAGTGCTCATTGCTGTGGTAATACACTGTTTGGATTCCAGTAAGGTGAAGGGATTTGCACTAATTAAAACATAGCCAACTTAATCAAAAGGCTCCTGGCAGCAGTTAAGGAGTCACTTGCCATCCATATATTTAGCAGTCTATGAGAGTTTATTTGGCTAATTTCCAAAATAGGAAGAGGGGAAAATTCAAAGCGGAATTATTAGAGAGCAACGACCTCGACAAATTAGCATGAATGTTACCTTGGCATCGTGTCAGAGCTCGTGACAATGGACGTTAACAGTTTATATTAGCGTAATGAAAACCACCACACACCAATAGTTGTGTTTTCCTGTGTTATTATTACTCGAAGAAGATATTCTTTACAGTCTAAGCACAGTGAGTTTCATGTTTGGGCTTGCGACCAACGGGTGGCACAGTAGGGCCCTGCCTGCAGCTGTACAAGAGTTGGCCATTTTAATAAATTACAGTGAAAAGGACTCCCGAGTTGACCAGTCAGTGTCGCGTCATTGTTTGTTTCAATCTGTCAGCTTTGTTTCACCTTGTCATGTTTTACTCATGTTTTTTTTTTATACTTTGTAACTTTTTATTCTGATGACTTTGTTGTTTGACATTTTGTTCCTCCTGACTTTATTTAATACAATTTGTCAAATACACCCTGCTCCTCCCTCCTGCTTGCAAGTTTGGCGAATCTTGACAGTGAGTAAAAAAGATTATATGGTCACGTGCTGGCTTCTGCTACCTTTATTCAAAACATGACCAACAAGGAATGAGCATCTGAATGTTAACATGAGTACAAAAGCAATCTTTGGCAATGTATTATTGTTGCTTCACAAACTCCAAATAAAAGCACAATTTTGTTTACATGTTGTTGCCTGCTCTGGTAAATTGACATGCTTATTATTCTTTGATTTTATGATACACACTGGGAATTGAACCCTGTACCTCTGCAATGTGAGGCCAACATGCTAGCCAGAAGTCCATGTGCCCGCCTGATGTTATTTCAAATTTTATAGATTTATATATAAAGCAAGAGTGACTTTCTGTCTACATGGCAGTATATTATGAAAAGTGTTTGTTTTGCTCGATGTGGACACCAATGACATGGGACCTCCTCTCCACCCTGCCTTGAACCTGTCATTCCAGCTCCCTCGTGACTACGCGTCTTTGGTGAGCTTGAAATAGCTTCCACTAAATCACCCTCCTTGTCTGCCTGCCTCACATCCAAGCCTGCGCGTGAGCTCGTAGGGACAGCTCAAGTACAATTTCACGTCGATTTCATGACATCAGACGGTGAACTGTGTCTGACGTGGCTACATACAAATATAGTGTCACACAAGGGAGTTCATGCTCTCATCGGGGTCCTCACTGAATTTTTCCATATAATGCACAAAAAAATAGCCAATCTTAGTTTGCAAAAACTGCTCTGATTACAAGCCGCGAGTGACAACAGGATACTAGCCAGAGCTAGCACACTGTATCTGGAGGGAGCTGCATTAGCAAATACATTGTTGTGTTGATTTAATTGCGGTTTTGTCAGCCCATAATCGCTGAAGGAGGAGAAGAGAGAGAGAACTGTTGCGTTAAATGTTGTTCTTCCTGGTTCAGCTCTCCATATAGTCTATATATTAAATCAGCAGGAAGCAAGGTGATATACAAAAAAATGAATATTTATTATCAGGCACCTAGAGGATGTTTTCCAAGGGAGAAGCTACGCCAAGGGACAGAGAGACAAGAGCGTGCGCACAAGTGCATCTCAGACATCTCAGAGTGATGTCACTTTGGAAAGGACCTATCATCTGCTAGATACAATCATGAATATTTATTATTAGACTGAAACATAATAGCTAGATTTCTACACTAAATACAAGCTGAGTACATGTATACTAATTAACATATACAAATAAATAAACTACATACATATATGGACTTACTAATTGATAAGAATAAGTAGAAATGAAATAACATAGGATGTTTTTAGCATGTGTAAGTAACTACAGTAAAGTCTCGTTATATCGATATCGGATATATCGATCGTCCCGGTTATATCGATACTATTTCTATGCACGCACGGAGAAAATGACATGCAAACAGGGTCGGATATATCGATAGTCCCGGTTATATCGATATTTTTTCGGACTCCCTTGAATATCGATATAACGAGACTTTACTGTAATTCTAACAGAACATTCGGAGCAGTATTTTGCACTGCACTGTGGTGTTTGGTACGCTGAAAATCTAAGCTATGTTTTGCTCATTAAAGGGAATAATTTTACCTTATTAGATTTAGACACACCCTAATATTAAACAAAACATGGCAGAAATACAATCTTTGTGCGGTTAACATTGATGATAGAAAGATCATGAATAATTTCTTGACCTTCTTCGAGGCTCTAACAAATCAATTTGACTAACAAGTATCAAAATCGTAAATTATATGCAACCGCCAGCATGGTTCCTCTTTGTCATAATGAGCAACTCATTTTGATATCCGTCTCCCAACACTGTGTAAGATGACACAGATGTACTGTAAACACAAATATGAGCAAACCTGGCAACAATAGCCCACAGAGAGTACAGTTAATGAATGTTACAGCAGCAGAGAATGAAATCCACAGCGTGTGCAGGTGAATAATACATTACCTTTGTGATGACTCATCATTTAGCCTCGGGCATAGTAAGACCTACTCTTTTGACTTTGCCGCCAATGTAAACTTTATAATGTACAGTAGAGGAGCTTTGTCAAAACATTGAAGTGACAGTGTAATCACCGCCCCATTAACTCAAAATAGCCACAGAGGGGAACCATAAATGTCATCAGTGACTTCATATCAGGTATAGATGACCGACACACTGCAGTGGTGTTGACAGTTTTACCTTAAACTTTCAGGTGCTTTTTTTCTTTGCTGGGCTGAGAATAATTCATTGCATAAGTGGGAGAGGCTCAGTGTATTGTTGAAAAAAATTAATTTGATAACATTTTCTTCATAGCCTTTTGATAACTGCAGGGAATTAGCAATCAACTAATCAATTTGACAAAGAGCAGACTGCACTCCCTTTTGCATCAGTCAGCACATTGTCATTTTCATTGTTGTTTGATGTTTAATGTAGAGTCATTGATGCTTTGATTTCAATCACACGGAAAACATGACAGTCCAAACAAACAAAGACTTGGACTTGCATGTTTGTTGTTTTTTTTTTCTGTCTAGCGCAAATTGCTAGTACAGAATTCCAAGTATTCTTAATTAATTTGTACTTAAAGCAAAGCTCTTTTCTGATGGAAAACGACTATACTGGGACAAATCCAGGAATCTGTGATCCTAGTTTGACTGCAGTGCAAGAGCTTCAGATTTAGAACGTGAGTCCACCTTATACTGACGTCGACGATGATAAATAGTGTCTTGTTAGTTAGTTGCACTGTATTGCCTCCCAAGCACATACTTTTAGATGTATGCACCGCTTTAGTTCATCAACAGCATCTAGCAATCAACAAGGAATTAACAAGGATTATTGCATCAAGACCAGCAGAACGTGGATCATATATACCACCACTATCTCTTACACCAAAAAGAAAACAAACTTAAAAAAAAGACCCAAAAGAGTAAACCCAAAATATCTGTTGGGTGGGAATAGAATAATTTAAAGTAAAATAACCTGCCAAACCTCTGATGAACACCACAGTGGAGAAGAACTTTGCTTCATGACTCTTATGACAATTATTTTTCATTGGAGTGAAAAACCCAAATAGACGATGTGTGCACTCAAGCAGCTTTTCATCAGTCTACAAATGAAATAGCCAAATAAACTGATTCAAATTGGTTTGCCACTATGACAGCGTGTTCATTGAACTGTTGGGATGTGAACATAGAGCACCTTCACCAAAGTGGCAGTTTAATTACCATGATCAGTCACACTAATGTATGCTCATGTAAATCACCCTCACACTTATCTGCATGTTGCTTTCATCATCAAAGTGTCTTGTGAAGACGAAGAAACAAAAATCCACTGACATCACGAATGTGGATTTTATGTCAAGTGTCATTCTCAGAAGTCACATGAAACTTCAGCTACCTACAACAGGAAACATTTTGAAGAACAATGGACAGGAGGATTTTAAGTGTGTTGCTATTTGACTATTTTGTGGACACACAAAGCTGAGTGACCATTTTTTCCCCTTTAACTGAATCCTCCACTGCAAAATATGATTTTAGCGTCTCCTGGCAAGGAATGGCAATTGTGTAGTCATTCACACAACTGGTTGTTGTCCATCTGGCGTGGGATTTATTTGCACCTGAGGTCAAAACCACATTTGCTTTGCGAGTTTTAGTTTTATCCACTCACACAACGGCACTTCACTACTATACACTATGTGTGCGTCTCTGAAGCTCTGTAAAAAAAAAAACAACAACTGGAAAATACATCATCTGCTGGGCCTGAAAAAAAAAACCAAACCCAGCAGATGATGTACTTCCTGAGGCTGCTGAGGAAGCATGGCCTGCCACAGGAAGTGCTTAGACACTTCTACACAAAAGTCATCAAATCAATTCTTCCATCATGATTTGGTTTTGGGCCTTCCACTAAAAATGACAAAATCCTACGGCAAAGGACAGTTTGCACTGCAGAAAAAGTAATTGGCACCATCCTATTCACTCTTGGAGACCAAACAAGACAAGGGCATGGAAAATTCTACTGGACCTCTCTCATCCTGCCCACCACCTTTCCAGATACTCCCCTCGTTTAAGCATGACCAATCCATGTGCACCAATTCCAGCAGACATCCTCTCACTATTAACTCCCTAACCAGTAACCCAAATCTTTGCAATTTTGCACATCCCATTGAAACAGCATTACCACAATCATTTTTGTTGCTCCAGATCTGTACTGTCCATTTTCACTGATCTACTCCCATCACCTTCCTCCACACAATTGATGCATTTGTACCAATTTTTTCCAAGAGAGAAAATAACTTGAAAACATCGTCGATAAATCAATGTATTCAAGTTGAGTGCGCTTTGAGACTGACAACGCAAGATGCCCACCAGTGAATTCACTTGCAAATCGTTTGGAAATACCATATTTAAAAAAAATACCATATTTAAACAAGATTTTTGGGCAATTGACCATGAAATATTTGACACAGCACTGCAAGTGCAAAATGAAGTTTGAATGGAACTTGGAGTTTTAATATTTGGGGAAGCCAGCACCCATATCAAGGCAATGCTTATTTTAATTAATATCGCCCCAAGCACGTAATAATTGGGTGCACAGACATGTCAGCATCAGCGGTCACGCAAACATTGAGGAGGTGGGCAACAGACGGACGCTAGCTAAACTAAAAGCTATGACGGACAGCCCCTCCCACCCCCTCCTGCCCATCCTGACAGCTCTGGGTAGCTCCTTTAGCCAGAGACTATTACACCCGCGCTGCAAGAAGGAGAGGTACCGCCGCTCGTTCCTACCGACTGCTGTCAGGCTTCACAATTCCCAATGATCACATGTGAAAAAAAAAAAAAAAAAAAAAAAAAACTGGACACTTGTAAATATGGGTTGTTGCAATATATCTAAATGCAATTCACTCTACATCTCAGACAAAATGTTTTAGCGCATTTTAAAATTATATGCTTCTCATGTTGCATTGTATGGTTTTAAATGCCATGAATGGGTTTCATCCATTACATCAGTTACGGCACAGTTGCTCTAAAGCAGGGGTGTCAAAGTCATTTTTTGCCGCAGGCCACATTGTAGTTATGGTTTCCTCTCGAGGGCCGTTATGAATTTGGGGAACCCATTAGAATGTTCAAATATTCATATAGAGCACACAGCAAATTAATGAATAACTCGTTTTCAATTCTGAAGTCAAGAATAATGACTTTTATTGTGGTTGACATCCAAAAATATGAAATTTTGGCTCAGATTTTAGCAATCATCATGGAATTTAACAAGTTTGATTTGCTTTCGCGGGCCGAAAAAAATGATGTGGCGGGCCGGATTTGGCCCGCGGGCCTTGACTTTGACACCTGTGCTCTAAAGGGATATTATACACTATATTGCCATAACATTGCATCATGACAATTCTTGCTCGACGAATGTCGGGGATAGCGTACAACCTAACTTTGGGCACAATGACACCTCCGCTTCTATGTGTCCTCTGTCATGGTTGGAAAATATACAGGAATTGGTCACACTCTCTTTGGCCCTCCGCTGTGTTGATGATGAGGCCAGAACATGTGGATGATCCATTGACAGCATGCGGCCAAGCCAGCGTCTGACTGCAATCGTCAATGGGGGAAGGGGCGCGGAGCTGCGACCAAACGATTATGGCGATACTCGCGCAGAAAATCAGCAACTGACTTTTCAAGCGAATGAAAAATGGCCAGAGTATAGCATTTAATCAATATGCCTGATTTTCTGGACAATATCCTTATTTGATTCCAATGTATGAGACGAGTTGTTATCTGTCCCCTTTCCTCAGTCCAATCGGAACATTTTGCTTATGCTTTGCTGCTGTAAACCAGCCGCAAAAAACTCTCCTATTTCATTTTCCCCTCATTTCCTTTACACGCCTCATGCAGCACATCAACGCACAGCCACAGGGAGGATATAATGCTGAAAAACAAATTTATTCTAAGGGTGCCTTAGAGGCCAACATTATAGTCATTATATCTGCCCAAATCATCCAATCTCTCTGTTCACAAGGTCAGGATCTAAAATCTGAATGACTGATATCTGCAACATAGGAAAACCAAAACCACAACGAAATGGGATGAGATCTTTTTGTATATTGAGAGTTAAAGGACAACCGACACCTCCGTCAAGTTGTGTCCAAAATTTGTAAAATTGCTTCAAATGACATCTACTGAGCGTATTTTACAAAGATGCCACCGCATATACGTCGCTATATTTTACGTTTTAAGACTCGCGCTGAATATTCCAGAAGTCTTGTTTTTGAGTTGGTGATGAGTCCTCACGTTACGTCACTGAGAGTGGCTGCCTTTCCAGCAGCTCCTGTATTTTGCTTTTCTACATTCATTTCTTTCATAATTTTGCTGCTGTGAAATGTAAATTTCTCCACTGCGAGACTAATAAAGGCAAATCCAATCCAATCCAAGTAATGCCCCTGACCGAAAAAAGGACAAGGGGGCGGGACCTTCTGAAACTGGCCACTTCCGGGTTCATTTTTTTGCAGTTTCAGCACACTTTAAGTCATTTTTATTGGGGTTTTGCATTTGACGAAAAATATCATACTGCGTGTTTTGGGTATTTTAGATGCTATAAAACGTTTTTCTGATGTCAGTTAGGAAAGAAAAAAGTGATGTTGGTTGTCCTTTAAGATACTCACAGTAATTGATTTTAGTGCCTAAGGTTTTTTTTTAAGGAAGTGGGAATGGAAGGTAGCAGTAATAGGTTACATTTGAGATTAAAGTCGGTGCTTTGACATGTCTCAATTCAAACTACATGCGCTTTGATGTACGGTTAGTGTGATTCTGTTGCTCAAAGTGTAAAGCCGACAGTGAAACGAAAGGTTAGCTTATGCCACTCAAGGGCCATGGTGTCATTGTCTGGGGAGTTGTAATTACCGCCTGGTGGACTACAAGAGGGTGGGAACAGACCATGATGTAATCTTGCTTTCCATTTGCAAAAATAAATCTTCCCCAAGGGGATTGAGAGGCTTATTTTGACGTCATTCAGTTTAGTATCTTTGGAATCAAACGAGTGCCTTTAACAAGGAGTCGGCGAGATCAATGCTGGCTTCAACTGCAATATTTGCTAATTTCTTTTCTTACTTTCATCCATCAAAACGTGATCCTTATCGAGCTGTGTTTAGGGACTTCACATAAACCAGCGATATTTAATTTGGATTTCAAGATGATGATTGTTGAGTGCAGACTGTTTATTTTGGGATGCTGGCATCAAGCACGCTCTGCGGATTGCAGCCGCTGTTTCAGACAGCGTGTCAGAGGGTGAGATTTTGATAAAGTGTCGCATCTGCTGCTGGAACATAGTTGTCGCGCATTTGGGAGATCTCGGCGTGTCAACACGTCTTAAAGGAAAACACATGAAACACTGTTTGCACATTGTCAGCAGGTGTAGGGATGGAGGTTGGTGAACATGCTCCCCAAGTGTGTAGACAGGCGCGTGTTTATTCTGTACTCACAGTCGGCCTGAGCACAGATGAGGCAGGAGGCGGTGCTGTTAAAGAAGGTGAGAAGGCTCGCTACAGCCAGACTGACATCCATGTTGGTTGGTCTCATGTCAAGAGTGGTGAATCGAGGGACCTGGACCTTGAGAATGTCTTCTGGAGCCACCTTCACGTACGGCACCTGTTTTGAGACAAGGATGTCACGAGTACAATATATGCTGATTTTTTACTGTTCGGTTGAGGAGGCCGGAGGACGACTTGACACCTGAATTTTAGCAGGAGCGTGTAGGTTTAAAAAATATTAAAGGCCGGTTCTTTTGAATTTCCATGATCCAAACAATTATCTGAGAAGTAGTCGGCACACCCTTTATTTCCATCGCTTCAAAACAGCTGACCATTCCAATTCTGTCAGCATTTTTCACAGAAACTCAAGGAGCAGTACCCTCAATATGAATTTGAAACCAGTCAAACCACTTCTGGCATTTCTGTGACCAATGTCGGAGGCGGAGTATGCTCGTCCCCGATTTGAACCATGTCAAATCATGGCTAACCGTCCTAATTCTGACACTACTTGTCAGGGAGGTCAGAGGAGTTACATGCTCATTTCTGACACGATCTGATCGCTGTCTGAGGAGTAGCACCCTCAACCTTTCTTTCAACTGGCTTCAAATAAAAGCTGACAATCTCACTTTTGACACCATCGGCTAAGCTTGCCAGTGCATTTCACAGAAAAGTCTTAGGTTAGTACCTGCAACCCAAATTTGACTTTAGGCTGAAACTGACATCTAATTTCTGACACTCGACAAAACCCCAAACATAAAAAAATTGCCAATGTGTACAATGAAAACGTCAAAAAGGCGTACGCCATCCATCAGGCAGAAACATTGCGTGTGCGCGAGAGGCTTCGTCAGTGAAGCCTCTAGGATAGGAGGCGAAACGTCCGACACCTTCAAAAAAGTACAGATGACGGCTGAAGAAACCTTCTCATCGATGGACCACTCCTGTACGACTGAGAGCTTACACAGACGCAACATCTCTGGATGGATCACAGCATTTGTTTTCATACCACCCACAAGGGCAAGCTCTTGTTAGACAGCATTCATTTGAACACCTCCTCAGCTATTGTTTTAAAATATTTTCGAACAAAACTCTATGGATAGGCTCAGAAGTTTAAATCCTGGTGCTGAGAGAATGACAAACAACAGCACGTATATGATAACGCTGATAACGAGAACAATTGGAAAAGCTGGTCTAGTATATTCAAAGAATAGGATATCGATTCATTAGTGGTAAAAGTGTACAGTGTTTCCAGAGTTAGCAGAGGGTAGGAAAGGAGAAGTCAGCCAAGCCTTCTGTGACAATCAATAAATACATTTCTCCCGTCTACTTCAGTAGGCAGGGCCATGCGATCTTCAGATTCATTAGCCTTCTTCTTCACAGTGTTACTTTGATGTAGCATTACAAATATGTGTATTCTCGCGTGGCCTGTAGGAGAATCCAAACAACCTCATTTATTAAAAAAGGTATTTCAGACACAGAGTGATTTTGAGTGCGAGTTAGCAGATGCATGTAGATTAATTTTTTAAATTCAATGCATCTCAGGTCGCACGATTACAAATTCTCGGTGCAAAAGTACTTTGAAAGCATGACGTCAGACTGCTAAACCGCAAAGCCAATAAAGGATCAACCGGGCCAACTTCTCTAGATGACACACTGGACGAGCAATATACCATATGCAGTTGAACGTGTGCTTACATCTAGATTATATATTTTATACTGCATTTTGTACTGTTTACATTTTTTTTCTTTGACATTTACTTTTGTGAATGCGGTATTTTGTTTCTTTTTCTTCCCCAACTCTCTTCAATTTTGCTGCTGGAGATTGCAAATTTCCCCATCGTGGGACTGACCAGTTTTTTTCTGATCTTATCTAGATCAGTCAAACTGGATTAATAAACTACAAATCCGTTTTCTGACAACTGCTTAGGCTCAATATTACTTAACATACAAGGGACATAAGGTATAGGGTCATCATTTGAAGAAAATGAAGGCTTTTGGGTGCGCCTTAGTGTGGAAAAATACGTAATCTTAATCACAACATCAAACCTGGCACTCCCTCCATCCTCCATCACATTATATCACACATCTCCACGAATTTCCCATGAATTGAATTAGTGCCTGTTTCAATAGAATCATGTGACCAGATAGTCGCGACCAAGGTTGACTCTCAGTCCAGAGTGGGACATGGAGTGAGAACAAGGAGCAGGTGTTGGGTCAGTCAGCGGGACAGGCATTTAGGCAGAGCCCAGTGAGGCTTGAAGGGTAAACTGGAGGACAAGCTGCGTCTGGGAGGAGCAACGGAGAAAAGGAGCCTCTTCATCACGGAAGATTGCCTGTCTGTGCTCTTCTCATTGGCCATACATTGCCTTCCTCCTCGTCACCTTACTCCCTTGATTGGTTTTCAATCCTTGCCCATTGTTGTGTAATGAAGTCCCTTGGTGTGTGGATGGATGGAGGCGCAACCAGCAGTGACAGGCCCCGATGGAACACTCAAACCAGGGCGAGAAAGAGACCCTACACCTGGATAATAGTTGTACAGCACGCAGGGGAACCGAGACCAGCTTTGGGGCTGAGTTTTGATCGTTCCAATTGGATTTGTCCAATTTCGCACTTCGTTTTTCTAAGTTTGGTCAATTTTGTTGTAACTCGTTGCACCCAGTCTCTGTTCCATTTTTATTATATTGCTTAGCAGTCTAATTTCTTAGACCTTTGTCCTGGCGTTACCATGGTAAATGGAAAAAGATCCTATCAAGGATGGGCAGAGAAACAATTAATTGGCCGAGAATAATTTGGACAATTGTGTGGAATTAATTGTTGATTAATTGTGTCTTGAAGCAATCATGGGGGAAAAAAGATTGCACTGCTTGCATTCAACAAGCCAAGGTGCCGTATATTCAGTCAGACCTGGTGATCCATCGCAGTAAGAAATGAGCGATGATTTTATTCAGTTCGTTGCTCAAAATTTTCTCTGGAGTGTGTTGATAAAACAGTGTGTTGAATTTACTCAGATTTATTTCAGCAAATTGTTTCACAAAATGAAATCAGCTGGATTCTCAATAGACTTCAAATCCAAATCTAACGTGCAGCGACTCTGGAAAATTCAACACACCATTCTTTTTTTTGTAGTGCAATAAAAATGATACAAAAAAGAATCCATCTGGTTTTAATCAACCCAAATAAGATGTCAAGTACAGGTCCATGTCACATATCAAAACCTACACAGTCCGCATTGAATATATCACCATGGAAACCAGAATTTCCAAAAAAGCACTGGTCAGACCTCTGGCAATGTTTTTCCCTCCACGAGGGATCATTTGCCTTTTGTACAGCCACCCCCACTTGCACATCCTATTACTCCAGACCCATAAACTTGGGAATTAACTCTTTTTTTTCTGATGAAGGAAGAGAGTGAGTGTTTATGTAGTCCAAAACTCAATATTCTATGGGTCCTGGAATTTGAGTGAAACTGACAAATGTCTGGCAGTGAAGAGTTAACAAAATATGTTCAACATGTATAATAGATTAAATGAACGAAAAGTTCTCAAATTAAAATCAATAAAATACTATTTAAAAGTGTTTGGATTCCAGAAATCATGCAGCCCACTTTCGTTCGTACTATTATAGACATTCCAGGAGGTACAATATCTCAACATATCGACCCCTTGGGTCAATCAAGGCAATATTATGAATTGATTCCCGAAGAGTAGCCATGCAATGTTTTGACTTGGATGTGCTCTGACAACAGAAAATGGATGTCCCGCATGAAGAACAGCAAGCTGTCAAGCCATTTGAGGCACCTGCCAAGCTTCTTTCTTATCTGCAACCAACAGCTCGTATAATTCACCCGTATTGGTCGATTAATCTGAACACTAAAAGCAAGAAAATCTTTCTCAGGCATGCTTTTAAGGGAATGCCAGAAGCTTTCCGCCAGGATTGAAAAGAAACATGCAAAAGAAACAAGAGAAAATGAGCAATTTTTTTAGTCAAGATGGGTAGTCCTTTGGGTTACTCCAGTAAATTATATATTATACAGTATGTATATATGTAGGTATACATTTGCTGTTCAAAATTAAATTAAAATGAATTACCGCATATTTATACGTCTGTTCAGAGTCACCACTACCATGGGAGAGGGTTTAATTGCACGTGATAATTGTGTTGAAGGCGACACTACCTAATATTTACAAACGTCAAGACCCAACTGAAGAAATGCAGCATTGACTCCCGCTAAAAGACAGATGTTTGACAATGGGCTCATGGGAGGATGAGGAAACGAAGACGGAGTACAAGTCAAGGAGGAGGGGAAGCAGACATATAGCCTCCAGCGAGATGTCAGATGAGAAGACTGAGAGTAGGTTTGCAATAAGAGAAACTGAAAAAACGGAAATATAGAAAATCCAAAATGACAGAAAACAATGTAAAATGGTGTAAAATTTGAATATTTTCGGTGTCAATTTGTCACGTGGCTTTCAGTTTTTATGTACAAATTACCAACCACACAAATCTAAAGGAAATGCCGTCATTTTAAGGTCAAAGTCAAAGCTTGGAAGGAACACTGATGTATTATAGAAACACAGGAACAGGAGTCCCTCCCAAAAATGCAGACAAGGATCAAGCAGAATCCAGAAAAAAAATGGTTGTTTACGAAATAATAATTAATCATTTGACCATTTTAATATCCCCTTTTGTTTGTCTTCCGAGCCACGAAACCTCAATAATCCCCAAGGGGATTCTTTAAAAGTGTATTCTATTCTATCAGAAAAGATGAGCAAGAAGTTTTCAGGATTTGTGTACGGTTGTGTGTGACTACTCATTCTACCTCGGATTCCTATGTACAGTATGCATGTGTGTGTGTTCCCTGCAGTGTGAGATTGTAGGTCTGCAGACCACCACTAGACAGGCTTTTAATGAGGTCGTTCACAAAGGAGCTCCCAACAGGGAAGAAGATGAACCTTTATTTAGCGGCAACCCAATTACAATGTGCATATATGACAGTATGCTTACATTCATTCTTGACAACATTCCCCTTTGATTTCCTAACATGGCCAAAAACAGAGCTCAAATCATTACATTGCCAAGCCAAGTGAGGTGACCTACACTGGCTTTATCACAAAACGGCAATAATGAGTCTCAGAGGTCTTGTTTTTGAGAACTATTTATTTCTTAGGCAACATTTGCAATGTGTTGCTGCGGGCACACGACAGCACACTTTTGGCCATCTTGGAAAAAAATGGGATAGTCGGGGAGAAAAGAAGGGGAGAGCGCAATTAAATGAACATATCGAGTCCAAACAGTCTCATCATCATGAAAAAAAAAGCTGTCAACAAAATCATTTCAGTTCATTGTCACGTGGCCAGTTAATTGAACCATGCAAATATAAGAGACTCCCTCTCAATTTATCCCTCCATTGACATGCTTGTTGTGCAACAAATGTAAGTATGTTGATTCTTCCTTGAGACATTATAACCCCCAAACATTTACTCATACTGTCAACTTGCATTGGGGTCAGAAAGGGCTAGTGACCAACCAGCAGATGGAGCTCCACCTTCAGGGCCAAAGTGTCCTTGCAGTCTACAGATTGGCATGTGAAGGATTTTTCAACCTTGACAGAGGTTTGTGCTCCACTGAGTGCTATCTCAGTTCCACTCAGAACATGTCTGGTCATATTCGAGAAACGTTGTATTCAAATTTGGAATAGTCACAGTTCAAGAATCACATGTTACTGAGCTGGAGTTATTTTGCTGCTCTGCAGTCCAGTGTGTAAGCCATTCTGCTACCTGTCTGCTGTTAACCAAAATGGAGCCTGCTGTAGAGACAGTGTGAGGAGGTCAGCCAGACATATGGAGACCAGAGCCAGAACATGGAAGTATATCTGTTGGTTTGAACGCCCCAAGTGGCAGGAGAGAGAAACCTCTTCATCGCAACACTTTATATGGGTCATCAAACATGTCACCCTGGAGACAGGAAGTTTCGCCGGCAGGTTGTTTGAAGGGTATCGTTTATAGTACAGATGTTACAAGTCCGGGCTATCAATTAGCACACAACACGGGCTTGGATGACGAAAGGGATATCTCCTTGAAACACTTATACCCAAATGGTCTGCTGCCATTCATCCACAATCATTTTTCCACATTGAAATGTCCTCTTAAACAGAAGCAATGATTCCTCATGTTGTTGATAAATACACAATGCACTATGCTCAGTCATGTATGAAAAAAATATCCCCCAAAAATTCAATACAATGTGAAGAAATAAACTGAGTTTGTGGTCCCTGGAGGTGCAGCGGTAATATAACTAGAGCATATTTTCATTTCCTACACAATTTGTGGATGTGTGAGCGAATGGTTATCTGTGCCCGGTCAATGACTGGCGACCATTCAAGGGTAGTGATCACATTACACCAAAAGTCAGCTTTGAAATGCTAAATACAATATGGATGGATGTATAAACTGAGTGTACATCCAGTGAGGAGGAGGCAGCATTTGTATCTTTAATGTGCTCATAACTGTCAAGCTTTGCTA
This sequence comes from Hippocampus bargibanti, assembly GCF_051943395.1. Taxonomy (NCBI): domain Eukaryota; kingdom Metazoa; phylum Chordata; class Actinopteri; order Syngnathiformes; family Syngnathidae; genus Hippocampus; species Hippocampus bargibanti. The sequence goes on from NC_142747.1 coordinate 14,128,694, forward strand.
CATTAACTGTTTAATAGTTGAACTTAATATTCCTCATACACATGCAAATGCTTCTGTGTTTTGTTTTCAAATGCAATGGGGTGTCACACATCCTTCTGACCACCACAGGTCCTCTTAAACTCATTGTACATTTACAAATATAATGGCTTGTGACCATAGGGGGACTAACACATATTCGGATTTTACACCATTGACAATATAATTTGTGTAGGTTGCAACAGCCATGCCATGAATGCTCCCAGGACACTCTGGAGGAGGTGGGCAACAGGAAGATGCTATCTAAGCTAACAGCTATGATTGACAGACCCTCTCACGCTCTCCAGGCCACCCTGACAGCATTGGGCAGCTCATTCAGCCAAAGACGGATACACCCGCAGTGCAAGAAGGAGAGGTATTACCACTCATTCTTGCCAACTGCTGTCAGGCTATCAAATGGACATGTCCTGAAAACCTGGGTGCACCCCTACTCACCCATTTTAACATTATTATATTTATAAGTTCCATTCAAATGTATTTAATTACCATTTTTCTGGTGTATAAGGCGCAGCCCGACGAATGGTGTATTTTCAAGAAATTTCCATTTATAAAGGACACCTTCAATTAATGAAAACAGTTTGCCAAATATATAGATATATCAAAGTTTTCCTAATATAAGGCAAACCATATTATAAGGCGCTACAGTAGAGGCTGGGGTTACGCACTACTTCTTCTACAGGGGGCTCCTGACAGTCGTTGGGTAACCTGTTGTGGCTCAACATCACTTCACATACAGTATAAGGCACACCTGCATGTAAGGCACAAGTTCATCATTTCAAGAAAATCAAGGCTTTTTTGGGTGTGCCTTATACACCGGAAAAAAGATGTACCTTTTGTCTTTTATTTTCTCCTTTTCATAATTCTGCTGCTGTAAATTGAGAATGCATCCATTAAACAGTGTTTTCCATACTACAAGGCACACCTAAAAGCATTCCATTTTCTTAAAAACTGACATTGCACCACAATATCCAACGGGTCGTATCTATGAAACAATATTGAGATTTCTTGAATATTAAACGTTTTAAAAGCCCTTTGTTATAGCAGTTGGGAAAAGTGCATTATAACGAAAACCGCATTGTGTTGTATTCCGTTTGACGTATCTCCATCACCTGGATGGATAACACAACCGCAGACACTATTGTGATTTCTATTCCATGCACCTTAAAATGCTTCTTATATATGAAAATTGAGACTCCAAAGTGCCTTATCGTGCGGAAAATACAAAGGTTTTCTTAGCTATCTATTGAGGCTCATTAAAAGTGTCAACTCATTAGCCGTGGTCATGATGTAAATGGTGCTTTGAGGGATAGATATCAAACCACTTTTTGACAGAGTAATCTATTGCGATTTGAAAAAAATCATTTGACTATTTTGTAGGCAACTGTCCATTAGCGTGTGAGGCTAATTAATTTGATGGGGACGGTTCCCCGGGGCAGCAGGAAATGAGTTTACATGTTCACATTAAATATTTTGTGAGAGATTTATTGGATAAGATCAGCTGTTGGAATTCAGATAACACTGACAAAAAAAGTCCAATGGAAGAGAAAAGAAGTCATAACATGACCATAGCAACTTCGCCGTAGCAACGAAATCATCCTGGCGTCAGTTCGAGCAAGGAGAATTTGTGGTTGTAATGAGCCTGCTTCGGGTCCCAGTAGCTGTGGAAGGAGCAGGCTAGTGATAAAGATGAAGTGCGGTGCGGCTCCCATGGTGCCTTTTAGGAAAGTGGAACATTGAGCAGAAGATCTCTTTCTCATTGATCAGATGGTTCAGAGACAAACAGTTCATTTCCTTCTGGAGTTCGTTCTTCACTTCAATGCCCTTTTTTCCTGAGCCTATGTCTTTACGATGTACAATGAGCTAGCTAAAATGCTCTTATGTTAAGCTATAACAGTGATGACATTTTGTCTTGTGGAAGAACTGAAAAGAGCACAGTTAGATTCAGAGAAGTTGCAAACTTTCTTTGTGAATGGTAATGGTAGGTAATGTAAAGTACTGCATACTTTGTGCTGTTTAATGAAATTAATGGGAATTATGTTGTTTTCTTGCACCCAAAGCATTTTATTTAGTAACCTGCATTTTGTTGAATGAAATGATGCTAGATTTAACAAAGGAAAAATATGGTATAAATTAAAGAATACAAATTTGGCAACATGACCTATTCATTACAAATAATTTATTACAAATACATCCAGTGTGTGTGTGTGTGTATATATATATATATATATATATATATATATATATATATATATATATATATATATATATGTGTGTGTGTGTGTGTGTGTGTGTGTGTGTGTGTGTGTGTGTGTGTGTGTGTGTGTGTGTGTGTGTGTGTGTGTGTGTGTGTGTGTGTGCACCACATTTATATATAAAAAAAACACTTTTTCCATGTACCCCTATGCTGATCCTCCTCCATCACCTCTTATGGAGTCTTATTGGAGAGTAGTGTAAAAAAAATCAGTGAGTAGGTGGATGGATGTCTCCCTAGCGACTGCATAAAGACATCTGAGGAGACTAGTGTCAGCTCAAAGCAAAAAATGTAATGTGAGAAACAGTGTGGTTGCTTCTTTTTGCTACAAAGAAGTATTACAAGTTTAAATTAACCTTGCCATGAAACACAATAAAGTCAAGATAATCATCATCCACTACCGTAACCATACTTAATCAGTATCGGCTTTGCATGTGTTCTCGTATCGCCACAGTCCGATGAGAATATGTTGCCACAGACTTTTTAATTTGTGATTTAATTGAAATTCATTTGTTTTGTATTTGAACCTCGGTGTGACCACATGTTTTTGTTGTATTCTTGAAAATCTTCCCACTGGTGTTGTCTTTTTTAATGATCTATGCTACCATCAACTGACTGGGCAAGCATTACACATGCAACTGTAATGGAGAATTGGTATAATATTTCCCCATACAGTAAAAGTAAGTCGCAGTATTTCTGTGACTGACTGCTGATGCACTGGTCGTTACCGAATCACAGGGCACATAGACAAACAACATTCAGTCAGATTTACACCAATGTAATTTTAAGTCTATAATGAACCTAACATGTATGTTTTTGGAATGTGACAAGTACTTGAGGCAAATGGACACAAAAGGGTTCATGATTTCGGGCAAGAATGTAGGCCCAGACCAGTGGTTCTTAACCATGGGTTCGATCAGTTCCACGGAGCCTCTGCCATGGAGGGTAAGATACGCTTGAACCTATATGACAGTTCGGAAACTGGCTGCAGATGATCACGTTAAATTGCGTTTCCAATCAGTGCTGCGGGAATTTTTGTTTGCTTCAAAGTCAATGTGTGGCTGTCACAATGGTACATGAAAACAAGGTGTACTTTACTCTTGAAATATTTTCTGTATTTAATAAAGATTTTTTAAATACTTCAATTTGTAATGAATATATTTGTATTTATTTTTCACGAATGACGGGTTCGGTGACAGTGCATATTAATTCATTCACTGCCAGATGTGCAAAAATGTGTCCACTACAGTGCTAGGGTTTTTGTCATTGTCACTTGAACTCCATGACCCACATCATATTGAGTGTTAGGACTACATAACCATTCCATGCATCGTAAGAAACCTTAGATGTCTTCTTTCATAAGAAAAAAACAGTTAATTCCTAAATTATATGGGTCTGGAGTTATATGAAATGAGGGTGGCTGTCCAAAATACAATGCAATACATACATATTGGTTTATATAGCACTTGTACAACAGCTGAAGCTGGAACAGAGCGCCAACGTGGAAAGAAAGGAAATGCTGCCCCCTTGTGGAAATAAAAAAACAATGCCAGAGGCCATGGCCAGCGCTTTATTGGCACCGAAGCATTAAAAAAAACGAATACGTTCGGGAATGGCACTCAACATCATATTTTCAATTCGCGAATAAATTCGTGAATGGCAGTGAATGAGTTGATTTATTGGCTTTGGTACCTGAACAGGAACCACTGAGGTACCTTTCTCTTTAGAAATCTTTGCCAGTGTACATGTGTTTTCAAATGTTAATTTATTTCTTTAATATCCAGTCTTTTTGCTCACGGGTTCATGATTATTACGACAGAGCTAACACAATTTCTTGTTGTTGAAATAGTGCCATAAACATGACCTTTTGTTGCTGGTGGCATTTCAGTTATGCGGGTCAGCAAAGACCTCGCCTAATTTGACAACTGCTTGTCTTGGCACTATTTTGTGAGTCTGGGCATTTTCCTATTTTCTTGATCTTTTTACGAAAAGATAGGGGGAAAATGAAACGCGGATTCAGTAAAGACACCCGGTACTAGCTAGTCGTTTACCACACTTACCCATTTGCCACAAATAGCAACACCAACAACTTCACATTTTAGCGGGCAGCTGCAATTCATGTTTTAAAATGGAATAAAAGGTAACAACATGATTGAGCCACATCATCTGGATCTACGGTTCGGCTGAACATGTCAGGAAGACATTTGTGTTTTTGTAGCAATTTGAAAAAAATATTATTGGACTGTAATTTTTTATAAACCAAAAGGTTTTTTTATGCCTCGGTTCACAACCGAAAATCGGTTCTCGACCAAACTGAGTGCACCTGAATGCATTTGTGTCACGTCTCATTGTGACCGGCGGATTATCCTCGTGTAGGGTTCCATTGTGAGAAGGTGTGTTTGTATGGTTCAATTGTGATTAAAAAAAGCAGACATTGTTGACATTGATTATAATGGGAAATGTTTCATTTTTGCACGAAATCGGTTTACGAACAGGTTACTGGAATGGATTATGGTCAAAAATCAAGGTTTGTACTTCACTTACATGAAAACAGAAAGCCTACTTTCCTCAATGTTAAGATTCAGCCCGAGACTGATGGCAACTCATCCGGGAGAAGCCACCGTAAGTGGGAGCCTTTACAATCTACCGGTTTCCATTAGCTCGCCTGAAGCACGGCTTACCCTCTGATCATTTACACTTGTGTCCGAGAAGAAGGGAACGGGCGAGACATAGTCAGCTTGCCGAGGACAAGATGTACCAGAAAACAATAAGTAAAACGCAGCGAGCCACGGCTCGTGAAGATTCTGTAATAACGGATATTAGACAAATGCATTGAGACAAAAAAAAGATAATTGACTGGAAACATTGTATGGCAACATGGAAGCAGACGCATGAGCGGGAACTAGGGCAATAAGTGCAAATGATTTTGTAATATTGGCAGGAGAAGGAATGTAACACATTAAATCTGTGTGCTGAAATTTCCCTCAGGGGCGAAGTGGTAGGGGGTATTGGCGGTTTAGAAATGAAAATGAACTCAGTAGTTAGATACTCGGCACGGCAGGGCAGATTTATACTGGGTATTTCATAGGCAACTCGAAGTTCTTCACGTAAGCAAAGACACAAACACATCAACAAAACATTTTAAGACTGAAAACATTAAAAAAGTAGGTTTCTAAAATTACGAACGGCCCATCTGGCAAAACTAATTGTACAACATAGTCAAACATATTTCATATTTAACTCATTCATTGCCAGACATGCAAATATGTCCACTCCAGTGCCAGGGTTTTTGTCATTTTCACTCAAATTGCAGGACCCACAGAATATTGACTTTTAGGACTAAATAAACATTGAATGCAGCATTAAAAACCATAAAACTCCTTTCTCTCATCAGAAAAAAAACAGTTCATTCATCGGTTATACAGATCTGGAGTAATATGAGGTCCATGTGGGGGCGGCTGTACAAAAGGCAAATGCTGTCCCCCCGAGGGAGGGAAAAACATTGCCAGAGGTCTAACCAGCGCTTTATCAGTATCTATCAGCCCCACAAGACAAACTAAAACCAGAACAATTTCACACTTTATAAATAAATTCGTGAATGGCAGTGAATGAGTTAATGTGTGCAGAACCCACCTATTTGTTGAGCAGGAGAATAATTTTAAAATTCTACAGTTTACTACAATTCATTTTAAAACCTTGAGGACGGAAGTAATACTACACAAACGGATTTATGTTCTGGTCAGAGGCTAAGTTGCAGCATTCAGAATTAGCTGCAGCTGTTTGATGATCCTTTGTGGGAGTCCTAAAAATACAGTTTACTCACCGTTTACTCATTCACTGCCATTTCCAAATTTATTCGGGAATTGAAAATATGACGTGGAGCGCCATTCCGGAACTTTAAAGACACTTTCTGTTTAGATTTGTATTTCCTGGCATTTTTTCTACCTGTGATTTAAGTGTCTACTTTGTCTTTCGTCAATCAATACATACTTTTATTTCTTAGTTTGTGGGATCTGTGCACCACCCGGTTTGTTTCCGAGCCCGGTCAATTCATGTCTTTAATTTGAATTTGATTGAAGATAAAAACAAATGTGTTTTATTGTCTTTCAGTCATGATTATGCTAATACAAACCCAGGCAATTCATGTAAATTTATGAGACCCAAGTAATGCCACAGATGAAGGAAACATCAATTTTTACACACATTTTCAATATCTTGATAATGATCAAAGACTGCAGAGCTTCCGGCGAAGAGCTGATAAAACACAGGGGGGCGGGGGCAGCCATCAGCAATAGAACAATAACTGCAGCTGATGTTTAACAACGCATGAAACGTGTAACCAAAGGAAATGTCAACTTCTCCAAAATGAAAGATTTGTTTTGCAAGTACTTTAATTATTCTTTTTTTTCCCCCGCAGAGAATTGTGTGGTGCATTACTTTTAAGATTTTGCGATTAGCATTTGTAATCTTATTTTATTTTTTTCATGAGTTATTCACTAAGATAGGTTTTAAGAGTGCATGAAAATTTATTTTGGATGTGTTAATTTGCTTCAGAAACAGATTTTGGATATATTTGTTTTTTGAGGGTTGAGGTTCTACAGCAAAATATATTTTCTTAAAAAATCACCGTCATCAATTATGGCGCTGTGGAAATTACAGTCATACGTGTTTTTCTATAACACACATTTTGAATATAATTATGCTTTCATTCTCTCGGATGTACACTGGGCATAATTATTCCAAACTTGGCATTGCCGATGAATCCTTTTTAATTCGAAACTAGTTCAAATGATGTCACCTATTCAAAGTGGGCAGAGCACACTTTCAATGGCAGCGTGAATGAACGTGTCCTATTAAAATTTTCTTTCGATCCTTTGACTTGGCATGAGAGAACAGGTACTCTTTCTGGATGGTCTTGACATTTCCGTGCCATACGGTTAAAAAAAATGCAGGTCTCCATTGGTCTGGAGCAGAGAAGCCAATGACTGATGAACATGTGTGCTGGCTCCACGACGATACCAGCTGCCATGCGCTGGCTGGGCTTTTGACCGGCATCTGGCAGGAAGACGCTCTAATTTAAGCATAGTTGCAGTGTACACGCTCTCTAAACCAGGGATGATTTGCAGGCTTGGCTCTCTGACTTCTCAAGTGACAAAAAGATTCGGACAAACTGGAAGACTGGCAGGTGGAAATACAGCTCCATAAACCCTCTACATAAACTGATGATAGGCCATGAATAGACAAACGGCGTAATTAGGGTGCACTAATCACGTCCCGGAGAACCATTTCTATTAAAGATCCTTTAAAATTAATGTTCATAATTGGTTTTAAAATATTGGTCGTTAGATAATTGCAGAAAATAATGGACCGAAAGGCCAAAATGATATGGAGATTTTGCATAAAACCTTTTTTTGCCACAATTTCAATCTCCTTGATCTGTTGGCCGTGGGAAAAATGGGGGCCAGTAACGCATTCGGATGCGAATTTGTATAGGAAATAGAAAAACTAACATTGATTAAAACTAGTTGAGGTATCTGGCAGACCCATTGTGTTTGGTTTGTCTTTGAGAATATTGGACTAGATAAGCCTATATTATGATCACAGTGGATAAATTTACATTTCACAGCAGTTAAGTGGAGAGGAAAGAAGAAGTAGAAAAATAAAATTCAGGTACTGCTGAAAAGGCAGCCACTCTCGAGGCACCATCTTGAAGTCAAAACAACAACAACAACAACAAAACTAAATAACAAGTAATGTGACACAAAATAAAAGACACAGTCATTCAATCTTAAGCACTTTCTCCACCCTCTTAGTTGCACGAAGCAATTCTAGATGAAAGAAGAGAGGATCAGGCCTCATTTTCATCAGTGGATCAAGGACATTATGGTGGAATGTGCTTGTCTGCTACAAGCTAAATGTTGAAAGTAAACACAAATCTGTAGCGCCCATTGACAAAAAGAGATTGTCTCACATCTCCTATCCCACATGAATCCGCTTCAATTCCAAGCCACAGTTCCACATAAACATTGGCTCTCTGCACTGACGGTCCTTTCTTCTCATCGTGGGCTCCTCAAGCCATGCATCCATCTAGCCGCAGACCGTCCAACAGAACCAAAGTAGGATCATAACTTAAAACTGTTACGGAATTTCCTGTGACACAAGCGAACAGCATAAAAATCTCCGTCCTGGCTTCTCAGTACAACATGGCTAGCAAGAAAGTGAGAAGTCCTTGCAACAAGGAACATCTCAATAAAGTCAAATTGACAATAGATTTGGTTCCATTCGGAGGTCAAGTAGTCATATTGATTAATTAAAACTCTGTTGAGTATCAACAAGCTGCTCAGATACGTTCTCAACTGCCAAAAAATTCTGCTAGGAGACAACAGTTTGCCAAAAATGCGAACACTGCATGGACCAAAGACACAGAAAGACACAGACACATGACCAGAAATTAGATCACATTTTTTGATGAAAGGAAACAAACAAACAAACAAACAAACAAACAAACAAACAAACAGACAAACAAATCGAGACATTCAGATATTGATATGTCTTATGAATGCTTGCAGTGTCCTCAGGTCATAAATCCATTGGGGGTATCAATATGGGCGTCATGTAAATCAGTATAAAGCCGAGCAGAGAGTCCCAAATCCTCTGAAACTATGTTGCAAATTCAGTTCTCTCTCGCTCAGGTCCAGAAAGATCTACAAACATGAATCTTTTCAAATGCAAAGGTGAAGCTGGTTGGTGTCTTCTTCTATCCTGACACTTCAAATGTGAACTGTCTCCTGAACTCTTTATAAAACCGAGTTGAGTATTCAGACTTCTGGATGACTGATGCATTTGTGAGATGACAAATGTGTTTCCTTGTATGTGGTGCTACGGCACAAAGAGGTTGCTCTTCAAAAATGAGAGTTGGAATGACCAAACCTTTAAGATGCACAGGAGAAATTTAACAGGAGCAAAATCATATGACGAATCAGAAAAAGTTACCATTTACATAAGCAAAATTCAAATAAGCGAAAGTAATTTACAGCTGATTACAGAAAGGAGCCATATACTGTAGGTCAATGCTCGCATTTATCTGTCTGAGTTTTTGCAGGCAAAAAGCTTATTGTTGCCTATCTCAGGACCCCCCCCCAACTGGAATCTCGGCCCGCCTGACCCCAAACTCACCTTTAAATCCTACCTGAGTGCCTTCCCTCCCATCATCCACCATGTAGTGGTGTAATCTTTCTGTTCTCCTGAAAGCAGATGGCTTTGCAAGCCCCGAGCAACCACAGAACATCAGACTTGACATTAATATTCATGACTTTCTGACACATTTGAGTCGCAGAGAGAATAAAAAAATAAATAAATCACTTAGACACATTTCATGGTACAGGAGTAGAATGTAGGTTGCAAAAACAAGTAATGTAAGAATAGTAACTCATCTAATCAAGCTTTCAGGTGAAAACATTCCATAACAAATGAAAAAACAAATGTCAAAAACTGGTGTCAAAGGGATTACAACAAGGGGTGTAGGTGCAAAGCGTTTGTGGAAAAATACATCTAAAAAATGCACACGGTTAAAAAAAAAGAAGCAAAATCAAGAACTTCACATACATTTCTGACTAAAATGAGGAAAGATCAGTCGGAAGATGAAGTTAACATGATTTTACAAGAAGAATTTAGTTACTTCAGAAGTACTGGCCTGAAGTTACTGTCATTATTTTAATTTTATGACTTCAACCTGGCGCCGCAAGAGTGGCTGCCTTTACAGCAGCTCTTATATTTTGTTTTTCTACTTCTTCCCTTCCTTTGTCTTCCTTTCATAACTTTGCTGTTTTAAAATGTACATTTCTTCACTGCGAGACTAATAAAGGCTAATCCAATCCAATTTTACTTGAATCCCTTTACAGAAGTGATGGGTGTAAACATAGTAGTGGAAGTATTTCTGAATTGGTTATTTATTTATTCTTCTCTCTGCCTCTTCATTCAAACTATGCAAACTATGAAATTCATCCATCTAATTTCCGATCTGCTCCATGAAAATACAACAAAACAATAATGTATGGAGACATTAATTTCCACTTTTTAAGTGTGCTATGCTACTACTGTCCTATTTGATCTCTAGAAACTTTTTATGTGTAATGCATATTTCCCTAAAAATCCATTTTGGAACCTCACAAATGCAGTTCAATCTCGGCTTCTGTGAAAAGTACCCTTCAGTAGTTAGTCTGAACTTTCCTGATTTAACATTAGCAATTAACATTACTTTCTCACGGTCTTTCGTCTGGTTTGGAGTTGCATGCTTAACGATTCGTTGTTTTCCTTTGCAATAGCACGATGCTCAGTAGAAATGTAGCTTATTTTTCCGGCACAGAGGCAAATATTAGTTGGATTGTTTAGAGCAAGCTAGTTGATGAGTTATCAAGGAACAAATTAAACTTAGCAAGCAAATAAAAGCTTTATAAACCCGCTAATAATCTCCCAGCTGGCCTGGGAACGCCTCGGGATCCGCTAGGACGAGCTGGAAGAAGTGGCTGGGGAGAGCAAAGTCTGGGCTTCCCGACTAAAGCTGCTGCCCCGGCGACCTGACCCGGCATAAGCGTAAGAAAATGAATGGATGGATGGATAAAACAGGTAACTATTTTATTTTTTTCAGACATGAAAAAATATGAACAAAACATTCACGTTTCAGTTTGCGACCAACAGATGGCACTGTATGCTGCATGCACTGTATTGCATTCTGGGTCCGAGAGGACGGTAATTTCATCTGTGCTGTATGTCATGCATATTAGCATATTTGACAATAAAGCTGACTTTGACTTTGACTTTGTAGGGCCCCGCCTGCAGCTGCACAGGTGTTGGTCGGTTTTATCAATGGCAGTTAAAAGGACTCTCTGGACCATTCAGTGTCGGGTAATTGTTTCTTTCACCCCGTCAGGTTTGTTTCGTCTGGTCATGTTTTATTCATAGTTTTGTTTGTTACTTTGTACCTTTTCGTTCTGATGACTTTGTTGTTTGAGATTTTGCTCTTGCTGACTTCATTTAATACAATTAGTCAAATACACCCTGCTCCTCCCTCCTGCCTGTATTTTTGGGGTCCATCAGCCCCAACCACCTTGCGAATAAGAATAAGAATAAGAAAAAGAATAAGAAGTATAAGAATAAAAATAAGAAAATAAGAAGAAGAATAATAAGAAGAATAAGAACATTTAATTTACAAGCGCCTTTCAAAACATTCAAGGACACTTTACAATTAAAAGAACAATAAAAAACAGAATAAATAAAGTGATACAAAATAAAAGAGCTGATTAAACTAAACTAAACTAAATTGTGACAAAACTATGTTGACCGCGATCTATTTTGAACAGCGCTAATCTGAATGGAATGGTCATGCTGAATGGTCCTTAAAATATAAAATAGGAATTTAAAATAATACTTATTCTTTTCCTTTCAGCTTTTCCCTTCAAGGGGTCGCCACAGCAAATCAGTGTCCTCCACTTTAGAGGTTTGATCTGCATGTTTGTTTTGGCCAAGCTTTTACGTCGGATGCCCTTCCTGCCACAACCCTCTGTATTTATCCGGGCTTGGGACCGGCACAAGAAGACTTATGTCCCTTTGGAATTTAAAATAATACATTTATCTTTAAAAAGAAGCAAATGGCAGCATGGAAATGAAACCAATAGACTTTGCCAACCTGCAGATGAGCAATAAAATATATAATGCATGACTAGATATTACTCATTAGAGAATATAAATCTGCCCTTGCACTAAATCCTGACCCTATGGGCAGCACGGCCAACCGCCAAGGATCGAAACAAACTACTATCACTGTGCACTCAGTCACCTTTCTTCTCCATAGTTTCTTCTGCCCCTCCCCTGTCCCTTGACTGAAAAACCCAGATGGAACCAATCCCACCGCAGAGGTTGCATTTGCGCCAGCAGATCAAGATTGATCGGCGGCTGTTGATGATGTGACGATCATCTGGTGGGGTCTGTCAGTCGTAATATTGTGGCAATTGTTCCACGCAAGTCGCCACATGATCGCATGGTATCTGTGGCCTTGCTCTCGCAGTGTGGGATAAGCATAATAGTGTGCGCAACTGGAAACAGGTTGTACAACACGTTCTCCACAGCAAATATTGTTCAGGGTGACCTGCTTCCACCGTCAATGGTGAAAAATGAAATAAAGGGGGGATGGATGATATATTCGGAATGTGACAACCGCTGTCGTATTTCATGCCCACGTTCACTGGATGAATCATTGATGCACTACTGCTTTGAAATGAAACTGTTTAAAAACCTGAAAGAAATTCACAACAGCCAAATGCCACGACGGAATCACGATAAAAGGTGACAGTTTTTTTAAGGCTTATTATATTGTAGTATTTACAATTTACAACACTGATAAAATCGGTGAATTGTAATTGATGTTACTGTGAACGTGGCGGACTGAGTGGGATTAGCAAATCACAACACTGTTAATTACCGTATTTTCTGGTGTTTAAGTCGCATCCGCAATGAATGGTGTATTTTCAAATTTTCCATATACAGTATAAGGTGCATGGGACTATAAGGCGCACCTTCAAAGAATGAAAAGACATTTTCCAAATATAGTTTGGAAAGTATTGTTATAGACAGTAGTTGCGAGACCTGTTACGACTCAATATGAATTTGCTTTTAAGGTGCACCTGGATATAAGGTGCAGGGTTATCTTTTGAAAAAAAATATTGAGCTTTAGGGCTACATAAACAGTCAATGTAGCTAGTCTAGTCCATCAGAAAAAAATAGTTAATTCATAGATTATATGTATGCGTATATGGGTCAGGAGTTATCTAAGCTTGAAATGCAAATGCTGCCTCCTTGTAGGAGGGAAAAACATTGCCAGATGTCTGACCAGCGCTTGATCCCCCATCACCACTCCTTCCCGCAAGAAAAACCCAATGCTTTTCAATTCCCAAATACATTCGAGAATGACAGTGAATTAGTTAATCAGTTCACACACAAGTTTGCCTTTGCCCTAAAGTGAAAAGGAGTCATTTACAATAGTCTGTTAAAGGACAACCGCCGTCTCCCGACAAATTGTAATCCATAATTTGTAAAATCTACTGAGCGTATTTTACAAAGATTCCACCGCATATAGCTATATTTTACGTTTTGAGACTCGCACTGAATATTCCGGAAGTCTTGTTTTTGAGTTAGTGACGAGTCCTCACCCTACGTCACTGAAGGAACGCCTCTGACCGAAAAAAGGACACATTGTAGCAGTCCTTCCATCACGTCAATGCATTTTGCTTTACTTTGGTCTGAAAACTTTGTGTAGGACCAAAAAGAGGCAGAAGAGGGCGACAAAGCTCCATGTAAGGAATTAATCAGCCTGTGGAAATGGGCTGATTAATTTCTTACACGGCTTGGTCGCCATTTTCTGCCTTTTTTGGGTGCGACATTTCCCACCCTTGATGCCTCAGAATGACACGGAATAAATTCTTTGAACGATTGCAAACATGTATGCTTTCTTCTTCAGAACTATTTGAATCATATTCACAACTGGATGAGTAACAAGAAAGCATATTCTCCGAATCTGAAGCCATTGTTTTGATTCTCCAGCAAGGCAAGACGTCATGGGGTGACATAACGAAAAAGGGGGCTGGACCTTCTGAAATTGGCCACTTCCGGGTTCATTTTTTTTTCAGATTTTTGACACTTTAAGTCATTTTTATTGGTGTTTTGCATTTGACTGAAAATATCATACTGCATGTTTTGGGTATTTTAGATGCTATAAAACATTTTTCTGATGTCAGTCGAAACAAAAAAGTGATGTTTGTTGTCCTTTAAGTCTGCCATCTTGATTTTTTCTTTGAGAGTATACTTTTGGTTTAGGTTAGCAGCAGACTTCAAATGGGCTGAGCGGGTAGCTTGAATTTGTTTTTATTTATTTATTTATTTATGTATTATTTTAGAAAAATGCTTAGTTTTCAATTGCTTTTTCATAGTTTTAGAGATCAGCAAAATATTTTTCTCTCTTCTGGATTCCTCTAAGAATATGGTTCTTAACCTGAGTTCGAAAAACCACGGGGGTTCAGTAAATTTGTCTTGTGAGCTGTATAAGTCCTGGTGTAGGCCTCATTTCAAGTGGCAATTTTTGGCCAATTTCAGTCGCACTTTATTTTGTCCTGTAGATGATTCACAAATTCTCATGTGATAATAGTCTGCCCAAGTTTCCCGCAACACATAAGAAAAATGAACATGATTTCATGAAGGGCCGCAACTCAACAAGATGCAGTGTGCTACCATGGAATACCTTAAATTATGTTTGATGACATCATGACTCTGTCTCTCCTGCTTAGCTCGGAGAGATTTTGGGGGAGAGGTGGCAAGTGATAGGGTGCCTATCTGATTTGGGATGCAACATCAGGCCACTAGCCGATCTTCTCATCTCCTTCAGAGTTTTTTTTTATACCAAGGAATGCTGCAGACTATCACATATTCAATAAAGGTTTATTTCCCAAAGGCAAGTTTCTCTCCCATGGTGTGGCATGAGCGTGATTTTCTGCAGTTTCTGAATTATTGTACATTCAGGGTATGGAGGTAATCGTGGTTGTAGTTTTACCCTCTCCAAACACAAGCAAAGCAATTTTCCACTGTAATGGATCCTTAATATCCGCACATGCTTTATTCCTTCACATATTACTTTTTTTTTTTTTTTTTACCCCTGGTGGACCTTGCAGAGGTTATCTTGGTTCACAATTCTGGTGAGATTATGCTGCATTTTTTAGCAACTGATAGGTAACAAATTCTGAAGCATACACATTAATTTGAAAACAATAAATACAATAATAAATGGTATATACATACAGTAAAGTCTCGTTATATCGATATCGGTTATAACAATAGTACTGCTTATTTCGATACTATTTCTATGAACGCAAGGAGAAAGTTTCCATGCCGCAGGATCGGATATATCGATAGTCCGGTTATATCGATATTTTTTCCGACTACCGAGAATATCGATATAACGAAACTTTACTGTAATGTGAAACTGGCTTTAAACATTTTTTGTGCTCACTGAGCCTGCGATAGTATTTGTATTTATTTGTTTGTTCCTAAATGCTATTGTGATAAATAGTGTCACACACGTCTTGATTTTCATTTAGGTGCAAACCTCCTTTATCATATTTGGGAATTTGACAGACTGCACTGCACCAGGTTGGACATTCCGGTACACAATGGCAAAATGCCCACGGCGCACCTGACAGTTTGGTGGCAGAAAATACACTATTTTTTTATTGAGACCACCAAAAAGCAGGTCTAGGTATTGACTTCAGTGGTTTCATGGGATTTTGATGTATTTGATGTATTTGATCTAGATGTAAAGAGAGATACTGACATTTGGGGATGTTTGTGGGGGGTGTCATTTGATTGATAAATATGATGATACTGTAATAACAAGGATGAAAAGGTGTCGTCAGCCGTCATCTGTACTTCTTAGAAGGTGTCGGACATTTCGCTTTTTATCCAAGATGCTTCTTCAGCGAAATAAAGTCTTACTGGTAGTATTGGCCCTATACATATACACTTACTGTCCGGACATGGCGGTGCCGAGCACTGCTATGATAGGTCCCTGCTCTCAGGTAGGGGGGAGCAGAGGACTACTCCCTGCGCCTCCACTGATTGCTCCTTTTGTCCTGACTAGCAATTGGCCTGATTGCCCTATTTGCAATGGTACCACCTCATCAGCATTACTAATCCGACGTTGCCTAAGCAGGCTGTTGTACGAACGATCCAAATTGAACCTCACACCATCATATGGGTTTAGTGAATGATTTAGCTGTTTTATAAAAATCACTTCTTTTACTCCCCTTTCAAACCATCTACGTTCTTTCGCTAATATTTTAACCTCGTTGTCGTCAAATGAGTGGTTGCTAGCTTTTAGGTGCATATGTACTGCCGATTAAGGTCCACTAGTATTATCCCTGCGATGTTGAAGTCTTTTTTTGAGAATTTGTTTAGTCTCCCCAATGTATTGCTCTTTACAATTGTCCACAATCGTCCACATATCTAAACCAGTGTCTCGGTTTTGTCCCCGGGAAGGATGTGAGGGCCTGTTTCTCCATCTCGTCCATGTACAGATTAATATGTTTTCCTTTCTCTAACTTTTGGAGACAGTCTATCATTTCTTTCTGGTATCTATTGGAAGGGTCCCTTTTTAGTTGCTTATAAATGTCAGAATCACTGATTAACCTATTTATTTTGTCTTCATAATCCAATGTGTTGAGAAGCACTGTACACCTACCCTTGTCTGCTGGCAAAATAGTAATTTTTTTATCTTTTTGTATTATTGTATGTTAATGCCTTTCTCTCTTCTAACGGAGGTACTACCAGTAAGACTTTAGTTCGCTGAAGAAGCATCTTGGATAAGAAGCGAAATGTCCGACACCTTCTAAGAAGTACAGATGACGGCTGAAGAAACATTTTCATCGATGGACCACTCCTGTACGACTGAGAGCTTACACAGATGTAATAACATGGGAAATTTTATCAGTCACATTTTTTTATTTTGTTATGTTATGATGCCATCAAAATGGTGCTGCCATTTTTGTTCTTCTACTTTTGTTCGTCAACTTTATTTCTCACTTTGTTGATATAAGTTGGGGATGTTTACATTGTGAGATAAATCAAGATTTTCTGATTTGCGTGTGTGTGTGTGTGTGTGTGTGTGTGTGTGTGTGCGCGCGCACGCACTCATGTCTTCTGGCTCTCACTAAAAATATTTCTAAATATTTTACTTTTATGGCTCTCTTTGTCAAAAAGACCCCTGCTGTAAAGTGTCCTGGAGAGTTTTGAAAGCAGCGTAGAAATAAAAATTATTATTATTATTAGTATGTCCTAAAACTCAATATTCGGTGGGTCCTGGAATTTGAGTGACAATGACAAAAACCTTGGCACTGGAGAGGCTATATTTTTGCACATGTCTGGCAGTGAATGAGTTAATGGGAATGTTTGATGGCGCCTTTCAAATTCCATATTTAGACACCTGAAGTATCAGAAGGAAGATGT
Source organism: Hippocampus bargibanti (assembly GCF_051943395.1). Lineage (NCBI taxonomy): Eukaryota > Metazoa > Chordata > Actinopteri > Syngnathiformes > Syngnathidae > Hippocampus > Hippocampus bargibanti. The sequence goes on from NC_142747.1 coordinate 14,146,026, forward strand.
GTTTTTATGACGTGATGCTTCAATTACGGATGGACAAATCCTTTCACTGCCAACAAAACTATTACGGATCATGCTGTCATTTTACATCTCAATAATCAGTCATGTATCAGGATTTATAAAGGTCGGTCAATAAACCCACGTATGAATGATGGGCATGCCTTGTTACTCACATGAACTGGCAATTATGCTGATAGACTCACTCAATCTCACTTTCCTTCCACCCATGCATGCACGTACACACACACGGCCACGAACGTACACACGTTCAGATCAATTCTGTGGAATGAATGAAAGGGCAGACAAATGAACCTATTTTTTAAAAAAAAAGTGTCAATTTCACAGACCATGCCTTTTCTTACAAACTCATTATGTGTACTTGTAGGGAAACTAACCACGTGCTATGGACGAGATTGCAAACAATTATGTCTAATTTTGGTCATCACAATCAGACAGGCGTTTGTACAACATGGTTTTAGAGTAATGTTGTACTCTTGAGAATGAGGTCAGTCTTCGTGTGCAAGGAATCATTTTAATTTGGTGGTTAAAAGGGATCCTGCAATATGGCATTCGTGTTTTTGGAGTTGAGGAGGAAAACCCATAAAACGTAAAGTGAAACATCACTTCAAAATGGACAGAAATGCCATCTACAACTACAGGTATGGACCATGATGCAGTAACTATCATCTAAGGTAATTATTTCTTCATAAAAATGCATGGTGGAGAAAAACTAAGCATCTTTCATTGGCTCATGATTATTTGTCTTTGGGTAATCTGTGGGTTTTTGTTGTTGTTTTTTTTTGGCAAGGGGATTGTGGTGAATATCTTCGTGAGGAAAACAATCAGATTAATTTGAAATGGCTCACTTATATAACAGTAACAAGAGAAAGGTCTAATTATGGCCAAAGTGATATTGAGTTCATTTTCATCATGCTGAAAATATCCCAGCAGTTTCGTGGTGAGTAAAATCCATTCAAGTCGACCGAACCCCTTAACAAATCATCGTTTGCGGACTTTTATTAAATCCAAATTTGCGTTTGCCTTGTGGGCAAATTGACTCACCTCCTTTTCACCACATATATTACTGATGATAGAGTTGGAGGCCGGACTGGCGGAGGGACCGAGGACTGCCACCACCCCTTTCGACATGATTTGGCACACTGTGAAAGGAAAGACAAGTGGAATGATTAGCAAACATTTAATTAAACCAGACATTAGATTAGATTACATTTGCCTTGTTTATTCTTGCAGTGCTGAAATTTATATTTCACAGCAACAAAGTTACAGAAGGAAGAGGAAAGGAAATCAAGAAGTAGAAAAACAAAATACGAGAGCTGCTGGAAAGGCAGCTTCTGTATGCAGTTCAATAAAATCGGACAATGTCAAACTGGAATTGAATTTTTACACCTTCATCGGAGAGATGTTATTGTTGAGTGACAGTTAACTCATTTACTACCATTCACAAATGTATTCAGGAATTGAAAATATAACGTACGGCGTCATTCACAAATTTCTTCGGTTTTTGTTTTTTCATACTTGGATGCAGATAAAGCGCTAGCCATGGCCTCTGGTAATATTTTTTTTCCTTCTCACAAGGCGGCAGCATTTCCCTTTTTCCATGTTAGCGCTTTGTTCCAGCTTCAGCTGTTGTTAAAGCACGATATGAACCAATATGTATTACATTGTATTTTGGACAGCCACCCTCATGTCAAGCTCATATAAATCCAGACCCACATACTTTAGGAATTATTTTTTTTTTTCTGATCAAAGAAAATAGTCTAATGTTTCTTACGCTGCATCCAATGTTTATGTAGTCTTAAAACTCAATATTCTGTGGGTCCTGGAATTGGAGTGACAATGACAAAAACTCCAGCACTGGAGTGGACATAATTTTGCACGTCTAACAGTGAACGAATGCATGTATTATTTTTCAATAATGAAAGTGTTTTTCTCTTCCCAGGAGAATCCATACGTAATGCTTCGAATGAATCACCAGGACTTGGAAGGAAATCCGTTACGAAGGCTTATCTGTGGAGATGCTGAGGGAGCGAGCAGCCATACTCAAGTTCAAGGGTCGTATCCGATTGGTGGGGGGTGGACTGTATGGAGCGGAACATGGAGCGGGATGGTCAGAGAGCTTATTTCAAGGGTATGTAAATATGTAGAAGCCCTCCGAGGTTAAATGAACATGTTTGTCTCATCAGATTTACACAGCGATAATACCACGCATGTTAGTCGTATTTTCAAGGGAGTTTCATTCAAACACTTTGAGGAGGAAAAGGTATCTGTGCATGATCATAAGTGTTAGTTTCTCACTTATTATATGCTACAAATATTTTTTTAACTGTAGATTTTTTTCCCCAAAAGTCTGCTCTGCGGTGTACATAACATTTTACTTTAAGAAGAATGGAAAATATCAACTCTCAAGTGGTCTTTCCAGATGTTTCCCTTCGAATGACAAGTGATGTTTTTCTTTAAACCTCTAAGGGTGGTCTGAAGGCTTGAAGTACACTTATACAAAGACAATGCTCACACTTTGTCTTGTAAAGTACTGACGTGTATGAAAGCACCTGATCCGCAACGTTTTGGCAGTCTTCACTTTTGTAGACCATAAGAAACAGGATGGGTAGAACACAAAACTCCATCTTTGATAAAATTTAATATCTTGCCCCAAACACCCGCATACCAAGGTGATACTGAACTGTACTGCTCAGTGGAAACATGAACTAAAAGACGTTGAAGTTTAAATACATTTTGGACTTACAATAATTTTGCATTGTATTTTGGACAGCTGCCCTCGTTTCAAGCTCATATAACTCCAGACGCATATACTTTAGGAATCAATTTTTTTTTTTTTTGATGAAAGAGGAGAGTCTAAGGTTGTATTGAATCGCTGTATTGAATCTTTATTGGTCCTAAAACTCAATATTCTGTGGGTCCTGGAATTCGAATGACAATGACAAAAACCCTGGCACTGGAGTGGACACATATTTACACGTCTGGCAGTGAATAAGTTAAGAATGAAAAACAGTCTCGTTAGTTAAATCTTTTACTATTGTGATCATTTAGAATGGACTATGACTGTATTAATTTGCTCCTATGGGAACATTTTTCAAGCACCAAACCCAAATGGATAAGACTTCAGCTATTCGACTGTTGCTTGTGTGTGGAGCTGCTATCAACCCAAAGATGACACATAGATGTGTGGAGACAGTTAAGCAGTACCACCGCCCCCCCCAAAAAAACTGAGCAAATGGTAATAAACCAGAAACGAGTAGTGATAACCTTTTTATTTACATTGACATCATGAACTCCGCGTACATGATTTATCTGCTTTACATTAAAAGGGATGAATACTAAAATTATGACCAACTCTCACAGGCCGTATATTTTAATCTCCCATACCACAAAACAGACATTTCTTGTGGGTTTATAATCCCTGTTTTCCAATTAAACTTCTAGGCCCACTGAAGCGAGACAGACACAAGTAGTACAACTATGTTAGCGCGTGAGTGTGTGTGTGTGTGTGTGTGTGTGTGTGTGTGTGTGTGTGTGTGTGTGTGTGTGTGTGTGTGTGTGTGTGTGTGTAATATGGCTTTAGTTGTGAGGATTGGTGCACAGCATTAATAGTTTCTCATGTATGTGTGTGTGTGTGTGTGTGGGTGTGGGTGTGTGAAAGAAGCAATGGAGGACACATTTCAGGCCTGTGTGGTGTATCCAAAAGCAGTGAATCGAATGATTAATAAGTAATCCCTTAGTCACCCGTGGGGGCTGCAAAGACGTGCATATGTGCACAATTGCACTTGCGTGCCCCAACAGACTTTTATATGGCTTCAGCAGTTTGACTTGACTGTAAGCTAACATGCTGAGAGCCTTCTAATGGCACGAGCCATTGGGTATGTTTGTCTCCACGTGATGTTAGCATCTATGGTTGTTGGACTTTCAATCACCAATTTTGGGCAAAATACATTTCTGTGGGTTCACATGTGTTTTTACAGATCAATACCAACTATATTAAATGTTCAGTGGGTTGTTTTAACAGAGATACATAATGGCAGCTTGGAACATTGTGGTTGAAAAAAGGCCCTCTAATGAAAATGCACAATGCTCAATTTGAATCAAATCGGGAAATATAAATAACACTAGAATGTAATGGTACAATACAAATTGTTTTCAACCGATATCCAATTGAATTCAATTCAGAGATTTTGTGTTCAGATTCATAGACAATGTTGTATTTTTAAATAAAACATTGCAATAAAGCTGGGATGTACCAACAAATGACTGAATGAAATGAATGTAAATACTGGTAGTCAAGTGGTTAGCACACCAGCTTCACAGTGCAGAGGTCGTGAGTTCAAGACCGAGACCGGCCTCCCTTTGTGGAGTTTACATGTTCTCCCCGGGACCACGTGGTTTTCTCTGGGTCTTCCGGTTTACCCCCACATAACAAAAAAATGCATGGCAGGCTGATTGGACACTCCAAAGGTATGAGTGTGAGTCTGTGAATGGCTGGCAACCACTTAAGGGTGTTCCCAGCCTTGAGCCCAAAGACGGCTGGGATAGGCTCCAGCACCCCCACGACCCTAATGAAGATTAAAGCTGTCTGGAAAATGGATGTATGGATGGTAAGTCCTGTGGACTGCCAGCTGTCCAGACCCATCTAGAACTGAAATTGTGTGACACGTTATAAAAAAAAAGCACAAAACATGGCACTAGGCCCCTCAGACTGTTAATCCACTCAAGTGTACATTCGTGTCAACCATGGCTATTAGCTGCACTTATAAATGATTACAATTCCCGTATAAAAGTTGTAGTAAGTACACTGTACATTATTTGAAATGAAAAAAAAAATTAAAAAAAAACGCTAACAAGCGGAAATGCAGACAGCTAACCGTGTATGTACACGTTATGCACTTATCCGACCTTATACTGCACTCAAAAAATGGAACATTACCTTTGCTGGTTTGCCGTGACAGTAGTATCAATCGGCTGCAGCATTGTCGTTGGCTACCAGCTGTTGAAACGAACTGGATTTGAGCCAAAATGGTCTTTATAAGATCAGTTCACAATTTGTATTTTTATTTTGAAATGAAGAAAGACATTATTTGAAATGAAGAAAAAAAAACTTATAAAATACAGGGAAAATGTATAAGTTGACAGGTATGAGTGTAGATCAAGCAAGATGGGCATCATCATTGAGTGTCCTCAGTTCCCAAGAGCTGTTAATGTCTGAAGGAATTATGATGTGACATATGCCCTTTCCCAACTGTTTTAAAACATTAAGCAGGAATCAAGTTGATAATGAGTGAATTTTTTCCCCCCAACAAGTTTTAAACAATGGTCCCAACTTCTCTGCAATTGGGATCCGCCATGTTTTAAAATAGTTGTGCACTAAAGCTATTTGATTTTGTTATGACCCACTCGTAATATCTATATCTATTCTATAGTCTTATCAGATGGTGTGTGTGTGTGTGTGTGTATGTGTGCGTGTGCGTGTGCGTGTGTGTGTGTGTGTGTGTGTGTGTGTGTGTGTGTGTGTGTGTGTGTGGCTCCCACAGCGACGACAGCAGTGGGACTGTCAAAGTCAAACACAATCTGTTACGTTATGCGGGTTGACCTCCATGTTCAAAACAAATTCTCCTCAAGTAATTTATCGTGAAAAAGTTCCAGACGGATCATAAAACATTCATTAACTCTACAGGGAGAGTTTGAAGTCCCAGTATTAATGATCTAACAAGTGGAAAAAGAAGTGGATGACACTAAAATAAAGTAAAACTATTCAACCTATTGGATTTTATTATTATTTTTACACATATTGGAGCATGAACTTATTCACTGCCAGATATGTTCAAAAACGTGGCCACTTCAGTGCCAGGGTTTGTGTCATTGTCACTTGAATTAAAGGACCCACAGAATATTGAGATGTAGACCTACATAAACATTCAATACAGCATTAGAAACCTTCGACCCTCTTCTTTCATCAGAAAAAAAGAATTCCTAACTTATGTGGGTCAAGAGTTATATGAGCTTGGTGGCTGTCCAAAATACAATGCAAGATATACATACTGGTTTATATAGCGCTTTAACAAGGCTGAAGGTGGAACAAAGCGCTAGTAAGGAAAAAAGGGAAATGCTGCCCCTTGTGGAAAAGAACAAACATTACCAGAAGTCATGACCGGCGCTTTATCAGCACCCAAGCATGAAAAACATGGCCCGAAAAATTCGGGAATGGTGCTTTACATTATATTTTCAATTAAAAAATACTGCATATCTATACTTGGATGCTCCCCAAAAGTACTCAGATACTACGACACAAATACTTTAAGGCAGTGACTTTATTGTGTTTCTCAGTAGAATGGTCGCTTTACACACTTTTTCTGGTTTTGAGGTCACCATCATACACCCCAACACCCCAAAAAAAGGCCGAACAAAAATCTGATTCTCATCTTTGATGGTAGAATTATCAAGTGCATGTTTTGTTTGACATCTGCTACATATTTCTTATAATTACATGAGATGATTTTTTTGGGCAAGGACGAGCAATTTTTAGATCAGGTACCGTGTTCCCTGTGTGATATTTCCATCTAACCACATCCACTCATCCATCCCTAATCCAATTTCGCCCTGTAATTGCTCACGCTGTCAGACACAAAACATTTGCCAAGTGTGCATAGCAAAAACAATCCTGGCATACCAACCTGGTTCAACATGAACCATAACACGCATGAAAAATATTTACGAAAGCCCCCATCTCACCCTCGGTGTAAACCAGTTATAAAAATGAACGCAAATACTGGCTCAAGAGAACTGGTGTTTTCATTTGCCTCAGAAGTTCTGTCAGTGATTGGAGAAAAATACAAGTGAAGAATCAGAGCACACATACTCCACTCATAGCAGATGACAATAACCACGTAATGTACAACTCCAAGTCTAATGGCTTTGATTCAGATACATTTGGATTAAAACATTAAAAGGGGAATCATCAGCACTGAGAACTGTAGAGGCATGCAGAATTTTTACTGTCTTGTCTAATTCACTCATTCTCTGCCATTCGAAAATGTATTTGGGCATTGAAAAGTGTGACGTGGAGCGCCATTCCCAAATTTGTTTGTGTTTTCTTTTTTCTTGCGTGGGGTGCCGATAAAGTGCTGCTCAGACCTCTGGCAATGTTTTTCCCTTCCACGAGGGGGCAGCATTTGCATTTTGTCCATGTTAGCGCTTTGTTACAGCTTCAGCTGTTGTTAAAGCGCTGTATAAATCAATATGTATATATTGTATTGCATTTTGTACAGCCACCCTCATTTCAAGCTCAGATAACTCCAGACCCATAAAAATTAGGAATTAGCTTTTTTTATGAAAGAAGAGAGTCGAAAGGTTTCAAACGCTGTATTGAATGTTTATGTAGTCCTAAAACTCAATATTGTGTGGGTCCTGCAATTTGAGTGAAAATGACAAAAATCCTGGCACTGGAATGGACACATTTTTGCACATCATCTGGCAGTGAAAGAGTAAATAATAATGGCTGAGAGGGGAGTCAATATTTACAAGGAAGTTTTATGTCTTTGTTAGTCAGAGGCCAGGAAATATACCAGTAATAGAATAGAAAACATTCATTTCATTTTTAGTTTGAGTTCAACGTTATCTGACATATGGGGGTAACTCCATTTTTTTCTGAAATGGCGACAACTGGACCCAAAACTCCCATTTTCAAGATGGTTGCACTCATGAAAGCATGTAAGCAAGCTTTTCTTGCAACAAAAAAATTCCCGAAACTGAAGTTCAGTATGATTGATGACAAAGCAAGAAGTGAGTAAGTTGTGTGTTAAATTTTGGGATGTAACAAAAATACAGGGAAACCCAAAATTGTGTAAAAGAAGTCCATTCAGAAATTATGTTCACCTAACTGACCAACATAAAAATCACCCAGATTCAATTGAAGCCATAAAACCTTTACTCACTTGTTTCTCCCATCTCATATTCACTGTCTCTGAGCAGCTCAAAAATATCCACTTCCAGCTTTCCGGTGATTGAGCGATTGCTGTTCCTGTTGATGCTGTCTTTGGCCAGCGTGATGGCCAGGCGCTCTCCTCTGCTGCACTCCATCGGGTCATCGAGGATGGCAGCTGTACAGAGGAGACAGTCATGACGGTGATAGTCTTCATGTTTTTTCCCCTCCTGTTTTTCTTATCTCATTAGTACAAACTGTTTTTGACAAGTCAAAGTGTGTGATAATACCCCGTAAGCGCTGTTGAGTCAAAAAAATGGCAAACACCTGTTTGTCTGTTCAATTAAACTTTTAAATTCTGACATGTCCCGTTCTTATCGTATCTGACATTTCCTATGTGAGAACTGGTACACAAGGAAGGCCGATTTGATACGGGAAAAACATAATCCGGGCTTTGCTCCAGTGAGAGCAATCAATGCGTTGACGGGGGCAGGGCTGAGGCTGTGGACCGCGGAAGAAAGTCTTAGCGATGGCAGGCATTTAAAATAAATAAATAATCTATTCCTCTGAGAGCGTAAAGCAGTACAAAGTGATCTTAGAAGGACTATTAGAGTCTCTCACAGATGTGATCCTTTTGTAAACATGCACGCCTGGCTGATTTGCGACGTAACGCCCTTTGAGCATTAAAACGGCACCACACTATTAAGCAAATCAACTTTTTCTTGGGCAATAATAGTTAATTGAGCCAGACTAGGAGCCTTGATTGCATGATGCGGTGCGATTATGGCATTCACAGTTTGATGCGGGACGGCGAAAAAGAAGAGTTCAGCTGAGATCGCAAGGGTGCACTTTGGAAAGGTTAGCCCAGATCTGGCGTGTGCTTCACAACAGGTGTGCAGTCGGAATGCCAATAGTTGTATTGGCAGTATGTGTGGATAGCGTGAGATCACACCAGCATGGCACAAGGTAACCCTTAAAATGTCACCATCATTCAATTAGCCCATAGAAAATTGAACAAAGCTGACGTACGGTGGTGCCTTGAGATACGAGCAACTCAACGTGAGTGAAGTGTGAGGTGTTGTTTGGATGGTATTTTTGCGATGAGTTCCGTGCAAAATCGGCAGGTGCTTTTGTTTAGCATGTACGTGTCTGACATGTAAATATCAGGATATAAAGGCTTGATCGTTAATTAACTCATTCGCTGCCATTTCCAAATTTATTCGGGAATTGAAAAGTGTGACGTGCAGCGCCATTTCGAAATTTGTTTCCGGGTTTTGGTTTGTCTTGAGGGGGATGCCGATGATGTTTTTCCCTTTCCCGAGGGAGCAATATTTGCCTTTTGTCCATGTTAGCACTTTGTTATAGCTTCAGTTGTAGTTAAAGCACTATATAAATCAATACATATGTATTGTATTTTGTACAGCCGCACCAATTTCAAGCTCAGACAACTGCAGACCCATTTAACTTTTTTTAATTAAAAAGATGGTAGTCTAAGGTTTCTAACGCGGTATTGAATGTTTATGTAGTACTAAAACCCAAAATATTCTGTGGGTCCTGGAATTTGAGTGACAATGACAAAAACCCTGGCACATTTTATACATTGTCTGGCAGTGAATGAGTTAAACACACAAATAAATATACAAATAAATAAATACATACATTCATGTAAATAAATAAATAAAACCGTTCAATCAATCAATGGCATCAGCGTGTTTGGTATAAGCAATACCATCAATTAGAGCCTGAAATAAAATAAGTCCAGTCTTGTAATGTATATGATCTTTGACCTGTTTATTTTGCCACAAATAACAAGTGTAAATGGAAAGTCGGCATTCACAGTTCAAACTGCATCAGGGGATTATATCCTGTAATTTTTATCGGGCTCTTAAAGATAAAAAAGAGAGAAAGGTCATGTGGCACTCTTGCAGTGGCTTGGAAGATCTGTGGTACATGCTTGTAGTTCAAGAGGTTTCAGTAGTGTCAGTCCAGGGTAAGAAACTCATTCCCCTTTTGAAGCACCACCATGCTGGTCGATCAAGCGAGAGTTGTTTCCTTGTCTATCAGGCCAAGTATCAAATGCAGACCAAATAAAGCAATTGAAGCAGACTATAGCTTGAATTTTATATTGACATGATGTAGAAATGGTAAATAGTTCACATGAACTTGACATTTGATCAAAGAATTTTGAAAAATGTGATTGCCCTGACTATCATTTGAATTTGACTTTATATCCAAGCACCGATGGTTAAGCTACAGTTTTGTTCCCTTCACACATCAAGTCGTTCGCATTAAGTATTCAAATCCCAAAATACATTTTACAGTGTATGAGAAAAAATGCACTTTCAAGTATTCCACTGATTGAGCCAAGGTTGTGCTTATTTGTCTGACGAGTCAAGAAAAATCAGCAAGTTCCTGATTGCAGGTTGAGTTCCCTGCGCTTTTAGCAAGGTCTGAAAAAGAAAACTGCTTGAATGATAATTATAGAGATACAGTAAAAACCTCCATCCCATTCCGCAAACTTAAAATATCACTCATTTATCACTTGGAAAAGGACAAGATTTTAAACGGAACAAAGCAATGAACATATTTTGTTGGGTCGGTCATGAGAGGACCACTTCACTTCATCAGACACATCGATAGATCACATCAATTCAGTGTTGATGTGTCGAACGACGTTTGAATAAGAACCACTGACTTGTATTATATATATTATAGGACTGGTATTATATATTTTCAAGGACGTTTGCAAGCCTTCTATGCTGTTTCATTACAAGTTGAACGATCAGTGAGAGCAAAATTCAAAGGCGGTTCAAATTCTCTTAGACACGGTGTGCTCACTTTGACAGTAATTATTTTTATTCATGAAATCACTCTCTTACTTTCAAGTTATTATTATATTAAGTCAAATGAATGTTTGAGTCGAATTTTTTTCCCAGGGCACTCTTTTTGTAAATACAGTCTGCTGAATGTCATGTCAAACCAGCAAGGTGTCAAACTGCCTGTCTGCAGGTGTCCAAATGACCTCTGCAAATTATGTGCCGTTTTGATCTGACCATTTTCTGTCAAAGGAGAACAGTGCCTTCTGCTTTAAAGTAATTATCGTGCAAGACAAGGTACCCTACTGTGCTGCAAAGAATAAAAAAATGGCATTGAAGCTTTGCTGCAATTAGTGTGAAGGGAGAAAAACAACATTTCCCTGACCTCAATCCTACCCTGTGGAACATCTTTACAAGCAAGACCCAGACGGGTAGATGGTATTATCTAATACTGGACCAGAAAACAATTACTTTGGGACCCAATTGTTGAATCGACAAATGCGATCCAAACTTAAACAATGAGAGGCTTGTTGTATCTCGTTACATTGTTTGGCTACATTTGTTACTGCACCAGTTGTGTTCATATATCCATTGCTTAAAGGTCAACCGACGGCAGACAAGATATGTCCATAATTTGTAAAATAGCTTCAAAAGACTTCTACTGAGCGTATTTTACAAAGATACCACCGCATATACAGTAAAGTCTCGTTATATCGATATTCAAGGGAGTCCGAAAAAATATCGATATAATCGGGACTATCGATATATCCGATCCTGCGCCGAACTGCATTAAACAAAAGCCGCCAAAAGAGGGCAGCCAAGCGCCATATAAGAAACGGAGCTGGCCATTAGCTCCCTTTTTTTTTTGGGTGAGAGATGTTCCCCCAATGTTGCCTCAAAATGGCACATATAATTCTTTAATGATTGTAAACATGTATGCTTTAATCTTCAGAACTACAGTGTATTTGAAACATATTCATAACTAGATGTGTAACAAGAAAGCATATTATCCGAATCTGAAGCTATTGTTTGGATTCACAAGCAATGCAAGATGTCTTGGCGTTAAGTCATTTTTATTTGCATTTGAATAAAAAGTGACATCGGCTGTCCTTTAATACACAGTATGGAATGTTAATAATTTTCAAAATCATCGCGCTTCAGCAGACAAAACAAGAAACATTGTTGCAAAAAACGATTGCATTCATATACAGTACAGTGGGCATGTACATAACACAACAGGGAAACTGCAACTCTTACTGTATTATGTATACAATTTAAAAAAGTCATCAATCTTCTTCTGCTTCCCATTTTTACCTTTTAACACAAACACTTCAATCTCGTCTGCTACACACGAGCTAGCGTCTGAAAATGAAAATGGCTCTGCTACACGGGTGCTGGGCACGTAACCAAGTCACCTGACCAAGTTGACCAATGGCGTGTCACGTGACAAAGTCACACGGCCAAGTCGACCAATAGCGCGACCGATGGCGGCTCATGTGACCAAGTCGACCAATGGCGCGACCGATGGCGGCTCACGTAACAAGACACGTGACCAAGTTGACCAATGGCGCGACAGATATATCGATATAAACAACAAAAATGGCCGGCGGGGATGAAAAGGAGCACCGTAATAACCGGATTATCGTAATAACCGGGTATCGTACTAAACGGTACTAATTATACATAAAAAGACTAGAAATGTGTAAGGGAAATGAAAATAGTATCGTAATAAGCGGTACTATCGATATAACCGATATCGATATAACGAGACTTTACTGTAGCTATATTTTACGCTTTAAGACTCGTGCTGAATATTCAGGAAGTCTTCTTTTTGAGTTGGTGACGATGCCTGACGTCACGTCACGGAAGGAACGCCCCTGACAGAGAAAGGACACACAATGCCTTTTGCGGTACTTTGTTTGGTCTGAAATCTTGATCGTCTTGATCGATGTTGCAGGCGAAATTAGAAGGAAAACATAAATAACGCGATGGTGAATCGTTGTGTGTTGCACCAAGACAACTATTTGATATTCGCTGACAAATTCCCAGGAGACAAATAAGCCCATTTCCATTTCTTTGGTGCCATCTTCTGAATTTTCTGGGTGCTACATTTCTGTCCAGATGCATCAAAATGACACAGAATAAATTCTTTAATCGATTGCAAAGATGTATGCTTTCCTCTTCAGAACTATTTGAATCATATTCAGAACTGGATGAGTTACAAGAAAGCATCTTCTCCGAATCTGAAGCCATTGTTTTGATTCTCCAGCAAGGCAAGACGTCTTGGGGTGACACCACGAACAAGGGAGCGGGACCCTCTGAAACTGGTCACCTCCGGGTTCAATTTGAAGTAGTTTTTGGACACTTTAAGTCATTTTTATTGGTGTTTTGCATTTGACTAAAAATATCATCCTGTGTGTTTTAAATATTTTAGATGCAATAAAACGTTTTTCTGATGTCAGTTAGGAAACAAAAAAGTGGTGTTGGTTGTCCTTTAAGGGAGCTACCTCTGCTTTGGATCATAGTGTATTAAAGCCTTATATATTTTGACTAAAAATATGAAGAGCTCTGTTTCATAACTCATTCTTCAACAGCAATGCATTAAACATCCACCAGCCAGCCATGTGGCTTGTGTGATGACACAGAAAATGAAATAAAAAGGATCCCTTCCTTTTTTTTAATTAAGCTCATCCACAGGCTCCTCGATGCAGACTCACTACCGCAGAAGTGCATATTGTGCCTTCCTTGTTTTTTGAAGACAAGGTGGCAAGAAATTGGCTTCCTGTTGTTTCATAATTATAGCCCACAAGTACCCAAGATAATGCGTGCAAATGGGAAGATGTGTCAAGTCGTGTTAATGTGAGGCCGAATGCTTGAAAGACAGAATGCACTGGCATTTACGCTGTTGGGCTGTCACTTGCAGTCTTGCGAGAAAGAACCCGAATTATTTCATCACAGTAGAATACAATTCCAGTCTTGCGAGAAGGAACCAGAACTATTTCATCACAGTGGAATACAATCAAAGCTGGGTGTTATGTTGTGGTGCTACTGAATAAAAGTTAGACTTTGACTCGGCGTCTTTGATCAACAGGTGGAAAAATGAAGGGATCTGCGGTTCACCTTTCTGTCTTGGGAACGAATATAAGTCTGATGGGTCCAAATCTGATGAAATGGGAGCGTGGGGAAGGTGCCAGTGTTCATGGTCATCTGCTCATTCAGAGAGATGTTGAGATGTTGTGTGAGCAAGCGCATTATCCAGCAACTACCAAACACCACATCCATATTTCCAAACTTGGACATTAATCCCCAGTGCCTGAAGTGCACCTGTATAAAGATACAAGCAGTGTGTATTTATTTTCAAGGTGAGGCCGGACACCACTCATACTGATCCAAAATACTGTGATCTCCATTCTATGAGCGTCACTCATGGTATAATGGATTACGAGCCTGACGGGTGCAGACAGCTCGAGTTCAGTTTCCACTCATAGCGACAGGGTAAGTGAGTGTGAACGGTTGTCTGTCCCTATATTTGCCCTACAATGCTAAGAGGGGAGAAAAAAACAAATGTCTACATTGTGGGATATGGCAGGACTTCCGGACTAGAAGGCAGATGTACTCAACATTCTTCTACCCTACAGCTAATTTCAAATCTTCAAGTGAAGTGTGTCAAACTAATTTTTTTGTAGCGGGCCACATTGCAGTTATGGTTTCCTCTCGAGGGCCGTTCTGAATTTGCAGAAGCCATTATAGTCTTTCACCCCCTCCACATATTACATACAGAGCGCACAAATAATTGATGAATGACTAGTTTTCAAATCAGAAGTCAAGGATAATGACTGTTAGGGTCATTATTAATGAAGCAGGAATCAAAAGTAAAAACAAATATTTTTTAATCTTTCGGACGGCACAAAATGTAACTGCCCACCCCGAGGGGCGGGCAGGGGAGAGGAACCAAGCTGGAAGAGACAGGAGGGACTTGTTGGGAGAGCTTTTGTAAAGACGGACAGACAGGATGTGATGTCAAGTAAAGTCAGAGAAAATAAAACGATGTGCAAGGAAATAGAAAATATGTGTTTGTATAGCAAATTGTTCTATCGATGACTGTTATTTTTGTTTACATATAACAATTTGAATTTTTGGTTTGGTCTTTAGCAAGCAAAATGGAACTTGATTTGCTTTCACGGGGCGAATAAAATAATGTGACAGGCAAGATCTGGCCCACGGGTCTTCACTGTGACATCTATTCTTTAAGTTGAAGGAAATATACAATTCTGAGTTGTTTTGCTGTGACAATGTCAGCGTAATTACTGGGACATCCACAAAGCGGTGCACCTGTCAGGCGAGCACTCATATTGATGAAATAGGTGCAGCCAAGCCACATTCGGAGAGGCAGGCGTAAAACAAGACACATTGCGAGCGATAACAAAATTTTTGCTTACAATTGTGCACATGTGACACGGCGGTAAAGTATTGTGCATTATTTTTTGTGATGAATTGAAATCTTTTGTTGTGAGGTGGAAGAAAATAATTCAACAGGCTGTTGATTGTTTCTAGTGCCAGGAAAAAACAAGTTTGAGAGGTAGAGGGCGTGTGACATCAAACAGTCTGGCAGGCTTTTTCAAAACAAATCAGGTCACGGAGATGTGAGCTGTCCGGATGGCCCCAACACACTCACTCCACTGCCTCTGTGAGTGAATCGACAGCATTCAAGCCATACAAAATGAGACACCATCAGAGATCCCACCCACAGCGCTTGAAATCCCAGGTTGGACCGTATGTTTAACCTACTCTATCAGTTTGAATATAGAGACCGTAGAGACCCTCGATACTCTGAAAGTAATTAATCAGTGAAAAGAAACTGAATTTAATAAGCTGAGCCGAGGCCAACAGTCTAAATCCTAATGTCCTGAAAGCTACTAATCCCCTTTCATGCTTTGTAACTGCTGGCAAGAATTTTTGACATCGCGAAGGAATGGCTTTATTTGACAATGGTATAAGCGTCAGTGAGCAATGGTTGTCATGTAAAGACAACCAAAGGAAGTGTGGATCGCTCAACTCCTCGAAATGCCGGAGTGGGCGTAAACAAAAAACAGAGAATCGCTGTGACGAGAGATCTGGATAGATGCCGATGTAGTCAGATGTTGTCTTCTGGTTTTTGTTCACAGACCGAGTAGGTGAGTGTAGAAAGTATAATGGGATGTTTGTGTCATTATGTGACTGCGGGGTGTCAATTAGTTTTAGAACGAAAACACGGCAGGAACTGGAACATGCCATGTAGAATTAGAAACAACAATTGTGTAAATCCCTGGATAATTGAAGTCATTATGTTTCAGTTAAAATAAATGAGGATTGAGAAAATGATTGTTCATCGGGAGGCAGACGATCTATAAGAACGGCATGTATAAAACATGACTTTTGGATATTGCCAAAAAGTGACGGCTGGTCTTAAAAAGTGGTCAAAGTCACCGAGCACGGTCGTGATTTGAGGACATGGCAGCAGTGGCAGCAGTGAGAGGGAACTATTTGGACAAACCGCTTTCATCCATTCATGAAAGGATCAACCCTTTTGGATTCTAACATGATGACAGCCCAGGAAATACGCAGTGTGTGGTGACTTGCTAGGTTAATGTCAAAGTTGGGCACAAGGATGACATCATTCGTGAAAGGCTGTCGTTTTTTTCGAAACGAGGGAAGATGGCTTCACAAGGAGAAAGTATACACCGGATTACTTTTGTATGTTAAAAACATTGACGAAGCTTTGCAAACACAAACAGTTTCTATTTTTGAGTTGTGATCTGTATTTACATTTGATAGATTGTACAGCATTTGTTCATAAAAATGTCTTATTTTCATACATGTGTCCATAAGAATATAGTATTGCAGTTTAGTATGTATACTGAGAACATCCCTAATATGGGCATAATAGGTAATCATGAAAATGAATAAATACATTGAGGCAGACTCAACAGATGGCGGTTGACGCAAAGTGTCAAAGAGTATGAAGGGTGCCGCACGAGCATCATCTCAACAAGGACAATAGATACGAGGAGTAGACGGATGATGATTATTATGTAGGGAATAGCGATGATGCGGCAGTTGTAGTTTGAATTTAGGACCCGCGAGATGAAAGGATGGCAGGTTGGCAGGGGAAAAAAATAAAAGGAAAAAAAACCCAACCTTTGGGAATTTCCACTCTTCACGGGTGTCATTAACTGTCAGTCGGCATATCTCCCTGCACAGGCGTGGGCACCAGATAGAGGCATGTAATTGTCTGGAAGGTCAAGATAAACCAGCAGATAGATTGTGGAAAGGTTAAGTGAGGAAAATATGGTGAGAGAATAGCTATTTTAGAAATCAAGTGGTTATAAATAAGGGAAGTGTATGCTTCCATAGCTCATGGAAAACCATTGAGGCAATACCGGCGATAGCCCAAAAGGGAGTAACGACTTCAAAATTGTTTTCATTAGGGTCGCAGGTGCACAGGAGCCTCTCAAAACTGACTGTTGAGCTGGAGGGAAAGTGCACATGAACTTTCCTGCATATTTTTTCTAAACATTCACTCTCACTTTTGCCATCAATTGACATTTGACACATTCGGTATGCAACAGAAAATCAGATGGATGGATGAAAAGTTGGATGGACGGATGGAAAGCTGGTTTGTACACTTGTAGAAAAGCGAAAGAAATGACAAGACTTCAAAGCCTGGTGATAGCATTTTGCATTTTGAAACATCAATACTTGGACTAAGTGGCCCAGACAGAGCAGCACTTATCTACTTCAAGTAAAAAAAATAACTGAGCTTGAGTGGGAAATCTGCAGTCCTCAGGAGGGAAATAGAGGTTCAAAGCACACAGAGACGTTTAAGAGGAAGGATGACAAGAATTGTGTGAAAGTTAATCAGTTGCATCCAAAGGGAGCCAAAGCCCACATTGTATGTGGTCAATATATGTCTAGAAGAGTAACCAGGGAATAATGACAATTTTCACCACAACCTTTTCACACTTTCTTTCCCAATTTGCACCAGTGGTGTCTAAATTCAGTCCTCAAGAGCCCCTCGCGAGCCTGTTTTAGATGTCCCACTCCCCCAGTATACCTGATTCAAATGATCAAATCAGCTGTCGAGGACCGGTCTTGGCCATCCCTGGGGTATACTCTGAAGCCTTCAGGCTGCCTGCCTCGTGGGCCCTTTCTCTCGAGACAAACTTGGCTCTCGAGCCCGAGGGCATCTTTATTTCTGCCGCCATCCCATTAAAAGTTTCCCTACTAAGGTTTGTCAAAGCCAGGTGTTCAAATCATAAAGGTTGGACTGCATGCCAACACTCGCATCAAAATAAGCAGCTTGATACTCTTGAACTAACACCAAACATAAATGATAAGCCCACAGGCGGCTATGTTGTCACACTTAAACTGAGATGTACATATACTTACATTGTAATGAGAACTATTGCAAAGATTAATGGGAGAAACGATGAGGGTATAAGAATACATATATGTGGGCATTTGCCGCAATTTTAGCCGCATCATGTGTCCTTCTTACCCAACAACAGGCTGCAATACCTTAAAGAACAACCAATGTCTCCGGACAAGTTGTGTCCATAATTTGTAAAATGGCTTCAAATGTCTTCTACTGAGCGTATTTTACAAACATTCCACCGCATATAGCTATATTTTACGTTTTAAGACTTGTGCTGAATATTCCGGAAGTCTTGTTTTTGAGTTGGTGACGAGTCCTCACCCTACGTCACTGAAGGAACGCCCCTCAGCGAGAAAGGACATACCTTGTATCACCTCAATGCATTTTGCAATACTTTGTTTGGTCTGAAAACTTCGTGTTGATCCGTGTCGATAGGAGCACCCAGTATGGCAGAGATCAAGTCTTCGTTGTACTAAGTTCATCCTGTCTACTTGATATCTAATATTAAGCAGATTCTTTACTTACAGACAGTGTAGGTGTTCAAATATCTGACATGTGACGAAGGCGGAAGTAGTCACCGAAACATGTCAGCTATTTGAACACCTACACTGTCTGTAAGTAAAGAATCTGCTTAATAAGAGATCAAGTCTTGTTTGTTGACTTGCAGTTCCTTGAACATGGTTACCCTGTGTGAAGGGCCATGCTGTCATCTGGCTTTGTCGGGGTGTTTTTGCTAGTGGCCAAAATATCATCACGCAGTTGTTGGCAAGTAATGACAGGGACTTGAGAGAAAGAAGATATTGAATCAAAATACCAGGGTGTGGGTGGAAAGAAGAGGGGCGGAGGAGTCTTGTGAGAGAAAGAGCTACACAATTTCAAATCCTTGTGAGATTAATCTCATCTCATCTCATTTTCCGTACCGCTTATTCCTCATTAGGGTCGCGGGGGTTGCTGGAGACTATCTCAGCTGTCTTCGGGCACGAGGCGGGGGACACCCTGAATTGGTTGCCAGCCAATCGCAGGGCACACAAAGACATACAACAGTCACTCTCACACTCACACCTAGGGACAATTTGGAGTGTTCAATCTGCCTGCCATGCATGTTTTTGGAGTATGGGAGGAAACCGGAGGACCCGGAGAAAACCCACGCGGGTCCGGGTAGAACATGCAAACTCCACACAGGGAGGCCAGACCGGGATGCGAACCGGCGACCTCTGCACTGTGAAGCCGTTGTGCTAACCACTCAACTTCCGGGCCGCCTGTGAGATTAATGTCAAACAAAAAAAAAAAACACCTGAAATGTTACAATTTAGCAACGTTCTAATTTCAGCTATTTATGTTTTCAACGTACATGACACGGTTCTCTGCCTGCTCTTGTCCTCCGCATTTATCATGTGATTTGTGGCTGCCGTGACCGTGTCTCTAATTGTGATTATTTTGCTCTAATTAAAATGACTAACACAGAGGCAACAAGTAGAAGACTACAAGTACAACTGCTGCTTCATTAAATTACAGTCAGGTTGGACAGCATTTAATTACAATATAACAGAAAGGACAACTCTGCCTATTGATGGTGGAGACTACGCATACGAATGCTTGTCCGACTGGCAATTCAAGTAGTATTTTATTTGGATCGAAATCGGCTCAAACAAAATCAGTTTCTGCATCAAGGTGATATATAAATGTATATAAATATACATATATCAAATAACCACATATACTGTACTTGGTGTCCACATCACTCACAAAAATGATGGGCTTCTTGTGATTGAAATTTCAGCATGGCCCTGAAATGCGCAACCTTTAAAGGTGAACTTGACATTCAATAGTAACCTATTGAATGTCCGACTGTTGAATGTATCAATACTTTTTGCACAAAATGCTCGATGTCGTCGACTAAAGACCTGACCCATCTCATGTCATACAAACATCGTAGGACGTCCACTCCTGACTGACTGCTATCAAGATGGTATTGCAAATTGTATATAAGGTTAAATCTATCCATTTTCCGTACCGCTTATTCCTCATAATTTTTTCAATAGCAATTAATGATGAAAATATGACTGTGACCAATTTTCCCTCTAATTTTCATGTTTCTGAGCAGACACACAAGCTCCCTGAGCACACTGAGCCACGTGTACGCTGTGGCCCGCTGCATATATGTCTTATGCGCTGAGTATGTGCAAGCAGTACGCGATTGCGCACACACACAGCTTAGAGGGAACATTGTCTGTGACTCTTCCGACCAAAATCGAAGGGTACCCTGTTTGAAACCTTGCCAGTACTAACAAGGTACTGGTGATCAATGCATGTTGAATATGACTTTTGAAATTCACATTTGAATAGAATGCAAGAAGTATTGGTCATTCAAAAATCCAATTGTGTTTTTTTATCGACTTTTTATGAAAGGACTAGAAGTCTTCTTCTTTTCCTTTCGGCTTTTCCCTTCAAGGGGTCACCAAAGCGAATCAGTAACCTCCATCTTCAGAGGTATGATACGCATGTTTGTTTTGGCCCAGCTTTTACGTCGGATGCCCTTCCTGACACAACCCTCTGTGGCTTGGGACCGGCACAAGAAGACTTATGTCCCTTTGTGGCTACAGAACAAGCAACACGCTCAGTAAAAGGCTCCCAAACACAAAATGGTCATGAGAACAGCAATAATCAAAAAAGCAAAACTATACTCACCATTTGATGACAATGAAGTACTAAATTGAAGTATTGAAACAATTGAACATGTGAGTACGCACATGTTTGAGACAAGCTGCCATTAAGTTCACTTGTAATTGTTGGAGTGTATTTAAATAACAATAATACATTTCATTTAGAAGTGCCTTTCAAAACTCTCACTGACGCTTTTTACAGTCATAGACATGCTTGATTTGCTTTCGCCACATTTGGCCCCCAGGTCTTAACTTTGACACCTTTGCACTAGTTCATTGAATACACAAGTAAGAAAAGATGTTCAATGCTAACAAAACTTGCATGTTCTCAGAAAATAATCGCACAGTTGGAATTTTCTTGCATCTGTAGCGTTTGACAACCTATAGGTTGAACGTTCAACAAATCGTCTCAATTTGATTTAAATTGGTAATGTATTTGCAGTACATCACACGTGCAAATTATTCTTCTTTTTTTAATTACTGTATTTTACAGACTACAAGGCACATTGCATTTTAAGGCGCACAATCATTTTCGGCCCGATCCTTAAAAGACTAACATGCTTAACTTTTGTGCATTGTGACATGCATGGACAAAAAAGTTAAATCACAAGTGACAACCTCATGTCATTTAAGCAGTCTTGCTGAACAGCACAAAAATGCTCAAAACCAGTCACAGGAAATGCAAATTACAGTGGAAAAATGGTTGAAATGATCAAAAACAGACGTTCAAAAGTACAAAGATAAAATCAGTAACCCTGGTACGAAACATGCTACCGTGACACGACTTGTCCACTTCAACCGGTCCATTAATTTCATTGTAGTTATCAACTAATATTCTTGGTTTGTAACATTGATGACGAATGACGTCCAACAATGGCTCGTGTTATTTAAAGCACTCACTCACCCCCGAAATATTTTGAAAGGTTGAAAGTGTCGGACCTCTCTACCCTTGTATATATATTTTTTCGAATTTATGTAATTTCTTGAAGAACCAAAGGCCGTACAGGTAAACCAGCAGTGTACTTGCGCTGTGCCTTTCGCAAGTGAATTATGGAAACATGATTATAAAAAGTGTTTCTCTGGCATGAATAACCGCTAATCAAATATTGTCCTTTAATTCCCGTTAAAAGCAGTGCTGTCCACAGCACCTGGAGAGTAATGGATGAAAAAAACTGCAGAGCACAACAGCTTGAGGAGGCTCGGAGGAAATTGATGTCCTTGTCTTGGAAGATTCAGCGTTGGAAGGTGCAAATGTGAACTGCATAGAAATACACTCTTAAGTGTCCCTTTTTCTTCCTTTATGGAAAGAAAAAGGGCCCTGAAATAAATGCCTGCAATTGAAACCCACACAATTTACACAAATTGGAGGGAGAATTATGTAAAAAAATGCTGCATGTTTTTGTTTGTTCCTTTGTTTGTAAAACATATTAAATTTAAAAAAGCTACAATAACAGCATATTATGTCCAAATTGCATGCTTCATTAACTAAATAGAATTGGTTAAGATGTGATACGTCTGTGTAAGCTCTCAGTCGTACAGGAGTGGTCCATCGATGAGAAGGTTTCTTCAGCCGTCATCTGTACAAATGTGAAGGTTTCGGACGTTTCGCCTCCTATCCAAGAGGCTTCGTCAGCGAACTAAAGTCTGACTGGTCGTATCGGCCCCATTTATATATCCCTAATGTCCAGACATGGTGGCGCCGGACACAGCTATGATAGGTCCCTACTCTCAGGTTGGGGGGGGGGGGGCAGAGGACCCCTCCCTGTGGCCTCACTGATTGTCCCTACATTCCTGACTAACGACTGGCCTATTAAGATGTGATAATTTGACGTGATTGTGAATGCTAATGATTTTTGTTTTGTGTTGGTGCATTTCTGGTAACTGGGGTCCAGTCCGGGATTTATTTAGTCATACTTGGCAAACTCAGTCATGGGGCTCTCCACATCTGTGTACTGCAATTATTTTCAACAGAAATACAATACATATTGATTTATATAGCGCTTTAACAACAGCTGAAGTTGAAGCAAAGCGCTTAACATGGGCAGCTATCATACACATGGACAAAAAGATAGTAGAAAGCACCAGGAAGTAAAACCAA
Organism: Hippocampus bargibanti; assembly: GCF_051943395.1. Taxonomy (NCBI): domain Eukaryota; kingdom Metazoa; phylum Chordata; class Actinopteri; order Syngnathiformes; family Syngnathidae; genus Hippocampus; species Hippocampus bargibanti. Next base: position 14,168,962 of record NC_142747.1, read on the forward strand.
GATCAAGTCGGAATCATGCTGAGTCGAATGCCAAAGAGTACGAGTGAGTTTTGAGACGGGTTTTCAAGATGGGCTTGCCAAATGTTCAGTGGTAGGTTATTCCAGAGTTTTTGGGTGTCTGTTGGTTATTTCTTCAAGTTGATAGACTACAATTGTGGGTCAGGAATATTTGTACCACTATGGGGTTCATGAGACAAAAAAAAACAATGCTGGTGATGCTATAAACTTTGTGCATTAAAATGCACAAGGCTCAGTTTAGTATGTAGTAAATCCATTTTCTGACCCGCTTATCCTCAGAAGATATTGTAGTTACAATGTAATAATGTAAGTGTTTTAAGGAAATGTGGCCTAATGAGCAAACGATGTAATTATTTTGTGATAAACCACTTGAGGAATCATTTATTTGTCAAAGTGTGTTTTGTGTGTGCGCCTGTGTTGCTGCCAAACTGTACACATGTCTATCGACCGTGCTGTTATCAGATTTCTTGAATAATTTATTTGGTCAGCCCAGCGGGCAAGTAGTGTGCATAATTGCATAACAGCACTTCTCTCTGTCATTGCGGCCAATAAATGAGAAAAATGTTTGGTCTCCCCCTTAAGGCTCTTTTACCTTGCTACACTGTACGCAATCCTTATTAAAAGAGGAGATTTATTATAAACGCTCACTCAAAAGGATGCTACCTCTGGGTAGAAATGGCCCCATGCTCTTGACAGTCAAGTGGACTGTTTCATAGTCCAGCACAATCCTTTTTAAAACAGTGGTCGACGATCAAAAATACAAACGGCAAATACATCCAGAATGTCAAATTTTTTTTTAATATGATTTCATATGTGGTTTACCTACATCACATCTACCATATTTTCCCGACAATAAGCAGCATTTTTTTTAGAAACATTTACATGGTAATATGATCAATTAATGGACTTTTACAGGCTTATGAGATTCAAGCCGCCAACATTTTCACTCCCGATGGAACGGCGACAGCTCAGTGATGATAGCAGACTCATCGAAATGCAAGTGAGGGACAGTCTGATTGGAGTTAAACATTATAGTGGCACTAGCCGATTGACATAAAGGGTATCCATTTTTTCATTACTTTCGTTCAAAACAGATATGAGCATTCTTAGCTACGTAAGTGAATGCAGAGAGGCAAAATGATGTAACGGCGAAGACACAATGGAACCCTTTTTAGCCTCAATAAGCCACTGCAAGAGTTGATGCAGCTCAGTTGAGAGATTTACCATTTCCTGCGGCTGCCGCTGCAGACTTCTGAGTATTGGCTTTAGTAGTATCAGTCATATCTGTATTCGACTTTGCCACCTCCAGATCTCAATTTCAATTATACTCACTGCATGTGGTATTGCCTTCAGGCATATATAGAATGTGTGTACTGCATGAAACAACATGCCTCTCTTGACACAACCTCGGTAACTGGAACTGAGATTTTCTTTTACCTTTCCTGTTTTTGAATGAGGGCTTGCTCACTTGATGCAACTGCGATATCAGGGGTGTGTCAGGGGGGAGAATGGCAAAAGTCAAAAAAGGGGAAAAGAAAGGTTTTCAACAATAGTGACCCAACCAGCATTTCATGCAATATGAAACCAATACAGGACATTCTGTTTTCAGGACCGCTGCTTGTTGTTTTATCTTTGCGACCTTTTCTTCCACTAAGAATCTCTACATCGGCCTCACGAGGCTTTCCTGTCTATTTCATTTCAAAGTCTCCACACCCCAAAAACCTCCACACCCTTGGAAATGTGTGTAAACATAGCACAGGGACTACATTCGGAATGTAGAAAAATTGAGCAAATTGAATACTGCCTCCCAAAAACGCTTGAGCATGTGCTCTCAAAGGGTGCAGAGAAAAGGGGAGCAAAGCAGAAAGAAAGGTATTTGCCTGCCTTTTGTGTGACGAGTGCGCACTCGATGCTGCAGGGTGCTTTGGAACTGCTTCTGAAGAAATAATATCAAAATAAAGCTACTCGTTTGTTTACCTTGCTTCGGGTTTTAAGTCTGGCGGTGAATGTGTTTATTGGGCACGCTGGACGCTTTCACTCAAGGTGGACTATGGCAGAATAAAGTGCATCCCGATGAAGCATATACTTTTGTCAATTATATATGGCCGCGGATACCAATGGCGGGCCGTGGAAATCCTCGCTAAGCCTTCAGTAGTGCTACGTCTGAATCGATCCAGACTGTAAAAAGTGTTGTGTGACCTACTACAAGTCCACTAGAGGGTACCGTTAGCCAGGAAATAACTGACCGAATTTTCTTAATGATGTCCATTTTAATTGAAAAGTCAGTCTTGAAAATTGCTTTAAAGGTAAATCTCAAACCAAATCAATTTCTTCTCCTCCTTCAGCCATTGCAGAAACACAAAACTGCTATTAAATCAACACATGTATGCAGCTCACTACTGATATTGTGTGCTAATTCTGTCCCGTATGCTATTGTCACTAGAGGCGTGTGATTAGAGCAGTTTTCGCAAACTATGATTGGCTCGTGACGGGCCACATTGTAGTGCCGGTTTCCTCCCGAGGGCCGTTATGAATTTGGGGAAGCCATTGGAATGTTTCACCCCCTCCACATATGACATATAGAACACACAACAAATGAATGAATACTTATTTTTCATATCTGAAATCAAGAATAATGACTGAGATTGTGGTGTACATGGTACAATTAAGAAATTTTGGTTCGAAATTTAGAAAGTGTCATGAAGATTTGCTTTCGCGGGCCGAATAAAATGATGTGGCGGGCCAGATTTGGCACCTGTGGGTTAGAGAAACAGTTTGATCGATACATTTGATGCGATAGGGCCCGCAGAACTGATTGTGAAGGTATATTTCCAGGTATATTTCTGAGCCTGGTAACAAATGATGGCTGAAATGTGATTGGTTAAATGCTTAAATAAGAAAACACACATCTGGAAGCAGCGGAACAGAGGAAAAGTAATGAAAGGAAGCTGAAAGACAATTTTGAATTATTTAACAATAATTCATGGACAGAATATAATTAATATCAGTCCGTGATTCAGATATTTTTAGGCCAGTAGAGAAGGCTTTGAAGGCCTTGATGGTCTGTCACTGGTGGATACGCAGAAGACCTCGACTGCGTCCAGATATGAACAGATTGCAGTTTACCATTTGAAGACTCCCCATATATTAGATGATTACATGGAATGATGGAAAGGGCTATCTGTTTAGCGGATAGGTTTATTCTTAAAGTGCCGATCATAGATCCACATGGGTCTACAATATACAGGCGTACGTCAGTGAGTGGGGTCACTCAATATATTGTAGTCTGAAGCTTTGCACATCACGAATATTGGCATCACAAGGCACATACAGTATATGTATCTTATTAAGGATACTCCTGCTTCATTCCTCATTTTCTCATAAGTGTGTGGATTTACATCTCTAAGCTGTCCCTCGAGTCCTCTGGATCGGTAGGAGCGCTGAAGAATGCCGCCAGGGAATATGATAGGTTCTCTGACCCATTTTGTTAGTGTGACAACAAGCCTCTCAAAAAGTCGAAGCAGAGAAAGATTGTGAATAAATGGGCAAGTTGAAGCTAACAAATACAGACAGCTTGGCCCTCGATGTTTCCCTGAGGACTTAATCATGAAAAATGTTTTCCCAACAAATGTCAGTGGGGGTGAAAATAGCTGGTTCTCAAACATTCCCTTGCTGCCCCTTTGCATAACTCAAGTGTTGTATACAGTGAAATGAAGGGATTTATTTCTCATCAATGGCACAAACAGAATGGAATGACATTTGAAGTTTTATTTGCAGATTTTTTTTATATTATTACTTTCCAACAAATATATTGTACGTCTAGTCTTTTCCTGCAAATGTTTCGCACAATTTTGGGAACATTTTTCGTGAAGGTTGACTCCAAAATGTGGATGGTCGGAAGCGTAATCAAAGAATGATTCCACTATTGAAATTGCGGGATGTCCACTATTGAAATTGCGGGATGTGCATGACGACATATCCAAACGAAGGAAAAAAAGTCATTTTGTATTCGGATGAAGTGTCGACAGTCTCAGATAATGAAGCTGATGAATGAGTCACACAGATTTCAATGGGAAATGCAAAATGTTCCACCTGATTAACATTCTACACTGCTACAAACTGAGACAACCCTAAACGAATCAATGGTGTATTGGCAAGTCATGCAAATAATTTTCTGTCAAATCTTAAATAAAATAATTTGATCCACTCATGTGAGTGCTTTATTAAAACAAAATAACAGTCATTTATATTTGTTTTGTGAAGACGTGTTTGATGGACATGTCAAATGAGGATACATTATTACAGTTCTGTACATTAAAAGCAGCAAAAGTGATAATTTTTTTTGTTTCCCATTGTTGACAGTTAGAACATTTACATCACGTTTTGTACTTTTTATTTTTAATAAGTATACAGAGCATACACAGGAGCATTGTAATGCAATACCTTGCTTACATCCCACACAGAGCTAAATTATTTCAAATAGGAAGTCCACCATTTATAGCTCAAATTATTGAGCTGCACTGTTAAGGTGAGGTCACCTTCAACAGTGATAAGGTGCCACGTTCGGGTTAATGCATTTGAAATAAATATCCTAATAATATACCAGTCTCAATGTTATCATTTGCCACGGGCATTTTTCATTCCACATTTCTGTCACGGGTAGTTTATTCAATTTAGTACAAAGGTTGAAGTTTGAATGTGTTTGGAAGCACGTTTCTTGAAATTGATTTTACACAAGTAACGGCGGACAATGCGTGCAGGGTTGCAAAGCAATAGTTGATGATTAATAGCAGATAAAAAGCTTTGTAGTTCGATTTGATGCCGGAAGAAGTGGGGTTGTGTGGAATTTATGGAGATGTGCTATGTTAATGGTTACTGAATATTGATTCAGGTACTAGTGCTATGTTATGTATTTATTTTTTTTAACCTTTTTAAACCTTCACATTCATGAATTTGAATCTGTCATTATATGTATTAAATATTCAGAAAAAAATGGCATGTGTTGTTGTTGTTTTTTTTTTTTTTGATTGTCAGCCAATCGCAGGGCAGACACAAACTCACACTTCGAGTAGTTTGGAGTGATCAATTAATTTACTGCCAGACGATGTGCAAAAATGTATCCACTCCAGTGCCAGAGTTTTTTGTCATTTTCACTCAAATTGCCGTTTTAGGACTACCTAAACATTCCGTGCAGCGTAAGAAACCGACCACTCTCTTCTTTCATCAGACAAACAATTAATTTCTAAGTTCTATGTGTCTGGAGTTATCTAACCTTGAAATGGGGGAGGCTATACAAAAGGCAAATGCTTCCCCCTTGTGGGAGGGAAAAAAACATTGGACTATGTCTCTTTGTGACAGCTTTATTTCCTGTATATGACGCTGTCTATGTTAAGCGTGTTGTTACAGCTTCAGCTGTTGTTAAAGCGCTATAGAAATCAATATGTATTGTAGGTATTGTATTGTATTGTGTGGTCCATGTCCTGAAAGCAGCCACCACGCATTTCAAACTGTCGGTTTCCAGTTGCTGACATGAGCGCAACAAAGTTAGATGCTAATGCTAGTTCTCTGAGGTTAGCAACATTTGCTCCCAAAGAACAAATTGGAGCCCGACCACCAGGTTCTACTGGTTATTATTATTATTATCACTGGTCTTGTCTAATCACCAAGCATGGAACAATGTATGAATTGGTTGATGCTTCACTTCCTCATTGAAAATTTCCACTGCATCTCATGCCTGTGAATGAGTCACAGTGACAGTTAATCAAAACTGAGCAGCGAGCATAACCACCGTGCCCATTTTCATTTTGGGAAGAAATGTCAATTTCACATTTGCTGTTCCAAATACACAAAGGCGATGTATTAAATTTGAGGTTGGCAGAACCTCTTGGGGAATGTGCGGCATTGATGGAGTCCTGGTTTTGTCTCTGTGGCATATAGCGCATGCCAGACAGTGACATTATGCCAGGCAGGCAAACTGGACTCAGGGGGCGGTCATGTTAATTACCATCTCCTGGAGCACAAGTGGCAGCAATTTGCGCTGGCGTTTGTTTGATTGTGTTTATTTGTCTTTGCATGATGAGCATATTCAGCGTTTGCACAAGCATACACATACATCACCATTCGACGCTCACTGTGTGTTTGACATGAGAAGAGAATTAAATATTTCCCGTTGGCGAATTATCCGTTAATAATGAAAGTGACATCAACACAAACCCCCCGTGTTTTTGTGCATTTGGGCGGACGAGACTTTAAAGAGCACAAAGGGAACATCAGCCGGAAGATGTTGAACGATAGTAACAAACGAAGACTCATCTGAATTGATATTGGTAGTGCATGAAACCACTGTGTTAACAAGCTATGCTGTTTGGGTTGTCATGGCAAATGAGCCACAAAAATGGTCTTTGGAAACAAGGCGCCGGCAGGAAAGAAAACTTAAAACAAAAAAATAGAGATGACAATAAGAGATGTTGACATTGCTCGATGATGACACTTAGCCTGATCAAGGTCTGGAGCACTGGAGGGGAAAAACAGCCTGCTTGTCCAATTCTTAGCAAAAAGATAATGAACCACTGTTGAATCACATTACCTCAATAATTGTAACTTCTTCCTGACTTGAACTTCATGTTTTCATAATTACCGGATGAAATTTCTGGAGAAAATATGCATCTGATATTTCAAAAGTGCCTAAAGCAAGCCATTTTCAGGCAAAAAGGGGCGATTAATTTTAAAAACTAGACCTTTAAAAAAAAAGTGAAACTGCACCGCAACTGCTCCCAGTCAAGAAATAGTCACATGTTTAAGTATAGCTTGAGTTAATGTTCTAACAGACTTTTTATTTGCACAATGGGATCATGAGGAGGATTTTAAATTATTAATGTACTCCCCTCTAACCTCAAAACAACTCTGCTATGGGAGCAGAAAATGAGTTGCTGGAAACATTCACTTTGTGGTTCAGGTGTGGAGGACGAAAATGAGTGGTCATTATATTTATTAATTTAAGTTTTTATGTATGTATTTATGCGTGTATTTATGTGCGTAATATGAGTGTATTTATGTGTGTATGTATGTTTGTATTATGTGTGTATTTATGTGCATATTTATGTATATATTTATGTACGTATTTACTTATTTACGCATTTACATATTTATGCATTTACACATTTATCTGTTTGTTTGTTTATTTATTAGTTGTATTGTTCCGTGCGGTCATCTATGCACCCAGACGTTGTATGTTCGATTCTCGGCCATTGCAACCATGTCCTTGAGCAAGGCACTGAACAGAAGAATTCAAAAGCAAAAAACAAACAAACGAAACAAAAAAAAAAAAATAGGAAGTGGACAGATCCTGAGAGAAAAAAAAGATGAGCGGACAGACTGCTTTTCAGATGTGGAGGAGCATTTTTTTTAGCGCAGATGAAAATCAGAAGTTACTTTGGAGCAAAAGTGACCAAACAAAATCACTCCATGCAGCACCAAAAAATCCTGAAGACCTTCTATGACTGTGATGCCTTTAGCCATTCATTATGGCATCATCTGCTGGTCAGCCAGCATCTCAGCCGGGGGACAGAGAGAGACTGGGCCAACTGGTCATGAAGGTCAGCTCTGTCCCGGGCTGCTCATTCGACACTCTGCAGGAGGTGGGCAACAGGAGGATGCTAGCAAAGCTGACAGCTATGACGGACAGACCCTCCCACATCCTCCAGCTCACCCTGACAGCACTTGGCAGCTCCTTCAACCAGAGACTGCTCCACCCGCGCGTCAAGAAGGAGAGACCGCCCCTCGTTCCTGCCAATTGTTGTCATTCTATTAAATAGACAAGACTTGAAAACCTGGACTCACTCCCCCCCACCCTTTTAAATACCACCAACCACTATTTTTCATCCTATATACAGTTGCATATCTGCTTATATCTTACATTTTATATTGCATTCTGTACTGTGTACAGTTCATTTTTCAATTTATTTTATGCATGCAAATAGGTTGTTTTTCGTCTTTCTTGCCCCCAAATATTGCAGCAAATTTCTCCATTGTGAGACAAATAAATGTTTTCTTATCTTATCTTTGTACTTTGCAGCTGTTTACTCATGCTGAGTAAATATTGTGTGTAGGAAATAGCCTTGAGGGCGTATCCATTCAATTGGTAATAGTCCCACACATCACTTTATCCTGCACTAAAATAATTAGGGTAGAGCCACATTATTTGTTAGTTATCCAAACTAGTAAATCAATTGAAGCAGGTAAATGAAAAAAGCAGAAGGTGTGCAAAAAGCAAACAACCAAGCTATTGTCAAAAAAATGGGTATGTGTCTAAAAAGTGCTACCATAGATGCGGACATACCTATTCTAAAGGAGAGCGGGCCACCAGAGGTGCTCATCACCCACATGGCTAAGAAGAGCAGAAGTGCCCAGGTTGTGAGCATCTTCTATGGCTCCTCATGGGTCCTGCCCCGGGGGTGTCCCTGTCACAGCCACCTGAAACACACAAGTCACAGCAAAGTGAGAAAGAAGTAACTATGTCGTGAGCTGCCTGACGGTGTTTCAATTAAATTGGCAATTCAAAATGGTCGTTGCAAAGGTGAATCATATGGAGGAAGCAGCTGGTCAAATGGGAAACTGATAAGGCACATTTGGAATGCAAGGACATTGAGTCCCTTGTTATCAGGCTCACTTAAGTCAGCAACAGTAAACAGGGTCTTATTTACACACGCTATTATGGTGAGGGGGCGGCTTTTGATCTGTGAAGCAATGCTCGTCAATCAAAAAAGCATGCAAATAAATACCAATTTGCTTGGTTGTAATATTACAGCATAACCATGAACAGCTCATGCGTGCTTGAAAGCTTATGAAGGCGATGATGACCTTCGTTGTAATTTCAGTATGAGGGGGTGTTGGATAATAAACACCCGGTGTTTTAATGTTTGACATGCTTAGAAATGATTGCCTGTACTTTGACTGAAGAAAAGTGCAAGTCGTATTCTTAGTCTAGTGCTATTATATGGTTCCCAAAATGCTACTGGACATTTTGACTTGACTTTGGACAATACCAGAAAAGAAAGAACAAAATAAGAATACAATTGAAAACAAATATGTGATTTATTTTGGACATTTGAAATTACTTTCCCACACATACAAATAAACCACGTCTTTAATAATGTGCTCAATTCAGAGTAATACACAGGGACTCGATCGGGCATATTACAAAACTGATTTTCATTTCATTTGCTGTCGACCTAATATTGATCATGCAGTATCTAATGAACTATTGCAGTGCGTTGTAAATTACAAGACATACAGTACACTCACCAAGAATGAATCAAAGCAGTAATTGCCTCTATCAATACTCCATATGTGCACCATATATTCGAGTCCGCCTCTTGTGGAAGAAAGCATTTCAGTAAACGTGGTTCAAAAAGTACCAACATTCCATTTAGTGATCCAACCAGTGAAAACGCAAAGCTTGAAAGGGAAATGCAAATCTAATTAAAAAATATATAATTTAGGATTTAACTAGATGAGAAGGTTTCTTCAGCCGTCATCTGTACAAAAGTAGATAGCTAATATATAGCCACCTAGCTAGCTAGATAGCTAATATATAGCTAACTAGATAGCCATATAGCCAGACGATTTAACTAGATGGCTATCTGGCTCGCTATCTAACTATATGGCTGGCTATCTAGCTATCTAGCTATTTGCTATCTATTTTCTATCTGTTGGCTGGCTATATGGCTATCTAGTTAGCTATATATTAGCTATCTAGCTAGCTAGGTGGCTATATATTAGCTATCTATTAGCTAGCTTCTATCTATTTAAATTATTCCGGGTTGAGTGAGCACTGGCACGTGTGGCTGCCGCTGCTCAACCACAGAAAAACTTATACTCTGACCGTAAAGTGACCTTGAGAGTTTTGAAAGGCGCTTATTAAAAAAAATGTATTATTATTATAATAAAAATCTACCTGCCATGAAAAAGAAATTGCCATTTAATATAATGGATGTCAAATCATCACAAAAAATAATGTACATTGGTAACCACATGTAAAAATAAGTTGGTCAAATCAGTAAAACCCTCCCTCACTTTTCTAAGCACAGACCAAGAAACCGTTTTTTTGCTACTTTTAGTGCTCACGGTCTATAACAAAGCAAGTAATTTCAAAGGAGGTGAGTCAACGTGTTTATTGTGCCACCATCTTAGTCTACCTGCGGTCGTGACGTCACCGCTGCTTTACGACCTGTCGCAACATTCTGTAGCAGTGTGACATATGCTACATTTACCCCCCCTCCCTGAAGGAACCAAAAACACTGTAACAAGGGAAGCCGGGTAGACTGCCGGTTTCCCTGCTTAGCCGTGTGGGTTATTCTGCCACGCGATAGGCTAAGCACTGGCTAGGGACATTCAAAATCGGTGATAATTGTCCAAATACCGAGGGCAAAGGCGAACGCGAGCTGGCCGAGGCTCTGGCCCCACGGGCACGGCTGGTTCACGACGCTCTTCGAGGCGTCAGTAGTTTTTGCCTGAGAAGTCGTTCGAGGGGGTCGGTGCCGCCACTCTCCTTAGGCGGCTGGCATGCCAACGGGACCCGTCAGCCAGACAGAAGGTGGTCGGTCCGAGTTGGGCGGTAATCTGGACTGGTGCTGTCCAGAATGAGTCCAAATTGTGAGAGCAGCACGGCCGGCGAATGCGGACCCAGTCCGACACAGTAAGTGTGCGTTGCTTCGTCCGGCGCTTCTCGTTGGGCCCTCTGCTGGCTGAGGAAGAGTAGGGCAGGCCGTCTGCTTGGTTGGAGCTTTCTCCACCCCCGTTGGCCTGGGGGTGAATTGTGGCACCCGCATTGTCAGAGATGGAAAAGCCGAGTGCACAAAACAAGTCCAAGCCCAAGAGGTTGGCGCCATGACGGGATATTTGGAAGGTGAAGGGGGGGAGAGTCCTCGAGCCATAGCGCACTTTGAAGGTGGCAGTGCCCACCATACCAATCTTAGTTTGGCCATAGCCAAACAAGTCCTCAGCGTTGGCCTCGATCTGGAGATGAGGAAATAGCCGTCGAACTGTGGACACGTTCAACAGTGACCTGGAGGCTGCCGTGTCGAGCAGGAGTGGTAAGCTCACTCCATCCAGTTCCACTGTGCACCACTTGAATGGCTTGGCGCGTGAGCCCACGCAGTGGATGGTGAGGAAGGTCAGTGAGGTACCAGTGGCAGTGTTATACTGTCATGCTAATCAGACAAGACCAAAGAGGGGTGGAGGTGGCTTCGCAGTTAGTCAGTGTGATCTGGAAAACGCACAAAGGACAGTGTCAAAACAGGAACTTTTGTAGAACAATGTTTTGATCAGAGCCAGAACAAAAGGTTGAACCACACTTTTTTGACAACCAACGTGGCGATTAACCTTTGAAGTTTCCTGCCTTTGTACCAAACTACCAAACGTGTTTCAAAGAGTCTGAAATCTACCCTAAAAGGTGGTACAATTTGTTTGATCAAACTTTATCCAAACACAAACCACTCACAATATATTAAAATATCTTTATACTGTTTTTCGTGACTTACTTTCTTTGCTTGTTGGTTTCTTTCCTTCTTTCATTCACCAGGTGAGGCAATTGACAACCATTTAATGGATGTTAATACCTTCCAAAAAGTGTTTATAGGATCAGATTTTGGTCTCAGCACCACAAATACACCAAAACCCACAATTCTTCCAAAATGTGAACAGCTTCAAGAATGTTTCAGATTGTCAAAGAAAAGCTGATTTGAAATGGGTTTGAATCTAAAATCCAGAACCTGGACTCTTCAAATATTGGAGCGTAGCTGACATCATGCCGATGGACTTTAGACAACTTATTAGCATGGACTAAAGAACACTATTCACATTGACGTGGAAGACACAAATCACCATTAATTGTCTAATCTCACATTGCTCCAGGTGTTGCCAATTCAAGCCAAATTACAACATGGACAGAAGAAGGAAAGATTAAAGCATGTCCTAAAATGGACACTGTTTATCAGTGACGTGCAGTCAGGGGAGGCAGGTGAGGCCTCACCTGTCATCATGGAAATATCAAATGAAAAAATAAATTAAAGCGTTATATTTATTACGAGCGGTGAGGCAGCAGCCGGCTGAGCCTCACCATGGATTGCGCAAAGACTATGCTCACTGTGCTGGCTTGCTCTGCAGTGAGAAAAGCATTGCTGTCCCTCTGCATATCGCTATTAGTGTTCAAAAACTTTTAGTATATGAACTAAATTTCTACAGTTTAGCTGGTATATATAATGTACAGTCACGGTACATTATAAACACTGTACTACAGTGTTTATTTTATTTTTATCAAAACTGTGTGCACACAGTTCTCCTGCCTCATGACAGGGGGCGCTGGTGATTCCAGAGATTCTTCTTGCGACTCCTCGGCTGCAGAATAATAGAATTAGTGACAGCAAGCTACAGTAAACAGTTAGCAAGTTTAGTGCAACCATCCAATCATTTTTTTTCGTGTTGCTCGGCCTTATTTTCAGAATGGAGGATTACTTATCTAAATTGAAAGAATTTTCTAAACTGGACTTTCAATCGACGCAGGAGTTAATTAAAGGCAGACCAACACCGACCGGACTGTATAGTTCACAAACGGTGAGGGATGGATGTAAATCACCTGGACAGCTTCTCAGCTTTTAGACCCAGAAGGATCTCATTGAAACTATTCCTGAGGCGACAAACTTGCTCCAGCTCGTGCTCACTGTTCCAGCTACAGCATTAGTGGAGCGGTCATTCTCAGCACTGAAAAGACTGAAAACATACAGTCGGAACAGGACTGATCAAGGACGACTTTCTTCACTGGCCGTGATCTCCTACGTGACAGAGAGACTTTTAAAACTGAAGAAAGACAAGGCTTCAACAAAGAAGGTATTGATGCCTTTCTTCAGAAGGAGTGGCGCATGGACTTCAGAAGATGTTACCATTTATGTACCATGTTTTATCTGCAACTACGAATCAAATGAATTGTTGTTTATTAATTTAAAAGGCCACTTTTATAAGCCATGAATTGTAATACACTGTACCTGTAGCGCTGTGACAAAACGAAACCAAAGCTGTCCTCTGAATAAACGCCTCCCTCATTTGCAGTCAGTCGGCCACTGTTTGTGATTTGATGCAGCGAAAAGAAAGTTTGGAATCGTTCAAGAGCGGCAAAAAAATGATTATCTCGTGATTTACTTGCTTCTTCTCAATCGTGTGGATCGCAAGAGGCCTTGTGATTCGGATGTGAATCACGAGAGTATAAGCTCTGTGATGGTCTTCTGGAGTTACCAATTTGTCAGGACAATATACGTCCAGTGACAGTTGAAACCACTGTGAGTTGAATCTGCGTGATAAATGGAGCCGGTGGTTAATCACAGACCACACCTTGTGCAATCGTCACGTGATGGATCTGCACAAAAACTATCCACTGTAGAACCCTTGCAATGAACACTCAGTGAATGACCATAAAACATCACAATGCTGCCTGCCCCCTAAAAAATACCTTTGAAGGGTTAGTGATATGTTCATGATAGTAAATGTAGTATTGTGACCTTTGACCAGTGCAGTTTTATGAAAATAGTTTACGGAAGTCAAAGTAGACAGATTGATTTGAAGCACTGTCATATTTTCCAAAGCAGATATGATCGCCAATAGTCGCAAAAATGCTGATATGCAGTATGACACTGCTTTGTGTACACCGCGTTTTCTGAAAATCCAAACCTGCTTGGTTAATCCCACCGGGGGATATGGCATGAAATGACCACACCTTAGATTTTTATCTGTCAGCAATGCCATTGAGGCATCAGAATATGATTTTGTGTGAGAAGGTCTGAAGGTTATAAAATGAAGGAGTTGGGGGTGGGGCCATTGTCCCCGAGGAAGGTGAGCAAACACAGGACATTGACGAAGAAAAAAATATCACAGAGGTCAGATTATTCACCCTGATTCAGCTCTCATCACGTTTGTGTGTGACCAACCAAAAAATGGGTGGACGGTGGGGTGAGCAGACCATCAACACATCCAGATAATTCCTCAGAATCTCTGCAAATAACAGCAGTAAAAGAGCGGCCCTAAGGACGTGAAGGAGGAGAGCCTCAAATGAAGGGTCTCTTCTCACAAAAATTGAGCAGCGGAAATTCCTTGCAGCTTATTTCATTATGCTCGCAAGAGGATTTACCTTGCTTCATTTTTCATGGAGGCTGAATATGGAGGAGGCATGTTGTAAGCAATGCAGGACGTGCTCATGCCAAGAGTGCACGATTAGTACAGCGGTAACATGAAATGATGAGATTTCCTGAATTTAAATTCATTCCTAAAATATTGCAGGTAATAGAGTTTGACAGTGACTACAGATTGTCAGCTTTTTTTTTTTTTTCACCCAAGGGAAGGGGAAACATGGCGTGTTCATACCGATGATCAAATCCATGCTAAAATACAAATCAGCTTCTTATCAGTGACGTGCGATGAGGTTCATGGCTGGTGAGGCACTGGCATCATCACAGTCAAATTTACAAACATGAACTCGACAGAGTAGCTTATTCACCATTTGATTGGCAACAGTTAACGTGTTTTGCTTAAAACGTCATGTCAGCATTCTTTATATAAATTGGAGCATATATATTAAAAAAAAAAAACGTGATTATCGTGTTACCTTTACTTATAAATGAAGTACATGTGCCGCTCCTTCTGAAGAAAGGCAGCGATAACTTCTTTGTAGAAGTCTTCCTTATCTTTCTTCAGTTTTAAAATCTCTCTATTTATTTCAATTTAGATATGTTATCCTCCATTCTGAAAATAAGGCCAAGCAACATGAAAAAATGACTGGATGGTTGCACTTAACCTGCTAACTGTTTACTGTCGCTTACTCTCACTAATTCTATTATTCTGCAGCCGAGGAGGCGCAAGAAGAATCTGTAATCACCAGCGCCCCCTGTCATGAGGCAGGAGAAGTGTGTGCCTCACCTATGCACACAGTTTTGATAAAAATAAAATAAAATAAAATAAACACTGTAGTACAGTGATTATTATGTACAGTGACTGTACATTATATACACCAGCTAAACTGTAGAAATTTAGTTCATATACTAAAAGTGTTTGAACACTTTAATCGCGATATGCAGAGGGACCGCAATGCGATCTCACTACAGAGCAAGCAGCCCAGTTCGCACAGTCATTGCGCAATCCATGGTGAGGCTCAGCCGGCTGCTGCCTCACCGCTCGTCTCTACTTAGTATTTGAACGGTAAATGTGAAAATCCCGCGATTTTGAAAAAAAAATCCAAAAATGGTGCAGTTAAATGGAAAAGAACTTTAAAGTACAAATCACTCAATAAATATCACTGCTTAATTTATTTTTTCATTTGATATTTCCATGATGACAGGTGAGGCACTGCCTCACCTGCCTTCCCTGACTGCACGTCACTGCTTCTTATTGAGGCGGAGTAATCTCTGTGCTAAGGCATGAGCCTGTAGTGCTTTTCAACTCAACTTGTCATATCCCTTCTCTTTCATTGAGTCAATGTAGGGTTAGGTTGAAAAACACATTATTTTTCAAGGCTAATGTATCACCCAAAGAAGACAAGACAGGAATAAACAAGATGTGCGAAGAGCGAGAGTGAAGGGCTCTTTAGCAAAAGTAGACGGCGATGATGCATAAGCCTCGTGAGAGTCTAAAGTCTTACTACGTCGAGGGAATTGTTGGGAAAAGAAGAAAACAATCCCAGAGATTTTCTTTGCTGTGACTTGGTAGAGAGAGTCAATCATACAGTACAAGGTTGTATTTCATTTACCGTTTGAGCCTGACCTGAATACTGAATAGGCAGCAGATGGTGAAACAAAATGTTGGCTTTGTTCCCATCCCGAAAGAAAAGTTGAGATAAAACCACTACGACTTGTACCGCAGTGTAATCAGTGTGTTCTTAGCAAAGTTGCAGGAACAATCCAAATGTTTCTTAGATGTGTAGAACAAACACTTCCAGGGGAAAAAAAATCAAACTAAAAAAACTAAAAGTCGACAAGTTTCAGGAGGCTCTCTGACTAGATTACATAAATTTGACTGCCTGATCATCCTTATATGAAATCCGATTTGCCATATTCAACAACGATCCTCCTCATTTTCATGGCGAAACTAGCAGAAATCACAAGAACTTTCCAAACTCCAAGTTGAAACAAATTTCTCCAGAATCACTGAGATTTTGTGGATGATTTGCCTGCCACTAGCTTCATTTTTGCACAACGACACACAAGCACAAAATTCAACATGTAAAAAGCTCAGAATCCCTGACCGACACTACGCAATCAAAGGTCAGTCTAAGCAATCAACTGGCAAGGTTGTCTGCACTGTCTCAGTGTGGCGGGATGTCGAGGATCTGACTGACATCTTCTTGACTTGCCTGTGTCGCACTGACACTATACACACTCCAAAGAACATAACTGCCAATCAAACATCAAACGCAAGTAATTTGCTTGCAAATGAATGACTACACCTGACAGTCTGATCTAAATACACGCCACAAGTATAATGGGATTTATAAATGTGAATTTATTCATGTGTTAACTTGGGAGTCTCTGAAGTGGCATCAATGTGTCGATGGCAATCAATGTTGTGTACAACCTACTGTACAACATTCAAGAAGGTGTAAGTGGTTGCGCACACTATAAATATGTATGGGCTGGTATTCATGTTCAGAGAGAGAAAGTGAGAGAGAGAGAGAGAGAGAGAGAGAGAGAGAGAGAGAGAGAGAGAGAGAGAGAGAGAGAGAGAGAGAGAGAGAGAGAGAGAGAGAGAGAGAGAGAGAGAGAGAGAGAGAAAGTGTGTGTGTGTGAGAGAGAGAAAGAGAGAGAGACAGAGAGAGAGTGAAAAATACGTCGTTATTCCATTACCTATTCAGCATGTTCTGGATTGTGACGGTATTAGCGGTTAAGCACATTAGGAACCGCAAAAAAAAGTCTCCTTCACTGAAAGAGGAAGGATGCTATTGTTGATTCATCCCTCAATCCACCCATCCTGTTTTTCCCCAAACATCCTGTTTTTTCCCAGTCATGGGGAAACTAAAACCTGTCCCAGGTGACTGTGGGTGAATGGCACATACTCAGCAGTATCAGTCCAAATGTAAAAATGTAACATTCATTTTCAATATCGCTTGTCCTGTTTAAGGTTGGTCGGATACGCCATTACTTGGTTGTCAGTCAACTACAGAACAGCTATTCATCCTTTCACAGTGACAATTACTGCAAGGCAAACTTATTTTCCTTTTGGATTTTCAGGGGTCGCCACAGCGAATCAGTGCCGTCCATTTTTAGAGGTTTGATTCAGATGTTTGTTTTAGCTTGTGTCCCATTTGTTGCCACAGAACAAGCAACTCTATGAACTTAATAAAGACGAAGATGCTTCATAAAAATAGCAATGGCATCAAGAATAACATTCATCTGCAACATTCAAATAAAGTAAAACTCACTATTTGATGACAATGCAAAATCGGTTCAGAAATGGGCACCATACAATTTAACAATTTCACTGTTCACGGTTTGAATTTGAGTGAGTTGGCATCTCCAACATGGCCGTCATGGAAATAAACCCCCAAAAATGTTTCCCACAAAATTATCATACAATAAAATTCTAAATGTTTCAATTTGTTTCAACTAGTTCAGAGTTTCCCCTGCTGACTACCCGAAGAAGGCTGGGAGACTCCCCGCGTACCATATGAGGATTAAACGGATCTAAAAATAAACAAACGGACAAATGAATGCACGGAATATATACTCTCAGGTCTAAGGCCGCCTGTTTGAAACCAAATATTTTCTTAATAAAATGTTTCTCTAAATTCACACATAATTTTTAACCAGTTCATCAAGAAGCTTATTAATGCTGCATTTTGGTTTCTCACTTTTTTTTTATACTTATTCCAAAGCTCTTACAATAGATACAAGTGTTACCATCCAAGTGACTTTTCTGCCTGATATTGAGTAGTAAAGAAAAAAAAAGTTTGGCTCTGCTGTAACTCCCTTTGTGGAACTATTAAAAGCGTACTATTCTATTCTTCTCCAAGCGAATGGAACTTTTCCAGACATGCAAACAAATGTGTCTGATTGGTGCAGTGCTCTGAAAATAGACGGGCCGAATGGTACCGGCTGGATAGCTTCACAAGTGTCTCGTGAAGAGGCAGAAATCAGTGTTATTTCATGAAGCAGAGGATGATGAGGTCAGAAAGGAAGAGAGGAAAGGGTACACTTAAATCAAAGATGAATGGGTCGTTTGATCCATCACCACTCAATTGTCTGCTTCAACCACCGATGCCCTCCATTGGTACGCTTGGTTGTGGATATTGAGATGAGTCAAACTGCAGTGTTTGACCCAAACCTGCATGGGCATACGGCGTGGCCAACGGTACAGTCTCATTCAAAGTACAATCTGTGAGATGCCATGGGCAGGTTGAGAGAGGGCGAAGCACACCACTAATAAGCGTCCAAGCTTGAAAATAGTTTTGTTTGCAGATATGGGCAACGACGCCTCTCACTTGGCAGAAAGCTCTAGAGGGAAACAACTTCATTTCAAAATCAATGTCCCACTAAATGGTAACAGCTTGTTACTTGTGGTTTTACAGCAGCATTGGTTAAGCAGCAAATGCAGCAATTTGTGTGTGTATTAGTTTCGTTAGTCATTCTTTTCTGTATATGAATGGAACATAACGGCCTCTAAAAAGCATATACAGTAACTCGAAAGTTTCTATTGTTACCTGATGGCAGTACAATACAATACAATACAATAATATACAATACATATTGATTTATATAGAACTTTAACAACAGATGAATCTGTAAAAAAAAATCACTTAACATGGACAGCTATCTTCTTCTTTTCCTTTTGGCTTTTCCCTTCAGAGGTTGCCACAGCGAATCAGTGTCCTCTATCTAGCCCGATTTTGTGCATCCACTTCTCTCACACCAGCTACCTTCATGTACTCTTTGACAACGTTGATAAAATGATAACATTGATAACATGGACTTCTATCATATACAGAAAATATAGAAGTCACAAAGATAGTAGAAAGTACCAGGAAGTAAAACCAAGATGAAGTCGGAATCATGCTGAGTTGAATTCTAAAGAGTACAAGTGAGTTTTGACAGGGGTTTTAAAGATGGGCAGCAAGGGGGCTTGCCGAATGTTCAGTGGCAGGTCATTCCAGAGAGTGGGACCAGCAACGGAAAAGACTCCAAACCCTCTGAGCCTCCGTTTAGTTTTTGGCACGTCTAATAATGTCTGTTCAGCAGACATGAGGCACCCGGAAGATGTGTTGGGGTGGATGAACTCGGATGTAAAATGACATTTTTTAATTTAAAAAATAACAATGCAAACAGGCAGCCAATAACTACCATATGATGTTGCTGTCCTTTCAACTTCAAGTCCCAAGAAGACTCAGCCCTCTCAGTCCTTCTCTCATGAGGCACAAACCTGACTTTGGTCTGATGGTACAATTATGGGCATATCTATTGACGCTCGGGTTGTTTCCTTTGCTGTGCTGTTAGGGACAGTGTGCTCTTACGCCAAACACTTTGCCGTGACTAGCACATCAAATTACAACCGTTAATATCAGACAGCCAAAGGGCCCTCCAGGCCATCCCATGCTGCTCCAGCTGGCTAAAACAATGCTCATGATGACTGTCAAATGACTTTTGGGTTGAGATTATGAACTATATACACACCCTGAGAGGAAATGGCAGTCAGAATTAGTGCTGCAGAAAAAGATTCAGAAGTTTGGAACTGAAACTTTAACATGATGTTTATTTGACCAAAAAAAACAGTTGTTAAGGGAAGAGTGACAAAAGTTCCATCAAATCAGTTTGTTAGATGAATGATGATAGTCACTGTTGCTTATGGGATAAAGAGAGAGAGCATTGTAGATAATTTAATTCAAGAGGTTCAAACCCTGAACCCGATTGGGGTCAAGTTTCTTATATAATTAACTGAAGGCGGCTCATCTTGGCACATGTACAACAACAAATTACTCTGCTGCTGACGAGTGTAATGAGTGTAATGAGTGGATTGAATGAAAGGAACACATTGGCAGAAAATTGTTTAGTTGGCCCATTTGAGAACAGAAACTCTCCAGGACTCGGTCGTCAGCTAAAATATTCGTCAACAGCATACCATAAACGACAGTTACAAATGCTTCGTTAACCGATACCGAGGAGACAACCATGATCGGTATTTACATCACATGTTCCCTGAGTCATTAGATTTGTAGAAGTGAAGTCAACCTGCTAAGTGTACCACCTATCACTCCGCCTAATGAAAGATGGAAATCAGACAGAGCAGTTAGCACCGTGTGTACCATCACAGTTCTTGTCCGTTTCCACGGTGTGTAGCATTCATATTAAACAGCGATTTACAGTCATCAATCAAAGTGGCCGGGCTGGAAAACGATCAGAGATTTAGTTCACCACAGCGGCTTCGCACAGTCTGTAAGAAAAATGGCTTGTACCTGCAAGGTGCAGCATACAAGAGGTTAGTGTTTGAGGCTGCAAATAACGCTTCATCGGAACCATAGCACCGTCCGAGACCCATTAAACCTATTCAGACATTTAAAAAAGCAAGAGGCATTATGTAGCGTTATATAATACAGAATTGACAACAACTAGAATATTGCTGTGGTAAATTGTTTTAGCTAATTAATGGTATAAACATGCACTTGTAATCAATGCTATTTGGACTGCCGTTAACGATATTTGTTGACAGATTTTTTACGTTGCTTGGCTAGACTTGGCTATGGAAGGGGAATTTAATGGTTGGTTTGTTGCCATGACGTCAAGCTGGAACTGATGGGCGATAACATTTCTCGGCATTTATAATACTGCCGTGTTGGGAGATATCAAATTTATCGTGTTTTATATCCAAATTTGAATTAGGTTTCATGAGGATTGGAGGGGATTTGAGACCATGCATGGCAATGGCTATCGTTTCTTTCGGTGCCGTCGTGACCTGTACTGAAATCTGGCCATTCGGGGCATTAAAAAAATCTTCATCATCATCTGAACGGTGTCATTAACATGGAATGTGTGGAGCAGTGGAATGAGGCTCCTACAAGTTATTCTTTCTTTCTTTTAGAAAAAAAAAAACACTCACGGCATAGACCAGAGTATTTTTGACTTTCATGGTATGTTTCTGCCTCTTCTTTATCTTAAGGTAATCACTCAAACGAAAGGCAAGAGGATTTGTATAGGCTTATTGAGCGATACATTTGTTCATACAATCAGGGGCTGCTTGTTTGAGGTCTTTGTTTAAACAAGGGAATAGGCTACATGTCTGGGTTTGGATCATGCGATCAAAGAAGGGAAACGAAGACATTCATAGTAATGCTCTGGTTCCAGAACTGGTTGAGGGATTTCAACAAATCTTACAGTGTAACGTTGTGCGGGGTAATGAAAACAACCCCACATGACATACAGAATACATCCATCCATCCATCCAATTTATCTATGGAAAAAGACGTGTTTCAGCTCAAAGGAGTGAGGGTCATTTTTTTTTTTTTTTGGGCTGCTTGTTTAAATAGCAATAGAACAAGTTAATCTACGGGCTCTACAAATCAATGGAAAACCAGTAAAATGGCTGAGATTGAAGGGTTTAGTTCAGTAAAATTGGCATTGGTTCTGTGAGTTAATTTTAGCTAGTGGAAGATGTCGATATTGCCATTTAGTCTGCAGTTTCAGTGTTCCATTACAAGGTTTAGTTTGTATCTATGGTCGGAGCAGTGCATACATTTACGCAGGTTTAAGTCCAAATTGATAAATCAAATTATTTCCATGGGAATATTTGTACGCATGCTTTGCAGACCTTCTTGCGCATGCTAGATGAATGAGACCCCAGGATATGTAAATCTCAGATGTAAAAATACACGATGTGCTTGCATAACTAAAGACTACAAGAACTACAGACCATGGGGACAATAGCCAGAAGAGTTTATTTCCATCTTCTATTTTCATACTCAGATAGCCCAAAGAAATGGGGCAGAATCAAGGGCACATTGACAGGTTGCTTCAGTGCAACAAGGCAAACTGGGATGAACTTCCCATGAATGCTTAAACCCCAACCCGCTTGCATATAAGTTGCTGCCCTTTATCTCCCGATTTAACCGTCAAAAGGATTAATTTTGGTGATGTAAACAATAACAATAGATTCTAAAGGCATTATCTTGGGTATGTAACTGCGCTGTTCTTCAACTAAGCCGTTGGTAATGCCACAACAAATTCCAATGATTCATTTCACAAGGATGTACAATATATGGCGTCCATACTTTGTTGCGGAAACTGGCTTACTCTGCTTCATCACTGCCAAGGTTTTGTTTTAGTCAAGGTTGCTGTTCACAAGCTTTGTTTTTGAGGGAATTCAAACAAAACAAAAGTAAGAGATCTGAAGAGAATTAAAAAGAAAGAAAAGATAAAATTTTGGTATTTTCCTGTGTCGAAAGCACACATTCAAAGTCATTTACCACCAAAGAGGGCATTCTGAAGGGCAACAGATAATAACCAGACTCCACTGTCATATTTCTTTTATGACTAATATGTGTGGTGCTCTGACCTTCATACTCCACTACAATTTTTTTAATGAGTAGGGAAAAAAAGTTGATGGAACATATAGTAGAACATACTGTATGCCTGTAGTTCATGTTTTACTGTTTACGTAGTGCGTAAAAGTGCAGAAAATTCACTGTCAACAAAATCGGCAGTCTTACACGCCAATGTGTACCAACTGGGTCCCCAATGACGTAAACCTTGGTGTTTACCAGCGACGTAGTTTGTACTTCGTTGGTTTCACACATTTCTGTAATAAATTATTTCTGAAAGATTATAATGTCTTCATCTGCATTTTTGGACTCTGATTCTGTTTCAAATTACTGCAAAACATTACGCAAAGTTGCTCTGTACCGACAGACAGAAGGAGGATTTCATGGCTGGATGAAGGACAGAATATAAAATGAGTTGATGGTAAAAAGCAATGGGAGGTAAATGAAGTGGGAGGGTACTGAAAAGACGTCAGGGAAGATGAAAGCTGTTTTCTCTGGAGCGTTACATAGCCGAGGGGCAAGAGGTTTTTCAAATTACAGTCAGGGATAGATACATACATCAACTAATTTGCACGCAGATAAAAAGGTCGTCTACATGTCTCTTGATGATGAAAACAAGGAACTATGTTGCCTGTGATCGCATCTTTTCACCTGGACTACCTTCAACATGTCTTCATCCAAATGAGCCAATTTAACTGTCTTTTCAGCAGGCAAACTCGTTATAAGTGAATCTCTGAAGGTGCCTTTAAATAAATAAACATTGACATTGCAGCAAAATGACTCAGGCATCCCTTGTTGAACGATAAAACAATGACATAAAAGTCAAAGATAGTCCCAATGATAGAAAAACAGGCATCAATGAAGTAAAGTGGGTGGAAATTTTGAGGGGCTGGTGGCAATGATTGATCGCTCTTATTCACTGACTGCCCTTGTGTTTGGGTGACAAAGGCTTTATGCACTTCCAAACCACAGGTATTTATGAAATTTGAAATAAAGATAAGAACTACCGGTATTGAGACTTTCTGAAGCTGCCAAAATCCAAACAATCAACGGGCTGAAGCACACCATATTTGTATGTAAGTTATTCTGTATTGACTCTATTTCCCTACACTGTAGAAGCTACTGAGTATTCAAGGGTTGGTGTCTATGATAAAGGCCAGGGTAACCTGGATTAGCGGTAGTATCAAGCAAGGCAATCCTGCATGACAAGAAAGACTTGGAAGACCGCCAGCCCTTCCCACTGCTTTAACTTTTTCGAGTCGTGAAGAGTGAGTTCTCAGGTTGCTTCACAGATAAAGCAAACTTTTTTCCTTAATTTGTATCCAAGACAGCCTGAGACTTATTCATCGACACTATATATATATATATATATATATATATATATATATATATATATATATATATATATATATATATATATATATATATATATATATATATATATATATATATATATATATATATATATATATATATACAGTAAAGTCTCGTTATATCGATATCGGATATATCAATAGTCCCGGTTATATCGATACTATTTCTATGCACGCATGGAGAAAATTACATGCAAACAGGGTCGGATATATCGATAGTCCCGGTTATATCGATATTTTTTCGGACTCCCTTGAATATCGATATAACGAGACTTTACTGTATATATATATATATATATATATATATATATATATATCCACAAGGGGGCACAAGCCAGTGTCTTGTTGTGCCGGTCCCAAGCCCGGATAAAAACAGAGGGTTGTGTCAGGAAGGGCATCCGACGTAAAACATTTTGCCAAAACAAAAATGTGAATCAAACCTATGAATCCCATACCGGATCGGTCGAGGCCCGGGTTCACAACAGCCGTCAATGGTACTGTTGACCTTCAGGGTGCCAGTGGAAAATTGACTACTGTTTGTCCAAGAAGAAGAGGAGGGATGTGTGCCCGGAGGAAAAGAGAGAAATGGAACGCCAAGAGTATAGAACTAAGAGTAGGAACTTTGAATGTAGGAACAATGACAGGTAAAGGTAGAGAGCTGGTTGACATGATGCAGAGAAGGAAGGTTGACATACTGTCTGTCCAGGAGACCAGGTGGAAAGGGAGCAAGGCTAGAAGTTTAGGGTGAAGACAAAAAGAGAAATGCAGTTGGGGTTATCTTAAGAGAGCAGTTTGTTAGGAATGTCTTAGAAATAAAAAGAGTATCAGATAGAATGATGAGTCTGAAGCTAGAAATTGAAGGCGTGATGTTCAATGTTGTTTGTGGGTATGCCCCACAAGTAGGATGTTTTTGATGAAATTTTGGTTGGACTTTGATGAAGTCATACAGAACATCCCGAAAAGTGAGAGGGTTGTAATTGGTGGGAGACATCAATGGACATGTTGGCGCAGGAAACGAAGATGATGAGGAGGTGATGGGCAAGTTTGGACTCCAGATGAGGAACGCTGAAGGACAGATGGTGGTTGACTTTGCTAAGAGAATGTAAATGGCTATTGTGAATACTGTGAAGAACAACGGAGATGTGCAGAGTTGTACTAACTACAGAGGAATAAAGTTGATGAGCCATACAATGAAACTCTGGGAAAGAGTAGTTGAAGCTAGACTAAGAGCAGAAGTGAACATTTGTGAGCAACAGTATTGCTTCATGCCAAAAAGAGTACAACAGATGCAGTGTTTGCTTTAAGAATGCTGATAGAGAAGTACAGAGAAGGTCAGAAGGAATTGCATTGTGTCTTTGTAGATCTGGAGAAAGCGTACGACAGGGTGCCCAGAGAACAGCTGTGGAGGAAGTCTGGAGTGACAGAAAAGTATGTCAGAGCGGTGCAAGACATGTATCATGACTGTAGGACAGTTGTGAGGTTGGTGTGACGGAGGACTCCATCAGCTCTGAGCCCCTTCTTATTTGCTATGGTGATGCACAGGCTGACAGACGATGTTAGACAAGAATCTCCTTGGACCATATTGTTTGCAGATGACATTGTGATCTGTAGCGAGAACAGGGAACAGGTGGCGTAGAAACTAGAGATGTGGAGATATGCCCTGGAAAGGAGATGAATGAAGATCAGTCGTAGCAAGACGGAATATATGTGTGTGAATGAGAGGGATCCAAGTGCAAGAGTGATGCTACAGGGAGAAGAGATAAAGAAGGTGGAGGATTTTAAGCACTTGGGGTCAACTGTCCAGAGCAATGGAGAGTGTGGAAAAGAGGTGAAGAAGCGCGTCCAGGCAGGCTGGAGCGGCTGGAGAAAAATGTCAGGTGTGATGTGTGATAGAAGGGTTTCAGCTGGGATGAAAGGAAAAGTGTATAAAACAGTGGTGAGACCAGCCATGATGTTTGGACTGGAGACAGTGCCACAGAAGAAAAGACAGGAAGCAGAGCTGGAGATAGCAGAGCTGAAGATGTTGAGGTTTTCTTTGGGAGTGACCAGATTGGATAGGATCAGGAATGAGTACATTAGAGGGACAACTCATATTAGAGGCTTTGGAGAGAAAGTCAGAGAGGCCAGACTGAGATGGTTTGGACATGTCCAGAGGATAGAGAGTGACTATATCGGGAGAAGGATGCTGAGTCTTGAACTGCCAGCCAGGATGTGGTCAAAGAGGACATGAAGGTAGCTGGTGTGAGAGAAGAGGATGCACAAAACCGGGATAGATGGAGGACATTGATTCGCTGTGGCGTCCCCTGAAGGGAAAAGCCGAAAGGAAAAGAAGACTAATTTAAAACAGATTCTTATCTTCTTAAAGACAGTGTATTGTCGGTGTTCAAATACCTGACATGTTTCGGCGTCTACTTCCGTCTACGTTAGGTATATATATACATACACATATATACACATGTATACATACACGTATATAGTTTTTGGAAATGTGACATTGTTTCATGATACGAGCATTAAAATAATTAAAGATTTGTGAAAGAAGCAACTGGGGTTCAAAGTTGTTGCCAAGCAACTGCTCTTGTGTATTTTTAAGCTTGTGTATACTGTGAATTAAGCACAGGTATGTAATTAGCTGAGGGGAAAACATGAAGGCATTGAAATGAAAAGGAATTTAAGTGTGTGTGTGTGTGTGTGTGTGTGTGTGTGTGTGTGTGTGTGTGTGTGTGTGTGTGTGTGTGTGTGTGTGTGTGTGTGTGTGTGTGTGTGTGTGTGTGTGTGTGCGTGTGTGTGTGTGTGTGTTCCTGCGCATCTGTCACATAAATACAGCAATTCAAGAAACTGAAAGTAAAATCTGATGTAAATTGCTCTGTTCTCGCAGTTTATACTAGTCCAGGGTGCCCCCAATTTCTCTCCCAGATTATCAATGAGGAATCGATGCGTTGCCTCCCCTGCACAGCAACAATACAAACAATGGCAACGCTCTGAAGCAAGAAAAAATAATGTTCTTCATAAATGCCATCTAAATCACCATTTACCAACACGTCTGAAAATGACGAAATCCCAAACACATTAGTTAACCAGAGTGCCTGTCATCTCCTTTGATTTGTGAGCAAGCATTGAAGTGGTTGGCTTTCAGATATTTCAGGTTGTGTCATGCTAATACAATGTCTGGCCCAAGGGCCTGATTAACGAGACCACCACTCAAGAGCAATGCGAGCGAGCGCTGTGCGGAAAGCATTTCTTGCCGTGAAAATGACAAATGCAAATGTGAGCTGACGGATGAGGTTTGATGAAAAAAATAAGGGGACTGATGATTTCGACAGCAAGCATGACAGTCAACACCGAAATACAGAGCAACACATTTCACACTAAATTACAAACGTCAACGAACACTCAGATAAAACAAGAATGACCAAAGGCAAAGAAATCATCCTCTAGAATAAATAAATAATTAAAAATTGAGTATTTTTCAGAAAATGAGGTGGTTCTTCTCAGTTCTTTTGCAGTCAAATTGCAAAAAAACATCTAAGAGGCATTCCAGTGTCCAATGTTATTTACCTAAATAGTGTTGGTGCAGTATTTACATCAGCGACGGTAGACAGGTTAACTCTTGTAGATTACTGTAAATGTTCCATTCAAGACTGTTATATTAATAAATAAATATTATCTTAAAACGGTTTGAATCATTCACTGCCAGACATGCCAAAATGTGTCCACTCCGTTGCCAGGGTTTTTGTCATTGCCACTCGAATTCCAGGACCCACAAAATATTGAGTTTTAGGTCTACATAAACATTCAATGCAGCATAAGAAACCTGAGACTCTATTCTTTCATGATAATAAGAGTTAATTCCTAAATTATATAGGTCTGGAGTTATATGAACTTGAAATGAGGGCGGTTGTCCCAAGTACAATGCAAACCATACATATTGGTTAAATAGTGCTCTAAAACTGAGGCTGGAATAAAGCGCTAACATGGAAAAAAGGAAATGCTGCCCCCCTTGTGTAAGGGAAAAAAACATTGCCAGAGGCCATGGCCAGCACTTTATCGGCACCCAAACAAGAAAACACGAAACCTGAACAAATTCGCTAATGGCGCTCTACATCATACTTTCAATTCCCAAATAAATTTGTGAACGGCAGTGAATGAGTTAAAATGGTTGGTGGAAATCTCCTAAATAGTGTGGTACTGTGTTGTAGGTACTGCCTCCTCTATTTGCAACTCTTCAGAAACACATTTCACATATCCTACCAAATGGCTGGACCAAAACTTTCCTCGAGGAGGAGATTTTTGTTGATCAAGGGGAAAATTCACCTGGCTTACTGACTGCCTGCAGCAATAACGGCAATGGATGAGAATGGTTCTGTTTCTTAGCATGTACTGATGACCTTCATATTTTTTACTACTGATGCAATGGTTCAGTGTTTAAATCCCATTTTTTTAAAAAAGACAATCACCACCCACATCCAATACCTCAGATGGACATCCCATGCATTCATCTATTTTACCAACCAATTATCGCATTCAGGGTCAAAAGAAGCTTGATTCAATCCCAGTTGCAGTGAGAAGAGTGAGAAGACAACACCTTGAACTCATGCCCTGTCAATTACAGGACTGACAATGCTGTAACATTCACACCTGACTAGACTCCACGCAAGAGTTTGAATAATTTTTTTAGCATCTGGGAGGAAGCCAAAATCTGACGTGAACAAGAAAGTGAGACTATCTGTTCACACCAAGATGCTCCCAAATTAGCCTTTTAAGAGACACAAGAGCATAGATTTATCCACTCATGCCTTTTTCAAGAAACTAACCGATTTGGGCCCTGGCAGTGCCTGTGTGCATGGCTGTTCATACTGTGACGAGGCTTTCCTCCAACAGTTAATTAGAAGCGCAAAGATGTCTGTGGTAGCTTCAGATTGCGACAAGGGCTTCCCAAAAAAAAGTGGTACAATCTTGAACATGAAACTTTGTCTCCAAATCATGGCTTTGCATTTTTCTTTTTACACCCTCATACCAAAACCGTTTCTGTTGCTAATTTAAAACTGATTCTTTTCTTACAGTGTTTTTAGGTGTTCAATTACCTGGCATGTTTCGGCGTATATTTTCGCCACTCTGACGAAGGCGGAAGTATACGCCGAAACATGTGAGGTAATTGAACACCTAAAAAACACTGTCAGAAAAGAATCAGTTTTAAATTAGATACCAAGTAGACAGGATGAACTTAATAATGTTTCTGTTGCTTCTCAAATATTTCCATACAAGCCAGGAAATTTGTCTTCAAGCCCTTGGGCCTTGACAAAGCAGTTTTGCACGGCAGTGTAAAAAGAGGTTTCATATTTGAAACCCTCTCAACCTAAATTGTTTGACTGCGAAGCATCGTAATTAACCATAGATATCTCCTGAGAGTAATTACTGACAAATTAAGACAAACTAACCATGAGTGCAATGACAGCCTGCCTTTTTTTCTGCTTTTTAATCAAACAAAGCTATATCACGCTCTTTACAAATGAGTATTTGTTGTGTAAGGTGCGTTTCCATTTTGGCTTACTGCTTTTTTTGTGGTTGTCATGCATAGAATTTGGCTGCAGGCCGGACCTTTTTAACTGTTAAATGTCGTGCCAGTAAAGGGTGCCTTTTTATAGTGAAGACTGAAGCTCATGGAGAAAGGGAGCA
The DNA here is from genome assembly GCF_051943395.1 of Hippocampus bargibanti. Taxonomy (NCBI): domain Eukaryota; kingdom Metazoa; phylum Chordata; class Actinopteri; order Syngnathiformes; family Syngnathidae; genus Hippocampus; species Hippocampus bargibanti. Next base: position 14,198,587 of record NC_142747.1, read on the forward strand.
ATATAGAAACAATCAACAGAAGCCAAAGGATCAAGAGTGTTTAGCAGCTTTTTTTGTGTGTGTTTGCGCACATTATTGTACATGTGCGCTACCGCCTCTGGAAGTATGTGAGCCAAATGGTGGCCCCGTGCCCTGTCTTTGATGTGTCCCTTCCATGGAGATTTTAGACAAACAGGCCATAGCGCCAAAACGAATGCGGGGCTGGTTAAGCCGAGCTGAGCCCAGCGGAGCTGTGTGGGTGCCACCTACACACCGCACTTTGCTTTGCTTCTTCTAGCTTCACTTCCACAACGCTCTATGGCTCCTCACTGTTGAGATATCACCGCTATCAGCTGCTATGTCACTCACTATCTCTGCCTTTTTTGGCAGACAATCCATGACTTGGAGAGAAGATATTTTTTTTTCACGATTGTATTTGATCTAGGGTCAGTATCTCCAGGGTTCACGATAAACATGCATTGCAATCGACCTCTGGTTTGATTCATGGTCTGCGCTAGATGAATGGCACCTTGGTAAAAATGGACTGCAATTGCAGAATGATAATTTCATACATCTAAGTGCTGCTTTGAATCTTTTTTTTTTTGTGTGGCTGTGCTTGTGGTCATAATGCAGGAAGTGAAAGAATCGTCAGATAGGTTTTTTTGAAAGCGTGATCATGAAAAAAAATATCATACTCCTTTGAAAATAAAATAGCCGTGCATTGCTATAAATGCTAGAAATGTTTGTTTGAGTGTTCGACTCCAAGATCGGATGCAGCAACAAATTATTCAAGTTGTGCATATCAGATCAGAAGTCAAATGCCTGATAAGCGACATTTGACATGAATACCAGACAAACGTCTCGCTTCAGAGTATGTTGCATTTTTTGGAGGACATTTTATCCATCCTTCCATCCATTGTATTTATTTATCTGTTCATCGATTCAGCTGTTCATGTTTTATTTTTTATTTATGTATTTAGTGAGTTAGTTAGTTTTATTTTTGTATTCATTTGTTAATTCACTCATCCACCCATTTATTATTCCATGTATTTATTTATTTATTTATTCATGTATTTATTTCTTTATTTTTTATTTATAATGTGTTCATTTTATCATTCATTCATTCAATGTAAATTTCTCCACTGCGAGACGAATAAAGGCAAATCCAATCCAATTCATTCATTCACCGATTTATGCATTTATGTGTTTATGTATTTATTTATTTATTTGTGCATTTATTTATTTATTTATGTATTGATAGAGATTAGAGATATATCTGACATGTATTTATGTACATATTTATTTATTTTACAAAAGGCAGGACCAAGAAAAATAGATCTTGAACATGCACCCCAAATCTGCTTCAAGTTGGATTTGAAATACAGTATCTGCTTCAAACTCCGGAAAGGTTTTCCTTTTAGGTTTCAAATTCTTTACCTTAAAATAAGCTAGGAGACACGGGCCTACATTCATGTCACATGACGTCGACGTAATGGGTACAGAAAAACCCCAGACACGCCGACAACCAAAGGTTATGGCAGGAATGTATCCAGATAAAGACATTGCAGGTTACTGCAGTGAGGCATTACTGCAATGAAAAAGACAGTGAAGGTTGAAGCTTGCTGTGCTCTACATTTTAATTGAGAACAAGTTAAGCTGCTGATTCTCTGTTCTGAAGAGTACTCTATCATTTAATTTACTATTACCGTACTCTGTTTCGTGGGAGATAGCTTTTACACTACCAGGCTTTATTTGTCTGTGTGTATACTGGTGTGCACATATATCTTTTTGGTTTTGCAGCAGGTTTGAACTAACTTTGATGACTATACTTTTTCCACCAAAAGTACTGTACCGTTGGATCGCAGTGGATGGGTTGTCGGGGGAAATCACACCAAATGTAGCCCCTTCGTTAGTCATCACTGTGCAAAAGAAGAAAAAAAACTGAAGAGTAGCTTCACAAAAGGCTCTTGTATTTTTTTGTTTGACGAACTAAGTCCCTTCCTTCAGACTCTGTGAGCTTGCTGCTTTTCTGCTCGCTCTGGGACTTTGGATGTGATGGCACAAAGACAACCATGATGAGGACATATGGAACCTTCAAAGTCTTTCAGTTCTTTGGCATGAATAGGCCAACAACAATAATTATTTCGAAGACCATTATGGTTTGATATAAAATATTGGCAGTCTGAAGTGTCGTCATGGTAAACCCTGTGTACAGAAATGTAATAAGCATAAGTGGATCTAATATTAAACCATTGAAAACACTTAAAGCACTCTCTAAAACCTGTTGATCAATGAAGAGTGCTTTGCTGATGCATAATGATTTGACTGTCAGAAGTATCAAATAAATCCCAACATCAATGTAAAATTTTAAACAAAATAATAGCTCCAAAATGCCCTCATCGAGCCAACAATGGGGACAAAAACTGAATGTAGAACTCTACCAAAATAAAACTTTCAGCACTTTCGTCATCTACATGAGGACTGGCGATGATGTTCAAACACGAGACAAAAAAACGTACAGTCGGATTTCAAACGCTATAGCTTCCAAACATTTCGACTTACGAACAAATTCGCAAGAATATAATATTGGCATACAAACTAGTTTTCGGCAAACGAACCAAACCACATGGAGCGCCACGGTGGCTGGCGGACTAGTTTTCCACACCCCCTTTGAGTGCAGACGTGGTTTGGTATCGATTGGATTACTTTTGCTATTATGGGACAGAGAAAGTTCCCACCACAGGCTACATGATATGTCAGAGGAACGGGCGGAGACGACTAGCCTGTCAAATGTCTTTATTTACAACTGGGTCATTATCAACTTGGTACCGTCAACAACCCTGCTTTACGACACTGCCGCGACGTCATGTGGCAGTGTGGCATATGCTACATTTACCCCCCTCCCTGAAGGAACCAGAAATATCCTACACTGCTGCTAAGACGAAGAGGACACAAAAGAAAATTACGGCCGAGCAGAAGAGGGAGATCAAAACCACGGACGAGGTGTTGGCTGGCGGACTAGTTTTCACCCCCTATCCGTTTCATTGAGTTTAGATGTGGTTTGTTATCGAGTGGATTACTTTTGCTATATGGGACCGAAAAAGACCCCACCACAGGCTTGTGTTAAGCTGAAGAGGACTCAAAATAAAATAAGAGTCGAGCAGAAGAGATCATTGAAAAACACGAACAAGGTGTGCGTTTGTGTGACTTAGACCCAGTACCATTACGCTAAATCGACCATTGCGACCATCCATTGACAACTACCATCACAAAGGTAAAAAAAAGACTTCATTATACAGTACAGTTTATTTTTTGGATTACAATCCAATAGCACATTTATTATAGATAAAATAACATATTTTGTGTAGTTTTAAGGCTTATTTGGTAGAAAATGTTTTTTATGGGGACCTGGAAACGTATTATTCTCATTTTTAATGGTTTCTTATGGGAAATAATTGTTTGGCAGATGAACTTTTTGCCTTACACACACTTTCTGGGAACCAATTAAGTTCGTAAACTGAGGTATCACAGTACTTGAGTATTTCATGTTAAGTTCAAGTGCATTTTATTCTCACCTCCCCACCCCCCAAGCCCTCCTTCGACCCAAAGTCAGTCTTTCTAACACAAGGTCTCATAAGGTGCACAGAAGACTTGCTGACATCATAACAAATGACATTCATACAAACACCGTACAAGATACATAATATAATATAGTGTCATGTCAGTCCTCTCTTTGCACACATTTCAGGTGCAACCCCTCTGGGACATTTTTCCACAAGATTTAGCTGCACATCCAAAGGAATTTTTGACCTTTCTTTCAGAAGCACATTTGTGACTATATGTACAGATATTGGACGAGAAGGTGAATGAAACCTCTGAGAGCACCTTTGTTAAAGTGAAGACTCAGGGCCAGGCCTTCTCTTTTCAACACTGGTTTGTGAATTCATGAATGCCCTTCAGGAAAAAAAGTTGTTTTCCCCCAAAACATACTCCTGCACCTTGTGAAAAGCCTTCCAAGAGCAGTTGGAGCGGTTATCATCACAAAAGGGGATCATTATCACATGGAAAACCCTTTGGATTCAGACTGGCATGTCAATTAATTAATTTGTGAGTCAAGGTGGATGATCAATGTAGAGGCCGAATATTTCAGGCATGATTTGTACCTGAAAATGTTTGTACTTTTTGGATTTTTTTTTTATGAATAATACATTTAATTTACAAGCGCCTTTCAAAGAACCTAAGGACACTTTACAATTTTATGAGTTTTCAGGCATTTACTCTGGTGGTTTGACCGTATAAAGCACAGGTGTCAAAGTCAAGGCCCGCGGGCCAAATCCGGCCCGCCACATCATTTTTTTCGGCCCGCGAAAGCAAATCTAACTTGTTAAATTCCATGATGATTGCTAAAATCTGAGCCAAAATTTCATATTTTTGGATGTCAACCACAATAAAAGTCATTATTCTTGACTTCTGATTTGAAAATGAGTTATTCATTAATTTGCTGTGTACTCTATATGTAATATTTGAAGGGATTTAAACATTCTAATGGATTCCCCAAATTCATAACGGCCCTCGAGAGGAAACCATAACTACAATGTGGCCCGCGGCAAAAAATGACTTTGACACCCCTGGTATAAAGATTCTGATGTGCCATCAGGGCCTTGAGTGACGTCTCGCGTCATCATTACCAATACTTCTGTCAGTTAAAATCCAATTCATCATGATGAGTGGATCGCAAAAATCCTTGGCAACGTCGATCATCGCGCGAGTCACAATTATCTGCAATGCTGACAATCACAATCTCTGCCATAATATGGACGGCGAGCTTGGCTAATGAGATGACATCATGCTAGCCAAATGGCCAGTCAAAAACCCATGAACAGTCATTCATTGGAATTAAACAACCACTGAATATTGATGGAAAAAAATGTGCTTCATCAGAATTAAGATTGGCAGCCATTTCGTCAGGATTTGCAAGGTGGTATAGTGGTGGTGGTGGACGCCAAAAAAGTAGGCAGGAGGGAGGTGCAGTGTGTATTCGATAAATTGTATGCAGTAACAAAATCTCAAAAACATCAGAACAGAAACGTCCAAAGTAGCAAACAAAACCATGAGTAAAACATGACAAGATGAAACAAACCTGACAGGGTGAAGCAGTGACCCGACACTGAATGGTCATGCCGGGAGTCCTTTTAAATGCCATTGATTAAAACGACCAACACCTGTGCACCTGTAGGCGGGGCCCTACAGCGCCACCTGTTGGTCGCAAACTGAAACATGACACATTTATGTAATACCAAGTTTTGTTTTTTTTTTGTTTGCCAGTATTGTCTCTTTTTTTGTCTGAATATGTTGACACATTATCTAAAAGACATAAGGCATTATCTGTAGGATTGAAATTACGGACAGTGCACTGATCTCTGAAGTCCACTGTGAGTTTACATGAGGTCCTACCTTCTGTGACTAAGAATAGGTCAAATCAGCCGATTTTCAAGATTTCCTCTGAGGATGTGTACAAATATTTGTTGTACATTCCTGCACCATTAAATAAACATTGATTGAATTTGTCTCTCAGGCTGGTTAACTCCCTCAATGGCGCGCTTTGAACCGGTTGCCGGAGACACGCACCCCGTGTTAAACACCGTGTGGGCATCGTAGACTGCACTCGTTATATGAGACAGCCTTCCTGGATTTCCCAGGAGAAAACACAGCACAGAGGTGAACACAACATGCCCGGGTGATCCTGCTGCCATCTGCTCGGCCACCATTGATTACTGCAGTGTGTGGATAAAAGTGTGACAACATTTCAATGACCTGCACCCCATTCCTGACAAGGTTTTGGTTTTGCTGGTTCTTCCATATGAGAACCACAGCAATAACTCACACAATTGACACCACAGCTCGAAAGTGAACGGGAATATAACATAATAAAAGACAATGATAAATCGGAATGTATTTTTCCCTGCAAATTCTGAAGCGGGCTACACAGTCCCATGTTTCCTGGAATTCACAAGCATTAGTCATACTCCTGCATCCTTTGACCTACTGCTCAATAAATAAGAATAAGAATAAGAAAACCGATAATAGTTTGACACTGGGGAAATAAAATCCACAAAAGGGTTATTTTTGAAAATCTCAGATATTTTCTCATGACTCAAAAGTTAAAAAAAACGGGGGCAAATGACAGCATTTATCTCGCAAAACTCAAATTAGATCACTCATCTGATTTGTATGGTTAGAAATATGTCTGTATATATATTGTATGACATGTAATTGATGACAGGATTTTCCTATGAGAAAATCTGATTTCATTTGCAACCGCCACATCAACCGCCATTCTAAAATAAATAAATGTTGTATATGGTGTGAATGACAGATTGCTGATCTGAAGGAGCACGGTTGTGTTGTGGGGGTATAGCCCACAACAATTCTTACCGAAGTTGTGCTTCAAAAAGCCATGTTTCCACATTGTTTGTTTTTTTTTTCTCGTGTGTTCCTGTTTATTTATTTATTTATATAAACACATGTACTTGGCTGGTTTTCTAGAGTGTCTCATATCAAAGAAAGAAAATGTGGTCGAACGGAAAAAAAAAGAGTGCTTGATGTAGCAGACTACCATTGCTTCCTTTACATTATTCATGACAACAAAAAGCAACCTTCAAGTTGGCGGAGCAGTGTGGCTCCTCATTCAAACAGATTGATTCTACAGATTGGCTGGAGTGGAGTCAAGATTGGACTACTTGTCATTTGCAAAAAATAAAAAATACATTCAAGTCAATTAAGTTAAAAAAAACCTCATTAGATTCATGATCAAAAATATTACAAATACGTAATGCCATCATATTCAGTGTTTTTTTTTATCTTACCGCATCTTAAAACTCAAACTACTGAAAAAAAAAAAAAATAATCAAGAAAACTGGCCTTCCGCTTTGATGCATTTGAAATGGGCACAGTCTTGGTCAGGTCAAATTACTGGGTATTCATTGCAAGTCTGTACAAAATATATTTCGATTGCCCAGAATCACAAAAGAGTCTGAAAGGCTTTTGAGAGATCAATACTCATCATCGAGCTTTGCAAACAGCTTCCAACAAAGATTGCCAAGGAAAATATGTAATCTATTGTTAGTACTGTATTAACAATGGATTGCTTGTTGGACTCCGAGTGATTGAATGGCTATTTATTTTGGAACTTCAAATGTTCAGAGATTTATTTATACACTTTGTGAGAGGCCACAACAACATGCTATAGTCTTCCAAATGCAAGGGCAAAAAATACAGACATCATGCACGTCACTATCATTTGCTCGTCTGTCATACGCCACTCGGTTATTATTTCAACCTGCACCAAAACTGTCATCGCCACTCCGTCGTTGATATTTTAACTGCGCTTCCATCATGATTAAATTACAGTTCGCCACCGCTCCTTCAGTACCGTAAATACATTTCAATGGTACGCAAGTCCATTACTCCTTTGTGATTTTAACCACACTTCTAACTATCCTGCTCCTGTCTCTGCTATATCTCTCCATGATCTATAATGGTGTGGTCAGAACGCAAGCTCTCATTCGTCTTTTCTTCTTTTTCTTCTGGAGGATTACATATCTTTGCCGAACACGCCCCATAGTGCTAAACGATATGGAAAAGATCATATTTTTATAGAACTGGGCCGATACAACATGAAACATTGTCATTCATTCATTCATTCATTTTCCAAACCTCTTGATCCTCACTTGTGTCATGGAGGGTCTGGAGCATATTCCAGCTATCCTCGGGCATGAGGCAAGGGATGCCCTGAACCGGTTGCCAGTCAATTGCAGAGCAGACAGAAATGAAAAAAAAAAAAAAAAAAAACACACACAAAACATTCACGCTCACATTCTCACATATGGACAATTTGGAATGACCAATCAGCCTTTGCCAAATGAGAAATGCATCCAGTAGTGCTGCTAAATAGAATCACCAAATGTAAAAAGGAGAAAAACAGCCTCCATGTTTTATGCAGAAATGTAGACATAAATCTTAATAGAAGGAATAAAACATTTTCTGACAGAAATTATTTTAAAAAAACGTAATTAAATGAAAACATTATTTAGCATTTTACTCAGATTTTTTCCCACTGGATTTTTGTGTTAAAACAGCAGCAACCCCATCGAATGTCAATGGAGAGGTTTGGCATTTTGCCCGAGTCAACACTTCCAAAGCGTGGCATTTAAACATTCAGCACACTCATTATCATCATTGTTACTACCAAGCATGTTATATAACCTGCTAGAAAAATCCTACTAGTCAATTCTATCTTTTCACTTTTCCTGCAACCAACCTACTCTCCAGTCCCAATGTGTCCTCTGACTTGTTTGTGATGCATAATATTGTGAAAGAACGTTGGAGCTAATCAGAACTCACATTTTGCCATATTTAAAATGCTGTGGTGCACTCCAGCTAACATAAGCAGGCAGGGGGCGCCGGCAAAAAACTACCTTATACTTTATAAACTCAGTGAGGGGAGCATAAATAGCGTAATATATTTTCGCACATTGCCTTTATATAGCTAGGGACGAGCTTTCTGTCAGTATACCCTGCATTCCTGCCCTGCTAGCCTGAATTTGGGTCCTAAACCAGGCACATCCTTGACAGAGTGAATGGGGAGGTTAATAATCTGCTTTCTACCATCACCTATTTTTAAACACAGCTTGAAACTCGGTTTTTAAACTGCTACATCATTAAATTTGAAAGTGTTGAGAATTGAGACTGTCGATGTTTTTGTAATCTTTTTCACTGTTGGCTGATTCTGTTATTGCACACAGTGAAAAGATTATCCTAGCATGACAACCTGCTGACTCCATATGCAATAAGCATAGTAGGCATTTACAAGAGATGATTGTAAAATTCTAATTGGTCAGAGGGGGAATTAACCACTGTAAGCTATGGTAACATTACATTGTGAGAAGAGGTGATTGTCATTCATGTTGATGTTTTGGCCGGATTGGTGAAAACGAACTGCTTTGACAAAACGAAACACAAGCTACTCATGCCAAAGAAACCTTACATAAATCATTTGCCACCATATGACTTGTCTTTCAGCATTCTGAACTGACGAGTGAGCACATTTGTTTTGTGTTTCAAGACTGGCCGAGATGTAAACGAACCAGGCCTCATATTGTCGTCCAGCTATTACAAGGCCAAGGATAATTGCACGGTTTATGTTCTGAATCTGTTAGTTTTGGCTCACCTTGCAAAATGAATATGCAATAGTGGCACTATCAGGATATATTAGTGCACACAAAAATGGTCAGTGTTCAATTAAAATGAAACCCCATTCACACACTATGTCAATGGGGGTTTCACTCCTGGACAGTAGCGACTGTCCGAATGGATCATCCAAAGTCAAAGTCAAAGTCAGCTTTATTGTCAAATATGCTAATATGCATGACATACAGCACAGATGAAATTAATGTCCTCTCGGACCCAGCGTGCAAGACATGCAAGGCACTTATAACGTGGCTAAAAAAGACATACAATTGACAACAGACAATACATGTAAATATGTAAAGTGAGGTAGTGTCGTATGGAAAGTGAGGTAGTGACGTATGTAAAGTGAGGTAGTGACATATGTAAAGTGAGGAAGTGACATACATAAAGTGACGTAATGTCGTAATTGCAAAAACAAACAACTAGAAAGGGTTGAAGTGAGGTCTTGTCTAATGAGAAATAACAAAAAATAGAGTTCAGGATGATCGTACAGCATGTAGCGTGTACTCAGAGTTCGGTGAGTGTGGCAGTGGGAAGGGGCAGGCTGGGTAGGGCTGGGAGGAAGTTGAGTCTCCGGACTGCCTGGTGGCAGAAACTGTCCTTGAGCCTGCTGGTCTTGGCTCGGAGACTCCGCAGTCTCCGACCCGATGGCAGCAGGCTGAAGAGGCTGTGGGAGGGGTGGGTGGGATCGCCAGCGATCCGGATGGCTCTGCGGGTGAGGCGGGTGTTGTAGATGTCCTGAAGGGGGGGGAGAGAGACACCGATGATCTTCTCAGCTGTCCTCACGATGCGCTGCAGAGTCTTACGGCAGGACACGGTGCAGGCGCCGTACCACACGGTGATACAGCTGGTCAGGATGCTCTCTATGGTACCGCGGTAGAAATCCATGTATTGCAATGCTGCTTGTGGATACCTGCCACACTCTCTCCACTTGAGCAATATGCCTAATTGGTCTGAAAACACCAATACTTGTTATTTTAAATACATTATGCAATGACATTTGAGAAATTATTTACTTTTAACCCCCCGGTGCAGTTGTTTGTGGCATTTGGCCCTACTGCTAACAAAGTTGAATGTTGAATTTGATGCAAAAGTGAAACTCATGTTGATAAAAGTATTTGAGTCTGATTACAAATATCCTCTGGGCCCAAAAAGATTTCTACATGGATACAATTATTTTTGCCATAATCCTTGGTTTTGGTATGGTACAATACGGTCTGTTCAAAAACTGTACGGGAATACCAACCTGTGCAAATTGAATAGAAGGTAGTATGTAATTTACGAAATATGTTCGTTAAGTCAGGTCTCAGCCACTTTGATATGAACAAATCCCTAAGTACAGAGGTGTCTTTCATCGCACCAATGACACACACACAAACAATGGTGATGGACTGCATTAATTTTATCCTGGAAGACCACCTCACAAATCCAAAACTTCCACTTGCTACTCCAAAACAGGATGTCCTTTCAATGGTTCAATGATGGCAAAGTTGTAGAAACAAACTAATGCTTTCATACATGCTCTCCATTGTAATGTTGTCATTTTCCTTCAAGAATCCTCTTTTAATCCTTCATATGTTACACATCTCTTTTTAATCTCACATGTTTCATGTCTGAAGGTCAGTGGCAGCTTCAGATGGACATTGAAGGAAGATAACCTATATGAAAATGACAATGAACCACGCTTGACCAAACAAAGTCGATCAGTTTCAAAATTGGTTCTGCACCGGCTTAATCAATCTGATCTGATCAGATTGGTGACAGGTAATGATCCGAAGCCGCGGTTGAGTTGTCATTTACATGTTCTGATATATTCTCCGTACATTGAATTAGTGCCCTGAAAAAGGGATCCCCAACAACTGGATCACCACACAGAAAGATAATAATGTTGTTATTGTCCCCAACACACACACACACACACACACACACACACACACACACACACACACACACACACACACACACACACACACACACACACACACACACACACACACACACACACACACACACACACACACACACAAATTGAAAATAACCAATTCCCTGTCCTTTTTTCCATATAACGGTACCGCCACAACCAATGGCTAAAATATTGAAAAACTAACATAGCGGGACCTGTTTTAGAAATATAAATAAAGCTGGCTTTAAAAGACTGTCATTGCCATTTTTTTAATGTGGAGGCGTTCCATCAACTAGCAAGAATAATACCTGAGGAAGGCCATTCCCCCAGAGGTGTTTCATGTTCTTCTTAAACTGTAGATAACTTAATTAGGAGCATGAGTTCACGTGATCAACGTCAGCATCCACTACGGCCGGCTCATTATCCCGAAGCTCCAGCATGGCATGGTCTTCGCAGCCAGGACTTGTGAGATGCTGTATGTTGTCATAGTGATACAGACACTAGTTGTCTGGTGTTTGCTTTTTATTTTCGGACCGGATTAGTTGTCATCTGGACCTCCCTCACTGTCGTTGAAAACTCACAGTTCACAGAAGATTGTGTGTGACTTGATTCACTTGAACTTTTCCAAAATACCTTTTATAGTTTATTCGGAAATCGTGCATAAGCGTCATAGAGAAAAAAATCAACTGTCAAGGAAACAGGTTTTGATGACCTGAGGTCTGGCGTTCAAGAAGGATTTTCAGTGCAATCTAATAGTTGGAGCTCAAGGTGCCATTCCTTATTTGCTGGAAGAGAGCAAAAGCTTTCAGGCTTCTTAATAAATGGAGAAAGGTTTTGGGAACTGTCTATAAATAGCTTTACAAGTTGAAAATACCGCAGTGTCTGTATTTGTGTGTGGTGCAAAGGGTAATGTATCAGAGAGATCTCTCTTGCCTTTGTTCAAACCAAAACACTTTGGAGCTCAAGGATACCTAGTTTGGCAGAAAACAAACTAAATGGAGACTTCTTTCGTGCAGTTCAGCTGAAAACACAGAAGTTAAATGCAGCCAAATGCCGTAAAATTGTGCTCAGCTGACTTATGCTTTACATCATATTGCAGAGATACTATGGTTCACATAGGAACACTGCACCCGGCACTTAGATCATTACTGCACATGTGTGACGAGAACCACTACTTGACTGACAGTGATGATTGCTTTCAATACAATACATAATAATAATACATAATCTTGAGTGTTACAACTTCACATCCCTGATAGGTTGTGCCGTGATTTCCGACACACGGTTACTCTCCTGCCCCTGTTCCAAGCTTGATACTACCTCCAAATTTAGATACACTATTTGCGTTTGACTACAGCCCCGTGACGGTGCCTGTGCCGTTCACACAGAGCCACAGGGGGAGATAAAGGGGACGTCAGGCAGACATTTCTTAGCATTATTAGACTGCGTGAAAGGCAATACTGGATCGAGTTTGTCTCATTGCCTGATTTAGGGCATTCCAGGCTTGACATCTTGGCCCAATTCTTGTTTTTGATGCTATGAAGCAGAACAAATTGGATGTTTAAAGTAAACGTTACAGAACACATACAGTTGAGACAAGCAATAACATCCCTTCCAAGACTTTGACACAGACCAGGGCCTGTGGACTCACTCCAGAGTAGAGTCAGCAGGCTAAATAAGAACCGGTGTAGTCTCAAGAAAAGCCAGGAGAACACACAAGTTTTAAGACGTGGCTAGATTGTGACCATTCTATTTGACAAAACCTGTTAAAACAGTGATTTCAAAACAACACATGATTGTGAATGTTATGCATTTGATGTAAACATCGTCATGATTCAGAGCTGCGGGACTCATTTTGTCAACATTTGTAACTTTGTGGAGCAAGGGCTCAATCATTCCACTAATAATTGATTCATGATTTCTTCTCAGTCACCTATAAATCTAAGCAGCAATATATAATAATTGTGACCAATGAAGCTGTCAATATTTTTTTAGGCTAAAAGCAAGTGTCTGCTAAGTCCGGCTGTCAGGCATCACAAACAATAGTCTGCAAGCCTAAAACGCAGTGAAGCTAAATGGATCTCATAGCGACAAGTCCATCAGTAACATGATTTCTAACTTTTGACAGCTTTTATATGTGTTTTTCTAAATTAATTTAGAAAAGTTGGACAGGGTACTCCTCAGGCACCATGTACATTAGCTTTTTATCAATTGTATTAGCTGCGTCGACTAATCTGCTCATAGCACTGCACAGGGTAGCGGCAATCAGCTACGTCCGGCTCCATTTCAAAACAAAGTGATGATCTTACTCAGGGAGGGTTATTATTCTGACAATTATCATATTTACAATCAATCAATATTCGAGAAATGTCAACTAGCATTTGGATCAATGAGAGATGTGGGAGAGATCAGCCAAGGTCGCCAAGTCTTTTCAGAGACAAACCCATTCAAAGGGTATACCAAATAGTAAATAATGGAATGTTCCGCAATCCCACTTTATCGTATCAATAACACTGGCTATTGATTAATCAGCATTAAAACTTTATGAGCGCAACAAGCCACAATTGGTTTTGTGGTTCCACAAGGTTTAGTGCAGAAACATACCTCTGTGATTAGATTTAAAAATTAAACAAACCAATGTCATCTGTAAACTTGTTTTCATTATCTTGGATTACTCAATAAGCACACAGAAATTATTGAAGTCTACTCATTTATTATTTAGTTGAAAACAAATTCAAGATCATACTTCATACTCCGAGTAGCATACAACCATAATGATTTTGATGCATCATCAAGTTATTTTTATTTATTTACTCATTTATTAACTTGTTTATTTATTTATTTTCTCATGTTGCTCCAAACAGGCCCTGCTCGGGTTCTTCTTGACGCTAGCATAAGCATCTATTTCAACATTCAAAAGTTTGTGTGTGTGCATGCGTGTGTTTGTATATGTGTGTGTACATGTACTTGTGCATGTGCGTGTGTGTTGGAGAAAATAAAATTCCCCTTCAAGCGTCAATGTTTAGCTTTTGTTAACCCCCAAAAGTAATGAGTCATACAGCCTGAAAGGGAGGGACAGTATATAAAGTATAAACATGATGGTGGTGCATCTCAGGGACAGAGGAGGAGATTGCCTCAATCTAATGCCTCACCGACTGCAGTACAGTAATCATTTCCACAGGCAACATGGCACCTCATTATGCTGATTCACTCATGGTGTCAGTCAAATTCAGGACACCTTCACAGTTGCAGCATGCATGAAAAAAACAAACAATGGAATATGCCCAAACACAAAAACAGTCGGTAATTTTTTTATCCATTCATACATTTTCCAATCCACTTTATTCACAATGCATGAACCTAACCCTGCAGCATCTGTATTTTGGAAGGAAAACGTGCCCAGACAATCAACTCAACAAGGGACACTGTTCCGCTGCACCAGTCCAATATTAGAGGTGCCATTTTGCTGCTCCAGAAGCTAACATACCATAGTGACGGATCATAGCCGTTTCTCCAATAGCCGCCGACCTACAAGTTTTAGTGTTTGCATGTTTCATGTGAAACCCGTAAAAAATGCCACTCCATGGTCACAAAATGAGAGAAGGCTGATAACAGAATTGTCATTTTATGAATGTCACTGAACCCTAAATGGACCAATCTATACTATATTCATTTGCTGCATTACCTGCAATGACTTTCAAACATCCCACAGCACAAATTAACACAGTGGTTATAAATAACCACAAGAAGCCGTGACATGATCTTGTATATGATAATGTGACGCAAAATGTGTAGTAAAAAAAAACAGTTGTATTGTTGTTTTTTCCCACTTGTCCTCATTTCGCTGGCTGTGTTCTGGCAGCTAGGATGAAGGAAGGGGGCCACATGTCCCATGGACATTTTAATTAGCCAGTCTTTAATTCAGGCTCACCCCCTTTCAACTGTGATCAACCAGTGGGAGCATTGATAAGGACCTGCCACTCACAATAAAGCAGCAGTGTAACTCAGCAGCAAATTTTCACTCTCCTATTTGTCGGCGCTTACCAACTGTGCCATCTCAGGAGATTTGTCCATGGCTGAGTGCAAACTAAAAACCCAGTGACAATGAAAGTATGGCACGTGAGCTGTGTTCATCCATCACTGCCCTCCATTTATGACAGTGTGGGCTGTGACCGGGTAGAATACCAATGTGCCCGATTATCCATAGAGGAGAGATTTGTGAAAGCAGAATTAATGTGGGATTGTTTTTGTGTTCCATTCCTAAAGGAATGCAGTGTCACAAAACAACATCAGCCTTGGGTTTAATGAGGCCCTGTGAAAGCAAAAATAAACTCCAGAAATAAAATCTGAAGGCTAAAAAAATACACAAAAAATAAAATAAAAATACAGTAGTTGATGCTTAAATCATGTTCTATTTGTCGCCATTGAGTCACAAAAATAGTTGGTTTTTTTTTAAATAAAGAGTGCATTGTGCGAGACCAATGCTTTCGAAACATGGCTTTAAAGCCATTTTGAAAGACCTTGAACACAAAGTTGTGAAAAAGCCAAGAGAAAAACAAAAACGAGACCAGCAAAGGAGGTGCCATTAATGCACACACAAGAACAAAATGAGCTGGCATGTTATTCACTGGATTTTACAGTAACTCATATGAACTTTGTTTCTACCAAAAACAACAGCACCTCTCAGGCATAGAAACAGCACGTTGGATGAATACATGTGTAAAAAATGTGAAAATCCAGTCTTAACATTAATACCTCATCGATAGCCAAACACCATTGAGTGATTCAATGGAATCTGTGCCTTTATGTTTGTATCCCAAAGAGATACTGCAGCAAATCTCTGTCATTTATATTTAATTTCAAAAGACGTTTTCATTTAAAATGCAGTATCCAGCTCACATTGTTGAATATTAATCCACATATTGGATGCACAGCAGCCAAATAAGCAGCCCTGCTACCATGCAGTTAAATAAACAAACCCTGCAGGCCACTATTTGTTAAATAGTTACGTTGAATCATATTTTCCATTACATTGTCCGTTCGCTTCTCTTTGAAAAGTAATTGGTAGAAGTAACCACGGCCCTCATACAGGTGGAGCTGTGATCTGCTCAGTCATCCAATGAAAGCTCTTTTGGCCTGCAGCAAACTGGCAGCGCCAGAGTCCTCGTACCTGTCTACCTCAGTAATCTGCCAGGGAGCAGACAAACATCAGTGGGTCTTATCTCCACTTTCCAGGAGCAGCCAAGGAAAAAAGCAGAGAAACGGCATTGGGTGCCCAGAAGCGACCGACACCAAACTCAATTCGGTAAACACAATAATGCAAACAGTTCATTAAATCCAAACAGACACGTGAAGAAAAACACAGGACAGGCTTCATCCGACGTGTTAATTTTTTGGAAAATAGAAGAGTCCATGAAATATTTGATTGACTTGCAATGCAGGCAAACATGAATGTCTTACAGGCCAGGATCAATGCAGCACCATCCAAAGTGCAACAAAGATAACACTAATGAGCATGACACACCAGCAAGCTTTCCATTCCCAGCATGGCTGAGCAAAAAGGATTCACCCAACGGCTATACTAAACAGAGCAGTTGACAGTTACTATCAGGGGGGAAAGGGGTTTGGAGCTGGTATTATACGCCATCTGCACCAAAGTGATAGTCAATACTTGCATCTCATGCAAGGTTGCACATGTGTGCAATGACATTGAATCCATCTCCACAAAACCATTTCTATGTGAAAAAGTCACCATCTGACAGAGGCAGATTTCAATTTGGAGAAATTTGTCTTTACAGCACACCGTGGGTGCTGGTGTTTCTATTCACAGAAACCGCCTGTGGGAAAGTGGTAGCTTAAGAATGATGAAAAGCAGATGGTCTGTCACTTTGCACTCGCAATCTCTTACTACATTAATTAAAAAGCATTTCAAGACGTGACGACTTCCATATGAGCAGGGAGAGGTAGCTAGAGCCTAACAAACATTGAATACCACTGCTACTATTCCTACTTAGGAATCAAGAAATATTTTTTTCTTTCATATACCAGTGAATGAAAGAGCACTTTCAAAAATAAAATACAGTCATAGCTTGGCTTACGAACTTAATTGGTTCCCAGACAGAGTGTGGAAGGCGAAAAGTGTGTATCCCAAAATTAATTTCCCCAAAAAACACAATTTTCTACTTTCTAATTTTCTAAGCCTTAAAACTATACTATGTATTATGTATAATAAATGTGCTATGGTATTATAATTAAAGAAATAAACTTTACTGTGAAATAAAGTTGTTTTATTTACCTTTGTGATGGTCATTGATGGCTTGATGGAATGGAGTGGCCGGTTTCATTAGCATTAAACACTTGATGAGGAACGTAACCTTCTTTCACCCTCTTGAGGAATGATCCCTTGTAGGCGCTTTCTCTGTGATAATTGTATCTAGTTCCTCATCAATTGTGTTCTGTTTAGCTGGGTTGATAGCTTGTTGCATCAAATGTGATTGATGGGATATTTTAACCTTGCAGTCTACACTTAGCCTTTGAACTATCAAAGTTGAAACTCTCTCACTGTCGTCTGCCTGTCTCTTTAATGTTTAAACCACCCCCCACTGCTGCGTTCTTGACCAATCACGTGGCTTTAACCGAAGACTGGGGGCGGGGAATAGAGGACAAAAACAGTCAGCTGCCATTTTGTTGTCAGAACAACGGGTTCGTTCACGAACGACACATCACTCACTGAGGCAGCCCCGTGTACGAAAAAAAGTTCGTATGCCAAGGTAAGGTTCGTATGCCAAGGTAAAATTTTCATAAATGTAACTTTTGTACACCAAAAAGTTCGTAAGCCAAGGGGTTCCCGCTTTGTTCAGCGAAAAGGTCGATGCTGTTGGACAGTCTGCGACCAGATAGATGCATGGTTTGAGGAGCCAGTGATTAGAAGAAAGAAGCGTCAGCGCAATGCGCCGATGCGTACATGGAACTGTCGTGGCTTGGAATTGGAGTGGATTTACATGGAACAGGAGATATGAGAAAATTGATGCGACAACTTCGTATTTGCTTTCAACATTTAGCTTGTAGCAGACGTGCACATTTCATCATGATGTTCCGGATCCACTGGTGAAAAGGACGCGGTAATCCTCTCCTCTTTCATCTAGAATTGTGTCATACAACAAAGAGGGTGCAGAAATTACTTAAGATGAATGACTGTGTCTCTTTAGTTGTGTTGTTATTTATTTATTTTTTGTTCGTTTGACTTAAAGATGGCGCCGCGAGAGTGGCTGCCTTTCCAGCAGCTCCTGTATTTTGTTTTTCTTACTTCTTCCTTTCCTTTCCTCTTCCTTCCATAACTTTGCTGCTGTGAAATACATATTTCTCCAATGCAAGACTAATTGAGGCTGATAAATCCAATATAGCTACTCACTCTTATTCCCCCGCAGTTATTCCCTCGCACCTACTAACCAAAGACCACAGGCAGCAGGGTACAAGGAAGCTTTCAGGCAACAGCAAATTTTGTCTTTGAAATCAGCAGCACTAAAACGGTCTACTCCGAGGGGGCATCTTCATCTGCAGAGCAGACAAAACAGACAAAAAGTAGGGGGTCAGGAACAAGGTGAAGCTGTGGCCCTGAGAGGACAGGAAAAAGCACAAAACAGCAAGCTCAAATGACCCGTTGTATCAGTGTGCTTGCAAAGAAAGGTTGTGAACTGAAAGGCTGCTTTGTTGGGCATCGGCAGCCCATCAAAAAAACTACCACAAATATCTATATATTCTAGGTGTTGATTTTTGGTTTTGCCTAATTAGATTTTTGATATTTTGTTTCTGTAATCTCTGTGTTGCCCTTCACACTTTTTGTATGTGCATTGTTTTTTTTGTGGCACCTTGTGACCAGAAAAGTATTTGTACTTGGTCGATGTGTTTTCCTGTCAATATTTTTGTTGTTGCATTTTGTCTGAACCTGCATAGCCATTCCATCCATTTTCCAGACAGCTTAATCCTCATTAAGGTCGCGGGGGCTGCAGGAGCCTATCCCAGCCGTCTTCGGGAACGAGGCGGGGGACACCTTGGATTGGTTGCCAGCCAATCACAGGGCACACAGAAAAAAACAACCAGTCACACTCACGCTCACATCAAGGGACAATTTGGAGTGTTCATTTAGCCCGCCAAGCATGTTTTTTGGAATGTGGGAGGAAACCGCAGGACCCGGAGAAAACCCATGTGGGCTCGGGGAGAACATGCAAAGTCCACACAGGGAAGCCGGGTCGGGTCTTGAACTCACAACCTATGCACTATGAAGTCGGCATGGTAACCACTCAACTATCGGGGCCGTTCCCTGCATATTTCGGTGATCCAAAATATTATTCTGTTTGGTTCTAAACCTATCAGCCTTCAAACTAAGCATTTAATTACCTTCCAGAATCCTGCATGGAATGTTTATTTCTTCAGAATGGTGTGAAAATTACAACTGTTCCTAATGCAGTGAAGAACTTGTCTCTGATAGAGTGTTTTTATACACATCCGTAAACATCCTATGTTATTTCATGTTTAGTTTAGTCTATATGGATGTTAACTTATTAGTTAACTTGTTGCGTATGTAGAGTGTAACAAGTATTCATTTTCAGTCTAATGTTCTCCCAACCCCTTTTCCCGTAATGATAGGCTTGGTCGAGATGATGTCATCGCTGCTGTGTGATTAAAACTAGGTTGAAGGGGCGGGCTTTGCGCTCTTGGCTTCCCGCACCCACTAGGTATCTTCTTCTATTGTTTACGAGAATAAAGTAGTCTTTTCTGTTCACCATCTATGGTCCCCGCTGGTATTTCATCATAAAACTCCGTTGAACTCCGAACCAGATGAGATACAGGAATTAGATTCCAACAGTCGCTTTCCCCAAAAGTACAACGAGTATAAAAATGTGGCAGCAAGTGCAATCATAGGAAGACCAATTACCACCTGTTGCCCTGGTTTTGCATTCTCGCTAAGAAAATGCTTTCTTCTGAGCCCTGCATCGAATCAAAGAAATGTGTTGCACCACTGCCTTCTTGCAAAAATATGTATAAGGCAAAATTGAGGTTTACTGAAAGTTTATTGTACAGAAAACAAAAAGCTAATATGTGCCAACTACCAACTACTACAGATTGTGCAAAATGTAGATATCGTTTTTTTTTCGCGTGTACCCATTTGGAAGAATGTTGATCGTGCTTTTTGTTCAATACAGCGCAATCCGTGTCCCACCAGTATCATCACTTTTCTGGAGACCCAATGGTGGCGTTTGTCCAACCATTAACATTACATGTACCATTTTCAACACTTTAGACTGGACAAATATTTGTTAACATAACATGACATCATGTGGGCCAGCGAATAGAATCCATTTGTGAAAAAAAAAATCTGTTTACCAAATTGTGACATATGTTTTGTCCCAATATCACTGGTATGTTCATGCATGTGACTCAAATATGATATACTGTTTGATTTGATTATAAAAAAAATGATGTGCACTCTTTCTTTACACATTTCAATAAGGTTAAAATACAAAAATTTACAATTTATAAACTTAACTTTTTTACTTAACTCGTTCCCTGCCAGAAAAAAAAAAACGTGTACACTCCAGTGCCAGGGTTTTTGTCATTTTCACTCATATTCCAGGACCCAAAGAAGATTGAGTTTTAGGAATACATAAACATTCAATGCAGCGTTAGAAACCGTAGACTCTAAGAGCTAATTCCTAAATTATAGGGGTCTGGAGTTATATGAGCTTGAAATGAGGGTGGGTGTCCAAAATACAATGAAATACTACTGTACATATTGCTTTATATAGCGCTTATAAAATAGCTGAAGCTGGAACAAAGCGCTAACATGGGAAAAGGGGAAATGCTGCCCTCTTGTGGAAGGGGAAAATTGCCACAGGTCTGGCCAGCGCCCGAACTAATTCGGGAATGGCGCTCTGTCATATTTTCAATTCCAGAATACATTCGGGAATGGCAGTGAATGAGTTAATTGTAGGTCAACTAATGTGTGGGTAATCTGCCAGACATGGTTAGCTAGTAAGATAAGTAAACTCGTTGCCTTCATCGGCACATCCGAATATTGATTTGTATCTTATCAATAGTGTGTGGTGCCTTCAGTTTGGAAGTGTGAAGCGATAAGCAAGAAGGAACTATTTTCTTACCTTTGATCTGTTGAGGTTTAGGGCTTCTAATCCATGTTGCGGTGCACCAGGCTGTCAGACTTCACTGTCATACAAGCCACTTCGCTTCTCCTCCTCAGCTCACAAGCACAAGTGTGTCACCAACTTGTTTGGATTCCGTAAAATGTGAATCAGTGAAGATAACACTCTAAAAAGAAAGATGACAAGAAGAGAAAATCTTTGAATGTGAAAACACAGCTTGAACATTTTGATAACTGTTCATATCCATTTCACAAGTCATCCTGAGGCACAAAAATGGATTACATTGTTGAACATCGTATTTTTAAAGATGTTTCACCTCCAGCGGCAGAATGAACCTAATGGCATTTTTAATCAGAGAACTGGTGGCACTGCTGAGGACATCCAAAATTCATGTGAGGATTGGCTCTGTAAACTGCAGCTTGAGAATTTACTGTCCTTTTTTGCTGATGTTTGTTTTACTTTATCCCGACTCAGCAGCCTTCCTCTTTATTTAACACCTTCAACATTTTTCATACTGTCACAGTACCTACATTGAGTAACTTTTCAAACTCATGCACGGTCAAAACAGGGTAAAACATATTTGCAGAGAAATTACGACACTAAACCGAGAAACTGCCAGTGTACAAAATTAATATTTTTTGAGCATTCCTTGTTAATAGTGCGAATTTGGAGATTAGCAATCACTGTCTGTGCTGTACAGCCTATTTTGCCGCTACTATTTTTGTTGGATCAGGAATATATGATGAGTGACAAGGAAGAAACAAAACAGGTTGTCAGACTTAGAATTTAATCTTTTAGCAAATGGTCATGCTCGCCAGTAGTGTGGGGAACAAGAAAGCTTGGCACCTGGTGAACACACTGCTGTGGGATCGTGAGTATAAACAAGATAATGGACAAATAAATATATGTGCCAATATAATTTGTTTTCTTTAAAATGGCATGCAATTACTGTTAAAGGAAAACCGACATCACTTTTTTTTTTCCTAACTGACATCAGAAAAACATTTTATAGCATCTAAAATACCCAAAACACGCAGTAAGATATTTTTAGTGAAATGCAAAACACCAATAGAGGGAATTAATCAGCCGGTTTCCACAGGCTGGTTGGTTCCTTATGCGGAGCTTTGTCACCCCCTTTTCTGCCTTTTTTTGGTGCAACACGAAGTTTTCAGATCAAACAAGTACAGCAAAATGCATCGGTTGTCCTTTAATGATCAAGTGCCTACTATGCCACATAAAAATCAAGATTGGATCTTTTCAGGGCTAATCCCATTAGAAAGGCAAACAATCGGATTATGTTCTATACTCTATCCTAAAAGCGCTGACAAATTCAAGAACATTTTCAGAAAGCATTGGCTTATATTACCACCCGACAAGCATTGAAATGACATAAAGGGGCACCCCTTGTTGATGTCTGAGAGAGGAATGATCGAATCGCAACATTTTCGTTTTGTTTTCAGTACAATCAAACTAGATCAAGCCACCTTATCACATTTCCTAGATGCTCATTGCCGTTTGTGGCAATCGCAGGCAAAATAAACATTGCGATTGTTTGTTAAATTACACACAACCATTTATTATAATAATAATTCATCTGTGAAATAATTATTTCCATGTAGCACAATTACAAGGCCACAGAAGAACCTGGCATGGTCAGGGCATTTGTAATATTTATGTTTAGTGTATCTGAGGCCATCCAGACGTGTTATCCCTCAGATGGCATTCTTAGCAACGTGGCATCAAGGAATATAGTTGCTTATCAGTCAGTGCCATGACCCCAATTGGAAAACCATATTCATCACATCACAAGAGAAATGAAAGGCAGCTGTGCACTGCCTGAGCAGCCTGCGGAGAGCCGATAAAAATGTTTAGAATTCACGAGCTGTCATTACACTCTCCATGATACTGACCCATGTCACTCTTTCCCTATCACATGCCAGGTGGCATCGCCCGGGGAAAATGTTCAAGGTAGGAAATGTGCAATTGACTTACAGAAACAAATCCTCATCTTCCATATTAACAAAAAGGTGAGAGGACATTGACGTAGCAGATATCAATATTGTCTGTGTCTTATATGTTGTGTTGAATTGGGATGTTACTGTGTTGTCATGACTTCAAGAGAATGGCTTCCTTTACAGCAGCTCCAATACTCCTCTTCTATTTTCTTAATTTCATAACCTTGATGCTGTAAATTTCTCTATTGTGAGGCGAATAAAGGTTTTGTTATTCTTATTCTTACAAGTTTCGTATCCGTGTATTGTCCATTTAGTTTGCAGAAGAGCCGTATAAGTGAAATTTTCTAGAACCAAAATACTCAGGTTAGTCAGAATAAACATTCATCTCCAAACTTATGCAAGACAGAAACCTGTTGCCAAATACAAACATCTCCTTAGCATGGACGGTAGAAAATTCTGCTACCGTGCCTGACTGTGGGAAACATGATGGCCACACCTAAAAAAACTGGAGCTAAGAAGAGCTGAAAGCAGAAGGGGAGGGCATGTTAAGAGCAGAGTAAGTTGCACTGCATGGCGAGCTGCCACATTAGCCATTGCAGGACTGAGCAGACTCATTTAGGTGTCTGCAGTCGAGGCTGCTGAATGGCAATAGTGCTTCCTTTGCTGCTGCATTCAGGGACGTGCCCAGAGTGCTGAGTGGCCTTCTTCCTGTAGCCCTAAATCAGTTCTCCACTCGACACACAAAGAGCAGCTGCGATCTCACTCTCTTTCTCTCTCTCTCTCTCTCTCTCTGATTCATCAACATGGAGTGGTCAGCCATCGAGTAGCCTGACAAAAGATATTTGGTGACAGAGCAGTTAAGTGCTCTGGATACGCAATACACTGATGAGATTTGCCCATGGTGATAACGGACAGATGCATCGAAACATGTAGCTCAATCGCTCATGTGTCCTTACAGGTTACTCGCTGGAATTTGAGTCCTGTTGGCTTGTAACCTCACCTGAAGACAGTTTTTTTTTTATTCTGCGCTTGTTTATATTCATTTAATATGTATGAAGTAGGGTATATTATTGTATTTCTTCATGGGGTGTAGACAAGTACAGTATATGCATAATTCACCGAAGATTCGATTGAAAACAGTGTGGCCACTGAAGAACTGTTTACCTAAGGAAATCTCATTAAGAAGTCACTACGGCAAAAACTGACATGAAAAACCTACTGATAACTTCACATGCATGCCCAATGCTGTGCATCTGTTGCTGTACAGAACAAAAATGAAAACCTTATCACCCCCCCCCCCCCCCAACCACGGGTCATGAAGTCCGCAAAGAGGCCAGCCCTTATATGTTTCTGTGTCAAAGGAATTAAAAATTACAGACGCAGCAGTTCGGTTTGTCTGGTGTTCCGCCTCAGATACAGCAATTTGGAAGAAAGCCAATGTGATGCAAATCCTCTTGATTTTGCCGGAACTATGCAGGAAGCAGAAATCGCTGTCAACTCCTGATTTTACAGACGTCAAAAACATCAGTCTAATTTAAAAATCTTCCTTTCACGCAGCACTAACTTGTTCTGCCGTGGCTGCTCAGTACCATGCGATGAAAAAAAAAATCAAAACATACACTCGAAGATGACTGAAATGTGGACCTCAAAGTCAGCTGTGTTTGCTTTCTTCGACCTTTAAAATTCTATTTAATTTTCAGGGGCAAATGCAATGTTCTTGTTTACCTATCTGCGACTTTCAATTTGCACAATAGAATTGAAGACAATCATCTGCCTGGAAATGTGAACAGCAGTCGGTCAGAGAGTCTTGAGGTTTTTTTTCTACACTTGGGTAGCAGTGGCTGAGTCAGAAAAGACAGAGAGGACAACAGTGGGTAGCCCAGGTCAAATCCCGAGAAATAATGCCCACCAGTAAGGCGCTTAAATGATTTGGATTCTGATTTGCAGCCAATGACAGCAATGAAATCACCCCCCTTCTCCGCCTCCCAAATTAAAATAATTCACAACAGCTCAGGTGTCAGACTCAAGGCCTTGGGACTAAGTATGACTCGTCACATTCTATGTAAACCGTAAAAGGAAATCACATTTGTCAATTTACATAATCTGTTCTAAAATCTGGAGCAAAACTGTATACTGTCCTCAAAATGTTGAGATTTTGCCACAATGTCACAAACTTAGCAGTGTCTTCAGGTTTCAAAATGGATTAATACCATGATACGATCAAACCTTTATTTAGATTTACCGCCGCAATGGTCAAAATGAGGGAAGACATAATGACAAAGTGGCCCATGACAAAAATGAGTTTGGCCAATGTTGCCTATGCACCATAAACTAGTTGGTACAACCTAACATATCCATCTCTCGGTTGATCGAACTTTTGTTCAATATTCTGAAGCCATGTCCAATTTTTGTTCGACCACTTTTTTTCAATCTCAACCCCTGGCTGAGCACAAGCAGCCCTAATGGCTCAATAATGAGAGTTTGACCGTGAAGACAAGTAGACATTGAGCAAGGGCCATGAGAGAGGTACATACATGTGGGGTTGGGGGGAAGGAGTGGGTCTTGGGGAGGATTCTTGGTCTAATTTATGGACACATGGAAAGGGGAATGTCAAAGGGTCCCTGCATAGGAAGAGATATAATGTTTTTAATGAAGTTAGATACGACACATTCGTGTCACCTTTATATTATGGCATTTGTCAGCTTTTTTCAGTGTCACATTTCTTTGCAAGCAGTAATGAAGTCAACCTCAGTGTAATTGGAACTAATTTTGAAGGCAGGGAGTCATCTCAAGGTTTTATGATACCTGATGGTCACTTGTGCTGTCCAGTTCAGTGACTGTCACAACTCGAATTTTAGTCAACACAGTTTTGAAACATTGAAATGTGTGATTGCAAATTGCATGTCATTGATGGAATTCAAAATGGAACCTTAACCAGGTCCTGCGTCAAGTTCACAAATAGCTTAATTTCGAATTCACTGCTACGGCGGCTATTTTGCAAGCAGGTTACACTTTCGCATAATTCGGAAAGAAACAGCACAGCAACGAAATATTTCCTTCTAATTTGCACTGCAGGATAACACGTCCAAGTTCATTGTACTAAATTCATCCTGTCTACTTGATAACTAATGTTAAGCAGATTCCTTACTTACAGACAGTGTATTGTCGGTGTTCAAATATATATCAGGTATTTGAACACCGACAATACACTGTCTGTAAGTAAGGAATCTGCTTAACATTACGTCCAAGTTCATTTGACTGTTTGTCAGCTTGGTTATTTTTATCAGCCTGGGAAAAGAGAATCGATCTAAAAGAAATAAATGAGTCATACAGCAACATGCGAAGCAAGACCAGAATGAGGTGTCATGTTTTTTTACCGAAACTAAAAGTGATACCAAGTATCACTGAAGACATTTTAGGATCAGCACCCGTGGTGTGTTGTCATTTTCCTTAAACATTCCAAATGCCAGACTTTAATTTCCCAAGTGTGAATAAACTGTAAGTGAAAACGATTGTGTGTCTATGTTTTGCAATTGGCTAATTAGCAGTTTCAGGTGAACTCTCCCTCAAAACAGTTGTGATAGTGTCCAGTTAGCCATGATCATAACGAATTCACTCTCTAAAATGGTTCGTTGGGTGCTTTATGGATAACCAACGAAAAAAATATTCATTGTGAACAATTGCTGCAATATAATAAAGCAAATATAAATGTTCTTTTTTTAATAATGTGTGCATCTGTTGTTTTGATCACAACCCATCTGTGAGAATGCTTTCCAATTCATAGCAGTTTTGTTTTTTATATCCATGATGTGCCGACTTAGATACACTATTGATTTCTTTGAACCCGTTGTCACTTTTGATTGATGAGCTTCAAAGGATACTGTACAACATCGTTCCATTTAGAAAAAAATTTGAATTAGCTCACAGAGGTATTAGAGAAAAGATCAATGAATACGGCATTTCTTATGATCAAGGCCGGTTTTTCATTAACATCAAATATGACCCTCAAAAGAAGGCCAGCGGCCATGTGAAAGTCTGATACAAAGCCGCTGAATATTCAATAAGACTTGAAATGGCAGCATAGGAAGGGGAACTTAGTCACCATTCAATAATAGAGCGGAGCCCCACGAACATTTTCCAAACACATCAAAGAAAGCCAATCACTGGTCACAGGAAAACCAAAATTAATTAGGCATTTTGTTGGAAACACTCTATCACATATCTTCCTTTTTTTAATCCACCCTCAACTTTAAAAATTAAATGTGATAAGAATGTTGTTGCCTGTTAACCCAGTCCTTTAATGGTAACAAGATATTGACATTCACATTATTCAAGTTGTAAAGTATTTATGAAATTCACTTTTTTCAGATCTGGATTAGATTAGATTTAGATTAGAAAAATGTGGAATGAGTTCAACAAATAAACTACCTAAAATTCAAACTGATAAACAACAGTCACAATACAACATGTTAATTTATATAGTGCTCTAACAAGAGTTTAAACTGTAACAAAGTGCTTAACATGGAAAGCTATCATATAAAGGGGTATAAAGTAGTCACAAAGATAGTAGAAAGCACCAGGGAGCGCAACCAAAATCAAGACGGAATCATGCCAATCCGATATTCACTGAACTGATATCATTTTGACTGTTCTATTCATCTGCCATGCATGTTTTTTGGAATTTGGGAGGAAACCAAAGTACCTGGAGAAAACTCATGCATTTATGGCGAGAACATGCAAACCACACACAGGAAGACCAAACTCATAACAGAATCATTTTTCACATGTGTTCATTTCCTGCACTAGCAATTTAAAATATTTGCCTTGTGGATTTGTCGACAAAATAATTGACAGATTTATTCATTAATATAACCATCGTTAGCTGAAACCGCAGATTGAACTGAAGTTACAAATCACTGCTTTACTGTTCATCTAGATGGTATGTTACTTTTTCTTTGCTCTCAATCCCTCATGTTTCATCTCCCCGCATCTCGTCCTTTACCGCCCACCCTGTCATCTCCTTGCGCCCTTTCACGGTCTCCCCACTAATTTGATCATCTCATTTGCATATCCGGTGGCTGTAATTGATTCACCTCATGCCAAATGAAGTCAGAATATACAAGAGAAATGTCTGATGTCTCGTCCCAAGTTGATGTGAAGCTTGTCGCTGAAATGAAAACAACAGCATATAATGAAGGCAAGGTTTTCTTTGAAGTCTATTTCTTTGTTGCCTACTTGAATGCAGAAACCTTTTATAGAATCATCCAAAATACAATGAAGGTGGCGGCCCAGGAAATCAGTATGAGTAAAGCATGGACAGGAAATTTGTCGCAGAGAGGCAGAAAAAACAGATAAGACAAATGAACTCATTCACTGCCATTCCCGAATTTATTCGGGAATTGAAAACATGACATAAAACTCGGCAGTACATATGCACCTAAAAGCTAACAACCACTCATTTGACGACAATGAGGTTAACATCTTAGCGAAAGAAAATAGATGGTTTGAAAGGGGAGTAAAAGAAGCTATTTTCATAAAACAGCAAAATCCTTCCCTTAACCGTAATGGTGGGGTGAGGTTCAATTTGGATCGTTTGTACAATAGACTGCTGAGGCAACATAGCATTAGTTATGCTGATCAGGTGATACCAGGGCAAATTGGGCAATCAGGCAGTCGTCAGTCAGGACAATAGAAGCAATCAGTGGAGCTGCAGGGATTAGTCCTCTCTCCCACCAACCTGAGAGCAGGGACCAATCTCAGCAGTGTCCATCGGCACTGCCATGTCTGGACAGTAGGGATATATAGGGCCGAAACTACCAGTAAGAATTTAGTTTGCTGACGAAGCTTCTTGGATAAGAAGCGAAACGTCCGACACCTTCAAAGAAGTACAGATGACGGCTGAAGCAACCTTTTCATTGATGGACCATTCCTGTATGAATGAGAGCTTACACAGACGTATGCCATAAAACTGTAAAGTGTGCTTGAGAGCTTTGAAAAGCGCTTAAAATGTAATGTATTATTATTTTATTATTATTATTATTATTATTATTATTATAGAGCGCCATTGCCAAATTAAAATCAAACTAAAATAAAGCACTGGCCATCCCCTTTGGCAATGTTTTTCCCTTCCACAAGGGGGTAGCAGTTCCCCTTTTTCTATGTTAGTGCTTTGTTCCAGCTTCAGCTGTTGTTCAAGCGCTACATTAACCAATATGTATGTATTGCATTGTATTTTGGACAGCCTCCCTCATTTCAAGTTCATATAACTCCAGACCCATATAATTTAGGAATTAACTCTTTTTTTCTGATGAAAGAAGAGAGTCTAATGTTTCTTACGCTGCATTGAATGTTTATGTAGTCCTAAAAATCAATATTATGTGACCCCTGGAATTCGAGTGACAATGACAACAACTCTGGCACTGGAATTTATTCAGCAATTGAAAAGCATGGCGTGGAGTGCCATTTGCGAATTTGTTCGGGTCTTGGTTTTTCTTGCAAGGGGTGCCGATAAAGCGCTGGTGAGACGTCTGACAATGTTTTTCTTTCCCACAAGGGCCCGGCTTTACATTTTGTATAGCCGCTCCCCCATTTCAAGCTCAGATAACTCCAGACCTATATGATTTAGGAATAAACTCTTTTTTTCTAATGAAAGAAGAGTCTAAGGCAGCGGTCACCAAACTACGGCCCACAGGCCGTATCCGGCCCTTCAGCACATTTGGCCCGGCCCCCTGAACAATACCATAGATGCTATCAGATTTTTTCTTAATTGGCCTCCATAAAAAAAAAAACTTTTACAAGTCAAAGGTCGGTTTTCGATCATTATCTGTTCCTATTTTAATCAATGTAATCAATGTACAGTAAAGTCTCGTTATATCGATATTCTCGGGAGTCCGAAAAATATCGATATAACCGGGACTATCGATATATCCGACCCTGCGCGCATGTAATTTTCTCCGTGCGTGCATAGAAATAGTATCGTAATAAGCGGGACTATCGATATAACCGATATCGATATAACGAGACTTTACTGTATGTTGTTTATAATCGTGATTGAACAATACAAACACGCCTGCTCTCAATAGAATGCTAAAGAAGTCGGTCACAATGCGACGCGACACAAGAAAGTGACGTATGAAGAAGTGGAGGGGAGTCCGGTGGTACATTCCGGTGCACTCAGTTTGGCGATCTATTTGGTCTTAGACCCGTTTTCTCTTGTAAGCCTTCCTGTCAAAGAGTGAACGGAATAATGGCGAAAAGGTTAGGTAAGAGAAATAGATTCAGAATGCAGGGTATTTAACCTGCAGTGGACAAACGATTATTTTTATGTTCAATGCAAAGAAAAGGCTGTTTGTCTCATCTGTCAAAAGGCGGTGGCGGTATTCAAAGAATACAATCTTCTGTGACACTATGAATCCCGTCACAAAGACAAGTATGATAGCTTGCAATGCCAAATACGAGCAGACAAACTCTCAAAGCGAAAAGTGGACTATCTCAGCAGAATACATTTTTACGCCAAGCTCAGCTGAAGAAGGCATCCGTTCGGGCCAGCTTTCGGGTTGCTAAGCTGATATCAAGCAGCAGTAAGCCTTTCACGGACGGAGAGTTTGTTAAGAAATGTATGGATGCTGTCGCGGAGGAGTTGTGTCCCGAGAAGAAAGATGCATATAATGCCGTAAGTCTGTCGGCGAGTACAATCACCAGACGCGGGGAAGAAATCGGGGTGAATGTATATGCCCAGCTGCAGCAGAAGACGAAAGAATTCGACTTTTTTCATTAGAACTGCATGAAAGCACAAACGTGCAACACACAGCACAACTGCTCATTTTTATTCGTGGACTTAGCGCAAACTTTGAGATATGCGAGGAGCTGGCAGCCCTCCAAAGTCTCAAAGGGACTACAACGGGAGAGGATATTTTTGACCTAGTGTACCAAACCATGGAGAAGTTGGACCTAAGTTACAGAACTGTGATGGTCTGAAAGACGCATTCAAGACCAACAGTCTCATTGACATCTATGCCGTCCTCCCAAACGACACATATCCAAACATCCCTCTGTGTCAGTCTCAGTCTCAGTCTCAGTCGTACAGGAGTTGTCCATCGATGAGAAGGTTTCTTCAGCCGTCATTTGTACAGATGACGGCTGAAGAAACCTTCTCATCGATATCCAAACATCAAAAAACACGCAATGAAAATGTCCACAATTTTTGGCAGCACGTATATCTGCGAGAAAAGCTTTTCTCGCATGAAACTGCTGAAATCTCCGATGAGATCAAGATTGACACATGAACATTTGCATCAGTGGATTGAGACTTTTATCTGTTAAGAAAGTTAATGTTCCATGGCTTTTTTTCTATGAAGAACACAGAGAGTTATTTAGTTATACTTTTTCATAAATAGTGTTATTTATTTCCTGTTTTTCTATGAAGAACCCAGAGAGTGATTTAGTTATTATTTATTTCATAAATAGTGTTATTTATCTCCTGATTTTTTTCTGTGAAGAACTCAGAGAGGGTTATTTAGTTATTTATTTCATTAATAGTGTTATGTGTTTCCTGACTTTTTTTCTGTGAAGAACCTGGAAAGGGTTATTTGGTTATGTGTGGGTTTCTGGAAAACAATTTTTTAAGCGCCCCTACGATCGTCACACTTTTTCTGTTACAAACTGAAACCGGCCCCCCATCACAGAAGGGAAAAGTTATGTGGCCCTCACAGGAAAAAAGTTTGGGGACCCCTGGTCTAAGGTTTCTTTCTAACACTGCATTGAAATGTACTGCACACAAAATCTGAATACCAGTTGAACCAAAATACAGAACACATTTGAAAATAAACAGCTCTAGAACGCAACTGTATTGTAGTCAAAGCCTCAAAACAGCTGAACATAGAACCATTACCATACGAGATTTAAAGAAAAAGTTTAAGCCACTCTATTTTACCATGTATTGCATTTTTCTTTTGCCACTCGCTCATCACAAATGACATCCACGCAACCACATTTGAAGCAAAGTCTCACACAATTTCCTACCACCGCATTTGTGTCATTAAGATTTGTGCTTCCAGAAAAATTGAACTCGAAATTGGACCATTTTTCGCCTGCTTGACTTCGGAGCTTCCTCAATCATTTGAGGGGTATTTAATTGAAAAGCACAGAATGTACAAAATAATAGTACATCACACATCAACCAAAATGTAGTCTCCAATTCCATGTCACCCAAAAGAGTAGACGATAAAGTCTGCGTGTTGACCCAGAGAATGAGAATGAAAGCAGCTTATTATGGTCGCTCCCCGGGGCACACTATCTGTCGCAGTCAGGTGATGAATGATCAAGTCGCGCTCTTTGTCATACACGGAAATTAAAGTGAAAAACTCTTCAAGAACACATTTGAGATAAATATGCATTTTTTTTTGGTATTGAATCAAGAAGATGGCATTTTTAATAACCGCAAGTATTGTCCGAAGTTCAAAGGAGCGGTGATTTAAGTTTACCACAGATGACCAAACATTTCCGGTATTCTGACAAGGCTAATGCCTTATAAGCGAATCATGATCAGTACATTTATACAAATGAAAGAATGTTTTTAAAGAATAATATCTAAGAACAATGTTATGGGTAATTACATCAAACTTGTTGTTACAGAAGTATGTATCAAACAAATAGTCTTTTGGATAATTGGTACCCATAAACTCGCCCTTGGTTTCAAAAAGTTTGGTTCCACCTGATTTAGATGAATGGGAAACAATCAGTCCAGCCAACTATTTGATGTTGACAGTTCACCACCTGCAGTTTTTTTTTTTTTTTTTTTTTTTGCGGGTGTTCAGGAAATGAAAATACGGGTCAGTTTGACGGGTCAGTTTGATGTTAGTGATTTCCGAGCTATGTTTTTTTTAACTTGCATCTGAGTAGAATTAATACAATGATTCACTGCCAGACCGAAGCTTGAAACACACCCCGCTCCACAAGAAAAAACAAAACCCGAACAAATTTGGGAATGGCACTTCACGACATGCTTTTCAATTCCCAAATAAACTCGGGAATAGCAGTGAATGAGTTAAAAGCAATCACTTTTCTCAAAAGCCAGCTTTGATAAGGATCAATATTTGGATGTTTGATATTCTGTAAAACGCTTTGTGACAGCTGCAACGGTTGTCATGTCTTGATATAAATAAAGCGGTATTGTATTGTCATACCTGTCAACTGGCCACATTTTGTCGTATTCTGTACAATTTTTGCACATTTTAGATATGTACGGCATACAAGAAAGTTTGTACGGGAAACACAAAAATTGTTAAATATAATTTTGAGATATTTTTGATTCAGTTTTTGTCATTAAATATAAGCAGTAATGTTAATGTTAACAAATATCGCTACTCGTAAAAAGCGAAGTTGACCACCAAGAAAAAAAGTCAGTCCAAAAAGTTTCGAGAAGAAAAAGTTCAGAGGGGACAAGTTCCGGTCAAGTGCAATTTTATTTTGAAATCAGTTAAATTTAACATGTTTTTTTTTGTTGCCGTAATATCATTCCTACTTTTTTTTATAAACATTATAGATCTTAAGAACATCTATTTAAAGTTTTTTTTTTTTCCTGTGGACAAATTCAATTTGTCCACAGCAAAAAAATGCCACAATGCTCATCAACAAAAAAACATATTTGATTATTGCTGAAATATGGTGTAACTTTTTAAAAGTATTAATGTTTACATGTGAAATTTTGTTACTAAAACTGTGCAATGAAGTATTACGCAAGCGTCTGTTTTTGATCAGTGAGGAAAAATTGAGCCGTTAATAAGTTCAGTGTCTCGCAGGTTGACAAGTATGTATTGTATTGTATTCCTAATAGACCAGTTATTGAAGGTGCGCATGATACACCAAATCGCCTTATCATGCGGAAAGTAGGGTCATTATTTTGACTTTTGGATTTTTCTCAAAAACAGTGTTTACACAGTGCATAAATTCACACTGGCTTCCCATAATATTAAACATACATTTTAGGAATACAACCCATTTCATATTGTTGAACACTTTAACCTAAACGTCTGTGTAAGCTCTCAGGAGTGCTCCGTCAACAGACTTGCTGACGAAGTTTCTTGGATAAGAAGCAAAACGTCCGACACCTTCAAAGAAGTACTACAGATGACGGCTGAATAAACCTTTTCATCGATTTTAACCTAAAGTGCTAATCTCTTTTTACGGGGAGAGCAAGTATTTTTTAAGTGGTACTTGTTGTAAAAGGTTGAGTGCGACTGATTTTAATGATTAAGTGCTCCCAATTTTTTTTTTTTTTTTGATCTCATAGAGGTTGAATTAAAATGTAATGTTAATCATAGAGTCGTAAATGAACCGTTCACTGTTATGAGAAGGGATGCATAGATTGTGAATTTCTCGCAAAACCAAAAACATCTCCAAAGCCACATCTCAGCACTATGTCCGGCTGGTTCTATCAGGGATCTCAGGGTGGTGATAGATTTACTTGAAAGTTTAGCCAATTGCATGCCGTCTTCCATTTCCATTGTAATGATCAGAAAGATGTTTTCATCCATCGTTTAACCAGTGGGGATTCTTCAGAATGACTGCTTGATACAACATTTGACATCATGGTAGCAGACTTTGCTTCCTGATCCAGATGCCAGTGGCACCCTTCTTTTTATTTGCCCTTATCGAAGTTGTAGGCTGCGGTGTCTGTCACACTCGCCCAGTGCAGCAATACATGTTCAAACATCTGCTCCAACACGTGGCGTGCCACACAACCCCTAAAAAGACCCTCGAGGAATCACTTCCAATTTTCTGTTCTTCTTCTTCTGAAAAAAATAAAAAAGGACATCTATTTCCCAACATGTGTTGTAAAAACAGTTAAAATAAATCCACCCATTGTAGATATGGACACCCCCTGCAGGCTAAAGGCAGACTTGACTGCTTCAGACCACTATTTTAGTGATTAAGGGCGATGACACCTGCAGAGAGACAGCCTCCACATCCGTATTTCAGATCCTCTTTCTTTGCTTCTGTTTCTGACACAAAAACGGAGAGTGACTGGAATATAAGCTACATCCACCCGATTAGGGAGATTGCCCTGAGCAACAAGAGCACCAGAGTGGGAAATTTGGGAGCAGGAAACAAATTGTAATCATGACAGCAGGGCAAACAGCGAATCTTCTTGGGACAAAGAATTAATGGGATAGCCAATTAAAAAGTGCAAACCAGTGAAACCTCAATTTTTGAATGCCTAAGAGTGTGAAAGTCTTCAACGTTCACCAAAATAACTGTGAAAAATAAGGCATCATTCATGTCACACAACCTCAGTTTTGATATTATCTCATTAACTGCCATGCCTGAATTTATTTGGGAATTGAAAATATGACATGGAGTTCCATTCCCAAATTTGTTCGGGTTTTGGTTTTTCTTCCGGGGGGTTTCAGATTAAGCTCCGGTCAGACCCCTGGCAATGTTTTTCCCTCCAACAAAGGGGTAGCATTTGCTTTTTGGACAACCGCCCTCATTTCGAGCTCATATAACTCCAGACCCACATCATTTAGGAATTAACTATTTTTCCGATGAAAGAAGAAAGGCTACGGTTTCTTACGCTCCATAGAATGTTTATGTAGTCCTAAACCTTAGTATTCTGTGGGTCCTGGAATTTGACGGAAAATGACAAAAACCCTGGAACTGGAGTGGACATATTTTTGCAGGTCTGGTAATGAATGAGTTAAATCATAGCATGTCACAAATAGCTAATCGATGACATGCTCTATATACAGTATGATGTTTGACTGCTTTACTTTTTTTAAGATTATGTAATCGACGATTTCAGTTTTTGCACATGCGGAATACTGATTTGGCCACAGTGTGCACGAAGAATGTTGCTCACTGTGATCCAATGGATACTCTGGGAGTTTTTGTGATTGCTCAGACACACAGAACATTGCATGGTAAATATACAACCATTACATACGTGCATAATAATCAAGTGTTCAGTGTGCAAATCCACTGGAAAAAAATGCATAAAGCTCACCCACTTCAAAATTCAAAAAAGGCAGCCTTCATAATCCATTTTTTTCTGACTGTGCTGCAAATTAAATTCGTTGGAATCTCCCCCCTGTCTCAAAGTCGTTTGTGGCTACTCCATCACATTATGTGATAAATGGTCCCACTTTCAGGTGCAAATAATTCTTTTTGCCTGTGTTTCATTATGTGCAATTTGCATAAGCTCAAATAGAAGGATTCCACAACGGAAATAGGTTTTATTCCGGATGTCCGGGATGACAGTAAGTACATAGATTACATGCAAAATATTGAGCAGAAAAAAAAGGTGGGTGGGTGGGCAGGTAAGACCTTCTTGAAGCCTTTTTCCGCCATCTCTTACTGTTTGTTTTTTCTTCAGGTATAATAAATAAAAATAATAATATAAATAAAAAATAAATGCATAATAGAAAAAATAAATGCATAATAGAAATGTCAGAAGACTGAAATGTATAACTGCGCAAAAAAGAACTTTACATTGTGCAACTATAAAAATACAATAAAAAATCATCTTTGATAAATGTAACTTTATCTCTTAATTGTCTATTTATTTAATACATTTCCTTCTCTAGTACAAAGTGCGTACTGGCATGAGGAGACAATTGAAGAGTTCAGTCATTACTCAATCAAAAACAACAGGCAATATTATAACAGTGTGACAGATAAATCAGATTTTCTGCCAATATTTATTGAGGCTCCTCATTTCAGCTTTTTTTAGGCCGCTTTATACTTCTTTCCAAAACAGTTTTTTTTTTTTTTTTGAATAGTGTTCCTTTTTCGTTTTGAATTGAGTTTATTCAAGGTCAGTTTCAACTTTCAATGAGATGTGAATCTGTAGTTGGAAGGAATTGAGGTGAGTTTTTCAACCTTGTAATTGCACTGTTTCCACGGATAAAATAGTATGCTACAATGTAGTCACTGTGATTTTATTATTACGATAATCTTTCATCTCTTTGCTGCTGTGAAATGTAAATTCCACGTAATGTAAATTTCTCCACTGTGAGACTAATAAAGGCATATCCAATCCATCCAATAATATTCATAACCAAAGACACATATTAAAAGCAATGATCCTCTTCCGGTTACATCAGAAACCATCATTTTTTTTTACCTTGACAACTATGTGCTTCTCAGCCTTCCAGAACAGAGTAAGCCTTGCACAATGCTGTGCAGCTTCTATTCGAGTTAAAAACTATTATGCAGACTTTGGCAGAACAGAACATCACGTCTGAAGAATAAAAGTCCGGGAGGAAGCCCAGAAATCAGATTAAAAGCATGAAAAGTTACCCGTGTTGTAATCCTAACACATTTTAGTGGAACCTCAATTTTTGAGCACCTCATGTAAGCCGCACAGGAAACAGCCCAATCAAAATAACGCAATTCACCACCATTAAAGGAACCAAAAAAGTCTTACATTTTCTGGGAAATGGACGGGTCGAATATCTGTGAATGCTGTGATGGGATTTAGATGATGGACTGATGTTGTGCCGACAAGTTGCTTATATCGAGAAAATCTAGCTTTTAAGCTTTTCGTTCGATCACAGCAACTTGGCCAAAGCTCCCAAAACATTGCACAAATGCATTTTAAATCTTCACATAGAGTCACATAAAGTTCACCTGCAAAGGTTTGAATGAATTTTAAGGTGCATGCTAAAATTTCCCCCAAAAGCCAATTATCCATAACTCTCTGTGGGGTAGTGTATATTTTAAAAACTTTGAGTCATGAAACATTTGAGTTTGATTTGGTTTATGCTGCACTTGCAGCTCAATGAAATTTGATCTGCAAATGGAGAGACACATCTGCACACCCTTGACTACCCCAGCGCATGTGTACGGCTGTCATTAAAAACAAATTACTGCTCTACTCGGCAAAAAAAAAACAACTGAGCAAATTGTATTTTCACTCAACCACTGCCAGACGTGCAAACATGCTCTCCAGTACTAGGGTTCTTGTCATTGTCACTCGAATTCCAGGGACCCGCACAATATTGAGTTTTAGGAGAACATAAACATTCAATGCAGCGTAAGAAACCTTAGAATATTTCATCAGAGAAAAAAGTTATTAAATTATAAGGGTCTGCAGTTATATGAGCTTAAAATGAGGGTGGCCGTCCAAAATACAATGCAAGGTGGAACAACACGCCAACATGGGGAAAAAAAGGAAATGCAACCCCACTGTGTCAGGGAAAAACATTGCCAGAGGTCTGGCACCCATGCATGAATAAACAAACCCCAAACTAATTCGGGAATGGCGCTTTAGATCATATTTTCAATTCCCAAATAAATTCGTGAATGGCAGTAAATGAGTTAACAAGTTTTTAAAAAACAAGACCTGATTTTTTTTGCATCGCTGAGGCACTTTAGAAAACAGCAGGGGACCTCCAGAGCTAATGTTCAAGTAAATTGTGCGAAAAGACAAGCAATGTCTCATGGCACAGTGAAGATGATGTGTCTGTCAGCCAGGTCAGAACATTGTTGGGGATACGTGAGGCTGCTGTTGAGTCAACATTCAGTACCTGCGATGTTTGTGGCGCTCCCCTGGGTGCCGTCTCACTGATCCAGTAACAAGCCATCTGTCACTGTCATTGTAATTAATCTACAGCTATTTAGTGGATAATGAGTGGGTTTTTGTGCTGCTTCACTTCTCAGAGACTTATTTCCTGTCCCTGTTGGAGCGGATGTTGGGACAAAATGGACATCGACATAGACAAAAACATGAAAATTGAGTCATTTTTTTTTGTACAGGGGTGAATGTGTTTTTCGTGATGGGAAATACAAATTCTAGTTAAGATATCATATGTAAAATAAACAAGTATAAATACAAATAAATTAACATAAATAGAATTTAATTTGGGATGGGATGATACATTTTTGACACTGAGTGATTAAAGTAATTACAGTATATTAAAGCATTAGCCGATATCGACTTCATGATAATACTGAATCATGACAGACTCATTGGGAAGCCCGCTAGTCAGGTGGTTAGCACGCCGCCTTCACAGTGCAGAGGTAGAGAGACCTAGTCCAGCCTCCCTGTGTGGGGTTTGCATGTCCTCCCCCAGCCCATGTGGTTTTTTTCTCCGGGTCCTCCGGTTTCCTCCCACAAACCAAAAACATGCATGACAGGCTGATTGAACACTCCAAATTTTCCCTAGTTGTAAATGTGAGCGCAAATGGTTGTTTCCCTGTGTGCCCTGCGATTGGCTGGAAACGAATTCAGTGTGTTCCCCGCCTAGTGCCCGAATACGGCAGAGATAGGCTCCAGCACCCCCCGCGACCCTAGTGAGGAACAAACGGTACGGATAATGAATTGATTGTTTCAAAGAGAAGGTGGACCCAAATCCAACAGTGTGCTATAATGACGGTTGCACCTGTGATTGATTCTTCATAGGAACAAGGCCAATTCTGACATTGTTAGAGTGGCAAGCCGGCTCTCTGGGAAAAAAAATCTCTTCCTTTCAAAAATGAAACATTAATAGCTATGCTAGACTCCCGCCTATGATGGAAATTGGTCTGCCACATGTGATATCTCACACGAAGGGCCAACAATCCCATCATTTGTCTCATTGAGTATCAGAATCATTTTTACCCAACACACTTCCCATTTCCAACAGACAAAGATCATGTCAGGGACGGTAAACAAACAAAAATTCAAGCAGGTCTATGACTGAGTGGTATTGTACAATATTCTGCACACGGGAGGAGGGCGAGAGAAGAATGAAATTGGATGGGCACAAGAATCGGTCAATTACCTTACACTTAACCGCTTGTCACCCTGACGAAGACAGAACACTGCAATAGGCTCAAACAGAGCTGCAAAAGTAGAGCGATGAAGTCAATCTATGAGATTTGACAGGTGAAGCGAAATGACGTCATTCAATACAATTGGTTGGAATCACAGTCACTTGGCGCTTCAATTATATACAAGCTGCTGACAGCAACAGGATATGAATCAATCATATGGAAAACAAGCCGAGGATGTGACGAAGCAGAATTTTTGGGGGACTGTTGAATGGAGTTTGTGAGCCTCACTGTTCTTGTTTTCCACAAACAGGTATTTACAGACACTTGCTTCCATTATAGGCAGGTTGTACATTGGTTGGAATGAAAACTCTCAATGGTTAGATTTATACTGAAAGTCTAAGTGCACAAATCCAATACCCAATTTTTTGGGCTGCCTATACATTTCCTCAGAATATCCCACTAAAGTACATTCGACTTCAAATCACCGTTGTGTCAGCAAATCGTACAAGACCCACATTCAAGCATCAGTCAAGAAAGTCTTGAATGCCAAAAACAGATTTTGTCGTCGTCTACAATGTGATGAATATGACCTTGTCGATGTTTTTTCATCTGTCCACATTTTTTTTTTTTTTTGCATGGTGCGTTGACAGTTTCTCTGTTTGTGGGTATTTTCCGTCTATTGTATTTTTTCTTTTCCACAAGGGGCAGCATTTCCCTCCTTTCCATGTCAGTGCTTTGTTCGAGCTTCAGCTGTTGTTCAAGGGCTATATAAACCAATATGTATCTATTGCATTGTATTTTGGATATCCACTCTCATTTCAAGCTCATGTAACTCCAGACCCATATAATTTAGGAATTAACTCTTTTTTTTTCTGATGAAAGAAGAGTGTCGAAGGTTTATAACACTGTGTTGAATGTTTATATAATCCTAAAACTTAATATTCTGTGAGTCCTGGAATTCAAGTGACAATGACAAAAACCCTGGCACTGGAGTGGACACATTTTTGCACGTCTGGCTGTGAATGAGTTAAGATCAACTTAATGCAGACCATTTTTGTCTCGTATTATCTTCATCATAATACGTTTTTTTCACATGCATCTATCGAGAGTGACATTGGTGATAAAAAGTGCCAACTTCTGGTTAACACGAGGTTGTCCGCGTACGATTAGACATATCTCATTTTGATGACAAAGCGTTTCAGTTCAGATGGCCGTTTTCTAAAATGAGCAGTAAGCCACGACCAGCTTTTTTTCCCTACTCTACAATTTGCTGGTCTATAGAGAGCTTTCCAGTCTGGTGAAGGGCTGCTGAATCACGACTCAGGGCCCCCCCCAAGGATCTAGTTCAGTATTTAACACATGCAAAGATATCATGCAAAGTCATTCACAAAATTCAAACCGATGAGATACATTCAGTGAAAATAGATCAGAGACTGAAGACCCTCATTAAGTTTGATATTACGGAGTTCATGAAGTCTACGTAGGGACTATATTTCACTGCCGCACAACTATTTTATTTTAAATGTGCATTTCAGGGGGGTTGGTGGTAATGATTGGCTGCCAGAAGACTGCGAGATCAAAGTGAGCTAAAATGCACTTTACAGTTGTCATTAAATTTGTATAAGAATAAAACCCTGAGGGAGATTTAATCGTGTTTGAGTGTAATCCAACTGCAAAGTTACAGTACAAGCCTGAAATAATTACCCAAATATGTTTCCATGAAAAAAAAAAAAAACATTCACAAGGCCTTTTATTCTCTTAATATAAGATGTTACAGCCTGACCTGGACATAGAACACTTTTAATGTTTGCTTAATAGACTGTGCGTTGCTACAGCCTATCATAGGTAGAGTCCCAGCTCATTAATCACCAGAGAAGATGACTTGTAAAGGAGCTGCAGCTCTGAGATGTTATGTTAATGCCTCCTGCTTCCAACATCAGGGAAGATGTCGTTACTGTAATTACACCATGGGCATTTTTATGCAAAGCCCCCACAGCCCAAAAAAGAGGTAAAATTAGACGTCCATTTATAAGCATAGAGTATGTCTCCATCCGAATCGAGGGCATTGATCAGAATGTCACCACAACTGGCCGTTTGCAAACAAACATGTATTGTGATGTGATTCTTGGCCTTGAAGGTGCCAAGAATCATGTCTTATGACACAATTAAAGATTATTGAAAGTGAATTTAGAGAGTTGTATACGCTGTAATTTTCAGTCTAAATTGTTCTCTGAGTGGAAGTTGAGCTAGAAGTCTTCAGTAGATTTACCCAAAATCTCCTTGTATATGACCAGTGAAATTACCCAACATGTCACAGTGGACCAATGAAGCTTTATCCAAGTCCACCCCCGTGAATATTCATCAGCCATTTACGATTGAAGTGCACACACGGGCTGTCTGAGAAATGTGGATATATGTGCGCGTAGCGGTACATATATCGTGTAGGAGTGAATGTGGAAGATGGGACCAAGTGCCATAAATACAACCATCTCTGCAGTGTGATCGCCGTTTTTTCTCTCTTTTTTTGGCTGTATTCAACATTGTTTGGGGGTAGGAGTGCTTGTGATGTAAATCGGCCGGTCTTTAAGTTAGATTATATAAAAGTTGAATATCCACGGATATTAACTCATTCACTGCCAGTGAAAATATGATGTGGAGCGTCAATCCCGAATTTGTTCGGGTTTTGATTTTTCTTGCTGGGAGTTCTAATAAAGCGATGGTAAGACCTCTGGCAATGTTTTTTCCCTTCCACGAGGGCATTTGCCTTTTGTACAGCTGCCCCAATTTCAAACTCAGATAACTCCAGACACACATAACTTATGAATTAACTATTTTTTTATGAAAGCTGAGAGTGTAATGTTTCTTAGGCTGCATGAATATTTATGTAGTCCTAAAACTCAATATCCTGTAAGTCCTGGAATTTGAATGAAAATGACAAAAACCCTGGCACTGCAGTGGACACATTTTTGCACGTCTAGCAGTGAAGGAGTTAATACGAAGTGACAAATTTGTAATACAGATTTGTTTTGGCTCTTTTTGCTAACATTATAAGTATTTAATTTCACGCAACTGCAACTATTAGTTTTAAGTTTGAGAGTACAGGAAAAGCAATCCTGAAATAGTTGCAGAAATGTATGAAAACGGCACAACAATATGTGTGATCATTTAATTTGGTGTAATACTGTTTTTGGACAATTTTCATTACTTAAAAATTGACAAGAAATGTGTATCGTGTTTGATACAATTCATTGCTTTTATTTATTTTTTACTATGCACATGTGCATATGAATTATATATATTTTATCATGTTATATTTTATTTAAAATTTAATGAAGTACATTTTATTGCAACTTCAGATAAATCCTGCCATTATCTTTTATAGCCAATCCTCTCGAAGATTAAAGGCGAAACTGCCCGTCAAAAATTAAGTGTAAAATCATCTCAGGTCTTCAATACATCGCTGAAATAAAGCATTTTTTGTATATGCTAAAGAGGACATGAGAAAAGCCGATTTTGACAAGATTAAAAAGCATTGACTTCCCTCGGCACATCTGTGTCTCATACGGTCCTCATAATTAGTGCTTATTAGCATATCATTCTGTTGTTTAAAAGGTCAAGCATCTCAATTAAGATGTCGTTAAAATGCAGAACATTGTCGTGTGTTGTTTATGAGGGGCAAGTCTACTTGATCTTTCTGTGTGAGAGAGCAGGAGGAGCGAGAGAGAGAGAGACAGACAGACAGACAGAACTGCAACCTGTAGATTGTAGAATGGGACGCGCATGGCGCCAAAGTTCACTGTATTCGTAAGCAGCCTGAGTATTTTTACAATACTTAATGACGCGAGTTGCAAGGGCGGACAATTTCTCCATCGTTCCTGTTTTCTAGTGTGCTTGCCCTCATCAGGGTCACAAGAAAGTCGATATCAGTTGACGTTGGTGAACGGCAGTGATGGGAAATATGCTGCACAATAATGCACAATATTAATATATTGAGTAATACATGTGAATTCTGGACTGAAGTTCAACATGAGGTGACTTTTATTTTCAGAAATATATATAATTACATGGCATTGTAAAATCCGGGGGGCGAAAGCTTTTGTACTGTATGTCAAACTTCAAAACAAAATCTGAAAATAAATCTAAAAACGGCTGCGCTCGACAAGGTGACATTTTTTTTCAATCAACATGATAGAAATTTGTGAATGATCAGTGTAATCAAACAAAGGTTCAAACGGGGGTTCACTTGGGTGGAAAATATATAATAAAATAAATAAATAAATAAATAAATAAATATATAATATGTAAATAAATAATAATAATACATTTCATTTAAAAGCGCCAAATACAAAGCAAAGCACAGCAGAGCTAACTTTATGGTCACCCCATGGTATA
Source organism: Hippocampus bargibanti (assembly GCF_051943395.1). NCBI lineage: Eukaryota > Metazoa > Chordata > Actinopteri > Syngnathiformes > Syngnathidae > Hippocampus > Hippocampus bargibanti. Next base: position 14,242,977 of record NC_142747.1, read on the forward strand.
CTCATGCATTTTTATTCAGACCAATCTGCTTCAGACACCCTTTCGCTACTCCACAGGTGACAGTTACAACAGGAATTATGCCCCCCCCTACTCATCCCACATTGGGATATGGCGCAGCTCTGTGCTAAATGGAATTTAAACGAATATGTCAGCAAGACTCATTTGGGTGATGGAAGCGCAATGAAGTGGCCACTTAGTGAAACAATTAAACAGCTTCCTATTTAGGAGGCCGATAGTTGGAGCATTCTCCTTTATTCACGGCACTCTCTATCTAAAGGAAGCCATATTTGCATGGCCTGTTTTTACATCATCAAAGGACTTAGAGGACAGGTGTCAAACTCAAGGCCTGGCGGCCAAATTTGGCCCGCCAGATCATTTTATTCAGCCCACGAAAAGCAAATCAAGCATGTCAACTCCCATGATGCTTGCTAAAGCCAAAACTAAATTTCAAACTAATTTAAAACAGATTCTTTTCTTACAGACAGTGTATTGTAGGTGTTCAACTACCTGACATGTTTCGGCGTGTACTTCCGCCTTCGTGAGAGTGTCACGGATGTTGTTGTGACCGCCTTTTTCAGCTGGTGTTGCTATGAGGTGTGTGACCTACCTGTCAGATCTGACAACAAATTTCAAACTGTCTATAAGCCAGCTAGCTATTAGCTATCTATTAGCTAGCTAACTAACTTTCTATCTATTTGTGTTATTCCGGATTGAGTGAACGCTGGCGCATGTGGCTGCCGCTGCTCACCTTGAGAGTTTTGAATAAATGAAATGTATTATTATTCTTGACTTTGGATTTGAAAACTACAGTAGTCATTCATTAATTTGTTGTATGTTCAGTATGTAATATGTGATTTCCTCAAATTCATAACAACCCTTGAAAGGAAACCATAAGTACAACGTGGCTCATGAGAAAAAATGAGTTTGATACGCCTGGCTTAGAGCCTCTTGAAATACGTATTGGAATTACTACCAACAAAACAAAATTATTTCGTCCAATGGGTAAGCAGTCATTAGGCTGAGTGGCATTCTTCCCCAATTATTATATCAGTAACATGAAACAGTAACCGAAATCTGTTTTATGATGCTCATTGACCTGACTCACAAACTTAAAATTCACAATATCAAAAAAAAAAAGTCAGCCGAAAGTCTAAATGCATGTCTCCTATTTTTCAAACAAGCTTCCTATCACAGTGCCTTCACTTTAAGGATTGTATTATTGTGCCGGGGTGACATTTCTGCTCGAAAGAATTTATTTTATTTCCTATATTCTGGAATGAAGACCGAAACCTGCGGCTTCATTTCTATAAGCTGTGTTGGATGGAATGCAAGGTTATGGTGATGTATATGCGGAATAGCTCAGGCACCATGCTGACATGAGCTGACATTGCTTATCCATAGTGAGAGCAGTGAAGCATTGGGTCAAGGTAAAAAAAAAACTCTCAAAGTCATATCAAAGACAGGTGACAGGATGATGACAAACCTTGTCTCGAGCTTCAGTTTGTATGTTAAGAACCAAGTCATCAGCAAAGCAAAAGCAAATTCAGTCAAATCTGACATTCTCAGCCTATGTTGAATTCAGAGGGATCCAGGAGACAAATGTGATTCAGGACAGTTTGTCTGGCAATGGGCAGCCTGATGTCAAGCCAGACGGGTAATAGATCACATTTCCAGACAGCTCTGAAACGTGAGGCCACTCTGCATGACGCGCACCCTTGAAACATTCATCTTGATAAGGTTCACGTCATTCAGCGAAAGAGACCGACCGGTTGTCCATGCTGGTCACGACAGAGCAACTGATTTTCTATAGGCCTGATCATGATGAGATGGCTGCATAGTATTATTTTTTTCCTTTTAGGCCGTAAAATTATGGTAAAGTACATTCTGTTATTTAAAATACTAGAAATTGCTGCGTCAAAGCGGTATTTATCCGCCTTTGACTTTTTATTGCAGCGACTGTGTTCACTCGTGACCCGACATCCGACAATGAGCTATTTAAATGCATCGCAACTTCAAATGTGCCAGAGAGAAATAAGTGCTATGAACACAGCAGGGCGGGAGAACTGAGTGATGAGTCTTAAATTCACAATGTGCTCTTTAATTCCTTTGCACACAGCCGTCATGACACGTGGTTTGAGGTCTGGTGTTATTTTGGCGCTCTGAAATTTGTCACAGTGTTATTTTCACAGATCAGCCTCATAAACGAGGGGAATTGATAGCTTTTACATGCATTGTTAAAGACAGATTAGGAGCGTTATCACGCACTGCGTTGGAAAATCGTGTCATCCTACTCTAGTGTCCACGGCAGCAGCAGTTCTCTCTGTGGCTAGTTTATATGGTATAATTTTTGGTAAGGCTATTTTGATATGAATTTAAGTTTGACTATTTAAAAAAAATATTTTCTGATATCAACAGACAAGAAATGGAAATAGTGCTATGATGAAACAGCAACAAATTTACAGACTACAGCCTCTGGCAGGAACACCCATGCATCATTTCCAATCAGAGAAACATCCGACTTGCGGAAATATACAGTAAAGTCTCGTTATATCGATATCGGTTATATTGATAGTACCGCTTATTACGATACTATTTCTATGCACGCAAGGAGAAAATTACATGCCCGCAGGGTCGGATATATCGATAGTCCCGGTTATATCGATATTTTTCGGACTCCCGAGAATATCGATATAACGAGACTTCACTGTATATTTTTTTTTCATGACGTCAAGACCAGAAATAGCCTTTCGATGCATCCCACAGTAACACATTCAAATATACACAAGAACCTTGGTAGGGGGAAGAACCAACCTCCTCCCTCTCTTTCTCGCTCGCTCGCTCGCTCTTCGGCTCCCTTATCAATGGTGCCCAGCACTCCCTTGCATCTGTACTTTCCAAATAAATAAATCATTAGCGGTTGCAACGCAATGAGTAACCGGTGGCTGCTCGAGGAGTTCTCTCTGCCTTTCTGGAGGGGTGTAACCCTCACTCCCACCACATTCACATCAAGCTCCGTCAGACGCATCTGGCCAGGCTAAGCAGATTGGCGTCATTGGGATCGGGAGTAGAAATGTGGAACGGCCCCTCGTGTTGTGCTTTCTCACACACCTGGCGAAACTGTGGTTCTCCGATTGTGAGGACCTCAACATTCAAAGCTGGCAAGACTGGAAATCTGCAATTTGTGGTAAATTGATAACGACAGATACACCCCCCACAACCCCCTCACTTCCCTGCACCCTCCAAGATTTCAAAAAACAATTCAACTTCAGAATCATCTCAATGGTGCTGCTCAATCAATGGTACTGCTCAAGAACAACTGTGAGACAATGCAAATTATCAAGCGGACAGTAGTTCAAGTGGGTACAGAGCTCGAGCTACAATGATTATAACTGGATGCTGTTCCACAGGGTTGTGCAAAATTGCAAAGGGGCACTATACAGTTATATTTGGGTAACTGTTTAGAGCACAGGTGTCAAAGTCAAGGCCCGCGGGCCAAATCTGGCCCGCCACATCATTTTTTTTCGGCCCGCGAAAGCAAATCAAACATGTTAAATTCCATGATGATTGCTAAAATCTGAGCCAAAATTTCATATTTTTGGATGTCAACCACAATAAAAGTCATTATTCTTGACTTCAGATTTGAAAACGAGTTATTCATTAATTTGCTGTGTGCTCTATATGTAATATTTGAAGGGATTTAAACATTCTAATGGGTTCCCCAAATTCATAACGGCCCTCGAGAGGAAACCATAACTACAATGTGGCCCGCGGCAAAAAATGACTTTGACACCCCTGGTTTAGAGAGTTAATGGCTCGGGGGAAGATGCTGTTTAAATGTCTGCTGGATTTGATGCGCATGGATCGGTCGTGCCTGCCTGAGGGGAGTTGGTGGAAAAGGCGGTGGGCAGGGTACAGAAGGTCCAGTAGGATTTTCCACGCTTGTCTGATTCTTACAGTGTGCAAGTGCTCGAGAGTCTGTTAAAGTCGGTGTTAGGGTAATTCGCCATACAAACATCTCTAAACATCGCTCTGTAATCTTTGTTTACATTTTGAACTTCCTCGTATGTCATATCCTGCCTTCCTTTACACGATGTCGCACTTTTAGTACGTCACATCCTGTCGCGTCATTGCTATGCACCGCATAAATACTCCTGCAGCCCGTTCATCTCTCTCTCTCTCGCCATGCGCTCCCTCCTCCGCGACACTACAATGCCCGTGCTCTCCAAATTAAATCAACTTTCTGTTCAAGTCCTGGCTCCCTGATGATTTAACCATCGATCTCCATCAACACCCGTCGAAGCAATGAACCAAGGGCGAACGATAAAAAATAACCCAACAGTCGGATTTTGTCCATCTTTGTGGTGGCCAGGAACCAAACCGTGATGGACGAACACAGGATTGATTCAATGACCACCATGTAGAAATGTTATAGCACCTCCTGTGTTATTAAACTTGTTAAAATACTTTTATAAACAAATAATTTTAGCATCAAGGCTAAAGATAACGAACGATATAACTTTTCTGTGTGATCATCATAAGTGACAAATGTAATGATATCTTCATTTGTATTTCAATTTTTTTTGTTTCAAATTGGTGTTTGTGTCAAAATGGTGTTTGTTTCAACATGAATGGGACAATCCCAAAAAATATTTCACCTCTCGCATCAGGACAGATTTTTGGCTTTGGGTTTTTTGGGTTCTGGCCATGTCAAAATACACACAAAATACACAGGAACTAAAATTTCCTCACTATAACTCCTATAACAACTATTTTTTTTCTCAAAAGTCACCAATCTTTATAATCGTCTGTGCCTCATATACGGACCAATATTCGGATTTCTTGGATGCCACTTAGCAATTTTTTGATGATGATACTAGTGCAGCGTGTTCTACCGGAAACAAATTCCTTGTGTGTTCTACATACTTGGCAATAAAGATGATTCTGATTCTGATATGTAAATGTTATGTAAAGTGCTTTGTTTCAGCTGCAGTGGTTGTGAAAGCCCTGTATAAATAATGCTGTGTTATATTATATTCTCTTTAGCGTTGCTCTATCTAGTGGATGCATAAGGCAACGCATCCGCTATTGTCGGCTCTATTATGTGTCCATTATAATGCCGTACACTTGAGATATGATACTGTTTGAGAACAGGCCATTGGTTGCCTTATACTCCACCTCAGAGTGCAGAAAATATGGCAAATTATACTTTAAAGCAGTAGGAAGACTTTGAGAGGGGAAAACAGACACACACGCACACACACACGCACACAACACACTGCACTGCTGCTCAAAAACAAGACTCCAAGCATCTGTGTTTCCAAGTCAACCCCGTGAAAATTAATTTTAATTACGGTTTTGTAACATCATGATAATAAAGATAACGTGGTTCAACTTAATGCTTCGGCAGTAGCATTTTGATCTTTAAATTCAGTGTAATTGATCCAATATCTATCTTTTGATGACTGACTAAAATCACTCTCGGCCCTCTTGCTGAGAGGGGGTGAGGCAGGATGACCTGAACCAGCGGGTTTCTGTGAAGGGTTATAAGAACTGCCGGGAAGGCGTGCTATTCTGTACAGTATTAATGCAGTTGGTGTGTTGTTTTTTTTTGTTTGTTTTTTCTTTAGCTGGTAGCATCATAATTTGCATAGGTTATGTTTCGGCCATGAAATAAAAACTGCCAAGGCTGTACGAACACTACAGTCAATCTCAGTTTTATAAAACCACATCTTCCTCCTGCGGTGCAACAAAACACAATTTTATTAAATCAGTGGCCATCAATAAAAGCAAATATCTTTAATAGAACTGCAATAATAAAATGGCAATGATAAACTGGAAAGCTGGAGTGAATGAGGGATGATTGCTACAGACCTGGATATTCACAATTTTGTTCCTAATCCAGTCAACAGGGCAGGTTGTTGCGCAAGGTTTGAATATTCACAATTCTTATTAAACACAATTCTAAAATTTTTAGCATCTGAAATAACAGCTATGATGAAACAGAATCTTTTGAAGAGACTTTCAGACCACGTTTCATTTGTCAGCCTTTTACCGAATAGTGGAGCCATCAATTTTCATTCTTTTGCTTTTCGCAGAGCTAAAACAGAGGTGGGATGGCGTCTATGCGTGTCAGGGAATATTTGACATTTGCTTCTCTTGCAATATTGTATTCTGACTAGGGACAGGGTACCAAGACGCCTGGATGAATTATTAAAACAATTGAATATCCATAAACTCCAACCTTGAGACAATTTTGTTCATGGTCTTGGAGAAATGACTCAAGTTAACTCATTCACTGCTATATGTGCAAAAATGTATCCACTCCAGTGCCAGGGTTTTTGTCATTGTCACTCGAATTCCAGGACCCACAGAATATTGAAGTTTAGGACTACATAAACATTCAATGCAGTGTAAGAAACGTTCAACTCATTTCAAGAAAAAAAAAGTTAATTCCTAAATTATGTGGGTCTGGAGTTATATGAGCTTGACATGAGTGTGGCTGTCCAAAATACAATGTGATACATACATATTGGTTTATATAGCGCTTTAATAAAATAATAATAATACATTTCATTTATAAGCGCTTTTCAAAACTCTCAAGGTCACTTTACAGTCACAAGATAAGTTTTTATGTGGGTGAGCAGCGGCAGTCAAACGCACCAGTGTTCAATCAACCCGGAAGTAATTCAAATATAATAGTAAGACAAAGACATTAGTAAGACAAATAGATAGAAAGCTAGCTAGCAGCTAGCTAGCCAGCCAGCAAGATCACTATTGTATGGTATTGCAGAAAAGACAAAGAGAACAGCTGAAGCTGGAACAAAGCGCTAACATGGAAAAAAAGAAATGCTACCCCCTTGTGGAAGGGAAAAAAACATTGCCAGAGGCCATGGCCAGCGCTTTATCGGCACCCAAAGAAGAAAAAAACAAAACCTGAACAAATTCGGGAATGGCGCTCTGTCATATTTTCAATTCCCAAATACATTTGTGAATGGCAGTGAATGAGTAAAGACTTTCCATTCATTTTAAGCTTCTTTCATTTATTTTGATCTTGTTCTTAACCGGCAATAAAATTAACCTATTTGCAGAAGATACCTTTCCTGACTCATGTAACTCCATCCTGTGTTGTGTTATAATAGTGCAGAAGATATAGTATAATATAAAAACATTCAACTTTACAGTTTTTGGAAGGCTATTTTAGTGTGTGGGTTCAGCACTGGTGTAAAGGTTGTACGTACATTATTTATTTTACACAAATGTCATTGTACATGCAAGACAAGTTAATTTAGAAATATAAGTGAAAAGAAATGAGGAGCTTTGATTCCATTTTTTGGGGGGAGGTAGGTTACAGATAAAAATATTGTCAAGTTCCATATTGATAAGCAATGTCGTTAAGAGTAGCCGGATCTTAAAATCTGAAAAGGTGCTTCCGTCTGGCTTTTAAATATCACAAAAGCATCTTCAGACTCGTATTCAATTGCTATTCAAGTACGCAGAGTGGCCATAGCTGGGGCTATAACCTGCTTTGCAAGATTCTGTGTAAAAAGCTACGGTGGGTAGATTCCAGGTCTTCTGTTACAGCTACAAAAAGGCTGTTTACAAAAAGACCACGAGTACTTTCTCTGCATGAGAAATCTTTACAATAAAAAAATGTGGGGTTTCTAAAAGACAACATTTGAAGAATCTGTGTTATTCGATACATAATGTCATCTCCACAAAGAAATTGGATACAAAATATAAATACGGTTATTTATTTTATATTGACGGGACTCTTCATTATACCTGGAACGGGGTAAGAAAAAAAAGTGAATGTCTGTTTTAAGTGAAAAATAAGATGAACTGTTTCTCATTGCCTTTAAAAAGGTTTGTTCTCTTCACAAAGTCCAAATACAGAGCACAGTCACCGAACTACAATGAACTTGGCGACATGACAGCCAAAAACATGACAAGATAGCAGTAAGGAGGAATGTTTAACAGAGCAATTTGTTTTGGAGCATCATGGTGAAAAAGATACAGGAGGGCCAAAGGGGCGGGGTGGAGCGCTCTGTTGACAAGTGAAGACAAACTGCAGTGAGGAACTGACTTGGGTTTGGGGTCCCACTGCGAACACCAGCTTTGGCCTTGTGTGGAAATGATATCTAAACCAGGTCTGCAGTTTCTGTCACGTTGAGTGTGGCACAGAATCACTAAATAAGAAGAAATCATCACCAGAAGTGTATAATGGGACACGTCGGCATGATGCAAATTAGCTGCTACCACCCACTTTGTGTGCCAGTTCGAGGACAGTTTTATCATACCATAATGACCAGGGTTGGAGGGGTTTTGTGGCCTGAATCAAAAACATGTTCTTTTTGTTTGTAGATCCATGATTATTTCCATTTTCTATCATACCTGTATGAAGTAGGACATAGGTGTCAAAGCCAAGGCCCGGGGGCCAAATCTGGCCTTCCACATCACTTTATTCGACCTGTGAAAGCCAATCAAGGATGTCAAGTACCATGATGCTTACTAAAGTCCGAATCAAAATTCACATTTGTCGCATGTGAACCACAATAACAGTCATTATTCTTCAATGACAAAAGTCATTATTCTTGACTTTAGATTTGAAAACTATTCATTCATTTGATGTGCATTCTGTATGCAGTATAGGCAGGAAATGAAATATTCTCATGGTTTTCCCAAATACATAACGGCCCTCGAGAGGAAATCGTAACTAGAATGTGGCCTGCGGCAAAAAATGTGTTTGACACCCTTGCATTGGGATCAAAGCTGGAGACTATCCCAGGTGACTTGGGGCTTACACTGCGGACTGGTCACTCATCAATCACGTGGTAATGGACACCAACTTCTTTGATTGACCTCACCATGCTTTTCGAAGATAGGGAGGAAAGCAGAGTACCTGTAGAAAGTCTCTTCCAGCATAAGATCTCAATCTTGACAACCACGAAATGTCGCGGTTTCACATTAAAAGTAAAAAATGGTGGGGGGAAAAAAGTCTACTTAATAGCAGACTTGCAGTCACCTCTAAAAGCATGATGGCAGATGAAGAAGAGTAATTGTCATCGAGTGTGAACAGAAATGCCAGTTTGCTTGAATGGCAGTGTCGTCACGCCTACAATACATCGGTGCTAACGTGTTAACGACAGAGCAGCACGACCTGTTGTGAGCATTCATGTGCACCGCCACCCTATTACAGGTCCTGTGATGGGGGGAGATGGGACGAAATGGAGAAAAATGAAGTCCAGTCAGGTGGACAGGACCCTTTCCCGAAACAGCAGTTCAGCCGTTTGATCTACGGCACGGGTCACTTTGTCTGCTTATTTGTGAAGCTTCAGTTGCAGCCTAGTTGTAAAAACAAACAAAAACAAAAACATTGAGGATGATGATGTAATCAGGTGGGCTTGATTCATCTCTAAAGTGGATTCACATAGTGGATAACCTTATTCGGAAAACATCACGAACACATTCAAGGACAAACAAAGCTGTGGATGCACCTTCACAATGACTGAGTGCCTTTCGTAATTTCGCACTGTTATAATCCCAGGAAATATTTGGGTTCAAAACACTTCAAATTCACGGTACAGTGTATTCTTTAGTCTGCTGGTTGAATCAGTTCTATGTATGTTGCTGTTCTGCCCCCTACATTATGCATTTTTACATGCCTGGGTTAGTTTCTAATTTGAGTCTGTCGTGTTGCCAAATAGCATTACCAAATTGATTACATCGCACCACCCTACTCAATGGACAAGTACAAAGTAATTACCGCCGCGATAGCACAACTGTGAAGAAAAGGACACAATTTACACAAGTCATATCACAGCTCATAAAGAGAACAAGTGCAAGAGCTCACCATTTAGCCCCTCCATCGGACAATACAATGCCGTTCGTATAATCAAGTTGGGCAAAAAAAAAAGGGCTCATGTGCCTCAAAAGCAGAATAAAAAGCAGCCATCGTTCTGAGTAATTAATCATACTTCACACCCCATAACCTTGTTTGCTTATTTCCACCATTCTTTTATGGCAGTGGATCATGCGCCGTCTCTGAGGTTTAGTGCATTTGTTGAGGAATTGCACCTCGGTGCAATTCCTCAACAACTCTGGGTAAAGTTAGTGTGAGCATGTGCCTCCAGAGAGCAACCTTCCTCTGCACCTGACCTATAATGCATTTTTCCTTCATTAAACGCGCCTCCTGTTTTAACACAACTTGGCCCGATGCCCTCTGTATATAACACAACGCGTCTCCCTGAGGGCCGGTGGAGCAATCACACACAAGGATGGTGGGCTAAGACCTCACTCACGAATATATTGACAATGTACAATGAGGATCCTGGATTTGCAATTATCAATTGCAATGTCAATCTTGGTGATACTATCAATGAGTCTCAAAGGGAAAGTAAAAGGATCGATCATCAATTGTGACGCCCTCGACCCCATTACGCCTGTTAAATCCTTCATATATATTCAGACAATGAGCAAAAGTATTTTGATGTGGCTGTTCAACTTCTAAATTTTGTTTGACTTTTGAGGCTTATTTCTCCCCTAAAAATGTGGGGCATCCCACTATGATTCAAGCTTACATTTGTTTACAAATGGAATCGAACCAACACATTAACTCATTCACTGCCAGACGATGTGCAAAAATGTGTCCAATCCAGTACCAGGGTTTTTGTCATTTTCACTGAAATTGCAGTTTTAGGACAACATAAACATCCAATTCAGTGTAAGAAACATTAGACTATCCTTTTTATTCAGAAAAAAAGTAGTTGAATCCTAAATTATATGGGTCTGGAGTTATTTGAGATTGGAATGGGGGCGGCTGTACAAAATACAATGTAATATGCACATACGTCCATATTGATTAAGGTAGCGCTTTAACAACAGCAGAAGGTGTAACAAAGCGCTAACAGGCAAATGCTGCCTTCTCATGGAATGCAAAAAACATTGCAAGAGGTCTGACCAGCGCTTTATCGGCACCTACCGCAAAAAAAAAAAAAAAACAAAAAAAAAAACGAACACATTCGGCAGTGGTGCTTCACGTCACACTTTTCAATTCCCGAATAAATTCGGGAATGACAGCGAATGAGTTAATAAGATCAAGTGCAAGTGAAAAAGAAAACAAGGAAGCTAATTAAAAAATGTATCAACGCACGAACGTTTTGACAAATCTGTTCATCAGTCCGACTCTCAAGTTTGCTAACAATGGTAGTTTCTCTAAGAGCGCTTGCCAACATTTAGCGGGTGCTTCTAATTGTCAGATCAGTTCTTTGCCAAGGGACGTTATTTCATCGGCTTCAATTGCAATGCAGTCAAGTAAAAATACATCAAATTTTCTCATTGGTGTTTCACTTGTTCAGGGTCACGGGGTTTGGAAAGATAGCCTGGCGGCTGACTTTGAGTACAAGATCTCCAACATCCCTAAATGGTCGCCAGTCAATCACTGGACAGATAGAAAGATGGACATAATCCAATTAGATAAATCTATAGTCAAGATTTAAAATACAGTGATACCTCGGCTTACGAACGCTTTAGTTAAGCCCTACGAACATTAAATTTGCGAGAATATAGTCTTGGCATAAAAACTATTTTTCGGGAAACACACGGGGCGCAACAATGAAGGATGCAGTGTGAAAGTCCTCATCTGATCTTGCGCACGTGGTCGTCAGTGTGCTCAGGGAGCTTGTGTGTCTGCTCAGACACATGAAAAATTAGAGGGAACATTGCGCACAAGCCATCTGTACAATTTGAAGAGAAAGGACAAGCAAGGGAATCAGCTATTAATGCACTTTCTATTGTGTCGGCCTGCATCTGTTGCTGTTGCAATATTACCACTTCCAAGATGTACAACCCAGAGCTCCGTGAGACACTTTATGCAAAAAGCAATCGATTCCACCAAGCCATCAACGACCATCACAAAGGTAAATAAAACGACTTTATTATACAGTACTGTTTTGTTTCTTTAATTACAATACCATAGCACATTTATTATACATAAAATGAGGTATATTGTGTGTAGTTTTAAGGCTTAGAAAAGTAGAAAGTAGAAAATTATGTTGGGAGACCTGTGAACGGATTATTGTCATTTTAATGGTTTTAATGGTTTCCTATGGGAAATGAATGTTTGGAATACACACTTTTTGCCTAACACACACCTTCTGGGAACCAATTAAGTACGTAAGCCAAGATATCACTACATTGTTTGTGACGCCAGTCCTGGAACTTTTCTGCCACATTTTAAAGCTCACATTTCTCTTTGAGGTACCAAAAAGTTCAATCGACATCAAAAACCCAAAGAGTACAACTTGTCTGTGAGCTGTAACAAAGCCGTTTCATTCCTTGCTACAATAATCTTCACCTGCAGTGGATTCCTCTCGACTTCTTGCCGAGCTCCTCTAATCGATAGCTAACTCAGTTAGGCTTTACATCCGCTGATTGCAATCTCCAGCCCGTGAGCCGATAATGCCGGTCCAGGAAGGAGAGCACAATAATTGGCTGCAACAAACTCATCAACTTGAGAAACCATCCTCGACCCAATCAATTCATTGGGTTAATTGGGATGATAATACGCGGAGCAGGAATTCTGTGAAAACCTGGAAGAAGAACCCATAGCGACCGTGACACCGCTAAATACCTGATGAGACACCACTGATAATACTCTCAACAAATTGCAAGTTAAGATGTAGGATGGCCGTTCTTTATCCTCCTTTAGGCCTGGCTGAATGAGTATTTGCTTTGAGCTGTCGAAATGTTTCTCTCATCGGTACAAATCTCCGGTTTAATTAGCGCTCAATGCACACAAACACCAATGTGACTCGATGTTTGAATTGAAATTAAAAATGATGTTTCATTGACTATTCATTGAATATCTAAAAATATGGATAATTTGATCAGAATCATCTTTATTGCCAAGCATGTAAACCACACAAGGAATTTGTTTCCGGTAGAACACGCTACACTAGTATCATCATCAAAAAATTGCAAAGAGGCACTATACAGTTCCATTTGAGCTACTGTTCAAAAAGTTAATGGCTTGGGGGAAGAAGCTGTTTAAATGTCTGCGGGATTTGGTGTGCATGGATCGGTAGCGCCTGCCTGAGGGGAGTAGCTGGAAGCCGGAGCACTTAGTTTGCCCTCTTTGTGACATGAAGCAGTTCTAGAAATATCTGAATCACGGACTGATGTTAATTACCATATTTTTCAGTGTGTAAAGCACATTGGAGTATAAGGCGCACCCCAAATGAATGGTGTATTTTCAAATGCTTTCTACATATATGACGCATTGGAAATATAAGGTGCACGTTCAATGAATGAAAAAAGTTTTTCAAATATAAATTATAAATATTGAAACGTTTTCCAACTATAAGGCGCACCATATTATAAAGCGCTACATTAGAGGCTGGGGTTGCGCACGACTTCTAGTGGTTGCTGACAGTAATTGGGAGACCTGTTGTGGCTCAATATTACTTCACATATAAGGCCCACCTGCGTAAAAGGCGCAGGGTCATCTTTTGAAGAAAATCAAGGCTTTTGAGTGCGCCGTGTATACTGGAAAATACGACATATTTTGTCCATAAAATCTTATTAAATAATTCCAAATGGTCTTTCTGCTTCCTTTCTCCCTGTTGCGTTGCTTTCAGATGTGTTTTTGTATTTAAACATCTAACCAATCACATTTCAGCCATGATTTGTTACCAGGGTCAGAAATCTACCTGGATGCCTTCACAATCAGTTCTGCGGGCCTTGTCGCATCAAAGGTGTCGATCAAACTGTTGCTCTAACAAATCAGATTTTGAGTTGGCAACCCAAAAGCCTTCTTGGCAAGTGAACTGGCAAATACACGCAGCCAAACTTATTTTGGAGCGCTATTGCTTAATATAACACTGATGGCTTAATGGGGGCGATTGAGAGAAATAGCTCATGCATTTATGAATGCCTTGCTGGGAAAGGTCAGGAAAGATGGTTCTGTAATGATGAAGTATCTCAGAGGTGATGTGCGTGGGTGTGCAGTGGGGGAGGAGGGTAGGGCTTGTGCAGAACATATGCTTGCGGACTAAAAAATATTTCTGAGCACCAAGCACGCTTTTTACCCTTGCAGGTCACATACTGTGATCAGCATGGGCGTACAGGTCATTAAAGCAATTAGTGTGGAACTGTTTCATCTCTCTTCACATTTGGGCTCGTCAAAGACGCGAATCAAATTTCAGCACCAATCAGGACAGGCAGAAAGGGCAGCGGCAAATTAGAGGTTTACACAGATCTGGAAGCATATTCTCCCTCAAGGTGATTTATAATATTCTGGTAAATTAGCAGTATGGGAAAATAGGGCACATCAAATGTAAAACATAATTAGTCTAAAATGTGTCTTCTTAATATTAAAATGTGTTGATGTTCAACATTTGAAAGCACTAAGCATTTTTTTATTTTTACCTTGAGCATCATCCAACACTATCATTGCCACGTATTGCAAAAATAACGCATTGGCATACAGTATGATCAACAAAAAGTGTTTGTGACAAGATTTGCATTTCAGTTTGGTGCTTTGGGGGCCAAGACAAATGTGATAAGCATTATTTTGCTTTCGCACATTACATTCCTACGCGTTCATGTGGATATCTTTTTCATCAGTAAATCCTGTTCTTAAATTTGTTGGGAATACACAAAAAAGGCGAGATATGGAATGGGGGAAAAACATAAATTTGGGACTTTATGACTTTACATTGCTTGTTTCTTATCTGTGTTTGGTGAAAATACAGCCTTTTATTTTCAAAAGGTAAGCTGGGGCCTATGCCAAGAGGCAAGAATCTACCCTGAACTGATCACAAGCAAGCAGCGGCGGACCATCAGGGCCTGCAAGGCCTTCTCTGCTGAACTAAAAATATCTGAATCACAGACTTTCAAGACGGCCTTTAAGAAAAAAACAGACATAATTAAGGTCGGTCAGTTATTTCCTGGCTAATAGTACCCTCTAGTGGACTTGCAGTAAATCACATGACACTTTTTTCAGTCTGGATTGATTCAGACGAAGCATGACTGAAGGCCTAACAATGAAATCCATGGCCCACCACCCACTGCTAGAAAGTCACATTGCATAAAATGGACAAACAACAATTACACTTAATGTATATTCAAACAAGAGCCTTCAATTAACCCTAAAATACATTTAGGAGGAATGTGAAAGGAAACCCGACTCGTGGCAAACCCACCACCCAATCATTGAAAAGACAATCGCACTTCTCTGGCTACAGTATCCTCGGGCACAAATGGGGTTAATTTAACCAGCGAAGGTTACGCTTCCCAAGCGAGTGAGTTTCTCAACGTCTCAACGTGACTACTACTTCTGGCCTCTTTTTAATTTTGCTATGTTCAGCACGATCTTTTGATGATTTGACTTGGAGCTATCAGACAGGGCCACACGGTGACTTCTCGATGCGTCTGCTTGCGCCTATTACACAGACACATTGTCACTATTATATTCAAACAGAGAAAAGGGAACGGGGCACAGATTTGAGGTCAGCTAATCTCATTTTATCTAAAAAGCTATTACCACATATACCGTCATCTGCTGTACTCGTCGTAATGGAACGAGTACAGCAGATTAAACACAATCCTCGGCCGTTCAATTCCGATGGTGTGAGTCTCTTCACTACATTCCCAATCTTTCCAGTCAACCCCGAACCTCCCCCGCACTCACCCCTCTTCGAGCAGGCCACCGTCTGAATACTGATGTGTTCGAGTCAGAACTCCGTGGAAGCGACATAATCCCAAACCCCCAAACGCAAGGACGTTCTCCTTGAACCATAATCACCCTTACATCTCTTATCAGCCAGGGCCCAAAGTACATGATTAAAAAGTGGCCAGGCATAGGGTCGCTCCATTTGACTGCTCCTCACGGCACTGCCGCATGTCAATCAAGACAAAGTCAATACACATGTTCAGTGACTTGTGACCCCCACTGGCCAATTAGTGTAGCATGAGACACGCACACATCCATATATATATATATATATTAGTCAAACCTCGGTTTTTCACCATAATCCGTTCCAGAACACTGTTCAAAAAACGATTTGTTCAAAAACCAAAACAACATTTCCCATTCTAATGAATGTAATCAATGTCTGCTTGTTTTTAATCGCGATTGTACAATACAAACATGTCCACTCACAATTGAACACTATATAAGAATAAAGTCAGATTTGCGGAGATATCAGGCAAACGCGTCTGCTTTTTAATAAAAACTTGAATTAACAACACGAATGCGTTCATCACAGTGAGACGCCATATAAGAAATTGACTTATGAGGAAGTGAGGGGAGTCAAGTGGTGCATTTAGGTACGCTAATGTTGGTAGAGAACTGATTTTCGGTTGTAAACCAAGGCATTGAAAAACCTACGTTTTTGGTCAAAATCTTAAGTGGTCAAAAACCGAGATGTTTGAAAAACGATGTTTAATTGTAGAAAACTAGCTAGATAACTGTATAGTTGTCTAGCTATCTGGCTATACAGCAAGATAGCAAGATAGCAAGATGGATTTGATTTGCAATGAGTGGTCCAAGTGACACAATTCACATTTTTGGGGTGTTCAACTTGCACAATGTGGGAATGCACCACAGCAGCCAAAAAAAGGAATTGGATCTAAATCAAGCTTTGTTCCAAAAGATGATCTGATACAGACTGGTAATGTATCAATACGACTATCTTAACCACAGAACAGTTCAACACTTGTCAATGCTAACATGGTGCCATTAAAAATCCACAAATTGTCTCTGCTCAACAACAAACACAATAGACAACGGAAGCGAAAGCATCGACCACGGATGACAAAACACTCTGTGTTTTCCAGTATTGATTGACTCTTACATTAGATTTAATGGCTCATCACGGCAATGACAAAATAGAGGGTAAAGACGAGCTGCTATGGCAACAAGAGTACCAAGCAGTCATAAACATCTATCGGAAGTTATTTAGTGTTCACTGAACTACGCTCATCTGCAACAGAACAATTGAAGCTACAGACCAATGTCATGAATGTCGCACTGCTTGTCAAAGCAAATTGGTGGCATTTCAAGCCATCTGTGAAATTAGACGTTAATCATAGCCCGATTATCCCCCACTTCCGTGCAAAGAGCGAGATCTGTCCAGCCTACTTGCAAATCCTTTATTGCGTTAATGTGTTATTGATTTGCCGTTGTGAAAAACTGACCTGCCTTGTACCATAATAATGACTCCAACACTGCGGCAAGGAGATTATTTATCTGTGTCAACAAAGAGCAAAGAGAAATGACATATCTCCGCCATCTTTATGAGTCCGTTTGGCACGCCCTCTTTGGAAATGACATCGAAGTGCGTGAACGCCCGGTTGACCGCTGTTCGAAAAGGTGTGCCAACTTCAAGTCAATTCAAGATAGATGAGAAGGAGGAAGGAACCCAGTGATGAGGTTGAAATTCACTGCCTAATGCGATATGGTCACGTCTGAAGAGAACTGAAAAATAAGAGCATCCTTAAAAAATATAGTTTGCATCTCTCAAATTTCAATCCCTGTTTCCATGTTCAGTTGTTATGATTTTTTTTTATTTGATTTTTCTAGGTGTAATATTTGCATACATGTCCACTCATTTACGTGATTATTTCTCCTGGGATTCAGATTAGACAAAAGGCTATTTCAGAATTGCACAGTCCTTCAAGAAAACATGGAGGGAGAGAATGAGCTGGTTCCTTATCAGTAAACAGCACGATTTTATTCACTCCCAACTCAAAAATAGCCAATTTTTCACAAACTGTCAGGGTATGAAGACTGATGAGAACAGGTTTACAGGTTCATCTAATTAAATTATAACATTGTGGGAAACAATTTGGAGACTTGGTGAAACACATATTCAAGAAATTTATGACACTTAAATATTGCATCATTTTGTTTTTGATAACTCTCCACAGTTTATAGCTCACTACCTCAAGACAGTAAAGGTTAGAAAGGATGGATCGTAATGAGGAATGTGAATTACGAAAAATCAATCTTGTAATTGCCCATTTTTAAATTCATCGTGGGATTTAAAACCCTTTAAATATATCCGTTTCTCTGGGGAATGAGGACAAATTACCTGGGAAAAAAATAAGCAAAAATAATTAAAATAATTCCACAAAAATAAAATTTGGGAAATAATAAATGTATAATATTTTAACTCATTCACGTCCAGATGTGCAAAAATGTGTCCACTCCAGTGCCAGGGTTTTTATCATTGTCACAAGAATTCAAGGACCCATGGAATATTAAGTTTTAGGACTACATAAACATTCAATGCAGCGTAAGAAACGGTAGATTCTCTTCTTTTATCAGAAATAAAGAGTTAATTCCTAAATGATATGGGTCTGGAGTTATATGACCTTGAAATGAGGGTGGCTGTCCAAAAACAATGCAATACATATACATATTGGTTTATATAGCGCTTTAACCACAGTTGAAGCTGGAGCAAAGCGCTAACATGGAAACAAGGTAAATGCTGCCCCTTGTGGAAAAGAAAAAAACATTGACAGAGGCCATGGCCAGCGCTTTATCGGCAACCAAGCATGAAAAACCAAAACCCGTACAAATTCGAGAATAGCGCTCTGTCATATTTTCAATTCCCGACTAAATTGGCAGTGAATGAGTTAATGACTGAGACGCAACAGTATATACTTGTCTTTTTGTGGCTTCTGTGTGGTCCTTTATATTGTCTTTCAATGCAATGGTGTCAGTCGTGTTCTTCTGTAATCTTCCTCTTCAAAGATGTGCACTTACAAAATAGTAACTGTCACGAGGGCACCGTTAAAGCAGAATAACGCAGCCACTATATTTACAGCGTCCATCTAACTATTTATTCTTGGCCACAGGTAGGTCAGCAACCATGCAGGTCCTTTATCTATGGCAGCCTGCCTTGCAAAAATTATTCATGTCATTTATCACTGTCTCAACAACTGACAAGGACCAGGGTGGATATGGATCATCTTAGACAGTTAGATGAGAGCCTCCCGAGGAAATTATGTGCACACACACACACACACGCAACTATTCTGTCATGATAAAGAAATGGCTCAAAGGAGGCACGCATAAAAGAGACATGAGGTTTTCAAAAGCAGGGCTGCAAACCAATCCTGGTGACATTGTGCAATAGTAATGCCAAATGTTAAACTGCCCGCCAAAAAATGATTATGCCACGATCATCTCTTTGCCAACCTCTCATCACTTTCGTCATTGTTGAATGAAGAGTTGCTTCGGCTACCAGGCTTGTGGAGAGCTCAGGCTGTCGGCCAAGGATATCCAGTTTATCTTCATTCACCAAAGGAATTCTATCATTATTTAAATGTTTTAAAATAAAATTGCAAGCCATGTCAAATGTTTTTGCGACATATAGTGGGCTGTTAAAAATTGTCCGTAGTTAGGATGTATGTGAAATGATTGGTGAGTTCAGACCAATAAACTACAATGCGATCAGTGGACATAAATGCCATTTAGGGGCAGTCTGGGATAACACAAAAATATTAGATTATATTATATTAGATTGGGAGTTTGCATGTTCTCCCCGGGTTCGCGTGGGTTTTCTCCGGATGCTCCCGGTTTCCTCCCACATTCCAAAAACATGCATGGCAGGTAGATTGAACACTACAAATTGTCCATAGGTGTGACTGTGAGAGATCACAATACTATAGCACATTTATTATACATAAAATAAGGTATATTTTGTGTAGTTTTAAGTCTTAGAAAATTAGAAAGTAGAAAATTATGTTTTATGGGGACCTGGCAATGGATTATTCTCATTTTGATGGTTTCCTATGGGAAATTATTTTTTGGGATACACATTTTTCACCTTACACACTCTGTCTGGGAACCAATTAAGTTCGTAAGTCAAGGTCCCACTGTACAGGAGCTGCTGGAAAGGCAGCCCCTCTCACGGCGCCATCTTGAGGCAAAAAGAACAAAAAAAACTAAATAAATAATATGACAACACAAAGACGGACAGGCATTCACTGACAGCTGTTTCTACTCCCACTTTGGTGTATAAAGCAGTTCTAGATGAAAAAGAAGAGGATCAATGTGTCCTTTTCACTAGTGGATCAGGGACGTCATGGTGAAATGTGTCTGCTTGTCTGCTACAAGCTAAATGTTGAAAGCAAACACAAAGCTGTAGCATCCATTGATGAAAAGAGATTGTCTCACATCTCTCGCACCACGTAAATCCGCTTCAATTCCAAGCTACGACTGTTCTACATATGCATCGGCACTCTGCGCTGAGGCTCGTCAGAGCACTTTTTACTCGAATTAAGAGTGAGGAACATTCGTGGTTGTTTTAAAATACAATTATTTTAAATAAAATTTTATTGCTTTTTGTGAGTTGGGCTTCAGGTTTTTGACCTATCAAGTCAAATCATTTGTAGCTTTGTGCACCACTGCAATCGGGATTTATTTTTCTCAAACATTCAACTATTTGCACATTTTGGGAGGCACCAATCCATCCATCCATCCGTTTTCCGTACCGCTTATTCCTCATTAGGGTCGCGGGGGGTGCTGGAGCCTATCTCAGCTGTCTTCGGGCACGAGGCGGGGGACACCCTGAATTGGTTGCCAGCCAATCGCAGGGCACACAAAGACGAACAACAGTCACTCTCACACCTAGGGACAATTTGGAGTTGTCAATCTGCCTGCCATGCATGTTTTTGGTGTGGGAGGAAACCGGAGGACCCGGAGAAAACCCACGCGGGCCCGGGGAGAACATGCAAAGTCCACACGGGGAGGCCAGACCGGGATGCGAACCGGCGACCTCTGCACTGTGAAGCCGTTGTGCTAACCACTCAACTACCGGGCCGCCGGGAGGCACCAATACTGTGTTTAATTAAAATCATGTCACAAACTGTGTGAAAAAGCGTCTGAAATCAGTCTGAAATTGCCCGCCTTGCCTTTCTCCAAGCAATCTATTTTAAGCACCCCTTTGGAAATGGGATGATAATACTTTGATGTCCTCTATATACAGGTACAGTGGCCTTTTTTTCTACAGAGCATCCTCCGCTGCCCTAAAAGCAAGTACCTAATGCTCAACCTTGAATACGTTCTGACTGTCATTCATACTGTGTGTGAGCGGGTAATGGAGAGGCAAACCTGAGCACCATTAGGATGCTGGGTTTTATCAGGCGACTCTCATTGTTGGCGCAACCTTGGACTGGATGACTCCACTTGCATTAGCCCACCAGTCATAAGTATTATGTGTAGCCTTTTCCTGGGGCCATGCGAAAAGGCTAGCATCCTCTGAAAGTGATTCAAATGTTTTTTTTTGCTTGTCAGTTTGTTGATTTTAATCTTGCTGTGGTTATTCTATGCCGAACTGTCTCTTGTTCATTGCTCACCTTTACACGTCCCTTCAGTGCGGTTTAGATTACATATATCGAGCACTTCACTTTTGAACAATTATTAGAACAAACTGACTGTAAATTTCATTCCTGGAGGAGGATATAATATATTGTTACGCTTACTTTCAGCTCTATTATTGGATGGAGAGGCACGCAAAGGTCTGGATGCAGCGGTGCCGCTTGGTCAATACACAGTGGAAGAATGAACGGATTACAATGTGTCAGGTTTATGAACACAGAGAAACAAAACATCTTCAACAAACAGCAGCACAGGTTGATTGGATATAGCAAGACAAATGTTACCGAGCTATTTATCGGGTGCACAGACTTGAGTTGCTTGGTTGAATGCAGAGTGTGCGTAATGCTAATTAAACTGAAGTAGAGATCTCACAATGTAAATATCACACAAAGCCTCCGAAGCTTGGCTTGTATGAACCAGTATGGCTTCATTTACCTTAGAACAGCTGCCTATTTTTTTTTCTTTTTGGAGCAGCTGCAGCAAAAGTTGCTAAGGGTACCGAACAACTCTTTAAGGGTTACCAAACACAATGTTGCGGTGTCTGAAATGTAGAATTTCATTCAGGTTACCATATAAAATATCCTTTTGAACAATGTTAGTGCAATGTAGAGAACACAACACTGATCAGTCGTTGACGCACCCCATTTTGTGTCTGCGTTTTACTATTCACTTACTCACAAAAGCATTGGCTTGATGAAGCTGCTGAATCATGATCCAACTTTGCGACCCAAAGCAGACACATCCAATTAAACTCGATGAGAATCACAAATCTCTCATCAGCCATCTTATTTGCCACTTTACCTTGATGTTGTATTCATCAGTCATATTTAGTTAATGTATCTCAGACATGATTATCTGAATAGTTAACGAGGGAGATATTGTCTCCCATCTCAATAACATTTCTTTGTAATCTACTGAACTGACAGTTTATTTCTCAAAACACAACAAGCAAGCAGACAAATAAAAACAGCAACATGGGGGACAAGCAGTATCATAAAACACAACTCAGGTGGACCCAAAAATTGAATTTATTGCAGTAGAATTGGACAATGCACGAGTAGTCATGTAATAAAGGCTATAAATCTCTACAAGCATCATCTAATACGACACCCAAGAATATATGTGTGCTCATCATTTGTTTCAAATACCCTAGCAACCGCTTTAGGGCTCAAGATGATGTGTTGTCTGAAACTCGAGGGTTTTTTTCCATCATTTTCATCAATAAATTGCCCATACCAACCAACAACAAACCTGTGCGATGTCTTGTAAGACTTTACACTACCAATATTTCCCACCTCACAACCATAATGTACTAAAATAGTTGTGTGATGTGCTGATGATGTCACATTTTTAGCCATTTGTTGCTATGCAGTTTTCAAAGGACCTTGAGCCAATAAATGTACATATCTCAAACCCACAGTGAGTTGAATAATACAATTAGGCAAACGAATGGGAAACTATAAACAAACGATATCCACAATCGAAATATGGAGTGGAGGTACTTTTTTAGTACTTTGACCTAAAAAAAAATAAACCCTTAAATAATTATAATTCTAATTAAAAAAAAACGTAATTTGTAAAATCACTTCAAATGACTTCTACTGAGCGTATTTTACAAAGATTCCACCGCATATAGCTATATTTTATGTTTTAAGACTCGCCCTGAATATTCAGGAAGTCTTGTTTTTGAGTTGGTGATGCTACCTACCGTGACGTCACGGTAGGTAGCGTCACCGACAGAGAGAGCGACACACAATGTATTTTGGGGTCTGAAAACTTCGTGTTGATCCGTGTTGATGGTGAAATTAGAAGGAAAACATATCAACAATGCGATGGTGAATCGTTGTGTGTTGCACCAAAACTACTATTTGATACTAGCTGACACAAATTCTCAGCAGACAAATCAGCCCATTTCCAACGGAGCTTGGGCGCCATCTTTCAACAGTAGCCAAAATGGAACTGTATAGTGCCACTTAGCAGTTTTTTTTGATGACGATACTAGTGCAGCGTGTTCTACCGGAAACAAATTCCTTGTGTGTCCTACATACTTGGCAATAAAGATGATTCTGATTCTGATTCTGATCTTGTGCATTTTCTGCGACGCTACATTTCAGTCCAGATTCCTTAAAATGACACCAAGGATTCTTCAATCATTCAAACATTTATGCTTTCTTCTTCAAAACTATTTGAATCATATTCATAACTGGATGAGTAACAAGAAAGCATCTTCTCCGAATCTCAAGCCATTGTTTTGATTCTCGAGCAAGGCAAGACGTCTTGATGTGACGTCACGAACAAGGAGGCGGGACCTTCTGAAACGGAAACTTTATGTGGTCATTTTGAAGTACAGTAAAGTCTCGTTATATCGATATTCTCGGGAGTCCGAAAAAATATCGATATAACTATCGACTATCGATATATCCGACCCTGCGCGCAAGTAATTTTCTCCTTGCGTTCATAGAAATAGTATCGTAATAAGCGGTACTATCGATATAACCGATATCGATATAACGAGACTTTACTGTAGTTTTGGGACACTTTAAGTCATTTTTATTGGTGTTTTTCATTTGACTAAAATATCAGCCTGCGTGTTTTGGGTATTTTAGATGCTATTCTATTCTGATGTCAGTTAGGAAACAAAAAAAATTGTATCGGTTGTCCTTTAAACGAACATGCATCTGTATTCATCCTTAGCAACGCGCACAATAGCACCACCTGCTAGATCATTTGTGTGTCTGCAAGTAAAAGTCTTAAATCTTGAGTATTTCTGTCTAATTTCAACAGCACTCGTCTTGATTAGGATCACGGATGAGCTGAAGTCAATCGAAGCTTAATTTTAGATGAGAGAGAGAGAGTATAACCTATATATGGACCATAACACGTCATAGTCCAAAGAATGAACATGCAAATTATTCACAATAGCAAATTGCAAATTGGAGAGGGAGGGGGAAATTAAATCTTACCTTTCTACGCACTCACGGAAACGCAGCAACTCAACTTTAACCTCCAGGATCCCTCGCCATGCTCTGTCAAACGGTAGGAATTACGGTGTTCTTCCAATCATTATTTTCTGAAACGTTCTGGATTTATTTTCCCGTGACCGGCATCACTCTTGATTGCGTAATTTTGCCATGAACTCTGCTTGTTCAATCGGCGAAACGAGGAATTCTTGGCCGGTAGTGAATTGGCCTTTTTACTGTGGTGACAGCAAATTTGCAGCGAATTCATTATATTAGCGTGATGTGGAGACTGGGGTGTTGCAGTTCACCTGGCCTCTAAATTAACTGGCTCCCAATACAAACATTGCGGTCAAACCAGCCTCCACTCGCAAAATTGAAGTCAAGTGTGCCGCCACCTGTGACCTTCAAAATAAAAGTAGCACGCGCCTAGTCGCACTAATGCATGCGCCTGTGTGATTTGGATTTTTAAATCACGATACAGTCATTTTTTGGCTATTTTACCTAGGAAGAAAAAAAACCTCTCTAAAAAAACGCCAATAAGCGTTCTCTAGTTGCAATTGAAAATAGTCAATGGTAATTCTACATCAATTTCTCTTGATATAAAAAATACATATAAAATAAAAATACAATACAATAAAAAATAAAAATACAATAAAATACATATTAAAAAAATACATAAAAAAAGAATATTCGCTAATCAAACAAAAGGTCATCGACACAAAAGGGGAGCCCGAGCTATCCAACCACAGTAATTACATTCAGATCTGATTTAAAAAAAAATGCCATTGAAATCTTAGATTTTGACCAGAATTCGGACATATGACCTGTTTTTCATTAACGTTTAAAAAATATTTTTAGTTATCCCTCATCCGGATGTGATCTGGGAGACACTCGTGCACCCCAGGTATCCAACCAGTTTAGCCTTATACAATACTGATGACTCATTTTAAAGTAAAAGTATTCTAAAATCTGACATGTTGACCTGAATTCTGACATGTTGATAATGTGCTGTAATTAGAAACCAAGGTCAATGTAAACTATCCACACAACAGATCTGAGAGCAGTTCCTCTTGATCATACAAAAACAAAGATAAGGTCGTTATAATTGATCACCAAGGGAAATTCGTGTTCAGGGGAAAGCAACAATTACTCAAAGTACAGATCAAAATGAAAGGAAAAAACAAGATTGTTGAAGACACACAGCTTCCGGTGATTGCGAACTAGAACTTGATGAGTTAAGTAAGGGAGCAAAGCCCTCAAGGGGACAAAAAAATCCCATCACAAGTTTCCTCGGGTGTCCAAAGTATCTTATTCTCCTCCCCTTTAGATTCACAGAGGCATTGAATGGTGCCGTAATGAGACAAGGCCCCATCAATAAGCCTTGATTTGTGCCGTTTTACTATTCTTCGTGTTTAACCCATTCAGGGACAGCTGTGACTATATACATAGCGTGGACGGATTCTCATGTTATCGGGTTACAGGATGCATGGAATTGAAAAAAAATGTTCCATATTAATCTGGGCCAAACATTTAAATTCCTTATACAGTAAAGTCTCGTTATATCGATATCGGATATAACGATAGTCCCGGTTATATCGATACTATTTCTATGCACGCATGGAGAAAATTACATGCAAACAGGGTCGGATATATCGACAGTCCCGGTTATATCGATATTTTTTCGGATTCCCTTGAATATCGATATAACGAGACTTTACTGTATAACATTTTCCTCCATCGCTGAATGAATGTGAATGCAAAAAGCTGAAGAAAAGGTAACATGGGAGAATAAATGTGAAAAATAACTGTCAGCAGCAGCAGTAAGTATATCGACATGAAAATTAGAGAGCAAATTGAAATGTCAGCAAAATGTCCCTTAAAGCACAACCAACACCTCCGGACAAGTTGTGTCCATAATTTGTAAAATCACTTCAAATGACTTCTTCTAAGCGTATTTGACAAAGATTCCACCGCATATACCTATATTTTACCTTTTAAGACTCACGCTGAATATTCAGGAAGTCTTGTTTTTGAGTTGGTGACAATACCTACCGTGACGTCACTGTAGGTATCGTCACTTACCGAGAAAGCGACACAAAATGCATTTTGGGTACTTTGTTTGGTCTGAAAACTTCGTGTTGATCCGTGTTGATGGCGAATTTAGAAGGAAAACATAAATAACGCGAAATTCCCAGCAGACAAATCAGCCCATTTCCAACGGAGTTTGGGTGCCATCTTGTGCATTTTCTGTGACGCTACATTGGTGTCATTGACGGCTCGAATTGATATGGGAGGACTTATTTAATCGATGGAAAACATTTATGCTTTCCTCTTCAGAACTATTTGAATCATATTCATAACTGGATGAGTAACAAGAAAGCATCTTCTCCGAATCTGAAGCCATTGTTTTGATTCTCGAGCAAGGCAAGACATCTTGGCGTGACGTCACGAACAAGGGGGCGGGACCTTCTGAAACTGAAACCCTTTCAAGTCATTTTGAAGTAGTTTTCGGACACTTTAAGTAATTTTTATTTGACTAAAAATATCAGCCTGCGTGTTTTGCGTATTTTAGATGCTATAAAACGTTTTTCTGATGTCAGTTAGGAAACAAAAAAAAATACAGAGCACCGTCCCTGTGATGATACTCCATGAACATTGATAATCAATGCATGTGGCCCTGCCTGTGCTGAAAAAAAATGACCTTGTAAAGTACATGCGAAATATGATCAGGCAAGAGCTTAATCAAATATAAACATTTACATAATGTGACATATTGAAGCCTCGCCCGTGAAAGCGTTGGAAGGAGCCCACCATCCAATTCTAAAAGTTAATCAGCCAAAGGATGGAATAAGAATTTTACTTAATACACGTTGGAAAATAGGAGCTCCACGGGTGATTAAAGCAACAATATATCATCATTCTACTGTGAGGAAAGGGTTCACAATTATTTCGCAACGTCACCGAATCAATCACAACAAAGCGAACTGTCACAAAATTGTGACTTTTGTGGTCATTAACTCATTTATTGCCATTCTGGAATTTTTCGGGAATTGAAAATATGACATGGAGCGTCACTTACGAATTTGTTCGGGTTTTGGTTTTTCTTGCCGATCAAGCGCTGGTCAGAGCTTTGGCAATTTTCTTCCCTCCCACGAGGGGGTAGTATTTGCGATTTCTACAGCCGCCCCCACTTCAACCTCATTTTACTCCAGAACCATATAACTTAGGAATTCAGGGACTTCCTCCGCAAGCTCAGAAGAGCTGGAGGCCCGACCCCCATCACCACCTCCTTCTACCGCGGCACCAATGAGAGCATCCAAGACCAGCAGGCTCAAGGACAGTTTCTGCCACCAGGCAGTCAGGAGACTCAACTCCCTCCCAGCCCTGCCCACCCTGCCCCTTCCCACCGCCACAGCTACACGCTGTACTATCATCCTGAACTATATTTTTTTCTCATTTTTTACTGCAAGACCTCATTTCACCCCTTTTTTTTGTTTGTTTGTTTGTTTGTTTGTTTTTGCGTTACTACATTACGTCACTTTACATCCGACACTACCTCACTTTACATACGACACTACCTCACTTTACATTCAGAAATTACATGTATTATCTGATGTCAATTGTCTGTCTTTTTTAGCCACATTATAAGTGCCTTGCACGCTGGGTCCAAGAGGACATTAATTTAATCTGTGCTGTATGTCATGCATATTAGCATATTTGACAATAAAGCTGACTTTGACTTTTTCTTCTATAAAAAGAGAGTCTACAGTTTCTTATGCTGCATTGAATGTTTATGTAGTCCTAAAACTCAATATACTAAACAAACTCAAAATCCCATCTCAAAACTCACCTATTTCAAATCGCATTTTCTGTGTAGCTTTATTTCTTGTTTCTATTCGTATTTCTATTTTATGGAAAGGGCGCTCGAAATGAAATGTATTATTATTATTATTATTATTATTATTATTATTATTATTATTATTATTATTATTATTATTATTATTATTATTATTCAATTTGAGTGAAAATGACAAAAACCCAGGCACTGGAGTGGATATATTTTTGCACATCTGGCAGTAAATGAGTTAATATACATTACATTGAATATAATGTTGGCATTTTTCCCTATCATGTGAGCATCTGACATAAAAAAAAATGTTCAGCTTTAATTACATGGCCACCAGCTCCGATATAGCACAGCACATCTGCCTTTGTAGCCCGCCACCCCCTCCCAACACCCACCACCCCTTTTCCTCATCACACGCTTCAAATAAATCAATCACAGCCTGATGGTGATGAAGCCAAAGGGTTCATGCAGAGTGCTAAAGAATCATTGCACATTTTGACCAAATTGACTGCGCCACCGTCTGAACCACGTCAACTTAAATTCCGCTAACGATTAAACGTGCCTGTACATGCTTGGTGTTATGATGAAAGAGTATAATTTCCGTACTCATTTTTAAATCGATTGTGACAAAATCAATGGAAAATTCAGATCCAATTGTTTTCTCTGTTATCTTCAAAAGTGAAACATGACTCAGGTAACTATGCTATTTGACTAACGTTGAGCTCATAAATAAAAGGAGAAAATAATCCAGTGCAAAATTAGAACACGAAGGCGTCATCCCAAGTTTGGAGAAAACGGATGAAAAAAAAAATGGAATTTTCCGTTGTATAAGGCACACCGAAAAGCAGTGTTTGAAATAACGTCTGCCCGGAGGCCCGGGGAGTACAACTTTTACGCCGGGCATACAACTTTCGAAATGTCTGAGCCCGGGTGGCCGACAACTTCTTCAAGAAAAAAAAAATCTAACCAAACGGTTGTTTTATTCAACAAAGCAAAAGCTATGAGCAAACCGTTACCAACCACGTGGACTCCTCTTTCTAAGCGCCTTTCAAAACTTTCAAGTACACTTTACAGTCACGGTATAGTCCGAAGCACGAAACAGGCTTCTGATTGGCTGCCGTGCCGAGTATGCAAATTGCTAAACGAACGTTCGTTTGGCAATTTGACAAATGGATTAAAATCTTGAGCTAGGGATCTTTACCATAAATTAAGCAAGAGAGCATTTGCGGTAGGGACTTCCTTAATTAAAAAAAAAAATCATTGATAGTTCGTAACAATGTTTTTTTGTTTTTTTTGCGATTAGTCGTCTTATTGTGTTTCATTTTGTGAAAAATGGGGCTGGCAACTTTATGGCCGGGCAGGTAACTTTATGGCTGGCCAGGCAACTTTTCACAGTTCATTGCCATAATGGAAGTAATGCGCTGAGGCTGTGGCACATTGCCTCAACTTAAACTGCCAACAGATTAACTTACTACGCTGCAAATTGATTCTGTTGAATGACTATCTGAATGATGAACTCCGGCCAGATTGCTTGCGGCATTTATTCATTTTGGAATCAAGTCACAAAGTACTTAAAGTTGCCTCAACAGCATCTCAGCCAATATAGATACAAAATGAACTTTATTCAGCATTAAAATATTTTTTTTTAAACTCGTTCACTGCCATTCGCTAATTTATTCGTGAATTGAAAATCCATCCCACTGCCTAAATCTCACTACAAGTGCCACACAGCAAAGCGACTTTGTCATTAATGTGTGAGAAAAGAAAAACATGTTCAACATCTCATTTTAAGAAATTCCCATTTTAACTAATTCACGAATTCATTCGGGAAGTGAAAATATGACCTAGAGCGCCATTCCCGAATTTATCCGGGTTTTGTTTGTTTTAATAATAATAATAATAATAATAATACATTTAATTTCCAAGCACCTTTCAAATAACCCAAGGACACTTTACAATTAAAAGACCAAGAAACAGCAGAACAGTAAAACCATTTTTTTGTTTGTTTGGGTGCCAATAAAGCGCTGGCCATGGCCTCTGGCAATGTTTTTCCCTTCCACAAGGGGGCAGTATTTCCCATTATTCAATGTAAGTGCTTTGTTCCAGCTTCAGCTATTGTTAAAGCACTATATAAACCAATATGTATGTATTGCATTGTATTTTGGACAGTCACCCTCATTTCAAGGTCATATAACTCCAGACTCATATAATTTAGGAATTAACTTTTTTCTGATGAAAGAAGAAAGTCCAAGGTTTCTTCAGAATCAGAATTAGAAAGCCTTTAATCGTCCCGCAATGGGGAAATTATGCTGAAATTAAGGATTTGTAGTCCCAAAACTCAATATTCTGTGCCTCCTGGAATTTGAGTGACAATGACAAAAACCCTGGCACTGGAGTGGACACATTTTTGCACATCTGGTAGTGAATGAGTTAAGAGGCTGTGAAATGATCCCTCCAATGTAGGTCTTGTTTAGTCATCCTACCGTCTTGGGTCCTAATTAGGCAGCATTCATGTTATTTTTGTCTTTGTTTTGAAAGAATCATGTGATAAACAGATACGCTCCTTCCCGATACATTTCTCATCCAATATAGAGACGGCACCATGAGCATTGCAGACCTTGTGTGAAAGGAGTCACCTCGCATATGGGTTTGTTTACCCAAAAAAGTCACACAAATCCATCCAGCCATCCATTTCGAGATTATTTGGAATGAAAATCCATTTATCTATCTATTTTCAATGACGCTTATCCTCATTAGCGTTGTATGTGAGCCGGGGCTTTTCTCAGCTGTCTCTGGGCGAGAAGCAGAGAACAGCCTTGACTGACTGCCAGTCAATCAAAAGGCAGCAAATAGAAAATGACTCATCTCTCCAGACATTTTAGAATCTTCAATGAATCTTGAACTTTGGAAGAAGCCGGAGAATATGGAGGGAACCCATGCAAGCATCGGTGCGAACATGTAGATCCCAAAACCACAATGCAGGCAGCCCAATAAATTGACCGGCATGGTACTCGCACCACTGGTGGTACTCTAGCTCATTCTAGTGGCACTTGAAAGAATTGGCCAAATAGAGTGCCAGGGTTTTTGTCATTGTTAGTTGAATTCCAGGACCCACAGAATATTGAGTTTTGGGAATACATAAACACTCAACACAGCGTTATAAATCTTCGACCCTCTTATTTCATCAGAAAAAAATAGTTAATTCCTAAATTATATGGGTCTGGAGTTATATGAGCTTGAAATAATGGCGGCTGTCCAAAATACAATGCAACACAGATGTTGGTTTACAAAGCGCTTTACACACACAGCTGAAGCTGCAACAATGCGCTAGCATGAAAAAAAGGAAATGCTGCCCCGTTGTGGAATACAAAAAAACATTTCCAGAGGCCATGGCCAGCGCTTTATCGGCGCCCAAGCATGAAAAAAAAACTAAAACTGAACACATTTGGGAATGGCGCTCTGTCATATTTTCAATTCTTCAATAAATTTGTGAATATGTTAATGAACACTTATACCTATGACATTTCTGTATTTTAATGTTGGTTATCATGCTGGTTTTCGAAGCATTTTTTTTTCGGTGGCACTCAGTGAAAGAGGTTTCGACTGCATTATTTCATTGCGTCACCCAATCACAGTGGATAAAAAAAATAGATAAGGAATCAGAATAGCTGAATTCATCTCAATTCCGATTCCTAGCCGAGCACCACACTGGAATGTGTGTCAGAAATGAAAGATAGACCACATTAAATGCTCGTGCGAGCCATTCATGCGCCCATGAGCGCTATGTTGATAACACAGCTGGAGGAAAATTAGATTGATTAACCGAAGGGGAGCCAGTAGATGAGAGAGCGACCGAGGGGGGATGTATAATTAGAAAGAAGCGAGTAGGACTGAGATGAATGACTCATGTTTAAGGGGTAAAATTTTAAAATCAACACTGTGCAGTGCAAAAAAAAAAGTATCTCACCTTCGTTCTTTTTCGTCCTTCAAGACAATTGTTCCTTCCTTGAGAGATGAACGCATCAAATAAGCCCAAGTATTTGACACATGTTCCTCATTGCCATTCAAAAGTGAAAATCCAAATATTCAGAGTCCCTGCGCATCATCGCCGAAGAGGAGCAGTTGAAAGAAAGCAGATGAAGAGTTGAGTGTTGGCTCACCATCGCAGCAAAAATCACATTTGAAATCACATTTGAACACACGCACTGCTCACGCTGCATCCAAAAAGACATTTAGCCTTTCCACACCATCTCGCTCCACAATGACGGACACTCCAAATCTCTTTTTACATTTTAAGTAGTTATTTGTGTGTGTAAGTGTGTGTGTGTGTGTGTGTGTCTTTTTCCGCATGTAGTCCCGTCAGCACGACTGCATCCACTGCAGAGCGCTCCAAGAATGCAGAGCAGACTGAGCTGAAGCGCAGGAGGAGAGAGCGCCTTCCCCTCCTGAGCACACACACACACAGACACACAGACATACACACACACACACACACACACACACACACACACACACACACACACACACACACACACACACACACACACACACACACACACACACACACACACACACACACACACACACACACGCACATACACAAAAGTGGGATAACAGGTACCTTCCTCTCAACACAGTTGACCAGACATGAAAAGAAAAAGCACTCTTTAACGTGTATGATCCTGCAACAATCTGCTGCATGAGCGGTACTTCTTCAAATATGAAAATTTACATTGAATTTGAAATGTGAATCAAATGATGATGAAAATTAGACATGCATGTTTTTTGGGGAGTGTGGGAGGATCCC
This sequence comes from Hippocampus bargibanti, assembly GCF_051943395.1. Lineage (NCBI taxonomy): Eukaryota > Metazoa > Chordata > Actinopteri > Syngnathiformes > Syngnathidae > Hippocampus > Hippocampus bargibanti. The sequence goes on from NC_142747.1 coordinate 14,275,979, forward strand.
GGGGTACACACAGATAGGACAGGGAGAACTTGCAAACTCCTCAAAAGGAAGGCGGGAGCTAGATCTACTGTATATAAATCTATCGTTATATCTATTGTAGACATGTCTATCGCTATCTATACCTACTCTATATCTATATATCGCTATCTATCGACTGTATATCTATCTAGATCTATAACTACTGTATATTTATCTATACATATACCTTCTCTATATCTATATATCTAAATTTATATCTACTGTATATATTTCTCACTATCTATATCTATATCTATATCTACTGTATATCTAACTATATCTATATCTATATCTACTGTATATCTAACTATATATATATATATATATATATATATATATATATATATATATATATATATATATATACTGTATCTCTCTATACCTATTGTATAACTATCGGCTGTATCTCTCTCCATCTCTATCTATTGTATATCTATCTCTATCTTCTGTATATCTCTCTCTATCTACTTTATATCTCTCTTGATCTAATGTATATCTATTTCATCTACTGTATATCGATCTCCATCGACTGTATATCTATCTCTATCTACTGTATATCTCTCTCTATCTACTGCATGTCTCTGTCTGTCTCTCTCATAATTAAGGAGGAAGAAACAGTCACAACATCCGTTTTCATTTGTTTCAATTGTGTTACTCAATTCAATTCAACTGTATTTGTAGAGAACTTTCAAACAAACCAGCAGCATACAAAGTGCTGTGTTACACTTTCATAATTAATGTACTCTGACGTTACTGGACACTGATTTTAGCTGGCTGCACATGGGGAAGGACTTTAGTCCAAGACGTTTGAAGCATCAGTTTCCTTGAATTTTGTTTCGGGAAAACCAATGTCGAAACTTATAGTTGAAGAAGCCTGCTTGACTCACATTTATGTGGCTTGCCATTTCTACCTCTGATTGGTTTTCAGCACTGGTGTCAAAGTCAAGGCCCGGGGGCCAAATCTGGCCTGCCACATCATTTTATTCGGCCTGCGAAAGCAAATCAAAAATTCCATGATGCTTGCCAAAGTCCGAACCAAAATTTCAAATTGTCCCATGTAAACCACAATAACGGTCATTATTTTTTACTTAAAATTTGAAAACTAGTTATTCATTAATTTGTTGTGCGCTCTATATGTAATATAATAATAATGGGATTAAACATTCTAATGGCTTCCCCAAATTCATGATGGCGACCGAGAGGAAAACCGTAATGACAATGTGGCCCGTGGCAAAAAATGAGTTGGACACCCTTGGTTTAACACTGACCCTTTTACCATCACTGGCATTGATGGAAAAAGATGCACATGTAATGGATCAATTAACTCATTCACTGCCATTCCCGAATTTATTCAGGAATTAAAAATATGACGTGGAGCGCCATTCCCGAATTTGTTTGGGTTTTGGTTTTTCTCACGGGGGGGGGGTTTGCCGATAAAGTGCTTGTCAATCCTCGGGCAATGTTTTTCCATTCCATGAGTTGGCATTATCGCCTTTTGTAGAGCCGCCCTCACTTGCACGCCAGACCAATATAACTTAGGAATTAACTCTTTTTTCAGCTGAAAGAAGAGACTCTAAGGTTTCTTACGCAGCATTGAATGTTTATGTAGTCATAAAACTCAATATTCTGTGGGTCCTGGAATTTGAGTGAAAATGACAATGAAATGGAGTGGACACATCTTTGCACGTGTCTGGCAGTGAATAAGTTAATTAGGACTTTTAGACAAATTCAGGACAAATTCAGTAACTAATTATTTTCCCACGACACCCTTGCAGTTCAAGCTCCTCTACACAGTCCAACACAGTTACATGACAGTAAGATGCCATCTGATGGCACTAAAGCAATTGTTTTACATGGGCTTTGGTCTGAGTCCCCCCAAAAAAACAAAGGAAAGGGTACATTTTTTCAGTAATAATCCCACCCCCAAAAAAATATAGATTCATGAGCGCCTTACCTCCAATATGCAGTGGTTCATTTCTCACAGCAGCCATCTATTTGATCTTACTTTATCCACCGCTTGCTTCTGAATTTGAATGTGAATATTGTCTTGGAAATCACAACCATGCATCTTCGACCATGTCGAGCGGCAACATCTGCAGGATTTGTCGGCTTCACTAAAAATAAAAAGAAGCATTCACTGCTTTGTTTTTTTGTCCCCTCTCAGTGTGTGTTTCGGCGATGTATGAGTGTCATTTACACACCGCAGCAGAGCGGCAATGTGGCATTCTACCTCCCGAGCCGACCCGGGTGAAAAGTACACTGTAACCTCTAGAGAGGAGATCCCGCTTACCTTCATTCAGCCATCCCCAAACCTCAACCTTGTATTTTGACATCTGTCAACATGTGACTGGGAAGGAAACATAAACAACCGTGCTTCCCACGTGGTTCATTTTGCACTGGAGAGATATACACACACAGGTCATCCGTTTTTGCAAGGACTTGGATTAAAGGAGGTGATTTATGTAATGCAGATGAATCAACATTTGTACAGCACAAGAAAATAAGTTAAACAAAGGAAACATAGTGGCATTAATTTTTTTAATAATTATATTTTAACTCATTCACTGCCATTCCCAAATTTATTTTTTGGGTTTTGTTTTTTCATGCTTGGGTGCCGATAAAGCGCTGGCAATGGCCTCTTGCAATGTATTTTCTTTTCCACAATGGGGTAGCCTTTCACTTTTTTCACGTTTTTTCACGTTTTGTTCCAGGTTCAGCTGTTGTTAAAGCGGTATATAAACCAATATGTACAGTATGTATTACATTGTATTTTGTACAGCTGCCCCCACTTCAAGCTCATAACTCCAGACCCATATAATTTAGGAATTAACTCTTTTTTTTCTGAAGGAAGAAGAGAGATTAAGGTTTCTTACGCTGCATTGAATGTTTATGTAGTCCTAAAACTCAATATTCTGTAGGTCCTGGAATTTGAGTGACAATGACAAAGACACTGGAGTGGACAGTTTTGCATGTTTGTCAGTAAATGAGTTAATAAACTAAACATCTCACTAGTGAGTTATTTTTAGAATGAGAGAAGCCTCTTAAATAAGGCTCCCTCGGGAGCCATGCTGGTCACCCTTTGTTTTCAGGCTGCTAAAATCCCCATGCACAAAAATGACCAATTGCAACTGTCAACTTTTGAACCAAATGGGGAGTTGAAGAGAGCCAATCCAAGCAACAGTTTGCCAACCAGTTGCCATTACAATGTGTCAATGTTGTGTCTACTGCCCCCAAGTGGGTAAAATAATATGGACTGGAATGTCAAGAGAATTTATCACGGGTATACAGTATTCTCACAGTGGAAGTGATTCTCCGCATTTTAACATTTCACATTTGATGTTCCATGTTGATGTGCGCGAATGTGACGTTAATGGAGCATGGACAAAGTCAGAAATGTAGCAGAAGGTCGACCGTGAGGAAGCGGTCAAGCATACACGCACTGTCCGACTCTTGGCCATCAACAGCTGGGCTGAAATTGTAAAAATGTGGTCGATAAATGTTGCATTTTTGCATTTCTTCCCACCATTCAGACATTTGCTGGGGAAATAAAAACATACTTTGTTAAAGTGGACATGGAAAATTGACTTTTGGAAAGGTTGTGTCATGGTGCGCCGGTCCTGCCATCGAGTGGAAAATAAATCTTTTTATTTGCTTATTTTTGAAAACACAAAGCCCTATAAGCTTTTTAGTGCACTTCTAATTTTAATCTACTCAAGCACCCATATGCCCCAACTATGACGTACATCGAGAACAGGGGTCGGGAACCTATGGCTCGCGAGCCATATATAGCTCTTTTAATGATTGCATCTGGCTCACCGATAAAACTAAAAACATTCTCGATTTTTCACTGTTCATTTCCTGTTTGGGCTGCAGTTGGCGGAAAGCGCAATTTTGATTGGATGATACTGGCCGTTCATGTTGAAACAGATAAACGCCCCTTTTAAATAAGCCTGACGAGTAAAAAAAAAAAGATGAGTATCGTACAATTCAGGTTGAATGGATTCTCCTTTGTGGAGAGAAAAGGTTCTGATTCTTATTTGCAATGAAACAATACCATCGATGAAACAGTCGAATGTCAGTGGCACTTTGACAAGTCCCATGCTAACGTTAGCATCAATATACAGGAATTTAATTGGTTTCCAAAAAGTGTGTGTACGGTGAAAAGTGTGTCTTCCAAACATTAATTTTCCATAGGAAACCATTAAAATTGAGAATAATCCGTTTCCAGGTCCCCATAAAACATAATTTTCTACTAAATACGCCCTAAAACACACAAAATATACCTTATTTTATGTATAATTAATGTGCTATTGCATTGTAATTAAAGAAATAAACTGTACTTTATAATAAAGTCGTCTTTTTCGGTTCCAAAAAAGCAGAAGTATCCACTCGATAGCAAACCACTCAAAGGGTTTGTGCAAAGGTAGTCCAGCAGCCACGGTGGCGCTGTTCGGCCGTGTGTTTTGGTGTCCATCTGCCCGCCATTGTGGTGTGTGTCTCCCGAAAACTAGTTGGTATGCCAAGATTATATTCTTGCGAATTTAATGTTCATAAGGCGAAAAGTTCATTAGCTAAATCGTTAATAAACCGAGGTATCATTGTACTTCTGCGAGAGACAGCAGAAAGCAAGTGTGGAAGCTAATGAGCCATGTGCAGGCTAGCTAGCACTAACTTCTCGTATGGACCCGGCAAGTTGACTTTCATTCCAATCGTTTGGCTGGATTTGATCATGAGGAAAGGAAAACCATTCATGTTAATGGTGAGTACTATAACAAAGTTATTTTAAATAATACATTCTGACATTTTGTTGAAAAGTGGCCGCACGTACGTGCTTGTTTGCGTGTGTATTTGCGTGCGCACGTGTGTGTTGCCCTCACTGAAAAACATTTCTAAATATTTTACTTTTATGGCTCTCTTAGTCAAAAAGGTTCCCAACCTCTGCCTGACCTAAAAGGAATACCATCAAGGTGGCGGCACCGATTTGGGGTTGTCGTCACGTGACTGAGTGGTTGGCGACCCTTGTTCCATTTGTTGCAATATCAGCTTACAAGGTCTATTGCCGAACACAGTTGCGGTTGTCACACTTAACTGCACTGAACACTAAACATTAGACGCCTGGGGAATCACAACCAGGTGTTAGGTGGAATAGCGCACCACATGATGCTTTTTGCTACATCCAGCGACAAATTACCCAATCATGGAGAGTTTCTGTTAAATGTTCATTTCAGCACTTAGATGGTTCGGCTCAGTAATTGTCAAAGTGTTACACAACTACATGTGGCAGTATATGTCCTATTTTTTGTAGTACGCCAATTCCTCGTTGAATTATATATAACATTTAAAACTGCAACTAATACTATCTCGGTTTTGCCGTGGGCCACGTTGTGGTAAAGGTTTCCTCTCTGGGAATGTTATGAATTAGGTGAAGCCATTAGAATGTTGAATCCCCTTCACATATAACATATAGTGTGCACAAAAAATTAATGAATAACGAGTTTTCAAATTTCAATTAAAAAATAATCTGTTATCGTGTTGTCGGCCTTATAAGCGAACTAAAGTTGTGCTGGTAAGCCTGGCCTTATATCCCAAATGGAAAGAGGTGGCCTTGCCAAACCATTACTCTGATAATAGCACCCTGCTCTAAGGTTGGGGGAGCAGTGGACCACACCCTGAAGTCAATCTGCTTACCTTTATTGTTCTATCCCTGGCACTGGTTTCACTTCATTAGCATGAATAAACCTACGTGGTATTGGCCTAACATGGGACGATTTGAAATTTTGGTTCGGACTTGAGCAAGCATCATGGAATTTCACTGTTATTGTGGTTTACATGCAACATTGTACATTTTGATTCAGACTTTACCAAGCATCGTGGAACTTGATATGCTTGATTTGCTTTCACGGGCCGAATAAAATGATGTAGCGGGCCAGAGTTGGCCCCCGGCCCTTGACTTTGACACCAGTGATCTCACATATTACAATTAAGCTTCTCAAATGCACAGTATTTGTGTTTATACTTGGTATATTTTCGGGTACCATTCTTTTACGGTACAATTTCATTTACTTTTCAAGTACAGTATACATTGATCCATCGCTACTTCGCGGTTCACTTATTACGTTTGCAGTGCATCGCAGATTATTTTTTTTCAGTGAAAAAAAAAACGTTCAGAATGCAGAATGACTCCTGAGGTTTTGTACACGGCTGTAACTTGATTGGTTCCCCTGACGTTACCTAATGACAGGACATTATCCCATGGTTGACGGCCATGTGGATTGGCTGTGCATCTTCTAAGCCCCGCCCACCACTGCAGCGGGGTTACCCACGAAAAACGAGGGAGGGCTGGAATGCATTTATTTAAGAACTGTTTTTAGCATTTATGTCCAATTTTTATTGGAAATACGTATGAGCAATGCATTCAAATTTGTATCATTACAGTTACAGGTTCTTTACATAATATGATTACTGTACAGTTATTCAAGCAACGTCTATGATTTTGATGAATAACGTGTTACCCTAAATTAATGTTGATAATTTCATGGTATTTCGTGAGCCAAGTGTCAAATCAATGTGTTGGAACCTGAGTGCATTGGCAATTATGAGTTGGCCGCCAAGAAAATGTGAATCCAGTTGCCGCTGCCTAAATGTCAATACAAAAAGAGTGGCGCTCACAATGCTGAACACATTGCCATGAATGGTCAGGTTTGTCCCTTGTTGCCGTATTGATTGACTGGCGATGGCAATGTGCACGGAGTGGGAATAAACATCACTGACAAATCAGAAGAAGGATTGTCAGCAATTTCCCTCATTTGCATTACAAGTGCTGATGTACTGACAGGCTCAGTTATCCCCAAACAACCTTTGCCTTGACTTGTTTGAAGGGCAAAAGCAAAAAAAAAAGAGTATATTTAATATTATTAACTGTAATTCCACACACTTTGTTAGAACATGAACACTGTGCGTAAAATGATAAAATTGAAATAAATTGCACATTAAAATGACAAAATGCCCAAACTGAACTTCTGAGCTCCATCACTGTACAGTGAGACCTCAACTTACAAACACCTTACCTTACAAACTTTTCGTCTTACAAACGTCAAATTTCTGAAAATTAAACCTTATAATAAGCACTATTTTCATAATACACACCCACCACGGCTGGCGGAGTGATCTTCTCCGGAAGCACACGACCGAACAGCACCAGAGGTTAAGTTACCAACAGTCCTTACGGAAGGTGACTCTCCTTCCATAAGCCATCAACGACCATCAAAAAGGTAAATAAAAGCAGTTTATTTCTTTAATTACAGTCCATATTGTGTCTTTCCAAACAGCAATTCCCTTTGACCTTCGACCTGAAAAAACATACATCCAGAAATGCGGCGAGAAGCGAAGAGACGAAAATTCTTAACAATATCACATAATCGGGCAATCCGACAACTAGTTTCCGGCATGGCTGGTTTTACAAAGGTGTCTGGATAACAAGGCAGAATAGCGACAGATGTGTCTCTGGAGTGGAACGCCCTCCACTCCTGCTAGACACTGAAAAAAAACTAATCAAAAACAAAAACTAAACAAAAATAGTCATTCTTTCATTTATTCATTCATCTTCTGAAACGCTTATTCCTCACTAGAGTCGCGGGGGTGTTGGTGAATCATGCAGTCACAGTTAGCTTGAGTTTCCCATCAATGACATTTTGTTCCTTGAACATATGCATGACAGTTAAAGGACAACCGACGTCTCTGGATAAGTTGTGTCCATAATTTGTAAAATGGCTTCAAATGACTTCTACTGAGCGTATTTTACAAATATTCCACCGCATATAACTATATTTTACGTTTTAAGACTCGCGCTGAATATTCAGGAAGTCTTGTTTTTGAGTTGGTGACGAGTCCGTACGTGACGTCACTAAAGGACCGTCCTTGACCGTAAAAAAGACGCATTGTAGCGGTCCTTCCATCACGTCAATGTATTTTGCTGTACTTGTTTGGTCTGGGGACCTCGTGTTGCACCCAAAAGCCGCCAGAAGGCCAGAAGAGGGCGTCCAAGCACCATGTAAGGAATTTATCAGCCTCTGGAAGCGGAGGTGGCCACTGGAGGTCGCCATTTTGTGCCTCTTTTTTTTGGGTGAGAGATTTTCCCCCAATGTTGCCTCAAAATGGCACATAGAATTCTTTAATCGATTGCAAACATGTATGCTTTCCTCTTCAGAACTATTTGAATCATATTTTAAGGGAGGACATCACTTGAGATAACTTTTATGGAGTTACTCAAAAATTCAATATCTTATCAATGTCCTATATGACCACATAGCGCAGCAGCAGCAGTATGTGACGCACCAGATTAATCACATTATTGTCTTGGCGTGCGTCCAAAAGCACAGCAAAGCGGCACAGATGGCCGATGATGATGTCCCAGTGTTTACAGATGAGTGCTGCTAAATCATACTGCATCTTGATGTGTCCCGTTGGGGAATAAGACCATACACGATACACACACAATGCAACATACCGGCCAATCCTGATTCATGGAAACGTACTTTCTCTGAGAAAACGCCTTCATCTTGCAAGAATGTTGACGTTACGTTCAACTCATTCACTGCCAGACGTGCAAAAATGTGTCCACTCCAGTCCCAGGGTTTTTGTCATTGTCACTTGAATACCAGGACCCACAGAATTTTGAGTTTTAGGACGACATTAATACCTCAATTTACGAACGCTTTAGCTCAAAAACTTTTCGCCTTACGAAGATTAAATTCGCGATAATATAATCTTGGCATACGAACTAGTTTTCGGCGGACGAACCAAACCACACAGCGCCACGGAGGCTGGCGGACTGTTTTTCGGCGGATGAACATCAAACCACATGGTCGAATAGGGCCACGGTGGCTGGTGGACTAGTTTTTCGTCACCCCATGGTTTGTTATCGAGTGGAGTACTTTTGCAATCATGGGACTGAAAAAGACCCCACCACAGGGTAGTGTTAAGTCGAAGAGGACACAAAGGAAATTTACGGTCAAGCAGGAGAAGGAGATCATCGAAAAACACAAACGAGGTGTGCGTTTGTGTGACTTAGCGTCCCAGTACTAGTACGCTAAATCGAGCATTGCTACGTGTGGCTAAGGGTGTTTCCGTGTTGTCTAAGCAACGGTCTCAGGCAATAGAAGAGGTTGAAAAACTTCTGTTGATTTGGATTAACGAAAAGCAGCTAGCAGGGGACAGTGTGAGAGAGGGTATTATCGCAGACAAAGCACGGTAACTTCACTCGGATATCATCAAGAGGCAACTACATCAACGGCCACCATAAAGGTAAATAAAACGACTTTATTATATAGTACAGTATATTTCTTTAATTACAATACAGTAGCACATTTATTATATATGAAATAAGGTATATTTTGTGTAGTTTTAAGGCTTATTTAGTCGAAAATTATGTTTTATGGGGACCTGGGAACGGATTATTGTAATTTTGAATGGTTTCTTATGGGAAATAAATGTTTGGCAGATTAACTTTTCATTTTACACTTTCTGGGAACCAATTAAGTTCGTAAACTGAGGTATCACTGTACTTAAAAATTCATTACAGTGTTAGAAACCTGAGATTCTCTTCTTTAAACAGAAAAAACAATATTCCTAAATTATATGGGTCTGGAGTTGTCTAAACTTGAAATAAGGGTGGCTGTCCAAAATACAATGCAATACATATATAATACATTTATAATAGCGCTTTAACAACAGCTATAGCTTGAACAAAGCACTAACATGGAAAATGGGAAATTCTGCCCCTTTGTGGAAAAGAAAAAACATTATCAGCACCCAAGCATGAAAAAAAACTAAACCTGAACTAATTTGGGAATGGCGCTCTGTCATATTTCCAATTTCGGAATAAGAATTGTGAATAGCAGTGAATGAGTTAAGCAGCAGTTTCACTGCCACACTTTATTGACTAAATATGAATCAGTAATTAATCCTGAAGCAGATCGAACATTTAGCACAGTAGAAATCAAGTTGGTGTTGAATATATGACAGATGTCGTCTTTGATGTCAAAGTGACATCACATCTCCACTGGGAGGCCTGGGAAAAAGAAATAATCAAACACGGAGGAAATATATTGTTTTCTTATAGAATACATAAAATACATATTGATTTATATAGCGCTTTAACAACAGCTGAAGCTGTAACAAAGGGCTCAACAAGGACAATTATCATATACAGGAAATAAAGCAGTCACAAAGATAGTAGAAAGCACCAGGGAGTAAAACTAAGATATTAAAGAATCTTTTACCAAGCATGCAATGTATTCAAATGACTCATGGTATATACCGTTGAAGGGTTTCCAGTATCTGACTGCAGAAACATAGCATCCAAGAGTCAATTTGGGAGAGACAGCCAAACTCCAATCGATGCCCTGGAGAATAACCCCAAGAGGGCTCAAGTCCGCGCTCACAAGCACAAGATCAATTGACAATCTGTGGTAAAGATGGCCGCCTGACCTTCTACTTGTGGGATGGCTCCCCTGAAGCCATCGGCAACGTCATTGAGAATTGAGAACCGTTTTTGTACCAAGTACTGTATGTGCAAACGGACGTATGAATGATTGCTTATTCACTGTGTTGTTTGTGTTGCTACCACTCCGGACTTGATTAGAGGGTTAAACAGCATCAATTACAAAGTCAATTCCCTCGCTTTAGGCTCATCTACACTTCTGTACACTTTGTCGTCTCCCCTGATGAGTCCATGACCTCCATCGATACTGAGGGAATTAAAAAAGGTCTCTTACGGTCAGTTGTGAAGAAAACACGCTGTACGAAAGAAGCACCTCTACTGGGAGAACAGAAACATACCCCTTCCGGGGAAAACTAGTCCGTCAGCCATTTTTGCGTTCCGTGCGTTTCCCAAAAATCAGTTTGTATGCCAAGATTATATTCTGGCAAATTTAATGTTCGCGAAGGTACCACTGTATTTAGCAATAAAGATGATTCCGGATAATTGATACGGAGTTGTCTATGCTATGTGTTTGCCTTCAAAATAATAATAATAATAATACATTTTATTTCAAGCGCCTTTCAAAACACCCAAGGACACAAGGAAAATAATGTAGTTCAGTATGTGTAAGAGGCCTTTTGATCGGATTCTGCTTCTTTGCGAAACTCCAAAGTCAGCTTCGACTATGTTGAGACGTCTCACCTTCACGCTTGGCCGCAAAGGAGCACCCAGCGCATTCTCACAAGAGAGCAAGGGTGCTGTCAGATGAGCGGAAGCCTGCGGCGCAAAGCCCTTTCCCGTGTTCCAAATGAATCGTTTCGGACCTCCGTCCTGCGGCGAGAGAGCGGGAAGCCGACCTGACTCACAAAGAGTCGTTTCCCATTCTGCTCAGGCGGCGTTGTTGTTCTTTTCTCAGTCTTATCTTCTTTTGCGCTTTGGCTCTGACGTTAACATTGGAGCATTATCGATCAGCACTCTGCAGAAGCTTGTGAGGCAGATTAGATCACCTGACCCGGCCTTGGTCCCTCTGCATTGGACCACCATCTTCCATGTCGGCATGCATTAGTGCCTTATCTGACGGCTTCCTTTGCTCAATACGGAATATTATATTTTCAGGGAATGTGTTTTTTCGTTATATGAACACAAGGTGTTTGTCGTCATTTTTTTCCAGCAAAGTGTGTATGGAAATGGAACTAGAAACTGGACCGGATATGAAACAAGGTGAGATTAGATAGTGGCGTGCTCCACAGGGCGCCCGACAGACATTTTTTAAGCATTCTTCTTTGCTGAATTAATTTGTCAGTGAAAATTAGATTCTGTTTCCTTGAGGAGATTCACCCGTGACCACAAACTTCTTTCCCGCTTGTTCAATTTTAGACGGAGGCCTCGTTTATATTCACCGTTTGCAAATACTGTCAAGGTAAACCAAACCTGTTTGGTATCAAAGCTCATCTAAAATTCATGCTCATGCTTTAAACATAAAGCAAAGCAGCAGTCGGGCATCATTGTAGGACAACACGTTGCAATTATGGATGGGATGTTAAGATGCAGATGCTTGTGGATTCTTTCGTAGAACAATCACAAAATTAAAGGACAACTGACATGTCCGGACAACTTGTCCATAATTTGTAAAATGGCTTCAAATGACTTCTACTGAGCGTATTTTACAAAGATTCCACCACATATAGCTATATTTTACCTTTTAAGACTCGCGCTGAATATTCAGGAAGTCTTGTTTTTGAGTTGGTGATGAGTCCGTACGTGACATCAATGAAGGAACGCTCCTGACCGAAAAAAAGACACATTGTAGCAGTCCTTCCATCACATCAATGTATTTTGCTGTACTTGTTTGGTCTGAAAACCTCGTGTTGCACCAAAAAGCCGCCAGAAGAAGGCGACCAAGCTCCATGGAAGGAATTTATCAGCCTGTGGAAACGGGCTGATTAATTCCTCACTGGAGCTTGGACGCCATTTTCTGCCTCTTTTTGGGTGATACATTTCCCCCCAATGTTGCCTCAAAATGGCACGGAATAAATTATTTAATCGATTGTAAACATGTATGCTTTCATCTGTATAACTTGAATCATGTAACAAGAAAGCCTATTAACAAGAATCTGAAGCCATTGTTTTGATTCACAAGCAATGCAAGACGTCTTGGCGTGACGTCACGAACTGGGGACTTTCTGAAAATGCCCAATTCGCAGATCAATTTTTTTGCAGATTTTTCACACTTTAAGTCATTTTTATTGGTGTTTTGCATTTGAATAAAAATATCATACTGCGTGTTTTGGGTATTTTAGATGCTATAAAACGTTTTTCTGATGTCAGTTAGGAAACAAAAAACTGAGTTCGGTTGTCATACACTTCAGACAAAGCAGATCAACATTTTTTTTAATAATGCTACATGACTCCCATAGAGCAAGAACCTTGCATTTAATCAAAAGTCCTTCAAAAAGCTGACGAAATAGTTAACTTTTACTCTTTGCTCTTGGGATTGATTAAATCACAGGTGTCAAAGTCAAGGCCCGGGGGCCGAATCTGGCCCACCAAATCATTTTATTCGGCCCGTGAAAGCAAATCAAGCATGCCAAGTGCAATGATGCTTGCTAAAGTCCAAACCAAAACCACACTAACACTCATTATTTTTTACCTCAAATTTGAAAACTAGGTATTCATCAATTTGTTGTGCCCGCTGTATGTAATATATGGCGGGGATTAAACATTCTAATGGCTTTCTCAGAACCAGAACTACCCCTGAGAGGAAACTATAAATACAATGTAGCCCACAAAATTGAGTTTGACACTCTTGGAATAAATTAATGAAATTGATAAGCCGGTAATCAAGAAGTTGTTAGAGTGATTTCTGGGACGTTGGTAGGGTCTTTCACTTGAGGCTAGCAGATACCAACGTCACAAGATGGCTAAGCTAACTTCATTCATTGGCCAAGAGGAAAGTCTTTTTACTGTCCCCAATAGTCTGGTAAGATGTCGGCTAACTGTATAAAACGCTTCAAAACTTGTGCTGGACAGATTGTGCGTGATTTATATCGGCACTGAACATTGAAATGTCAATCATAAAACAAATATGGATGGGGTCAGTTGCAGTGGCTTATACAGACACTTGAACATCCTTGTGGGGACGTGTGTTATAAAGATACTTGATGTGCCTTGAGGGGACATTTGCCCTGCATAGCGGGGACAATTGCGATGTCTTATGGGGACGTTCAGTTTAAAGACACACTTGCATGCCGTTGTCTTGGTTAGATGCTTTTGATCGACAGGAAGGATGCATCGATCCATAGATTGAATTTGTGTAACGTCAAGACTGCAATGCACAAGCCTGGTAAAGATAGAAGAGGAAAATATTAAAAAGGAAGCAAAGAAGGAACACACAATTAAAATAAGCATCACCTAATTTAAAAAATATTGCATGAAGCAGCAGCAGTATGATTCAATTCCATGCGTGGCGGCCGCATGAATTGGATTCGCTGGTAAACGAGTCAAGAGACACACGAGTAGGGCAATAAAACACATGTGGAGGTATTAACATATTGATGAGAAACTCACAACCTATTCAAGGACGTGTTCACGCGTTAATGGGAATGTGTACAGTATTATTCATACAGTACGTACATAGACACAGTCAGCATTTTTGTCACATGTGGAATGATGGAAAAAGCTGAGGAATAAAAATGTTGCGTCAAGCGTCCGTACTTTGGAATTACAGAATCCCTCCACTGCAGGAGTGGGCAAACTACCACTAATCTGCAATACAATTTGTGTTTGATTTTGTGGGAGTTATTTCATAACAAAAGTTGGGTTGTTTTTTATTTTTCAAACAAAAAATTTAAGACATCATTAGCCAACTGTTTTTAGATTGCATGTAGACAAACAATAATCCACACTCACATTGCCAAAGTATGGCCAGTTTCGAGTCTTCAATGAACCTGCAGTATATTCCGGTGCATAAGGTGCACCCGCGTATAAGGCGTACCCATAATGAATGGTGTATTTTAAAACTGTTTCCATATATAAGACGCACCGGACTATAAGGCGCACCTTCCCCTATTTATCACCATCAGCCAGTTCGGACAACATTGGATCATTCAGACATTCTCACTGAACGTCTGGAGTGAGTTTGTTTACTGAAAGTAAAGGGGCCTAATAATATCGCACGCCCCACTTTTCAATTTTTTATTTGTTAAAAAAGTTTAAATTATCCAATAAATGTTGTTCCTCTTCACGATTATGTCCCACTTGTTGATTCTTGACACACAAATTAAATTTCATATCTTTATGTTTGAAGCCTGAAATGTGGCGAAAGGTTGCAAGATTTAAGGCGGCCAAATACTTTTTTTTGCAGGGCACTCTATATAAAAGTTTTCCAAATATAAGGCACACCACATTATAAGGCACTACTACTTATGGATTTAAGTCAAATTGAGGACTTTCGTTGCATATCATATACCGTATTTTCCGGTGCATAAGGTGCACCGAAGTATAAGGTGCAACACCATTGAAAGGTGTATTTTCAAACTTTTTCAATATACGTACAGTGGGACTTTGGTTTACGAACTTAATTGGTTCCCAGACAGAGTGTCTAAGGCAAAAACTGTGTATGCCAAAAAATAATTTCCCATAGGAAACCATTAAAACGAGAATAATGCATTCCCAGGTCCCCATAAAACAAATTTTCTCCTTTCTAATTTTCTAAGCCGTAAAACTACACAAAATATACCTTAATTTATGTATAATAAATGTGCTACAGTATTATGATTAAAGAAATAAACTGTACTGTACAATAGTCATTTTATGGTCGTTAATGGCTTGATGGTATGGACTGCTTATTACGATACTATTTCTATGAACGCAAGGAGAAAATTTACATGCCGCAGGATCAGATATATCGATAGTCCGGTTATATCGATATTTTTTCCGACTCCCGAGAATATCGATATAACGAGACTTTACTGTAATGCGCATATGTGTAAAAAGCGCAGGGTCAAAATCAAATTAAGGCTTTTGGGTCTGCCTTATACACAGGAAAATACAGTACCTAACATGCACGTTTTTGTAAAGTATCAGAAAATCAGAGTACTCACATAAGCATAGATGGACGATGCTGGCGCCACACATTAAGGCTGAAAGATTGCTTCGCAAAACTCTTGACAACCTGCTGACTGTTCACGCTTTGAGGAAAATATTTCGTCATGTTCTTCTGTAAATATGACTTGCTCGGGATGTAAACGTCACTGCTGTAATGCGGTTATATTTTGCATTGCAATGTTTTGTTTTTTCCCCTTTTGGCTTGAACACACTCACATCGTGATATCATGTAATTTATGTTTCCAAAAACATACAGTGCTCGCAGTGAAATCTCAAAACAAAATTTATGTGACTATAAACACAGAACTGGTTGTCCACAGATGTTCTACAAGACGTGCATTGTAAACATGGTCATTTCCTTTTCGAATGGGTCATGGCATCATTTATTTATTAAAGATATGCATAACCTTCCAACATGATGGCGGTACAGTACATGTTGAACTTCATGACAGAATTAGGGGAGACAGATAGCAGGCAGTTAGGGAAAGAGTAGTGGCCCCTCCTTGAGTAGGCGGGCCGACACCCGCAGGCAGAACGAGCAAGAAGAACACATACTGGGAAGGAAAGGAGCGGGAGGAAGAAGAGGAGCACATCCATAAGCGGGAAGGAAGTGGAGGAAGAAAGGCAACAGGACCAGATCAGAGCCTTGACGACTCTTCATTCTAGTTCAACACCATACAGGAAGTTGTGTAAAATCAGAGTAGGGACTATACATGGGCCTCTTTCAGTGGGACTACACTGCAAGCGGCGAGAGTCTCGCTCACACTCACACCAACCCTGTGTGAAAGAAAGAATGAAAAAAAGGAAAGAAAAAAGAAAAAGAAGAGAGAGGGAAATAAAAGAAAAAGAAAGAAAGAAGATGCAGGCAAAGTAGCAACAGCATGCACACAATGCAGGAAAACACCTTTTTTTCTTAAAAATAAAAAAGAACCAACCAAAAAGAAAATAAATACATCTTGGGATGAAAAACAATCTTAATACATTACTTTAAATTTTTCCTTTTCTTGGTTCGTGTTTCATATATCTAAATATATATATACATAAACCTATGTATATATATACCATATATATATGTGCTGTATATAAAACCCACATGTCTTTGTACATTTTGGTGTTAGTTCTCTTTCTTGCAGGGGGGGGGGGGGGCATAAGGTGGAAATATGGATGATTGCCTTGTGCTGATGGAGGGGTGACTCCGCCCAGTCCTTTGCTCTTTGTAGCAACAAAAAGAACAAAGGCGGGGGAGAGGAAAGGTGAGGGTGTGGGAGGTGGAAGGGGCTCAGCAGTGAGAGGACAAGCTTATCAAAGTTCCACCAAGTCCAGGACACACACACATACACAAAGTTGGTCGCAGAACTACAACTCTTTGGGCAGAAGGTGCAGCTGAGACATCCACTATCTCTTTTCTGGGAACACAGTGAGCAAAGAGACAAAAGCTGTATGACTGAATATATCAACACAAACATTGCAAACAAACAATGGAGGAAAATACATTTAAAATATTAAGAGTATCAATTGGCAGAGGAGGCCAAACAGTTCTATTATTGGATTTATTTTGTATGAAATAATTGGTTAATAATTGATGTATTGTAAATGTTATTTATTTTTGTTATTTATTTCTTTAAAAAAATCTTATTTTATGAGTTGTCAGAAATAATGCAATTTAAAAAAAATATTAAGATTTTTTAAGATTTCACAGGCACAGCCTCAGCCAATAAATGCACTCACCCAAGCGTACTCAATTTTATTTGTTTATCTCTTGAAATAATTGCTTATTTAATTTATTGTGAATCATAACATTTGGTATTGCTCCCTCGTGGTCCCCTGTATGTTTCTGATCATGGTCAATCATTTTCTAGTTTTTTTTTTTTTTGGGGGGGGGGCTGGGGGGCTGGGGGGGTCTGGGACAGTTGGGAACCACAAAAATATTTTACAGGTTTGAATTTCATATTAGTATTATTATTTTTAATCATATTGTTAGAAAGCAGCCATTTTACAAGTAACCTTATATAAATCTATCTATATATATATTTGCCTTACGTGAGCTAATTTCATGTTTCTGGTAAGACAAAGCAATTTTAAAAAACATTTTCTTTCTAATCAACCAGTCAGTATTTTTGTTCTTTTTTTGACAAATATTTTTTTCAAAGCTTCTGATTGGTTAAAATGTTGCTTTGGCATTCACTTGAGTCTGTAAGTGTGTTTATGTTGATTTGTTAGGAGCTACTATTAACCCATTTACATTGAGCGTGTTCATATGAACAGATGAATTCATTTTCAAATGCATTAATGTTGTTTCTTGACACATTAATTATTGTTAATTATATATATTTATATGATTGGTAATTATATACAGAGATACCTCAGCTTACGAACACTTTAGCTCATGACCTTTTCACCTCACAAACATTAAATTTGCGAGCATATAGTCTTGGCTGACGAACCAGTTTTCGGCGGACACACCAAAGCACACGGAGCGCCACGGTGGCTGGCGGACTAGTTTTCGGCGGGAGAACACCAAACCACACGGTCGAAATGCGCCACAGTGGCTTGCAGACTAGTTTTCGTTTTCGTCACCCCTTTTCTTTGAGTGCGGACGTGGTTTGTTAACGAGGATACTTTTGCTACTATGGGACCGTGTGACAATACAGTGTGTGACAATACAGACAATACAAGAGGTTGAAAAGCTTCTGTTGATTTGGATTAACGAAAAGCAGCTAGTAGGGGACAGTGTCAATGAGGGTATTATCGCAGAGAAAGCACGGCAACTTCACTCGGATATCAGCACGAGGCAACTACATAAACGACCATCGCAAAGGTAAATAAAACAACTTTATTATACAGTACAGTTTATTTCTGTAATTAGAATACAATAGCACATTTATTGTACGTGCAATTAGGTATATTTTGTGTAGTTTTAAGGCTTATTTAATAGAAAATTATGTTTTATGGGGACCTGGGAACGGATTGTTCTCATTTTAATGGTTTCTTATGGGAAATAAATGTTTGGAAGACGAAATTTTCGCCTTACACGCACTTTCTGGGAACCAATTAAGCTTGTAAGCTGAAGTATCACTGTACTTTATTTGAACCTATTTGATACACTGTTTTGATTTTATTTTGATACATTCATTTATCTGTGTTCACGTTCAACACGCTGGGCCTAAATAGGTAAATTTAAATTATTTTTGGCCCCAGTCAAGCTACCTTTGTTTCCATCCGAGTGTGTGTTCGATCTCTCCTGCCTCTGACGAAGATTATTGTATTTGGCTTCAACCTCCTGCAAAAAAAGATGACTGGTGAGATGGGCCGATATAAATATACTTGATTGTTTGGTAATAAATTGATTACCTTCAGATGATTGAGGTTGGCCTGAAGGTTTCGCAGGTGAGACAGGACTTGTCTGCTAAAAGATGAGAGGCTCCCGGCGTGCGACGCCGAAGAGAATCTCAGATTGATGCCTGAATCAGCGGCGCAGCCTTGAGACGCGCTCAGCTGCTTCCCGGCAGGCGACATGTCATCATCGGTATTGCTTTCCCCAGGCCCGCCGTATCCTTCCAGGACTAAAAATCCAGCTGAAAAGGAATCAAAGCACAATGGTGCCCTCGCATAAGTGGTTTATTCGTGTCGGTACCATGCTCGTGACAAAAACAACCCCTCACCCCCCTCTCCAAACAAGCTTCACGATCAATTTAACTTTAAAAAGAACATTTCACTAAACTGTTCCCTGTTGTGAAGTTCACCGCCATCATGGCTAGCGCTTACACTTACCATAATCTTCTGGGGAATCAAAGAAGCCCGTGTCGCCGGAGCCCAGGTCCTGCGTGGGGTCCTCAGTCTGGGAGGTGTTCCTCTCCGCGCCATTATGGACCATCACGCGTTTCTCTATGGGTGTCCTCAGCGAGGTAGTTCTGAGGAGGCGAGCTCCTGTGGAGCGCTTGGTTCGCTCTACAGCCTCCTGCGACATGAGCTGTGTCACCAACACCTGCTTCAACGCTGACACTGCCAAGAAAAAGAGTCATTTTAGCAAATCAATATCACATTGCGTGTAACCTCCAAAAGCAAAGTCATGCCATTTGGTCTTCTTCCGGTTGCTTCCATATTATATCCAAAATATTAATTAGATTCCTATGTTTATTTTGCTAAGATTACAAAAATAGGATGCAGCAGATAATAAATTACTGGTATGGTTTGATCGATGCATCAACGATTCATGATCCTTTTGACATGTTCAGATGCTCCCCAACTTACAAACAAAATACGTTGCTACCGACTGCTGTCAGGCTTCTTAATAATCACTAAGTCAAATAAAATACCCGGACTCTAGAACTCTAAATAGCACAGCCCCCTTATGTTGATACAAAACAGCTACATATATCAATATGCTTTTTCTTTGATACTTGCACTGTAGTTTTTATGAAACATTTTTGCACAGATACAGTACACACTCAGTCTTCTGACATTTTTATTATGCTTACAATATCCTGTTTTTTTATCCTTTTACCCCCCACCCCTATCCCCTTTCAAATTGCTGCTGTGGACTGCAAATTTCCCCATTGTGGGACTATTAAAGGCTTTCTGATTGTGATTGATTCGGTGCTATATTTTGTATGGAATGTATATTTAAGGCTTATATAAGTATGTTTACAGGACAACTGACGTCTCCGGACAAGTTGTGTCCATAATTTGTAAAATCGCTTCAAATGACTTCTACTGAGCATATTTTACAAAGATTTCATAGCTATATTTTACGTTTTAAGACTCGCGCTGAATATTCAGGAAGTCTTGTTTTTGAGTTGGTGACGAGTTCTCGCCCTACGTCACTGAAGGGACGCCCCTAACAGAGAAATGACATACAGTAAAGTCTCGTTATATCGATATCGGATATATCGATAGTCCCGGTTATATCGATACTATTTCTATGCACGCACGGGGAAAATTACATGCAAACAGGGTCGGATATATCGATAGTCCCGGTTATATCGATATTTTTTCGGACTCCCTTGAATATCGATATAACGAGACTTTACTGTACCTTGCATCACCTCAGTGCATTTTGCGGTACTTTGTTTGGTCTGAAAACTTCGTGTTGATGGCGAAATTAGAAGGAAAACACATAAATAATGCGATGGTGAATCGTTGTGTGTTGCGCCAAGACTTCTACAGCGTATTTGATGTTCTCTTACAAAACGTCCCAGGAGACAATTTCCACGAAGCTTTGTCGCCATCTAAAGAGTTTGTCACCACATTTCTCTCCAGATGCATCAAAATGACCGGAATAAATTCTTTAATCGATTGCAAACACGTATGCTTTCCTCTTTAGAACTATTTGAATCATATTCATAACTGGATGAGTAACAAGAAAGCATCCTTGGACAGACTGGAGAGAATACTACATATGTTACTACAAAAGTGTTTGTATGTACCGTTCATAATTCGAATGTTCCCAAGTAGGGGAGCGTCTATTAAAAACAGTTCTTAGTATGATACAGTGTGAATCAACCACACTGTAAAATGTGATCACAATTGGTGTAAACGAAAACACTTTTTTTTGGGTGTGCTTACATGTTTTCAGTGCTTCATCTGCTCTAGAGGGAAACACATGAAAGGAATCTATGCTGGCATCTTCGGTCCCTCGGTAAGAGAGCTCCGGATCCACAAAACCATCCTCCTCCTCTTCATTACCCGCCTCAAAAGGATTGTTAGTAGGAAGAGGGCTTGGAGCCACACGCCTCACAGCCGGACTGCTCTCTTTATCTGAAAAGTGAATCAGTGAAAAGATTTGGCCAAAAGAGTCGTGATGCTGTGAAAAGAGTATCGGCCCCTGTTACCTGTGGACTGAGTGCTGCCAGTGGATGTACGATCTGGGTCTTTACTCAATCTCGAGACGCCATCTGTGATGATCTCCACACCATCTCGCTCCCCACTGGCAAACAAAAACGGCCACAATATATGTTAGGAAACTTACCAGATGAATGTGAAACAGGATGTGTGATAAATGAGAAAAAAGTGAAAACACTGATGTATGAAATATGGAGGATGAAACATGTTTTTTTATAATTATAATAATAATACATTTCATTTATAAGCGCCTTTCAAAACTCTCCAGGTCCCTTTACAGTCACAGGATACGTTTTTTTCTGTGGGTGAGCAATATGGCATACACACTTGGCAGCGTTCACTCGGAACAATTCAAATAGATAGAACGGTAGCTAGGTAGTTAATACCGAGCTAGCTAGATAACCAGTTAGCCAGCCAGATAACTAGTAGACAGCAAATAGATATACACGAGGCGTTACAAAGTCAAGCAAATAAGTCCAGTTTCAAGTCACTGTTTTGATTGATAAGTTTGTACACATAAAAAGCAATGTTTCTCTGAAATTTGGGCAAAAGGTATGACTTGTATAAAACGTTTTTCTATGACGCAAGTCTATTTCATGAAGAACATTCTGTTGCTCTTGAAACAAGTCAAATGGCGATTAAACTGCTGGCACACTAAGGTTGTGACGATTGCGAATGGCTGGGAATGAATGATTTCAGATAAAGAACAAAACATACTCTGTCTGAGGTAAAGGGATGACGCTGTGGGGTTTGACTTTCATGGCTTCGGCTCTTTGCGTGATCAAATTCTGCCACCTGGTGGATTAAAAGAGAAAAACACATCAACAAGAAACAATAAGACCAGTTGTTTAAAATATTAAATACAATCTAAGCCTATTTTTTATAAAGTGTATAATATTCAACCGCAGTCCCGCAGGGGGTGGTAATACACATGTGGTCAAGAACTAAGTAAAAAAATGGTTGATGAAACAGTGTAATCATACGTTCTCTGATCCGAAACAGTGGATGCCATTAGCTCGTAGATCTGTGCACCATTATCAGACATGGAGAGCACGAAAAAGGACTTGTTGTCTGACAGGAGAAATGAAGAAAAGCAATGTGAATAAAGCGTCGTCATATTATAATGGGAGAGGTAGCCGGCGAGCAAACCTGTAGCCACGGAGCGCACCAGCACAGTGTTGAGCTTGATGATCGGGCTAAAAATGTGCTTGGTGTCAGCGGTTCCCGCCAAGTTCTTGCTGTGACACTTGAGGATGAGACGTTCATCTTGTTTCTGGAGCAAGACTAGAATGTCCTCCAACAAGAGAGTGTATAACTCTGAAGGGACACAGGCAAACAGATTAGGTCAGCCGGATGGACAAAGTGTGCGTTTTTATCATTTTTGGAAGAACAAACCAATGGTCTTGTCTTTGTTTACTTTCCATGACAGTGGTCCTTCGTGCACCATTGTTTTCTTGGTTAGATCCAGGTTCTGATCAAGAAACACAATAGAAATATCGGATAAATAATATTTGTAGTATGCATAAAGCACCACTTATTTTGCTTCAATTGTTTGAAAGGCTTTCTGTGAACTAACTGAAAGTATTTACACCAGGCAATATACGGTAAATAATACTAAATCAAGAAAGCTTTTCAAATGTATCATGATATTCATCATAACTTTGCTGCTGTGAAATGTAAATGTCTCCACTGCGAGACTATTAAAGACAAATCCAATCCAATTCAATTATGCTAAAAGAGTATATAATGTATTTCTGCAAATATTGACCTATAGATGAATAGATGTCCAAAAGATGATGTCTGCAAATAGACACATCCACTTTTAAATCTGGGTAAAAGCGGTAACCCATTTCCATGCTATTGTGAAGTGTTGACTGGTCCAATTCAAACTTTGCAGCAAACCAAAACAAAAGCGTTGAATGGCTTGAGTTTTACCAGCAGTGACAGCCGAAGTAGTGCGGTTTTGATAAGGTGGCGATATGTTAAGAAGGTGTTTCCTGGACTCCCTCCAGTTATAATTAAATTAGATTGGGCGTGTTTTTTTTCTTGGCAAAGGTGAATCATATTCTCCAGTCTTATAGCAAGGAGTTAATTTTGACTTCCGGACCCAGATAAAGGCTATCAAGGGAAAATTGAAAATTGGCTCTTATGGTCATGTCACCTTAAGCTCCAGGATCATCGGGTTGTCCGTCTGCTTCAAAGAAGATAGGTCCAGTCTTCTCTGATAGTCCTCTAACCTCTGCAAGGGGGACATAGTAAGTTTTTTTTCCTTATAAGAGAAGTGCCACAAGCTGAAAGAAAATGTCTGACAACTGCAGAAAAAAACACCTGCTTGTCTTCGGATTCTTTTACAGCCTGGTTGACATGATTGAGGATCTTTCGACAGCAGTCGGCTGCCTGCTTCACCTTGTCCTTCTCCACTGCATCGTCTGAAAAATAATATTACATTTGGGGTGAAATAACATCCTCTCTGGCAAACTTATACACCCTTCTATTAGCAGAGTGGAAATAAAACGGCTGTCTGTATTTTATCTGTGGTGCTTTGTTAGTGGGAGGCCTATATGGCAATGCAAATGGGGAGGAGTGAGATGACAGCACGAAATAATAGGTGTGACATTTGTTAAATTGCTCCCCGCTGCTCGTGAACTATTAAATTTTAATCTTCCAAAATTATGGGTGCCACCTAGAACATGATTGTTTTTCAAAAGAATATGTTTTACAGCAAGGGCGCCCAACCCTTTTTAACTTTTACAGCAACAGACCTCCCGCGATCGAGCCGTGAAGGCACACCCTCTTGTGTGCACCCATGCACATGCATGCAATGATGAGCAACAGCCAAATCAGAAAAAAAACCTCGATAGAATATTTTTATGAAATGGAAATCACTGCCAACAAGAGGTAACACGGGTGCATCGGTTGCAATTTTGCCTCGTGTTATGAGCTGACGTACATTAAAATGCTTCCCATGGCGCTCCAAATTTCCATTCTTTGCAAGTGCCATAGGTGAATCGCACACAAAGTATCAATGAGGATAATAATAATAATAATAAAAAATAACAATAATAATAAAAAATAACAATAATAATAACAATAATAATAATAATAATTATAACTGCTGACCGCTAACTTCGGGGACGCAGATTTTAAATTAAAGGTGACTAGCTTTTTAATTTAAGCAAATTTATTTAAATACCTTTTTCGTGAAAGTGAAAATTGATTGATTGGTTAGGGTGCAGTGTGTATTAATACAAAAAAAAATCATGTTCCCCTACACCCCTCGTGATCGACTCCGGACCAATCCATGTCACTACCAATCCGACCAATCCATGTGACTACCGGTAATCGACGCATTGGTGCTTCTCTACAGTGTCATCCTGAAACATTGAAAGAAAATATGATTGACCTGTGTACTTGGAGATGTTGTCCAGCAGCAGCGGGTACTTGGTGAACCTCAGCATCTCGATAGGAATAATGTCCTTTAGCTGCAGTCGTCTGCACAATTGGTTACTTTGCGCCTCCTAAGAAGCACACCGGGTCCATTTTAGTCCACTAAATGCAAATGGTCTATGAATAATTGAGAGCATTCATACCGAAAGCCTCCTGTATGTTTACAGTGAACGAATCACGTCAGCTTATTACCTGGATGAATGAAATGAAACGCGAGTCTTTCTTCTGCTTGGTCTTGATGATCTCCAAAGCAAAAGGCTGATTACTGCAGAACGTGCCCACGGCTTGCTTGATCTTCTCCTCCTCTCCACCACTGAACTGTAAGTCCCCGCACCGAGATGCGAAGGGGTAAATATGTACAGACAGTGGCTTGGTTAATGTGAGTCAGGGGTAGTCGCCATGGTGATTGTGTGTAAACACCACATTGAGGAGAAATTCTCCGAAGGGGGCCAGGCGTAAGTTCCAGTGACATCTTAAATGAAGAATAGGCCCTCGGGAGGGAGCGTTTAGCCTACTTATGCTCTGTACAGACATTTTAGACATGAGGGTAAGCTACATTGCATTTAGCGCTCATTTGGCGATGTGCTTAAGTCAGCCAAATGTGGGTCATCGTTTAACACAAGCACTCATTGAGAAGTGAACTACCATTATTTTTCCCCCATATGCATTGTTAAAATATTTAACAACAAAAGAAAACAAATCCAATAATTGTGTTCCAGAGTACTCTACCTGTCAAAATGCCCACGCCAGAGTGAAAAAAAATCACTTGTTTTCTATTACCGTAAAGCAATTTCACCCTATCACTCTTTTTATAATGCAAAAACATAATGCAATTTCAGTACTCACCCAGGACAGCAAGTCGTCTCCTATCTGATCAATGACTGACGACTCGTTTCGCTTCCGAACTGCAGCCATTTGGTCCATAATGGAAACTGAATTGAAAAGCAGAAGCGGTGAGTTAGAGTGCGTGCAAGTGTTTCGTGTGTGTTTGCGTGCATGTGTCTGTGTGTGCGAGCACCATGTAGCTGTAGAATTTCCTCCAAGTTGGCAAAGATGTTTTTGATGTCGACAGGAGGCAGAATAGCATCTTTTGAAAGCTTCTGGTAGAAGACGTGATCCAAAACTCTCAGCATCCGCACGTGTGCACGCTCCGTGTAAAAAAGCTCTGGAAATCCCAAGAAAATAGACATAAAGTGATTTAGATAAAACAGTCATTTAACTTCATCCTTCCTGGAGCATGTCAGGAGGGTTGCAGTATTCGGGGATGACAGATAAATAGGAAAAAAAACACAAACCCTATTTCCAATGTTTTTTTTTATCCTCCAAACTTTAAGATTATTGTTTTTTTTTGTGATTAAGTGACTTAGCGTCTTTATAATACTACATCCTCACCATTGATAACTTCCTGTCTCTTGATTTCAAGAGGCCTGAGGCCTGCTAGAACCTCACGTCCCACCAGCTGTTGCCAGTTGAGGGGGTCATGTTCCGAGTCTGTTCCCTGGTCGTCCTCGCTCTGGATATCGGTAGGACCTAATCCCTCGAGCCTTGCAGGGAGAATAAAACGAGACATTCATTGTAGTCCTTCTAGATTGTGGTTGTCAACACTAAGACACATAACCTCACCTTCTGATGGCCTTCGGTGTTCCCTCGTGTGTTCTACAACATGAACAGAGAGGGGGGTGATCATTCAGCAGGGATCTAGCAACTCATGCAGGAGAAATCATAATTAATTCCAACAAAACATATTTCGTCAACTAGGTGGGCTACATTAAATATATCTTCATAGATGTGTTGTGGCAGCGTGTTTGTGGGTTCTGCTTTAAAGTAGACGCTGCAGTTTCCAAAAAAAAGTGAAATCAACCTCCAATTTTGGACATTCTTCCATTTTCTTTACACACCCTTTCCTACTATCAGCTCACAGCCATAACAAAGATTAAAATGATCTGAGAAACGCTTTGAAGCAGAAATAGAGCATAGATACATGATCAACTGCAAATCTAAGTGTTAAAAGCTAAATCACACTGTTTTTTAATGTTCAGGAACCTGTCAGTTTCTCTGTCGTCCTCTTGGAGTTGGTCCAGGCTGTAAAGGTCAAAGTGCGATGCAGGGTATGGCAATCCATCGAGGGGGTCAGATTGAAGACCGTCACTCAGCCGGGTGGGGCCTGAAGTTGGGGTACCACCTGAGAGTAAAAAAAAAAAAAAGATTAAAAAAAAAACATTACATTTCACTGTTACGGTATCTTACCTGAGTCTGTGTCTCGGCCAGCGTCAGAGCTGTAGTTGGTGCTGTTAGGAGATGAGGTGTTCAGCGATGTAGGATGTGTGAGATCAGAGCCCTCACTGGATTGGCTGCTTCTTAAACGACCCCCATCTATTTGTTCGCTGGCCCCAAGACTAGGCTGAGACAATTGCTTCTGTGGCTTGGGCCGACTGTCAAGGGCTTTGCCCACTGTGTGCAATGATCAAGGGAGTCAGAATCTCAAAAGGCTTCTTGAAGTGAACATGTGATCCTTTATATCTCACCTGATGCTGCTTCAATACGACTCGGTCGGCGCTGAGGTCCGAGGATACTTGGAAACCTGGGCTTTTTCACCTTCTCTTCACCGTCTTTTTCTGTCTTGATGCTTTTCTATTAACAAGGAATTCATACGGCGAAAAAAACGTCAATGTAAAAAAAAAGAGTGCTGTTAAATATACTGTAGGTTGAGAGAATACCTTAATTTTAGGGAGAAAGTTGATCCTGACCCGTTTTGACTCCAGGCTGCGGGGTTCCTTAACCCTCACACCAAGGTGCTTCATGTATGTATAAATGACATATTGCATTGTAGTGCTGAAGAAGAAAAAAAAGTAAACCCAGTTTATCCATGATCCTGCAATCTTGAGCCAAGATTACACCATATGCCACAACATACCATCTGGCAAGTGCTTCCAACATATGGTGGACCGTGGACATTTTCAATCATTTACATTTTTTAATTATTTTATGGAAAACGCATCGGATCTGTTGCCTGTTCAATTTCCTCTTTCATATTTTTCTTTTTGTTCAGAACACTAGTGGTTTCTCTTATGTTGAAAATAAAATCATAGGTCAATTTATAAGCTATGCTGTTGCATGCAATAGATGCAAGTGCGTGGTCCAAAAATGGCAATCAGCTTACCACTTCTCCTCCTCTGTTGTCTGAGCGGTAACCCTACAAAGACAAATATTTTTGAGTGCTCCATTAAGTTTACACCCATATTTATGACCAGGTTTATTCAGGGTTTTTATTGTTGCTATGTCGATTGCTTTACTTACAGTATGTCCTCTATCTTGGTTATGATGTTCTCAGCATAAGAGCGTTCACGCTCGAGGGTGACACGATCCCTCACACGTTCTTGGTCCAGCCTGCCCAACTCTACTTCAGCAACAGTTAGGCCCATACTGCGCTTTTGTCTACATGTAGAAACATGTAGGTGGGTCAATCACCAAAAAAATCTTTGCAAAATACATCAATATCTGAACCAATTCTACCTGAAATCCTCAAGGTTCTTCTGAATGTCAGGGAGCAAAGAATCCTGCAGTGCTTGAACATGTTGTCTGTTTATTTCCTCAGGGATCAATTCAGTCCGCCGCCGATCTGAAAAAAATAAATCACATTTTTTGAAGGCCTAAATGGCATATTGTGATGTATGCACATAAGAGGAAATTGAAGTAAAAACAAATTTAATAAAAGATTAATGCCTGATAGCTTTTTTATTTACAAACACTTTGGTGGGAAGTGTAAATCGCGGTAGATCAAAAGCACTTCAGATGACTTAGTGTCGTCCTGTATTAAAACAGCTGAAGTACTTCAAGCTAAAAGAGCAAATAAAGAGCACCATTTCTAGAATATTAACAGAAACAAGGGAGAAAAACTGACCAAGATCGGCAGAAATGGATTCTGGAACTGGCACTTTCAAGTGCTGAAATTAGAAGGATAACTGTTAAATACCCAAAGTGATAACAAAGGTCAAACAATGTCATTATTTACTATGTGGTTTCAGTGCAAAGAAAATAATTATGTGCTTACTGCTCCCCGATCAATGAAGAAGGTATGGAGGTCCATAAAAACCCGTCTGGTCTCTTTGGAGTTGGTTTGCTTGTACAAGTCGGCATAGAGGTAGCACAGCTAAGGATGCAAAAACAAAAAAAACAAAAACAAAAACAAAAAACAAAGAAGAATGAAAAACACAAACAAAGATCTCGGACTGAATATAAACAAAATATGTTTAATGGACATACCACCGGGGCAGGATCGAATTGAGAGATGACGTGATGCATGAACGCTGCAAGGTGGGCGGGCCGAGATTTGAGCTGCTCAATGCTGGTAAAGCGGTTACACTGGCCATTTGTCTGCCATCGAAAGGGAGAGTGATGTTAAAACAGACACAGAGTGTTGGGGTAATTCGCTATATGAACATCTTTAAACATATTTTTGCATCGTTTTGTTTTTCTTGGACTTCCTGATACGTCATATCCTGCCTGCCTTTACAAGACGTCACATCCTAATACATCACATCCTGTCCGTCTTATATAAATGCTCTCCCAGTGCGTCTATCTTTCTCTTTTCCTCTCTGTCTCTACTCAACCGACCTCACCATGTCCCTGCTGTCTACAAGATTAAAATAATGTATTCTGTTCAACACCTGGCTTCTTTGATCTCACCATCCCACTTCTAACACCCTGAAGAGTGATGAAGCAGGAACGAACGATCACTCTTTACCCATCACAGAGTAATACGCTGCAATAGCATATATTTGTTGGATGGTAACATTAAAAAAAAGTGATGAATGTAAATATAGTACAATACCTGCTCAGGGTCAGAATCAAAATAATCATCCTCAGCTCCAATAATATGTGAGATGAGACGAGAGGAGGGGCAGCTGACGGTGGTTGGAGAAAACGAGTCCTGGGGAGTGGCAACACAGTTTTACATTGTAGATTTAGTGCTTTCTTTTAAAAAAATATGTGCTGGTGGAGAATATATTGTAGTAAAAGGTGTCAAACAATCACACTGAAGCTCAGAGAAGTGGCGGGGATCAGATGAAAAAGTACCAAATCAGTGGCATCATCCGTCCCCGGGGAGTGGCAGGAATTGAAGCTGTTCCTGGGTGTGCTCTTTGGACTTGGGCCAGACAACTGGCAAAAACTCTCTGGCGAGACGAGTCCAAATCCAGGAATCTGAAGGTAGAGAGGAACACAACCTTACACTTGCAATCAGAAAAAAAAAATCAGACAGCCTTGGGGAAATTTGCAATGAATCCGATATTTCCTTATGTATTTATAGTGAAGGACATATATTGAGGCAGTGAAATCAAGAGTGAAGAAACACATTTTTTTGTGTGTGTACTCAGTAACTTACAGGTGTGCTGCTGCTCCAGGACAAGTCAGCACTTTGGTCTCCCGCTGCGAGAGTGTGCTCCGTCTCAAACATGCTACCATCATCTGCATCTCCACCCGGAGCAGCCTCCTACACATCCACAGAGACATTTGTTTGCGAATATATAAAACACATCACACAGGATACACATCGAAACATCTTCAAAAA
Organism: Hippocampus bargibanti; assembly: GCF_051943395.1. Lineage (NCBI taxonomy): Eukaryota > Metazoa > Chordata > Actinopteri > Syngnathiformes > Syngnathidae > Hippocampus > Hippocampus bargibanti. Next base: position 14,306,440 of record NC_142747.1, read on the forward strand.
CGCAACAGAAAAGGGTGGTGCTTAATATTTAATGAGATTGCACAAACACAACCATGTAGACCACAAGACATACGCATGTATGGATGTATTTTCACCAGAAAAGACATTTGGACCTGATTTTGTTTTTATATGTGATCCACATTCACATGGTAATTTTTGCAACACAAACGATCTATGCTTGCATTGGACAATAATGTCAAAAACCCAGAAATGCAGGGAAACAACATCTTTCTGTTGTCATTAGAGGTGCAAAATAATTTTCGGCTCATACAATGCATTGGAAAAGCGTCGCTGAATAGGTGCAGTAACATGCAGCAGCGGCGTGTGGTTTGACCCATAAATGCTGGCAGTGGTGCAGCTAAACAAAAGACAAAGGATCAGGTCTAATCAACATTTACTGTGGGCTCATATTTCCCATGATGCCAGGCTGCAGTGGCTTGTTGAGACCAAAAAGTCACTCGTATGGCGATGGTAAGCTGTTTGTATTAAGACCTGCAACGAATCACACCAAGTCCGTTTGGAAGTGCAGCGAGGCCACCTTAATAAGCGGGTTTCGGTTCGGTTGGATTCATTGTTTGTAGTAACACCTGCATAAAAGGACCTGACCAGCATGAGAAACTATGTTTTTTTTTTAATGCGACAATAGACATTCAAGATAGAAATCAACCCTGGGGATAACATTAGGTAGTATGGTAAAGATGCTGCGGACATAACAGAGAGGCTTTCCACAGTAACCTAATCCTCAAAAAAGATGAGGATTAATTCTTGTCAGGCGTCAAAATGCTCTACAGTGATTCATACAAAGATCTTCCAGATGTTGCTGATAAGTTGTAAGTCCATTAATACCTTGAGGTTTGTTTGCAGGTGTGATATGTCCTACCTGTGTTGCGCCGGTGGTCTTGAAGAGCTGACCCTGCAGCTGTGGAATGTGTGTTTTAGCTTCCTGGTTGTCTTTCAGTAGTTTGGGGTTACGGCTGTACTCGTCCTTCATCACCTGGGCAGCATAGGATGTACAGTTCAAAGAACACACACTTTTAGAATTCTCTTATTTCATATCTCCTTGAAGCATGTGGAGGAATTAATGAGATTAAGTACCCATTGAGGTGTGGAGGTGAGGCGGTCATGAGGACTGTACGGGCGTTCTGCTGCAGGCGAGTTTGGGGAGGAAATAGTAACGCCCAGCATTTCAGACTCGGCTTCAGAAAGGGGGATCTGGGCAAGCCCTGGAGGGCGACCCAGTACTGTGAGGGCCACATAGGAGCCCGCTAAAATCAGAATAAATTCAGTTGAATTCAAATATTACTGTTTCAAGACAACAGTGAGCATAAATGCTGGCTTCATTTTGTTTTTAAAAAAACTTACACTTGATAAGCTTTACCACTTCAATGTGGTTTGAATGTGTAACAAGGGTTCCGTTAACCTAAAACACACCATCAGCATTACGTTGGAAACAGGCATGCAGTTTTCAAAACAAATCATTCAAATCTGCAATGACTCCCCAGTAGGTGGCAGAATCAAGTCCGTTCAGACATTTGGCAAGAAGACAATTGGCTTCACATAGTGAAGGAGGGAAAAAGTGTTGCAGATAAAAACACTACCTTGATGATCCTGTCTCCGGTCTGAACGCCTGCCCGCATTGCAGCGCCATCTGACAAAAACACAGCAATCAAAGCATTAAACAAATGGAAATATAGACGAGGTGGCTTGACATTAAGAAAACTATGCTGGCAGATCAAAGCGGCAATTTGAGTATCACAACACTGGTTATGTTTTGAAAAGGACCTGTTTCCCAGTTCTACCATCGGCAAAGGATTCAAAGACTGAAAGAGACAGGTTTATTATGACTCCCGTCAAGCTGAAACAGTTTTGCTTCTGCTGACTCCCATGAGACAGCTAAGTACTAGCAAACAAAGCCTCAAATGAAGGCACATTGATTTGCATCACTTTTCGAATGAACAATACTTCTGTTTGCACTGTGGTGATCAGTATAATGGTGGTTGCACAACTTCAGATTTGTTTTTAAATTGGCACTTATTGATTTAAGTCAAATTGAGGTCAAATTGGTATACCGTATTTTCCGATGTATATGGCGCACCGGAGCATAAGGCGCACCCCCATTGAATGGTGTATTTTCAAACTATTTCAATATATAAGGCGCACCTTCAATGAATGAAAACAGTTTTCCAAATATAAGATATAAATATATCATTTTTTTTCAACGATAAGGCACACCACATAAGTAAGGGGCGAATGTAGAGGCTGGGGTTACGCACAACTTCTTCTACAGGGGAAATGGAGTCGTGGCTGCTGAAACCTGTTGTGGATCAATATTACTTCACATATAAGCAGTGTCTGAAACTCATGACAAAAAGTTATCTGACACCCGGGCAGACAACTTTGAAAAGTTGCCTGCCCCATTTTTCACAACTTGAAACAACGTGGCAATTTGCATACTCGGCACCGGCAGCCGATCAGAAGCCTGTTTCGTGCTTTGGACCACACCATGACTGAAAAGTGTACTTGAGAGTTTTGAAAGCCGCTTAGAAAGAGGAGTCCACGTGGCTTGTCGTGGTTTGTTTGTAGCCTTTGCTTTATTGAATAAAACAAACGTTTGATTGGGGGGAGAAAATTTTTTTGTTTTTTTTCTTGAAGAAGTTGTCGGCCACCCGGGCTGTGACGTTTTGAAAGTTGTACACGCAACGTAAAAGTTGTACGGTCCGGGCCACTGGGCAGACGCTATTTCAAACACTGATATAAGGCACATCTGCGTATAAGGCGCAGGGTCATATTTTGAAGAAAATCAAGGCTTTTGGGTGCACCTAATACAACGGAAAATATGTTACTTGAAACAGCAATGAAGTTGGACGATAATATATATATTTTTTAAGTGCTTTGTGGTTATCTATTTTCACTGACAAAAGATCGGCCATACCGTATTTTCCACACTAAAAGGTGCACCGAGAAGCTGTCCGTTTTCTTAAAAGCTTAAAGACTGTCTTGAAAGCCGATGCGACTTGTATATGGTTATTACAGTAATATTTCGACCGGGGAAGCCCACCCTGCTCTCTGAGACGATAAAGATATGATTCTTCGTGCTCAACAACAACAAGAGCAGCTGAGAGTATCCACCTTTTTTGGAGTACCATATTTTCCGGTGTCTAAGGCGCACCCAAAAGCCCTGATTTTCTTCAAAAGATGACCCTGCGCCTTATATGTGAAGTAATATCGAGCCACAACAGGTCTTGCAACTGCTGTCAGCAGTTACTGATTCCATTTCCCCCTGTAGAAGTAGTCCGTAACCCCAGCCTCTAATGTAGCACCTTATAATATGGTGTGCCTTATATTCGGGAAAACTTTTATATATTTATATACAGTAAAGTCTCGTTATATCGATATCGGATATATCGATAGTCCCAGTTATATCGATACTATTTCTATGCACGCACGGAGAAAATTACATGCAAACAGGGTCGGATATATCGATAGTCCCGGTTATATCGATATTTTTTCGGACTCCCTTGAATATCGATATAACGAGACTTTACTGTATTATATTTGGAACTTTTTTTATTCATTGAAGGTGTGCCTTATATTCCGGTGCGCCTTATACAACAGGAAATATTGTCCAATATATCGCTCCTGCAACGGGATTCCGTTGTTCTGCTGGGACATTAAATGCTCACGTGAGCAACTACAGTGAGACCTGGAAGGTCGTCATTGAGAGTAACGCCCCCCCATGCTCTCTATTGTTGGGTTTGTTGTGCTTTTCCCACATTCCGGAGTGGGGTTCCGAGTGGACCGTGTTCAGCTATTCTATTCTTGAGGCGGACGACCGGGATTGTGGGCATTATTGTGGTCGGTGTGTCTTGTAGCATACACCCCCAAACCCTCTGGTGAACACCGGCAGTAAGGGATGCCGCCAAGTTGAAGAAGGAAGCTCAACGAGGCCTTTATTGACTAGTCAACTAGTCTATACAAGTCCCAGACTTACAGATTGAACTGTGTGAGCCTCTTTAAGTGTTCATTCAAAAAGCAAAAGCGCCCAAACAAAGAGAAAGCGATGACAGGTTTCTCTGTCTGACCTAATAATACACATCGCCGTTCGCTCTCAGCAACACACTGAAAGAGCACAAATCCAGTCCAAGTCCTCTGTTTGAAAGACTGCATCTGATAATGCTGCTCATATGTAACTACTCAGACAAACAGACAGCCCGCGGCTTCTACGGCGCCTCAAGGCCGTCAGTGGAGGCGGAGGCGACTTCCCAGCGGCAGTTATTGTTTCAAAATAATGACAATTGTCAAGTCATGTGCTACCTTCTTTGACGAGCTGCACAAACACCGGATTGTCACCACTGACTGTGAGCCCAAAGCCGTTTTCATCTTTCTGAATGATGACACATCGCTGGACCAGACCTGCAAGTGAGACAAAGACATGATATAGGGAGAAGAAGAAAAGATGTTTAAAAATATGTGAATGGAATGTCATAAATGTCTCGTTTCACATTTGCCACACATTTTAAATGCTCATCCTTTTTACTCTCTAATCTGTTTCGCATAAGCAGCAATGAATCATGATGTGGATGACATTGGGTTCAGATGCTAGTTGGCATTGTAACTCATTATTATATACAGCACCCTGGTTAAACATAAAGACAGGACAGTACATTTGTTGTTTGGAAGATGTCTCAAAGTGATCTTCTGATCCAGACCATTCCACCTTGTTTTCTCACAGTTTTAAAGGGGAAACAATTCTTCCTCGGTTTTTAAGATGAGCGCTTATCTAACATCTGATAGTGAACTGGACTGACAGGGAAGAACGCACAGAAAAATGAGACAATCTTAGAACTTGACAGAGGATCAACACCAAAAGAAAAAGCAATGTTTGAACATATAACTTTGTCATGGATCCATGGTAGAGTATTCATCTCCCAACCCAGAGGTTGTAGGTTCAATCCCCCGGCCGCTGCGACTATATTGAAGTGTTCTTAAAAGCAAGGTACTAAAACCCCATTTATCCCTAATAAGGTCATCAGTAGGCAAATGAGGAAACAGTGTAAAGTGCTTTGATTACCAAAGTTAGAAACACACTAATCTACGTGACAGCCCATTTACCATTACCTAGGAAAATTGACTATTCAAAAGTGACCTAGGGTGTAAAACCTGACCTTTGAACTCATTTATTTTTGCAGCTGAGATTTCCTAACCATTGTCGCATCAACCAAAGTTGAATCGATCAATAAGGGCAGTGGTGGGTTGGGGGTTTTGTTGAGTGGAAGGAATGGGAGCTAATGGATGTAGAGAGGTTTAGGGAAGCAAAAAAGCCCCTGGCGAAATGAGGAGCTGTGTCGGTCTGCGACACAGCTCTAGACAGGGCTGAGCGGGCAAAAGGAGGGAGGAGAAAGTACAAAGCTGAGGTGTCAAAGTGATTAAGCCAAATGGGCAAACTAGCTGGTGTGAATTTACCTCTAGATGCTGATCTTACGCATGTGTTCCAATCTTAACGGTTATGTTATGGGTCAAGCTATAAAAAAAATACAAATTCTGGCAAGTGGGAGTGCTAATGTGACAAATGAACAGGCTAATCCATCTATAATAATGCATTATTCAGAACCTAGAATTGATCTGTTTGTGGCACCTTTGAAATGATGCCAACATTAGCAGATGGAAAAAAATGATCACCGCTATTTTGCTCTGACTTTTTTGTAAACAAATTATTTGAGTGATTCAATGGTGGTACATCCTCAAATCGAACACTTTTTGATGAAGAATAACAGCCGCAATGGAAAACATGGAGCCACAAAGTGCAAGTCGTCTCCCAGGAAGATAAAAATGGCTCGCTTTGTGGTGCACGTTCCAGTTTCAAATGGGAAAATTCCCAATGTTGTTGATGAATAAGCAGGGCGTAATTCAAGTTGTAGTAGACTCTAATGTGTTCAACTGTTTCATCTTCACCAGACTGACTCCTCTCCGGAGTTACAAGCGCTCAACTCTCAAGTTACCGCCGCATCATCATCGGCTGGCGTAACCTTCCTAAAATAATGGACTGAGCATTTTTTTCAGTAGACACGAAAAACTGAAACAATTATAGTACTGATTATATTATATTAATCATTTCATTGTAGGGGAAGTATTGAGTGATTTGTTGAACCAAGGATGGAGCTGATTTGAAAGAGGGTGGCCAGGATCACGCAATGTTTGGGGCAAACACAAAACCAAAAACTAAATTTCCTCCCCAAATTTAAAAGGAAAGGAAAAGGACAAATATGCAGTTTATCCTTTGAGGTCTTCTAAGTCGTGTGGTATGCTGATGGCGATTCAAGTTTTTCTGCAATTTTCTGTTGCCTTCTTACAGCGTCATTGTGCATTCTAATTTCGAGGTGTCGCTGTGTGTCTTGCAAATAATCCAGTTCGAGTTATCGTCTTCATCTAAAAGCATTTTCACACCAGCATGTTCTGTGAAAATGTTAAAATGTGTGCAAATGTCACACCAATCATCCCAGAAAGAGCAACCTTACCACAGGACTCAGGCTTCCCCTCTGCTAGCACACTGCTGCTGCCACTCTTCTGCACCACCAGAGCTTCTGCTCACAGCCCCCAACCATGCAGACAGCATGGCGGTCGGGGACGCGCATGCGCGTGCATGCACAAACAAAAACACACACACACACACACACGCACACACACAAGCACGCCCACGCACGCACGAAGAACACAAACCAACACAAAAGAAAGGAAAGACACGAAATAGAAAATCATGAGGGAGAAAAACAATAAGAGAAGGAAATAAAAATGATTGGAAAAAAATCAAAATAAACGGACACTTCACAATGGTGTGGATACCCAAAGATTGAATTTAATAATTTACTGTAGTATTGCATTGTCCTCGTTGGGCAATTAAATAAGCAAAATACACACACATGGAGAGTTAAATAGATGTCAAGATTGTTTATGTTTAATACTTTTTTGGACTTCACCCTTGTCTGTCCGTTCCAAGATCACAGGCAGATAAGATTGTCTTCACATTGCATTAGATAGTACATGTGTCATTTGGCACATAGTCCTTTTTGTCACACACATGTATTAATAATCACTTTATAACATATTTTAAATTTCATTTATATAATCGGATAGGGTTTTATATTCCTGCCTCTCTGTAGCAACTGCATTTTCAACTGTCTGACTAAAATGTGGCTTTGAGAATGTGTGAGGCACCGCCGACAGGCACATAATCAAGTGGAGAGTGTTTGAAACTTCCAGAGAACTCAATCTATTCATGTGCTGTTGCATCATACAGGGATAATCCATCATGCAGTGAAGAGGTTTCCTTTTTTAGATGTTTTGATTACAGAAGCTTGAGTTGCAGCGCCCAGATGGCTGACTAAAACCACAGAGGGTGTTACCAAATTAAACCATTTTAAAAACAATCTTTCTCAACCCAAAAAAGAGCAATATGCTGTGCATAATTGGTTTCGAGGCATTGTCCGCGTTTTTAAATGTGCATTGAGGCCACCCAAACTCACGTCCCACAGTTGCACACCCCTGGTATAAAATAGCAACGGCCACACAAGTATGAAACAATCCAAGAAGCTGCATCGATAAAAGAATGTAAACGTTCCAGTAACCATCTAACAGTGTTCGATTTGATCAATTAGGAAGGGATAGACTATTTTCAAAACACATTCAGCCAAAGAGCAGATAAGATCAGACCACATTGGTCAAAGTTTTCAGACAACATGAAGCATTCTGGACATAAATGCAACCTTTCAGTATCTCAGCTGCCTTCTGCAAACTGTCATTATCTTACATTTGTAATAACATTTGTTTTATGGAACAACACAGTGCGAAATAGATGGGACACACAGTTATGAACAAAGTTAGATGAAGCAATGAAATGTGGGGAAAAAGGGCAGAATATATTTTGCAAGGAAAGAAAAATAGTTTGCCTGTGCGTAGGACATTACCTGTCGGGTCAAACTCATTAGAGGGAAGTGAGCTTTTGTCACTTTTAGGTTTCTTGTCCGGGGGGTGGTCTTTGTTGAGAATGCTGCTGGTTCTAAAATAAAAACAAAAGAGAAAATCATTAAAATGGAACCAGGAAAATGTATCACAATCTATAAAGCTATATATTGGATTATTTCGTTGTAGCGGGGGAAAACCAGGGAACCCCCGTCCGGGCCTGACCATAAAAGAGTGACAACGTTGAATGATTCACAGCTAAAGTAATTGTTACAGCTGTTGTAAAAAGCACTGTATAATCAAGGTGAGTTGAGAGTCAAGGAAAAAAGAGGATCATAAAATGAAAACAAGTTGGGAATCTTGGGCGGGGAAAGAATTTGGGGGATTCCCTCACATGTGGAGGTCCAAGGGGTGTGCATTTTTCCACAAAAGACAATTTGATATGGTTTGTGATATGCCATAATAGTTTATAATTTGATTATTCAAAATCCAAATCCAAATGAAGATCAATCAGCACTGCAGAACAGAGTGCGCCTTAAATCATAGAGGTTTCACTTTATACATAGGTGATCAAAAAATGATTGAAAATCATGTGCAATGCAGATTCAGCAAGCTCGACGGGATATAAGAGAGGGTTTAAGATTGAATCTGCCACGCACAAGCAGCAATTATTCACTTCAGCACTGACAATAATGCGGATGAGTCACAGCGAACATCTCATGCTGAAAAACGTGACAGCCGAGAGGATGTGGTGGCGCTCTGCTGAGCAAGGCCAGAGAAAGGACTTTTCCTAAGAAGAGTTGCCACAAGGCCACGCACTAGCTTGGACCTCGGCACGCCATGTATGGTTGTTGCCGCCTATGCCGGCCCCAAATGTGAAAGGCCACTGTTCTGCTCACAGTGAAAGGCAGTGATGGACCACACTTAGAAGAGGGACTCCTTTGTCCGTGTTGTGTGTGCGTATGCTTCCGCACTAGCTGGGTGGGGGTGAAGGAGGGGTTGTTTAGTTTAAGCAAAGAGGACTTTTGCATTTCAGCATCTAAGATTCTTACCGGTTTGCTTTCTTGGGACACCTGTAGGAGAGAAGAGAAGCACCAACATTAATATTTTACAAAGATGACCTCATCATGATGATAAAAGTAAAGAAAAGACAAGACGCAAAGCGTAAAATGAGATATATTTCCCTGGGAACCGCACGGTGGTAAACACAAAAATTCAGATCAAACATCCGAGTTTTTCAGTGGCAGATGAAAGCATTTTCCTGGTCAAATTTCCACTGGCTCATAGATTTTCCCCATTTCCCATTGCACGACCAAACACATCTGAAATAACTGAAATAAATGTCCTGATAAATCTACTGAACCTCATCGTGACTGCAGGCATCAGAAAAGGTAGCACAAGGAAATGGTACTGTGACACCACTTACTTGCCCTAAATTAAATAACGGGTGGTGCTGGTGGGTAATTGTCATGGCCTTTTTTTGATGACTGATACCACAAGGTCATTTGTACATGACACTGCCTGCAGTGCGGATGCAGCATGTATAAAGCATTACAGTGGCCTTTAACTCATTCACTGCCAGACGTGCAAAAACATGTCCACTCCAGTGCCAGAATTTTTGTCATTGTCACTCGAATTCCAGGACCCACAAATTATTGCGTTTTTAAGACTACATAAACATCCAATGCAGCGTAAGAAACCTAAGACTCCCTTTTTTCATCAGAAAAAAAGAAGTAATTCCTAAATAATATGGGTCTGGAGTTATATGAGCTTGAAACGGGGGCGGCTGTCCAAAATACAATGAAATACATGCAAAAAGGTTTAGTTTGTATAGCGATTTAAGAACAGCTGAAGCTGGAAGAAAGCTCTAACATGGAAAAGGGGGAAATGATGCCCCCTTGTGGAAGGGAAAACATTGCCAGAGGCCATGGCCGGCGCTTTATCGGCACCTAAACAAGAAAAAAACTAAACCCAAATAAATTCAGGAATGGTGCTCTACATCATATTTTCCATTCCTGAATAAATCCCTGAATGGCAATGACTGAGTTAAAGGGAAGTCCTTTTTCAATGCGGAGAGAAAAACATATGGAGAAAAAAACATACATTTAATATGTTTTTTTTTTTTTACGATTAGGGTGAGGGAGTCTTGTTTCCCAGTGTATAGAGCAGGTGAAAGGTCAACATCTATATTGTCGAACCGTTCAAGTACTTACCATTATACAACAGAAACAGAGTAGTGAGAAAGTACACATTTCAGTCCTCATGACTCACGAGCAACCATCAACTCTTTCTCCTTAGTGACACTGTGTCCCATTCACAGACGTACTGGGCATTTGAATGGCCCGTTTATGAAAACCCTTAGGTGTGTAATAAGTTCCAGAGAGTCAGCGAGAGTGAGCGATCAAGAGAGCGAGCGAAAGCGAGAAATAGAGCGATCGGCGGAGGAAGAAAGAGGCGGATAGTAGACCAACATTACCATTTTTTTAAATGGCCTTTGTGATATATTCCCTTCCTCTTAGTTTGGAGAATGATCAAATAAAATCTTTCAGTTGGCAACACTGAAGACAAATCGGTGCGTTCACTTTCACTTTAGGTGAGTGTGCACATCAAAATAAAAGCAGAATATCCTTGACATTTTAATTTCACTTCATCAAGGCTGCACAATGTGGATGGCCTGGGTATGGCCTGCAGGCCTCACTTTGCCCAGACGTGCTGTAAATCTAAGTTCAAATATGAGTTTGTTGAGTCGGGGGTGGAAAAAATGAGCACCAAATAACACCATCTGGTACTCAATTGAAACCACATTAAAATCATTACGTGCAGCCTTGCATATTAATGTGTCATCATATTGTGAAAATCATCTTCATTTCCCACCGAGGCACCAATATTGGAGCAACATCACCACATCCCCCATTTTCGAGCGGAGATTTGTGCCACTTCCGCATTAACAGTGAATTGTCTGCCTCACAGACAATAGAGCTCCAATGTTACGTTTCCTCATAATGACTTTAATGATCTAATGAAGATGGTAATGAGAACAGAGACGCTCACGAGGGGAAAGAAACAGGACAACAACACAAATACGATAAAATGCACACTAAGTGATGGGATCTAATTAAATTGGATTTTAGATCCAGCTGTCTACCGACACTGAAAGACAAAAACATGACCTCTTGACATGCATTTGCAGTCTCTGTACTCATATGGTCTTTCCAACTAGACTGGTCCAATTTATTTGTTTGTTGCTCTGCGTTTGCCTTGCTTACGAAATGTCTGCGGTCTCTGTGATCATTGGTCAAATAACAATGAAGTGCATTTGACTGCAAAACAAAGCAAACGACACCCACCAAAATACAGGGAAAGAAACAACAGGAGACACAGCCTAAAACAGTGTTGAAACAGCTGAGAAGTTTGGCAAGATTAGGAAATGGAAAACAGATGCACAGTAGCCAAAATGGTTTTTGCACAAATATTGAAATTATTTTTACCAACGGTAATAAAACTGACAGAACCTGCGCCCCAAAAAAGAAATAAAAAAATGATCCTGATTGTAAAGTTATGTAATTCTGACAATGTTTTCATGTGTCGTAAGAAACTAGATCCATCAGTGTTCTGAATAGTTTACCCTCGATATTAAGACATCTCTGATCTTCCTTGCTATTCCTCGAAATAATTTGCTCTTGAGTATGTAGCACTATTTTTCGATATTTTTCTCACCAAACCCTTCTTACATGGCCTCCTATTTTGCTGTTCAAAGAAGGATGCACTCGTTTTGAACGTGGTTCAAGTGAGACCTATGAGAAAATTAATTCAGTTCTTTCACAATAACATTAGGATGGGTTAGCAATTTGTATGGCTTTTGTACCTTTCTCTTTGTGAATTACTCGTCATAATCATTTCATAAGATTCTTTTTTCGATCGAACCCAGTTTAAGAACTACTGCTTTAGTAGAACTAATCTCGCCTCGACCTCCCAAATATCCTGCGAGTTTGGTAATATGAGCAGCGCAATGTAGCTTTTTGAGATGGTCACCATCATTAAATAGCTATTCCTCGTGTTTTCATGAGGCTGAAAACGCAAAGTGGGAGAAAAGGTGACAGAGTCAGAAAACGGTGGGGTGGGAGGGCAGAATAGGAGTGGGAAGGTGGGCGTGCCGATGTACTGCAGGCTTGGGCTTGAATGCTCCATTGAGGTTTTGGTGTTTGGATGGAAAACTGTTGCCAGAGCTAGGCCAACATCAGCAACGGTGGCAGCAAGGGAGACTAGACCAAAGTGAGGGAGTGAGAGAGTGAGCAGTGAAGGTAGGGAGGGACGATCAACACCCACAATTTTGTGAAAGAATCTCCCAAAATGAAAAGGAAGGGAAAATTGTGAATAATGAAAGAGTACATGAACAGGGGGAGGATTCACGGTGAGCCCTGTAGCGTCTGACTGCAGTGAGTACTGCCAGGCTCTGAGCCACTCAGATTCTGTCTCTCATCAAGTAGCAGGGTCTATAATAATACAAGACATCTTTATTGATAAAGCGCTTTCAGGACAGGAGGTAGAATTGTGGTAAACGTGATTGTCTGGAGTATTGACAGGAGATAATTCTCTCATGTTGCTGTTCTTGCTGAGTTGAGGACTTTGGAGCGGATAAAAAGCTTGATGGTCTTTTAAGTTACTTTTTGCATGTTGTGTGTGCAAATGCTTTGTTGGTGCATTCGATGAAATGGTAAAATATTTTCCAAGTCTTTCCCCATTGTTATCCCCAAAACATTGCCTTTGGCATGGTGATAATATTTGGTCCAACTGGAATCAATATGGAAATCACTTCTAAAAATGACGAATGATGGGAAGGAAGTGACACGCTGGAAACCAGTTATCAACAAGAACTTGTTTAACAATCTCAACCCCAACCACTGGGAAGGGATGACACTTATATTATTCAAGAATACCCCAAATCTGGTACATGGGTGTTAACTTTAGCACTGTTGAATAACTACCCGTTGTTGTGATTTCTTGAGTTTTGAGTGTAAGGCCAAGTAGGAAAAAGAAAACACAGGATCTTCTACCCCAGCTCCTTTGCACAATCTTTCTAAGAGTGAAGCTCAAGTGCTTGCTTGTCCCGACACGAGACAATACCATTGTAGTGGCAACTTGTGGACCATGACAAACAGAGACTGACAAAAACCTTTCTCATGTGGGATTAAATTTGAAGGAGGAGGGGTCCGGCAAGAAGGGAAACATGGATTGGACAATTCTGGGAACTGCGTCGCAGCTCCAAAAGATCAGAATGAGGAGTCGTCGATTCAAGTAGCAGGGACAGACTACCCCGCACACCAAAGTAGCAAATTTCACTCGATACCGATGAAGTGGAGGCATGCTGTGAGGCGGCTGAGTCATATCGGGGGACTATCGAGCAGCTTGGAAAATTGGAAAGATTTTCTATGCAGCCAGCAGGACTGATTTTATCTCAGCCGCATTACGACGACTGCACCAGATGTTATCTAATCTGTATACCCGAGTCACAAAGTGTCGTTGTGAACAAACACACGCAGCATGCCATGGTCACCTCCCCCTCCCTGACATGAAGGACAGAAAGGAGGCGTGGATATGCGAGATCCACAGAGTTATGGTTCTTTCTGTATTGTGGCCACGTCTAATTTCAAACAGACGGGTGACAATCACGGCCTTAGCAAAGCCCCAAGGTATCAATGTGTTAACTGGGGCACAGATTAGGAAAAAAAGAGGATCAGTTAGTGTTTGAACCAGACAGGGCAGAAGGGGGTGCAGTGCGCACAATTGTCATTAGTGCAGGAAGGAACAGAAGAAATAGCTCTGGAGCTCAAGCTAAAGCCTCCCGGGGAAAATGGTGCCCTTTCTGCCCCAATAAACCTCATCAGGATTCCTGACATGAAGGCCAAGGGAAAGACATTTCTTCACTGTGTGCTGTCTCCTGTCCTCTGGGACTGAGACGGCAAAGGAGGTAGTTCAACATGTTGTTTATATTTTCGTTGACCATAAACATCGGAGGACTTGTCCGATCAGTGGGAAATGTTCCTGGCATGATCAGACATGTTAACAAATCCTCACAGAGTCCTTTTAGTTCCTCTTTTCCCTAAAAACATGTTATATTCATATTTCACATCAGTTTATGGTTGTTTATTAAGAAATGGAGACCTGTTCTCAGAACAAGAGATCTGAAAGATGTATGAATTGATCAGAAAGACATGCAGTGATGCAACCCAACCATTGAAATTAGTTAAACAAAGTTTGACTTCGACTTGAATGTAATTAATGGTAGCTTGCTGTTCAGTGCAGCTATCATTCATTTTTATCAATCAGTTTAGATCAAGGATGTCAAACTCATTGTTTGCCGCGGGCCACATTGTAGTTATGGTCTTCTCTCGAGGGCCGTTATGAATTTGGGGAAACCATTAGAATGTTTAATCCTCTTTACATATTACATATAGAGCACACTCCAAATTAATGAATGTGCTGTTCTCAAATTTGAAGTAAAAATCATGATTGTTATTGTGGTTGACATGGGACAATTTTAAATTTTGGTTCGGACTTTCGCAAGCATCATGGAATTTCATGGACATCATGGACCGAATATAATGATGCTGCGGGTGAGATTTGGCCCCTGGGCCTTAACTTTAACATCTGTGATACAGATGGTGAATAAGAACGTGAAAGTGTTTTGTTGTTCCGCACAGTATGACCAAACACTGTAGTATTTGACCGATGAACAATTTTTCATCACAACAGAAAAGACAAAAACATGATGAAGCATTGGTCGTTGTTATGAGCAATTCCTCAGACGTAAATTTTGGTACTTGTGGTGCAAGTTCGTTGCTGCACAAGACCTAACAGGCCAGTTACGCGAAGAATCAGTCCACATGTCGCTGGGCACATTAAGCCAAATTATCTACAATAGTCAACAAAATAATCGGTAAATGTTGACAAAAACTGCTCAGAACAGATCCAAGTCTCTGTCCTAATGCTGTTGATCTGACAAAGTGCAGCAGCTTTTGAAATCAGCCCTGAATCAGCAGAAAGGAGCAGTGCAAGGTTAATTGCAGTGCAGTGGGAGGTTGCTCCTCCGCTTCCCTCTGCACATAACTTCTGATGGCAGGGAGAAGGGCGTTAGGAGTTGGTATACCTCATCCAGAGTCTTCTTTGACACAGTTGTTTCATTCCATAATATAAATGAATAGTTCTTTCCATTCCAGATGAAGACAAAATAAGGTCATCCTCTTAGAAAAAAAAGTTATGTAACATGTCGATAAATCCTGATTGTTAATCGGCCCCGTGTTTTTAGCAAAGTCCAGTGTGACTTCTAAGGGACTCCCTCCTCGTTGATGTAATGTGAAAATGATTCAGCTCCTATTGCCTGTTTATTCACGGGAATTCCAGGCACATGAGCTTGTTGGAAAAATAGTTACAAAAGAAGCTAGGGAGAAAAAAAGCCAACTTGGCAGCACAAATGTGTGCTTTTGTAAATTCGCTCCTACAGTGAATGTGTTCTCTACCACTGAGTTAGTGCAAAAACTGCCCATAAGTGAGGTGACTTGGGAAGTACATCCACTACTGAATACATCGATTTTCTTCTGACAAAATACAGAAATTTATCGATAAAATAAAATGTTTAACAAGCGCGACACAATCTCAATACTGAATTAGCCAGTGAACAGGTCCATAATTACCGCCATATTTTACTTAATGGAATGAAAAAGAAGAAACACGCCACTTCATATTTTATGTAATTTCCTCTGAGATGTACAGTGCCTTGCAAAAGTATTCGGCCCCCTAGAATCTTGCAACCTTTCACCACATTTCAGGCTTCAAACATAAAGATATGAAATATTTTTTTGGGGGTCAAGAATCAACAACAAGTGGGACACAATCGTGAAGTGGAACATCATTTATTGGATAATTGAAACTTTTTTTAACAATAAAAAACTGAAAAGTGCAATATTATTGGGCCGCTTTACTTTCAGTGCAGCAAACTCACCCCAGGAGTTCAGTGAGGATCTACGAATGATCCAATGTTGTCCTAACTGACTGATGATGGTAAATAGAATCCATCTATGTGTAACCAAGTCTCCGTATAAATGCACCTGCTCTGTGATAGTCTCAGGGTTCTTTTTGAAGTGCAGAGCGCATCATGAAAACCAAGGAACACACCAGGCAGTTCCGAGACTGTTGTGTGGAAGTTTAAAGCTGGATTTGGATACAAACCGATTTCCAAAGCTTTAAACATCTCAAGGAGCACTGTGCAAGCCATCATATTGAAATGGAAGGAGCATCAGACCACAGCAAATCTACCAAGACCCTCCAAACTTTCTTCTCAAACAAGGAGAAAACTGGTCATAGATGCAGCCAAGAGGCCCATGATCACTCTGGATGAACTTCAGAGATCTTCAGCTGAGGTGGGAGAGTCTGTACATAGGACAACAATCAGTCGTACACTGCACAAATCTGGACTTTATGGAAGAGTGGCAAGAAGAAAACCATTTCTCAAAGATATTCATCAAAAGTCTCGTTTAAAGTATGCCACAAGCCACCTGGGAGACACACCTAACGTGGAAGAAGGTGCTCTGGTCAGATGAAACCAAAATTGAAATTTTTGGCCACAATGCAAAACAATAGGTTTGGCGTAAAAGCAACACAGCTCATCACCCTGAACACACCATCCCCACTGTCAAACATGGTGATGGCAGCATCATGGTTTCAGCCTGCTTTTCTCCAGCAGGGTCTGGGAAGGTGGTTAAAATTGATGGGAAGATGGATGGAGCCAAATACAGGAACATTCTGGAAGAAAACATGTTGGTATCTGCACAAGACCTGAGACTGGGACAGAGATTTATCTTCCAACAGGACAATGATCGAAAACATAAAGCCAAATTTACAATGGAATGGTTCAAAAATATCATATCCACGTGTTAGAATGGCCAAGTCAAAGTCCAGACCTGAATCCAATTGAGAATCTGAAGACTGCTGTTCACAAACACTCTCCATCCAACCTCACGGAGCCCTGGCTGTTTTGCAAGGAAGAATGGGCAAGAATGTCAGTCTCTCTATGTGCAAAACTGATAGAAACATACCCCAAGCGAATTGCAGCTGGAATTGGAGAAAAAGGTGCCGCTACAAAGTATTAAAGCAAGGGGGCTGAATAATATTGCACGCCCCACTTTTCAGTTTATTTGTTAAAAAAGTTTAAATTATCCAATATATGTTGTTCTACTTCACAATTGTGTCCCACAACAAAAAAATACAAATTGAATATCTTTATGTTTGAAGCCTGAAATGTGGCGAAAGGTTGCAAGATTCAACGGGGCTGAATACTTTTGCAAGGCACTGTAAGTCAAGGAATCCAAATGTATGGTGGATGCTTAAAAACTGACTGAAAGGAGTCCCGACATGCCAACAATAAAGTGTAGTGCAGCAATGAAATGCCAACACTTTCATACACTAAGCCAAAATGAAGCATACAAGCGTGCGCTGCACATCCGACCTATATTTTATTTTATTTTTTTCCAAGATGGCGCCTGAGTAGGCAGCCATCAGCAAGTGCTCTCGCGAGCCTTGCTTTTTTTTGTTGTTTTTGTCTTGTTATTGTGTTTTCTTTTGTCACTTTATGTTGTTGTGCGTCACGTGGAAGGGATACAGATTGTTTTTCAGCATTTTTGGCCACGACAATCATCAAGGAGGAGACTGTGCTGAGCGGTTGCGCCTTTCGGCAGCATGAATATGCCAGTACTGTTTTTGAATGGGAGGAATGTCTGAGCCATTTGACTACCATCGCTGGACAGCTCTGGGGCCATTGTGCTTTTTTGCGCCTGTAATGGGCAGCATCTTCACAGCCCCGCTTTGTTCAGTGGAAAGGTCAGTGCTGTTGGACAGTCTGCGGTTGGATGGATGCATGGCTTGAGGAGCCCGCGATAAGAAGAAAGCAGCGTTAGCGCAGAGCCCCGATGCGTATGTGGAACTGTCGCAGCTTGGAATTGAAGCGGATTTATGTGGGACAGCAGATGTGAGACAATGTCTTTTCGTCAATGGATGCTACAGCTTCGTGTTTGCTTTCAACATTTAGCTTGTAGTAGACGTACAAATTCCACCATGACGTCCCTGATCCACTGCTGACATGGATGCTTTGATCCTCTCCTCTTTCAACTAGAACTGCTTCATGTCATCACAAAGAGGGTACAGCAAGTCCTGAAGAATTGGATTGGATTGGATATGCCTTTATTAGTCTCACAGTGGAGAAATTTACATTTCACAGCAGCAAAGTGATGAAAGGAATGAAAGTAGAATGAATGACTCTGTGTCTTTGTGTTGTCATATTTGTTATTTTTTCATTTTTTTTTCCCAAGATGGCGGCGCGTGAACACGCAGCGGCTCCACTCTCCCGGCAAATTGGCGTTTTCATGTTTATGTTTGTTAAAGTAATTATAAGTGCCTTGCATGCTGGGTCCGAGAGGACAGTAATTTCATCTGTGCTGTATGTCATGCATATTAGCATATTTGACAATAAAGCTGACTTTGACTTTATTTACCAAATATTGGACATAAAAAAATCAATGAATTAATTATAAATAACCCAATAAATCAATGAATACTTAACACTATTCTCATTTCACACAATAGGATTCTTTTCTTTTCCGGATGAATTGCAAAATGCTCAATGACACTGGCCTCATTCACGGCAACAAAACCCTTTCAACTTTATTTCTTGTCCTCGTTTTCTCTGTTGTAATGATTTTGTCTTTAGTGGAGTGAGAGTAATGTGTGCCCCTCAAACCCCCTTTGGCTTGGCTAAAGGGGCAGGACTGTAGACAGTGTCCACAAGCATCAAGATCAGAATGCCCCTCCCCACCCCCCAAGTCCCTTCCCGGCACGTAAATTGCACCAGTTCAAAGCATACACTCCACCCACTGTCGAGCATCATCATCCATAGGCATTGCTGTTATTTTTATCACCACTTTTCGATTCTCCTTTCAATATCCATCAATGTTTGTGCTGTAGAGAGAAAATTGATGTCTCAATTATAAATTAAACCAAGAGCTTGACATTAAATACTACAGGTGCATTGGAAGCCTAACAATGTAAAAAGCCTACGGTGCCCTTGAATTAACGGCTTCCACAGCAGAACGATACCAACCTAAATTTAGTTTGCGTTTATGACACCTATAAAATGCTACTATGGGATGATGCAATGAATTCGACAGGTCTGGTATCTGGCGGCATATATGAAAAGAACAACATAGAGCTACAGTTGTAGATGATGTACATTATTTCCCAAATCAGGAATATTGTGATTCTATTCAGTTTTGATTAGACAGGTTATGGTTCAATTCTATCAGATAGTCAACGAACCATGACGACTGTCCGTGATTAATTGATGAGCAAAATAATCGTTTGAGGCAGCGCAAATTCATTTTGGTCAGAAATTAAACGCAACAATAAAACACGAACACTTTGAAAATCTCCAACATTTGAGACAGGCCGGTGGCACAAATGAATCACCAGTCAGCACCGCTGAATGCATTGTCTGTTGTCATAACAACCAAACAACAAATAAAAACAGCTGTTTCTATTATTTGAGGGATACACACATATCACCAATACCTGTCCATAAAAATAATCTTTCCCACATATTTATCACATGTACCTGACCTACAACCTTGAACATATAAGGAGCATGCAGACTAAAGCTAGCTTGCTGCCTCTGAATGCTATTGTTTACTTTTAGTGATGTCACCAGCGCCACTTTCCGGGAGGGCCTCAGGGCAGGCGGGTGGAAGGGTGGGAAAAAAAGCGTGGAGATCAGCAAAACGTTGTGACAAAGAACGAATGGCTCACAAAACTGACCCGGAGGCTGGCAGCCTACCCCAGATAGAGTTTACATACACGCTCCCCGCATGGCCAACGCAGCAACAAAACAAAACACAAAACATATCACATGCATGGTGCCACAAACAACCTCAATTTAAAAGTGATAAAATATTCAAACAATGTGAACAATACAGCGCAGCAAAACACGCCACATCCATTCCAGATGTCAGTTTACTTTGAACTCACACTGCACATGTAAGATGCAGTCTACCTTTAGACGGCTTTGCATTTATTTACTTGTTGAAGAACGATTACTTACGCTTTTTTTCATTTTCAACTACAACCATTTTTACATCAAAATGCTTTCTTGGTTCGGCAAGTGAGGGCTTTTAAAGCAGTACTTGTCTCATGAAAAGGGGTGGGTTTTTGTAACACCCAAGCCCCTAAATAAAACTATAATGTACTATTACATACTCGGCCGATGATGCCGCTGACTGGCTATAATTAAAGTATTCAGAATAGGAGTTTAAGACACAATTGACGACATTTGAATGCAGGTAACAGTGTGACACTGGAAGGAATTATTTTAACTTCTATTCTACCTTTCGAGAAAAAAAGTAAAATGTTTGTTTGACCACTGTTTGTCATAAAAGGTTCAGCTGTACTTTCAGCTCAAACCTCAATGCAATGTTTCAAAACACATTCTTCGCTCTCCAATACAGTAGCAACTGCAATCCAGTAGCTTCTTTGGGACCACACAATGTTGTGGTATACCACACCAAAATTGGGTGCGAACCACCGCTGTTATCATTGCAGAGGTGGTGGTGGTGGGGGGGGGGGGGGGGGGGTGTCGAGTACAATAAGGCTTGAAACGGCTTGCTTATACCCTGACCATGACGTTACAACCAGAGCTTTCTATCCAGAACTAAGTAAGCACATTCCAGGGAGTTGGCCAGCTTTCCTCACAGGTATGTGGGATTCAGGTAAAAGGCCGGTCACAACACAACAGAGGAAAACATTTTCAGAGTCAAAAAGCATGCGGGAATTACTTCATGACATGTACTCCAAGGTATTCCAATGGATTAAAGAGGGGGGAAAAAACAACACTTCACAGGGAGGATTTATTTGCTCGTGAACCGAGGGAACTAACTGTGGAGTCCAAGCTCTCTGGACGGATTCCTCCAGTAAGATGATTATGAGCTTCTAAATCCAAAGATCGTTTTAATGGATGGAGAAGAAGGTAAGTGTGAAAGGCTTAGAGGTAATAGTGGCATTACCTAGCTAGGCAGAATCTCTCTTTGGAGAAGTAGTAAAGTAGTCCATTAAGATCGGATGTAGCTCCTTGCGAATTAGATTGGACGATGAAGTTGAGTCAGCACATTGCGACAATTCAGTACTCGGTAGCATGTATGAGTCTCATTAGGGAGCTACGTCTGCCAATTCAAAGTGTTCTTGGGGAACAAGATGCCCAAAACGATAAACTCAACAACGGAAGAACATCACAAGGTTTCAGCACACCTCACTTTTTTCATAGCCGGCATTACATGATTGAGTTTATTGTGCTCATTAGGGGGATGTTATTGTGATTGTACTCAATTGCATTTTAGGCAGGAAACCACATGGTCATGACTAAGTATTTTTACCATGACAGTACCATTACAGTTAGGGAGCAGGAGTCAAGTGGAAAGGAAAACTGAGGTGTTGGTTTTGGATCGAAAATGATGAACGTGGTCATTGGTTGTGATTTACTTAACCATATTCAACAGATTCAGCCAACAATGTACCGAGGGATGGTAGGAATGTTTGATTTACGACTAATATTCATTTATTTTTCAATAATGAAATATGATGATTTTGTCCATTAATCCATGAATAAGATTAACAAAACATTCAATTTACAGTAAAGTCTCATTATATCGATATTCAAGGGAGTCCGAAAAAATATCGATATAACCGGGACTATCGATATATCCGACCCTGTTTGCATGTAATTTTCCCCGTGCGTGCATAGAAATAGTATCGATATAACCGGGACTATCGATATATCCGATATCGATATAACGAGACTTTACTGTATATTGCTTTGTTCAAAAACTGGATGCAATATTTTTCAAATTAACAGTGCTGAAACAAACAGTGTTGATCATTGTTTTCCAAAGTAAAATAAATGTCATTTGATTTCAAAACAAAGACAATGAAAAAATGATATGAGTGGAAGTTTTCTTTTATTTTGCTTCCCGTCAATGGCAATGAATGAGGCATCTAAATGATTGTTCATCAAAACCCTTTATATTAATTTTCTAGTCGATTCGCTGCCAAATAATCATTGCAGTTCTCAATGATTTTGCATGAATAAAAACAAAAACGTATAGGTGAGAAAGCACAGGAATTATTTTTGTCCACTTGCGGTCACCGTCCTCTAGCTCTACCTTAGTATCTGCGACTTTGACAGGCTTTAAAAGGGGAGAATCGCCAAGTGAGTGAGTGAATGAATGAGTGACGTGGATCTCAGCACATGAGATTGACTGGGCTTGAGTTACAACCATCAGCGGCTCATATATGACTTGAGGTGGCAGTCATACTGTGTCAATAGTCTATGTCAAGTCAAGTAGTCAATAGTAATGAAATTAGCACATACATGAATGTATGTTTTTTTCTGGAATGAATGTGAAGCTTTTATCTAAACTTCTATGACATTTCTGTGCATTGGCAACGTAAAACATTTTAGAATATTGCCTGTACCATAGATTTGATCAAGTTTTAATGACTTATATCAGGTTATCACAATGAAATTTGCTTCTTCAATGTTGCTGTGCCGATGACCATTTTGTGTTTGGGAGTCTTTTACTGAGCGAGTTGCTTGTTCTGTAGCCACAAAGGGACAAGTCTTCTTGTGCCGGTCCCAAGCCCGGATAAGTACAGAGGGTTGTGTCAGGAAGGGCATCCGACGTAAAAGCTTGGCCAAAAAAAAAAAATGCGGATCAAACCTCTAAAGATGGAGGACACTGATTTGCTGTGGCGACCCCTTGAAGGGAAAAGCCGAAAGGAAAAGAAGAAGTGTGTGTCAATGAAGAAATTGTTTGACTGGAGCTATCACTTTACTGGGGTACACACACTTATTTGGCATAGAAACTACTTTAAAAATGATCACGTCAAAATGATCTACGGACTTCATCCATTTAGAAATAAACGTGTATGTCTCTATATGCAAGTTATATATAGTTGTCTACCTTAATTAATTAAATGGACTCATATAGCCTACATTCAAGATCATATATTGGACTGACTTGCCGTCTGCGTCAATCAAGTAAAACATTTCACCAGAATGATCGGTGGAAATCTTTTTTCTTGTAAAACACATTCACTGCCATTCACCGGAAGCTATATCCATCGCATTTAAGGGACAACTGAGTTAATTGCACGAGAGCCACCGACACAACTGGTAGCTCACGATCGACTTGATAGGCAACCCTGATGTAGTGCATAACTGGGTGTTTATACTTTACCTGTCAGTGAAGCTGGACTGTGTGTCACTCATTGGGCTTCCGGTTCTAGATTTGCAGTGAATTATATCCGATTAACATTTTCCAGAGTGTGATGTGGTGACTTGGTGGAGCGTCCTTCTCTGGCATTCGTGACGAAGAGCTTTTTTTAAATAAAATAAATATAAAAAAGAATATGCAAACGGGATCGAGATGACAAATATCCTTAATGTATTGGGCTAGTAGGTCAGGGCAAGGTGGATTGCAATGGTGCAGACCCTAAAAAGGAATCAAGGCCTGTGTAAAGAGTATATCCTTCCACTCGTTGATAAACAACACTGCTGGTCCAAAATGCATCAGTGTAACCCTTGCATTCACGTCCCAGTTTTCGTGTATTCCGATCTTAAGGACACCGTGGCGATGTAATACGCCTGCCGCCACCCCAGTCCGGTTCGAAAAAGGAACACGTCCCTGGGAGATCCCGTGAAATTCCTCCAGTCGGCACTTTGTGGTTTGGTTTATCCTGATCGATTCTTGACGTTTCTATGAAGAGTCGTCCGATACCATAATGTTTAAAACAAACGAGCAAAATGAATTATAGTCTGGAAAATGGCGTGAATCTTGGTTGTATGGAAATCCTCAAAGGCAACGAGAGTTTAGACGTGATAGCTTTAGGCTAACAAAACAAATGAGCTCGATTGGGAGGAAAAAGAACTTCACGTCGTGTGCCCTTGTTTCCACTGCAAACCAAACAAAATCAAAATCCCAAACAGTGGATGGAAAACGGCACAAGCGTCCACTGATATTTTCTGCGTCTCAAGCTTTCGAAAAAAGTCTGTTCAACAAGGAAGATGACAATCCAAGCGAAGTGTAATTGTTAGCACAGCTCTGCGCTCCTTGACTCCATGTTTCCAAAACGGAGTCACTCGATCGTCTCTCAGCACAATTCCCGTGGATGGAAAGGGAGGCTAGGCTGGGTGGTCAAGCTAACGGGGCATAAAGTAACAAGCTGTCTCTCGCTAGCGTCCAGTCGTGAAAAAATACAAAAACTCGAAGGGGCGTTAAAACCTTCAAGGACGCTCGCGACTTTTTCTCCCAATGCTAGGCGTCATTTGTACCAGGCTAAAAACTTGAAGAAACATAGGAGGAAAAATACCAGTGTCTGCTGCTAGCAACGCCCTAGCATGCTAACCGCCGCGATTCCTAACTTCAGACAACCACTTCCGCCGGGAAATGGGATAACCCCAACAGCATCATGGTTTTATGAAATCAATAGGAATGTATGAAAACATCTTGGCCTTGATAGTTGATTCAATTTATATCACATACATACAGACTCACACACACATACATACATACTGTACATGCAGACATAAATACATTCATACGCAAACACACACACACACACACACACACACACACACACACACACACACACACACACACACACACACACACACACACACACACACACACACACACAGAGTAACAAAGTACATACTAAATTGTGATGTTCATGTTTTGAACGTAAACGAAAAAACAAAGTAAATAAAAATAAGACTAGGGAAAACTAATAAAATTTAAAATATCAAACTAAACTCATAAATAGATATGACAAAGTTCTATTGATTTTAGCTTTAACTTCTTATTCGCCATTAGTTAACGCTAGTCAGCCACACAAATAACACATATTGCTGGGTCTGTTTTTAATAGGTGTTTTTTTCTTGATTAATATTAAATAGATATTGTTGCTCGTTAGTATCATGTTGCTTTTTGTGTGTATTTGATTGTCATATTCCTGACGATTCACGCGTGAAATCAAATTGCATTGGCTTATCACAGTGTACAAATCAACCATTTTGATCTTGCATTATCCAAGTAAACATGTCATCGATGTTTTCCATCTCGGTACAGCAATCATTTGATATTTTTGGGTTGCCCATCTGTCATTTATTTCAGAGGTCCCCAACCCCTGGTTGGCGGTGCGTGGGTCATTTGGTACCGGGCGCACAGTAATAATAAATAATTTACACAATTTCTGTTTTATTTATCTACGTCCGAACTATGTTTTATTTTGAAAAATGATGAAAATACAAAATGGATTCACGTTTATTATCGTATTTAAAAGAAAGAAAAAAAAAACAGTTTCCATGTCTGTCGTGTCATTTTATTTTGTTGTATTTATCCGCCGATCCGTGAAAATATTGTCTGACATTGAAACGGTGCGTGGCGCAAAAAAAAGTTGGGGACAACTGATTCATTTGATTAAAAGTCTGATGTGGAGTAAAGCTCCCTCCCGCAGTCAATGGCGTCATGAAACGGTTTCATTCTGTATAAATAATAACAGTACAGGCCTGGACGAGGGAACGCGTCACTCGTCGGAACATTTTATTAAACTGCATCTCCATCTAGTGGACAACAACGACACCGCGGGCCTCCTGAGCAAAACAAACATGCCACTGATTGTGACGTTCGTTCGTTCATTCAAACAATCAAAAATTATAACACAGTCCTAAATGCAAGGCACAAATCAGCGATACTTTTTTGCTTACTCCTTATATACACTCATAACTATGTCACAATTAAATCTTAAGTATTGTTTTGCCAAACAGAAAACATGTAATTGCCAAAAAAGAATAAAAAAAAACAAGAAGACACGACAAAACTCGGGAAAAGCTTCGAAGAATGACTTACAATAGAATAAACAAGTAAAAATCGTTTGACATTTCTCCCCGAGTAAGGCTTCAACATTTGTTTATGCACACACACAACACACACACTCAATTTTAGGTATGACTCATTCGGGTTGAGATGATTACAAAGTGTAAACAAACAGTGACTTCTTTTTTGTGACGCTTTTAGCTGTGTTCATTTTACCGTACTTGTTTTTACTGCCGAGTTGCAACTTGCTTTAATTTAGCCATCCGTCTATTTTCCATGGCGCTTATCCTCAGTCGGATCCCAAGTAAGCTGCAGGCAACCCCAGCTGAATTTCTGATAAAAGGGTAGGACCTCCCTATGACTGGTCACTAACTCTTATTCAACTAAAAGCTACTCATTAGCCAGTGTACTGATGTCATATGGCACAGGTGTCAATCAACAGTCCACTATCCTGTATTTTTTAATGTTTCCCTCCTCCAACACATCTGGTTCAAATCATCAGGATCGTTCTCAGGCTCCTGAAGAATTTGCGGGTGAACTGATTATTTCAATCAGGTGCACTGGAGCAGTGGGGTCGGTGGGTGCATGAAAAACATGCAGGATATTGGCTTTTGAGGAGCGGCGATTGTCCTTGGATACTTTGGTTGAACTTTTCTCCTGAATAATGAAGCTGGTAATAATGACTCATTTCAAAATTGTGGCTGTTTCACACACACACACACACACACACACACACACACACACACACGCACGCACGCACACACACACACACACACACACACACACACACACACACACACACACACACACACACACACACACACACACACACACACAAGCCGCTGTGTTTGGAGACTTTTTTTTCAATGGCTGTGACCACATCTGTTAGTTCTTTAGTTTCCAGCCACAGAAGCCCCCTTTACGCTAATTTTCCTGTTTTTTCACCAATTCCATTGAATTTATCAGCACTGTAGTGGTGAGTACTTTGGTCTCACAATGCAGAGGTGGAAGGATCAATCCCCCTACATTCCAAAAACTTGCATGGCAGATTAATGGAACGCTTTAAAATGTACCTTGGGGTCAATATTCGTCGATATGCGCCTCACGACTGACTGGCAACCAGTTCATTGGGTACCCCGTCGACTGCGTAAAGACAACTGGGATGGACTCCAGCATACCCCGTGAAATTTGTGAGGAGAAAGCGGTTCAGAAAATGGATGGATGGATGGATGGATATTGAATTGGACTCTGTGGTCAGAATTCAGTCTGTCTTTCTTTCGGGACCATTCGCGGCTTCTCGTCTTTCCCTCTGCTGCTTGCGCCAACTTTTGCTCTTACGGATGGCAAAGCGAACGATGTCAACCATGAACACCCAGGATAGTACGTACATGGCCACGCCCCCGCACTTGATGAAGAATCTCGGCCTCGGCGAGATCAGCTCACAGTACAGCATTGTGCCTCCCACAAAGATCCGCATCAGCACAAAGAGCAGCACGAACAGCGCGTCCACAGTGTGCGCCAGGGGTGTGCCGGAGTGTCCCGTCTGCTTGAGGAACCAGCGCGTCTGCAGCAACGGATTGGTAATTTCGCTGCCGAAGAGGACGGCGCAGCCCTCGATGCCAGACTCGCCCAACCAGAGAGTGAGCATGATTCCCAGGATGCTCATGGTGTGGTGGGCCAACATGACGGCTCCCTCAGTGCGGAAGTAGACGCACCAGGCCATGTCAAAGACGAAGTAGCCCAGGCTCA
This sequence comes from Hippocampus bargibanti, assembly GCF_051943395.1. NCBI lineage: Eukaryota > Metazoa > Chordata > Actinopteri > Syngnathiformes > Syngnathidae > Hippocampus > Hippocampus bargibanti. The sequence goes on from NC_142747.1 coordinate 14,334,111, forward strand.
ACAACATGGCACTTATCTGCAGTGGTGTGTTCTTTGTACCTTTTACACACAAACACAAGTTTCTACATTTGTAAATTACATACAAAGGTTCACTGTTCTACACCATAAATGACTAATTTGTGAAATTTAAGGCACAAATCCAAGTAGCCCAGGTTGTACTCATCTCATGCATAAAGTCACCTGTGATTGCCCTCCACTTATCAGCAACCCTGATGGTGATAAGCAATGTAGAAAATGGACAAATCTTCTTTTCCTTTTGTATTTTCCCTTCAAAGGGTATCACTGTCCTCCATCTTCAGAGGTTTGATTCGCATGTTTGTTTTGGCCAAGCTTTTACGTCGGATGCCCTTCCTGACACAACCATTCTGTATTTATCTGTGCTTGGGACCGGCACAAGAAGCTTATGTCCTCTTGTGGCTACAGAACAAGCAACTCTATGAATTTAATAAAGATGAAGATGCTCAGTAAAAGGCTCCCAAACACAAAATGGTCATCGGCACAGCAACATGAAAGTGTTAAAACCATAAACACACAAAGATGTCCTCAGTTCCAATAATGAGAAAACCATGTATTTTATTTTTGCTGCTGTGAAAGGTAAATTTCTCCATTGTAAAACGAACAAAGGCTCATCTAATCTAATCTAACCCACAATGGCCGGAGGAGGAGGAAATGGTTTTGTTGTTGTTGTTTGTTGATTTTCTGTTGAATTAATTTTCAAGACAGACTTTCGAGATAAAATGGACATCATTAAGAAAGGTTGAACGCTCAGAAGCTAGCAAAAATAGCAAATAATATAGCCATTTTATGAGGTTATCATGAAACCACATGTCCATAGTAAAAAATTGAACAGTTTAATGACAGTAGTTCTTAAATTTCTTCAAGACACAAGTTGTTTCCTGGCCAATGGTACCCTCTAGTGGACGTGTAGTAATATCACACCACATTCGCAGCTGAATGATTCAGACGTCGCACTACTGAAGGTCAAGGACTGACATGCACGGTCCGCCACTGATTTAGATTAGATTCTGTGGTAATCATTGCCGATGAGTTCTGATTTAAAATGAAACTTCTTTTTATTATATGTGCATAATATAAATGACATGCACGGGAGCAATTGTGCATATGTAATAATGGGATGAAGGAATAATAATAATAATAATAATAATAATAATAATAATAATAATAATAATAATAATAATAATACATTTAATTACTAAGCGCCTTTCAAAACTCTCAATTTGCAGTCACAGGATAAGAACTCTTTTTGTGTGCGGGTGAGCAGCGGCAGCCATTCGCGCCAGCGTTCACTCTACCCGGAAGTAACAATCATATATTAACACGGTTTTCACAATCAAAACAGCCCTCTGATGGAAACCATAATGTGGTTTGACACCCATGTGAATGACTCCAGTTATAACTTTGGAACAAATGATTTCTATTTCCTTTATTCCAGTTGGTAAATAGATGAAATGCAGACCAGTGTAAAGGAATGTGTACATTTACATTCCCACTATAGCATACGTGCAAAGGTGAAATAGTGTTTTTAGATTGTGCAGGTGTACATTTACAAGTGTCAGGTTCGTTGTCAATGGTTTGGTTAGTTTTACAACATATATTAAAAAAATATGCTTCTGTATTTTAGTATGAGTCATAGCAGCGGCGTAGAGAAGGTTACTTTTCAGGTGGTTCCTGATGAATAAATTTTGAGAACCACTGATTAACAATAACAATTGACATTCTACCTGGATATGTGAAGGGCCACGGTCCATCCACGTAGCCAATGTAGGCAGTGATGCTGACAGCAAGGATGCCATGCAACAGGGTGACGAGGCGACAATTCCACTCAGAGCTGCGGCGGCAATTGACGCGACAGAGGGTGAAGTAGGCAGAAACCCAACCGGCGATACTCAGGAGGGTTCCGAGCACGACCATGTTCTCCTCTGAAGACAACAACAGCATCTTATTGAATGAGATCGCTTATAGTCCAAGCACTGTGATATTCTTTCGACAACAATTAGCCCTTGCTTGTGCAAGAATAGCACTACGGTCGACCCCTTGAGGGTCTTGTGGGGTGAGGGGGACGTTCCCTTGTTGGCTGTGACGTTTGTACCATGCAACTAGACAGGCAGTCCTTGCCCTATGGGCGGAGAAATCTGCACTTGAGCAATAAAATTAGTTGAGAGATGACTAGGCCTTAAGACGTTCGCTTCTTGAACAAATCATGTCAACACATTTGGAAATGTATGTTCTAGGTAAGAATCACATTGTAACTCCCAATTACAGTTGCAAAATAAAAGGGAAGCAGAAAGTTGGAAACTTTCTATGGGAATTGAAGTGAATTAATATTACATGACAGAAATGAAATACAGGCGTGTAACTAGGAAACTTTTATGCATATAGGTTTCATCACGGTTTTGAGGACATTTGAGGTGGCAGATTGTCATGATTGAGCTGTAACTTAGACATACGAACTCATGCATGAAGTGCAATTTTGGATTGGATGTACCTTAATTCGTCTCACAGTGGATAATTTTACATTTCACATTTCACACATTTGTCACCTGTACTCGTTGATGTAGAACAGAGGTGCAATGAGGTGTAGTATGAAAAACTGTACAAACTGTTGACATGTGGTGTACTTAGTATAAAGAAAAATGCGATGGTGTGTCTACAAGTTCCCGATGATCATAAAAATGACAATAACCCTTATGAAAATGATCGACGTGTGTTTTTTACGCCTATAATTAATTATTTGACATCACTTTTACTACCCCAAAAGCGAACAAACGGCATACAGTACATTTGTGTTTCATGTGGATGTTAAAACAACACAATGAATGGGATGCTGCCCAGCGAGCCAGAGCAAGCTAACATGCTCATCGCCCCCCTTACCCCCATTTTCATCCATCGGAAGGTGGTTAAAAACAAAACTATTATTACCTCAATGGCACACATGTGGACGACGTCACTTCTGATATTTAGCGTCCAATTGAAATATGTTTTAATACAAATAAATATACGTTAGATTGAAGTAGATGCTATCTATTGTTCTCCATCAGCTCTCCGTCATCAGGACCTCTTGGCGTCTCGTTTCCCCATCTCGCGTTAAAACGCTCACCAGTTAAATGACTCCATGAGCAAATGGGCGCATCTGTTATCCTTAATTGCAATTGGCATAATTTCACTTATCCCTTATTTTTAGCAATCTTACACGAGTGTCTTTTAACACGCCATCTTCCGATAAATGGATGTTTTTCTTTTTGTTCGACGGTGACATCTAGAGGTCAGACCGAGGAAACGAACAAGGACATTATATATCAATTCAGACATGAATACGCGGATGGATACGTGTGCAGTATAGTTAAATACAGTAATTGAAGTGATGGGGTCAAATAATTGATTGACAATACTTAATAAATGATGCAAAGTTGATCAACGTGTATCAAAAACGGCAATAAAAATGAATTAAAGACTGTAAAAGGTAACTTCTATCCTAATATTAGTTTGCATCTTCAACAGGTACTCCAGCTACCCCGTACATACCAAAAGCATGCATGTTAGGTTCACGAAAGACTAAAATATCCATAGATGTGAACGTCAGTTAATGATTGTTTACCTTTACCTGTGCCTTTGTGTACCTCACCTCTCACTCGAAAACAGCTGGGGTATGCTCCAAATATTCCTTAAAATGGATGAGGAAACAAGCACTCGAGAAAAAAAATATGATTGTAAAACATATCCAATGCACACTTCCGGGTCGAAAAACAGAATACAGAATATGAACGTCAGTTAAATAAAATGTTATATTTAGATATTAAAATGAATCAGCTGACGACTGCTGCTTTTTTTTTCATTAAAAAAAAGAGGATAAAATTGCACACATACAGAGAAAGTGTATTGGCCATATGACCCGAAAAAGGAAATTAACAATGTAAGGACAATAAAACCTTTGACACAGTGCTGGTAAAACATATATCTTGAATGGAACACAGGCTAACTGCGGCATTTCCTCCTCCCATCGCTTGTCCATGTTCTATCAACAATTATTTCACTGGGGGAAATACATTTTACAATTTGACTTATGTAATATTAGCAAATCGTATTTGCATGTTTGACTAGTGATGCCTGGCTACAGACCAAAGGAGCATGCGCACTGTTGCAACGCAGTCTGATGAGAGCCTCAGAGAGCCACACATGTCAATTGCCTTCTCCCCCCAACCAACACAGCCGTCCTAATAAAGAACTCTAACCAGAAGTTGTATCACTTACCGAACCCGCTTACACAAAGCAACACAACTTATGCTTGATGTATCAGAATTGTGATGCAGATGATACTGTTGTCAGTTATTTGTTTCTGCTTACGATGCGGTCTAATTGGATTTTGAAGTTGCATGATATAGGCTTGACAGACACACACATACATTGCAAAGGCAGACATTTTGAGGCAGATGATCAGAGGAAAAGGCCACCAGTACAAATGTTTTGGTCCCATAAGTTTACTCAGTTTACATTCTTGGTGAGCACAGATTTGAGTTGTTACACCGCTAAGACAAAGTAAACATGAGCGTGTTAAAAATGACCATATGGTGGCAGTATAGGTACTTATAAGGCCACGTTGCAGTTAATGAGGCGTGTGAGTGCCGATGTAGAGTAAATAAACCGTCCTTCTGAAGACTCTTTTCACCCACATAAATATTCCCCCTTTTTTTAGACCACATTTGCTTTGACTTTGGCACATTTTGGCACACGCTTATATTCAGGTTGAGGCATGAGCTCCATGATGATGGTTTCAAGTGGTCAAGTGAAGCTTGTCCTATAAAGATTGGAAAAACAAAAGAAGCACATATGGAGGCCTTCCAGATGAGTTTGAATATTTATGGCCGTTTAAGGATCTTGTGTTGTTTAAGACGTTGCTGTGAGGCAGAAGAGAAGCGAAAATGTCATTATTGATATTTAAAAACAAAAACAATGGCAGTCCAGGAAAGTCCATATTTAAACAAAATAAATAATCCAGCGTTGGGAAGTGGTCCCCACCCCGCACTCCCCCAAAACCTGTAACGTCATAGTATGACAAATTCTAGATAAATTAACGGTTACGAACATAACAAACATTAACTTATTCTAACAAAACGTAATTGTTTGTATTGTGTGTGCTTAATACCCCTGTCCCCGGACCAAAAAAATCCACTCCAAAACCAAAGTTTCGGAAACCATGACTGCTGAGAATTGTTCTTTCACAGACTTTGATGAAGGCACATCACCATCCAAATTTTCCTTCGGTGATGATGTTTTTTTGGCAGGTTTGTCATCCATGGCGACAATAGTCTTCCTCCAAATTGAAGGCAAAAATGACTAGCGCTGAGTGATTTTTTTCCCACCCTTCTCCCCCCCCCCCCCCAAAAAAAAGGCCTCTTTCCAGCATCAACATCTGGAACTGTCCACAGCTACACCTGATCTAGGTCTCGTCCCAGAGGCATAGCTGTTTTTGCGAGACATAATACGTAAAGTGGTAGCCCTTGCTGCAACTCTTGATGCCACATTTGTAGGTGGAACCCTTGCCCATGCTGTCGCGGCTCCGGCAGTATTTGAGCAGGCACGGGTACCACTCTAGGCGGAGGCCGTACGAGCACAAGCACGGCTGCCATATGTCTTTGGTGGCGTGACAGGTCTGGAATTGGGGCACCTCGGATGTATGGGGCAGCGCCTCAAACATGGAGCCATCCACACCTGTAAACAACACATTTCCAGTTAAGGAAGATTACCATTCATTTTAATGGATTGCCTAAAACATGGTCTTGAATCAGAATCAGAATCATCTTTATTGCCAAGTACGTAGAACACACAAGGAAGTTGTTTCTTTAAACTGGAAAGTCAATAATGGCAAATTAATACTTAAAATGTATATCGATTTACTGGTGATTAGAATAGAAACTGTAGACCATTTAACCTGTGGTAATGCTACCCCGAAAGTCAATACTGTAATGCAGAGGTTTCCAAATACGTCGATCGGATACACATGATCTGCATCAAAAGGAATGTATTCGTGGTCAGCAGTCTGCAATTGCCTCTCGTGATAAAATACATTGCGATATATCTTCATTTATTATTATTCAGATTGAAATTTTGTTCATGTACAATTCACCGATTGCACTGGCAAAAAAAGGTGAAGTAGAAGCACCGAGAGATGCATTAAAAGCATAGAAGGATAATTTCTACACTCAATACGCTGTAAAGTGAATCCCATGTCTCTGCATCAGGTAGGTAGTGCTTTCTTTTTCACAAACTCTATTTTGATAATGTTTGAAGTGAAATCATATTGTGTCAAACTGAGTGCATTCATGTATTGTATGACATATTTTATTAAGTGTGGTCGGTCTTGAGAAGAAAAGGTTCGGACTAGCCCAAAAGTAGCTCCAACAAAGAGGGAAGATGGAGAAGCTTTATCATGCAAAGAAGATGCATCTACAGATAATGGTGGATCACCATGACCATCTGCAATAGTCTCCCTCATTATCATGTGGCTGATAAGGGACTACAATGCTGCTTTCATGCACATTCTTATCACACTGACACCATTTAGATTTTACTGTGCCGATGCAGGGACAAGCATCTACTAGCAAAAGTTTTCATGTGGCATCACATGTCTGTAAATTAGGGTCAAGTGATTTTGGAGAAAAAAAATCATTCAATACAGTGATTGCACTTTTCTACACCAGGCCCTTTTCTCGTGTTTTCTTCATCAACAGAGGCAATATAAAATATATGATTTTGGTCTTACAGGTCTTATAGGTCAGCTTGTGCTAAAATGATGGCAAACAAACCACGAATTGTTGTGAAAGACACATTTATTTATCAATTTGGATTGTTGTAGTTGTTAACTTACTCAACACTGACTTTGAGTCTTAAAGGACAACCGACACATTTTTTTTGTTTCCTAACTGACATCAGAAAAACCTTTTGTAGCATCTAAAATACCCAAAACACGCTGGCTGATATTTTTAGTCAAATGAAAATCACAAATAAAAATGACTTAAAGTCTCCCAAAACTACTTCAAAGTGATCTGAGAAAGTTTCATTTTCAAAGGTCCCGCCCCCTTGTTCATGACATCACGCCAAAACGTCTTGCCTTGCTCGAGAATCAAAACAATGGCTTCATATTCGGAGAAGATGCTTTCTTGTTCCTCATGCAGTTATGAATGATTCAAATAGTTCTGAAGAGGAAAGCATAAATGTTTGCAATTGATTAAAGACATTCCTCTGGGTCATTTTGAGGTGTCAGAATGGATGTGTAGCACCCAGAACATGCAGAAGATGGCGCCCAAGCTCCATTGGAAATGGGCTGATTTGTCTGCTGGGAATTTGTGTCAGCGAATATCAAATAGTTGTCCTGGTGCAACACACAACAATTCACCATCACGTTATTTATGTGTTTTCCTTCCAATTTTGCCATCAACATGGATCAACACGAAGTTTTCAGACCAAACAAAGTACCCAAAATGCATTGTGTGTTGCTTTCTCGGTCAGGGGCGTTCCTGTCGTGACGTGACGTCAGGAATCAGAATCAGAATCAGAATCATCTTTATTGCCAAGTATGTAGGACACACAAGGAATTTGTTTCCGGTAGAACACGCTGCACTAGTATCGTTGTCAAAAAAACTGCTAAGTGGCACTATACAGTTCCATTTTGGCTACTGTTGAAAGAGTTCAAAGAGTTAATGGCTTGGAATCGTCACTAACTCAAAAACAAGACTTCCTGAATATTCAGCGCAAGTCTTAAAACGTAAAATATAGCTATATGCGGTGGAATATTTGTAATATACGCTCAATAGAAGTCATTTGAAGTGACTTTACAAATTATGGACACAACTTGTCCGGAGGCGTCTGTTTTCCTTTAAGCATTCATTCTGACAACTTTACCAAACTGAACATAAGTCAGTCGTACTGCAGAGCTCAACATGTCCCCCCTTTTTAACTAGTCAATTTAACTTTGTTTTATTTCCAAATAGCATGCTTGGAATTTAAAAATTGTATTCTGTCAAACTGCAATGTCGATTCGAATTTGGTGAATTGTTCAGCCTTGTTGAAGGGTAAATAATAAGCACGTTCTCCTTCCAATGTGAAATAAGGATGCTTATTTAGAATGTAAACATACTCAAATAGAAAAAGATAAGCCTGGGAGTCACGTCATGTCAGAGTTAAGAGGAGAGACGAGTCTCTGAGATAGGAAGTGGAGAAGATAGTGTTATAATCATAAAGAAAGTGTGAAAACAGAACATAATGAAGACATTCCATGGATAACAAGAAAGTCGCAAAGTGAACGAAACAAAATCAACACCTGACCTTTGTCTAGCCAGTGCTTGACATCAGCCTCCGTAGTGTAGATAGCCTCATGGGCCTCTTTGCACATGTTGTGGATGTGGCCGCTCAGCTGCCAGGCCCGGCTCCCGTTGACAGATGCGCTCATGGTCAGCTGTTCCAGGCCGCGACGCTCTTCTGCCAAGCGAATGGCATGCGGATTTTTCTAAGATCATATGTATGTATGCACACACAATAAATCAGCAAAAAATGGATGTTGTGATTTTTTATTTTGGTGCCACGTGGTACCTGTCTGAGGCGAGCCATAGACTCGCTGGGGATGATCTCATTGCGGCCGAGACGGGAGATGAAGCACAGAGCCTGGTACTGGTTCTCTCCTCTTTCTAGCTCTCCCAGGATTAGGGATCGGAATATCTTCAATTCCTGCCAAGAGAATACAGAGATGAGCAATGTGGACTTTTCCATTTCGGATTGTGGGTTTCAACAGAGTTTCACAACGACATGACTCAGTATGGAGCAGTCATATTCGTATATTTTTTAAAAGTATGTCTTTTTTCAGAAGTATTGCTCACTATCTAATGTTTGTTGTTGCAGTTCTTTGTCAGGATTGAGCGTTTGCAACCAAAAATATATAGTCATGATCCTCCTCTGTGAAGCACGAAGTCAATGCAGTGATGAAAAAAGCGATAGACAGATAGGAATGGTCCAAATAATGTCTGGATTTCTCTCCTTTTGTAAATCATAAAAACAGGCAAGCTTGGAAATGGGGAGAGTGGAGAATCCACATGGGGAAGAAAGGAAACTTTGTTGCCATTGGCACGTACGTGCAAGATTTGGCGCCAAAGCAAAGACCATAAAGAATTCTGTGAGAGTGCATGCGAAGGCTGATGGGAAGCTCCAGTTAGTACAGGGACCTGTCCTCCCATTCATCTGACATTACCCCCTATTTCCCTCCTCCCTTCTCTTCCAGCCAGACAGACAGACTGTCCCGAAACACTCCTCCTCCGCTTTTCACACTCGCATATGAAGCAAACAAGCTGTAGAGGAGGAGCTTTTAGTTGTGAAAGCAGGAGGGACAAATAAACATCCCCCCTGATAACCCTAATGAGCCGCACTCCCACTTCCTGCATGCAGAACAACAATGCAAAGCCCCCCCAGAAGCATTTTTAGCGCTCTTGCTTTGCATTTGCCTCATTCAGTGAAGCATTTTTGTGTCTAAAAGGTACACGATAAAAGCAAACATCATCATGGCACTATTTGACCTTTTAAAAGCAAATTGCTGAGCAAATATTGATTTAGGTGGTTCATGCGACGTGAATTTCATAAGTCTCTGTGACAAAAAGGGAAGGAAACCATGGGAAGTTAAAACACTCTTATCATATTACGTTACATCTATGTGCGTGTGTGAAAGGGATATAAAAATAAACACATTTAACGTCCATACACCGAGCAACTGGTTCAATGTCAGTCGAAATATAAATACATAATATAAATGGATAGGGGTTATTATTATTTTTCCCTTAACTCATTCACTGCCAGACGTGCAAAAATGTGTCCACTCCAGTGCCAGGGTTTTTGTCATTTTCACTCAAATTTCAGGGCCCACACATTTTTGGACGACATAAACATTCAATGCAGCATTAGAAACCTTCGACTCTTGACTTTCATCAGAAAAAGAGAGTTCATTCCGAAATTATTTTGGTCTGGAGTAATATGAGGTACATGTGGGGCCGGGTGTACAAAAGGAAAATGCCGCCCCTTGTGGGAGGGAAAAACATTGCCAGAGGTCTGACCAGCGCTTTATCGGCACCTCCACCACCCTGCAAGAAAAAAAAACAAAACCCAAACAAATTCAGGAACGGCGCTCCACGCCATTAAAATTGATTCGGGAATGACAGTGAATGAGTTAAATTGCTTGAGTTAGAATGAAAACATTCCGCTACACACCATCACAATAGAAATGTAGCGTAAAAACAGTGCACAGTGGAATCTGTTAAATTCTTTCAATTTATGACGCTCACCGAAGAAAGTAAAGTTAAAAAAATAAATAAAGAGCTTTCTTCATTAATTTAAAAAATCTGTACTTTGACTGACTACCGAAGAGTTCAGGCCCGAAGTTAGCTTGGATAGCGTACGAAGAGCAAAGTGTTTAAAAAAATTGGCTGAAATAGGATGCCAAAAAGACAGACATACATTTATGACATACAGACATTGATGCTCTATTTCCCTTCTAATTCAGGAGCAATACGGTTTCAGGACCTCCCATATTGTACACACACACACATACGCCGACACTAAAAATGTGAGTGTGCATAGTCATGAAAGAAAAAACGAAACGGGGCGGCGTTCATGTCAGCCACATGGATGTGCCCCCCAGGCCTCTTTGGTTAATTACAGAGGAAAGAGTAGCGGTACCAACTGTGTGTGTTTGTAACGTTGCTGAAGTCAAATGACTACATTTTGCACACAATCTCCCATGTTGCAATGAGTCTACATGAATGATTGTCTACTTCCATGCTCCACTATTTGGATTTTGGCCAAAGGACGAAAGAATAGGCTGCTACTAGGCAACTTTTTCTAACTACTCTAACAACGGCGACATTCAAAATGAGCAGTTTAACCTTTTCCAACAGGAATTAATGATGCTAGATGAAACAGCAAAAGAATATAAAACAAAATTCAGTGGCTTAAGACACAGGTGTCAAAGTCAAGGCCCGGGGGCCAGATCTGGCCAATCATCATTTTATTCGGCCCACGAAAGTAAATCAAGCATGTCAAGTTCCATAATGCTTGCTAAAGGCTGAACCAAAATGTCAAATTGTCATATGTAAAACTCAATAACAGTCAGTAGTCTTGACTACGGATACTCATTCATCAATTTGTTGTGCGCGGGATATGTAGCGTATTTTCCGGTGTATAAGGCGCACCAGAGTATAAGGCGCACCCCCAATGAATGGTGTACATATTTTCAAACCTTTTACATATATAAGGCACATCGGACGATAAGGCGAACATTCAATGAATGAAAAAAAAAATCCAAATATAATAAATATATAAAAATACAAACAAAGTTTTCCAAATATAAGGTGCTACAGTAGAGGCTGGGTTTACACAATACTACAGGAGTAAATGAAGTCGATTTACTGATTACAGTAGTTGTGAGAACTGTTGTGGCTCAATATTACTTCATATATATAAGGTGCACCTGCGTATAAGGCTCAGGGTCATCTTTTGAAGAAAACAAGGCTTTTGGGTGCGCTTTACACACCAAAAAATACGGGAATATGTGAGTGGAGGGGGTGAAACATTCTATAGGCCTCCCCAAATTTAAAACAGCCCTCGAAAGGACACGGTAACTCCAATGTGGCCCACGGCAAACCATTAGTTTGACACCCTTGGTTTAAGAGATTCTGTCAGGGATACACACCCACTATCCCTGTGAGGGTAGTGGGTAGGGTAAATTGATGGATATATATATAATATGCAACATTGTCGTCCATTTAATGTACCGTATTTTCTGGAACATAAGGTGCACCTTGAACAACTGACATATGTCATGACAAGTGTTGTTCTGTTATATTTATAGTATTGTTGTTATATACTTTGCAACAATGGCTTTTTTTTGCGCTTAGTCATCTTGTGTTTCAAGTTGTGAAAAATGGGGTTGGCAACTTTTCAGAGTTGTCTGCCCTGGTGTCCGGTAACTTTTTGTCATGTGTTTCAGACACTGATAATATCATGAAAAAAGTAGGCTGAGAATGATCTGTGCAGTGCAACCATGAATGTAGAATTCACCACGAATGGATTCAGAGTTTATACATTTTGCTCACCAATACAGTATCTCGCTTCTTGATCTCAACAACGTTAAAGATTAACCTGTCACTGTTGGAGAATAACAATAAAAAGAAGATGAATAGTGTAGCCATAGGCTTTCCCCCAGCAGAGAGCTACAAATGTCAGCACGGCTGTAAATATGCGAAACAATGAGAGATTCCTCAGAGTTGCTTCCTCACACCCAAGAACTTTGCAGTCAAACCATCACTGGCCAGCAGCCAAACACAGGCGGGCATTCATACAAACCACACGAGTGACCTTTAAAACATTGCTGGTTACCTTTGGTGGGCCAGATTATTTAAGAGTTGCACAAAAAGCCTATTCAGAGACTCAAAGGGTGCCATTTACGAGGAATATTCTCAGCCACTGTAATCGTAACCCAGCACGCCCTACTCTTGTCAAAATGAATAATTCAATGTAACATCAATGTTTTAGCTCACACTTTTAACAAGGACGATCGTTTAAAATATAAACATGCACAAACACGTACACGCTCAATCATAAACATCGGACCAGGAGCTGAGAAAAACGTTCACCTATAAAGTTCTCAGATGCTTAAAGTTTAGCTCATGATAAAGCTGCTGGATGGTCCCTCGGGAGTCCTGATCTCAAAATCTGGAAAATGGGACAGCTTTGTAGCTGACTGACCATGCCTGGAATGTTTATTTGAATCATGTGTTCAATAACTGAATAATTAAAAAAAAAAGACCCAGATGCTCTACTGGAGAGCAGCTGTAGTACATCTGGAGTAGGAGTACAGACCTCCGCCAAGGCCAAAAACAAAACAAAACATCTGTCTGACTCAGTTTGACTCCAGCCAATCTTTTGGATGTGTTGATGCCTCACTTAAGTCCAATGCAGGCAGACGATTACAAGTTCAAATTGTCAATTTCATCCAGATCTGCAAAAAAAAAAACTTTGCACCTTTTGCCTGTTACATGGCTCAGGAAGAACGAGTGATAAAAGTGGGTACCAGGTACTATTTCTGACACCTGGTCTGCCAGGTTTCCAAGTGGACACCAAAAGTTGATGCGAAGCAGTTTAAGTCATTTATTGAAAAACAAAGACACAACATGTCCCTTTTTGTGCCTTTGCACTTTTGCACCAAGCCATCGTTTACTTGTCAACCTCAGTGACCCTTGAATCAAATGCGCCTTCTTACAACAGTGAATGGCCACATTGTAAGAAGCAAACGCAGGAGATCCTCATTCTCACATTAAATGGGGTCTTTGAAATGTCTTACCATATTAGAAAAACTGACTTATATAAATACTGCATATCATGAGCTCCTTATCTGAAATCAACAGTCTCAAACTTGGGTCGTATACTGGACAGCGACTTAAAACGTGACCGACAAACTGTTGCTGTTGTTAAATCCAGCTTCTTTCATTTTAGGCAGCTGGTAAAATAAAACCTATGCTTTCTCATGAGCACTTTGAATCAGTAATTCATGCCTTTGTCACATATTGGCTCGATTACTGTACTGCGCTTTACTTTGGAGTCAGCCAATCCTCCATGAAGTGTCTCCAGTTGGTCCAGAATGCTGCTGCTCGGCTCTTGACTGGTACTCGTAAGAGGGGTCACATAACTCCTACTCTGGCATCCTTTCACTGGCTCCCTAGACATTTTAGACTTCTTTTCAAGATCTTATTTGTCTTAAATTCCTTAAATGGCCTCGCTCCTCCTTACCTCTCCAAGCTAATCCACCACAACACACGTTGCCGGTGCCTCAGGTCTGCTGACCAGACATTATTAGATATGCAAAAAACTAAACGGAGGCTCAGAGTGGATCGAGACTTTTTTGTTGCTGGTCCCACCCTTTGGAATGAGCTGCCACTGAACATTTTGCAAGCCACCTCACTGCCCATCTTTGAAACCGCCTCAAAACTCACTTGCACTCTTTGGCATTTGATTGAGCATGATTAAGAATTGCTCTTAGTTTTACTCCCTGGTGCTTTCTACTATCTTTGTGACTGCTTTATTTCCTGTATATGATAGTTGTCCATGTTAAGCGTTTTTTACAGCTTCAGCTGTTGTTAAAGCGCTATATACATCAATATGTATCGTATGTATTGTATTTGGGGGGGCGACAGACCTCCAACAATGCTTTAAACACGATCTCACCCATTTCAAACTACAACCTAAGTAATTGAATGCTTCGGGATCATAACGTCTTCTAGTTGCTCCCTTCTGGGCTTCTGTTTGGAGAAACTGACACGATCAAATGTTTATCCAAGACCCCCATGTCCCAACTAAATGTCTCAGTTTGCCCTTTTAAAACAACACGCAGCTTTAAGATGTTTGGTGATGGGGGGAGGATGTTTGCTTTGGTGGCCCACGAGGGCGGTCTTAAACGAGAACTCAGGTGCAAGGCAGGGATTAAAGATCGTGTCGGGAAACAAAAGGAGGTGAAGTGGGACACAAAAGAAGCGGGAGAAAAGGCTCCCTGCTGGAAATGCTTGACTTGAAGCTAATTACAGAGGCTCTGACGGCAGGAATGTGCAGTCACATTTGGGCTGGGTCACACCTGACTGTCCAAAGAGCAAAGCAATTGGAAAGCACTGGAAGTGGATGACATGTAAAAAAAACATACAGAACAAGAGAGGCCCTATGGCTCTTCTATTATGTCAACAATGGGAAGTAACCTTTATTAAAAAAAAGACATTCTTGCCACGCAGAATGCAATTGTGTCACCAGCAGATTGGTTTGTGGGAAAACTTTGCATTCGGGAAATGAGACAGCTCGTAGGAAAGGAAATGAAGTAGCAAGATAAGGATTAAACAAGGGAGATGGTTGTTGTCCCACACAGCCTCCGACTGGCGTCCTGCTGCTTTCATATCCTGTTGCAACACACTTGAATAGATAACCGTTACAACAATAAAGAGCCTGTTTTATTTGACGGTACGTTTCCTAAATGTATTCCAAATGTCTTTCAATGACCTACATTTATGCATTTCTGCCATTATTCAATGATGCTCTCCCCACCATGCCGCTGAGACAGGTTACACCCAAACAAGACATCAATAAGGCAAATCTCAGCATTGCACAGAGATGACTGGTACAGGTTATAGCAATTTTTGTTGTTGCCAACTGATTATAACGCTTGTTAGGAGCCATGTTGAGTTCCTGTGGTTATCGAGTGGCAAAGGGGGAGCTGAAACAGGTGTAAGAAAACTAATCTTTCTCCAAAGCTTTTTTTCTCCTTTATACACAGCATGACAGAGGGACATCTGGTCTGAAGAATAAAGACATAACTCGGGACCATGACGCGAGGGGGTTGGGGGAGCACAGGGCCGAGCAATGTCTTTTTTGCCACTTTCTTCCATTTGGCACAAAGGCATGTGAAAGGAGGATGGACCGCTTTGATTTATGTTTTCATATTAAATTCAGATATGGTTCAGAATCTATCAAAAAAGTCCCCGAGGAACCATCACGATGCCTCACATCATTCCAAGTCGTTTTGACATGTTTGTGGATTTTAAAAGGCGGATGCAAAGCATTTCTTTCTCCTTAAAGAACTAAAACACAACGGCAAATATTTTAATTAAGATGAAAAATATTTGTCCTACAATGGAGATGTTTGCAGTTTACAGCAGGAAAAGTTGAAAGGATGAATGTAGAAAAACAAAACGTATTTGCATGCACAAAATCAAGTAGAAAATGAACTGTACATATTACAGAATAAAAAATATCATATAAAATACAGGATGTAAGTTATAAGCATTTAGTCACCTGCAAAGTTGGTTGTGCTATTTAAAATTTGAACATCAAACAAAATTCATTAACTCATTTGATGAATAAATAATCTAATGAATTAAGAGAAATACAGAAAGGAATCCATTCCAGGTATCAAACTTAATTGGATTGGATTTACCTTTATTAGTCTCGCAGTGGAGAAATTTACATTTCACAGCAGGAAAGTTATGAAAAGGAACATGAAAGGAAAGAAAGAAGTTGAAAAAAGAAATAATACATGAGCTGCAGCTCAAAAGGCAGCAACTCTCGCGGTGCCATCTTGAAGTCAAAACAAAAAAAACTAAATTATAAATAATATGACAACACAAAGACACAGAGTCATTCATTCTTAAGCACTTAATAAACTGTACATGCAATTTTCTGGAAGATTTAACTTTCAGACATGTATAAGTGGATGACAAAATGAATGAATGTGCCATATGATAGTTAGTTAGGACCGATTAATATTTATGTCCCAAATGTATATTTTTTCCCCCCACTTTGAATAATCAGCCAATTGTAAAAAGAAGCCAACCACAATTGGTAAACATAAATAAAGACTGGTAAAAAATGTAATCTGTGTACATCACAGCAAGTCTGTCAGCAGATTGCCAGCTTGCGAACAACAAGTTGATGCTGGGTCTTGCACGTGTTTATTTTGGTCAGTTTCTAACTTGATGGAATTTTGAGATGACACGGTAATAATTTGTGTTGAAGTCCAGGATGCCTTTTGATTGAACAAAGCCTGGATTTGATCTCAAGAACGACTTCACACATCCATAAATATAATGAGTCACTCAGGGTTTTAATAACAACATCAAGGTGAATGTGACACGGAAGTGATGGAATCAACACTTAACTTGCTTGTTACAAAAGAAGTTTAAAAAAGGCTCAGCATGTGACAAAGAGCAAGAGTGTTTCAACATTTAGTCAGAGCCAAATTGTGGTGAAGTGAAAGTCATGCATGGGAAAAAGGCTGAAGCTATGACAGCACGAGGAAAAAATAAAGGAATGCAATGAGCAGCAATAAAGTTAAGAGTGAAAAAAAAAAGACAATAAATGAGAGTCACAAGACGGCCGAGCTCAAAGACTTAAGATGGGACAGCAGCCAAAACTGTGTCAAAGATTATCAAGAAGCCAATCTAATTCCCTGCAGCACTTAATTTCCCCAGGCACATCGTGTCCTTTATGGCGCATTATTCCCAATTTATTGTTGGAGCAAAATGGGCGTCTCCATAATGCTTTCAACACAATTAGGGTAGAAAAGAAAGCTAACCTACACTTGAGGAACATTTCACTTTTGTTGCTGTTGCTAAATCTAAATTCCTATTGTGAAACATTGAACATGATCAGTGCCTTTATCAGTGCCATGATCATGCCTATTGCATGCTTGGCTGACTGCACCTTTTCCTCAAATATTGTACGAAAACACATATGTGTTCGTTTAATATGGCATATCCTTCTCTCACACACATGTCTTCATATGAAGTCTTGCACAATCATGCCACATCTTATTTTTCTGACGTGACCGACGTCTCCGGACAAGTTGTGTCCATAATTTGTAAAATGGCTTCAAATGACTTCTACTGAGCGTATTTTAATAAGATTCCACCGCATATAGCTATATTTTACGTTTTAATGATGTCGGAAATTCTGTATGTAAATGTTTGTAATCATCCTTTCCGAAGTGCCACCAAGACCAACTTTCTGCTTTGAAAATGAAATGTTATTCAATTTTTTTTTTACAATTTCAAGAGTATCCTTTTGTGTGCAAATGTGTGTCCACTCCAGTCCCAAGGTTTTTGTCATTTTCACTCAAATTGCAGGACCACACAATATTGAGTTTTAGGACTACATAAAGATTCAGTACAGCGTAAGAGACCTTATCTATTATCTTCTTTATCCGGAAAAAAAAGAGTTAATTCATGTCAGGTAATTGAACACCTAAAAAATACTGTCTGTAAGAAAAGAACCTGTTGTAAATTAGATATCAAGTAAATAAAGTAAGTAAAGAAGTCGAAGATGGCGCCCAAGTAGGCAGCCGTCAGCAAGTGCTCTCATGAGCCTTGCTTTTTGTTGTTGTTTTTGTGTTGTTTTGTGTTTTCTTTTGTCACTTTGTGTTGTTGGGCGTCGTCTGGAATGGATATGGATTGTTTTTCAGCATTTTTGACCATGACATTAATCAAGGAGGAGACTGTGCTGAGTGGTTGCGCCTTTTCGACAGCATGAATATGGCAGTACTGTTTTTGAATGAGAGGAATGTCGGTGCCATTCGACTGCCATCGCTGGACACCAAAGGGGCCATTGTGTTTTTTTTTGCGCCTGTAATCACCAGCATCTTCACAGTCCCGCTTTGTTCAGCGGAAATGTTGGTGCTGTTGGACAGTCTGCGGCTGGATGGATTCATGGCTTGAGGAGCCCGTGATAAGAAGAAAGGAACGTCAGCGCAGAGCGCCGATGCGTCTGTGGAACTGTTGCGACTTGGAATTGAAGCAGATTTATGTGGGACAGGAGATGTGAGACAATCTCTTCGTCAATGGATGCTACAGCTGCGTGTCTGCTGTCAACATTTAGCTTGTAGTCGACGTGCACGTTCCACCATGATGTCCCTGATCCACTGGTGGAAAGACGCTTTGATACTCTCCTCTTTCATCTAGAACTGCTTCATGTCATCACAAAGAGGGTACAGCAAGTCCTAATGAATGACTCTCTGTGTTGTCATATTATTTATTTAGTTTTTTTTGTTCTTTTCACTTCAAGACGGCGCCGCGAGAGTGGCTGCCTTTCCAGCAGCTCATGTATTTCTTTTTTCTACTTTCATTCCTTTCATCACTTTCCCGCTGTGAAATGTAAATTTCTCCACTGTGAGACTAATAAAGGCAAATCCAATCCAATCCAAGTAGACAGGATGAATTTAACACAACTAATTATCATGTTGAGCGCCTTTCCGTCAAACCCCTGTGACGGACTCAATCGAACCCAGGATAAGAACCACTGCTATAGAGGAAAACAAAAGTAAAAACAAAAGGTATGTCTAGCATTTCAATTTTATGTAACTCACTTTGCAATTACCGTCCTCAACTTTGTCGAGGGTTAAAATGGCAACATCCGCCTGTGCTGAACAGTAAACATCTGGTTTAAAGTTACGAGTGAGTTCAGTGTAAACAGAGGGTGATTAAGCGCTGCGGTCCGAGAGCTTATCAGCAATCTTCCAAAGGTTTACCAAACACTCAAAACGGTGAGCTCAACGGTGACGCCAATGCCACATGTGCACATGCATTTGTGGGAGAAAAGACGCTAAAACTTGTGTATTAGGAGGTCCGATCAGTTGCAATAGTATACTTTACCTATGCTAAAAACCCAAATTCAAGCAAGCTGTGAAGTTTGGCTCAGATATGTGCAGTAACTAACACCAAAAAATGTGTAACGCTACTCCAAACCATTGTAGACCATCACTGAAAAAAAACTATTAAATTTCCATAATAACTTTTTGTACATGGAATTGATATTTGGGTTGATTTCGTAATTCGATTTCTGATACATTCTGAATAACCTGTTTACATGACAGTTACTCCAACATCTTTTCCAAGCTGTCCGCCTAACGTACGAATGTACAGAAGCTTCCCAACTTACGAATGAGATACGTTCCGAAGGGTTGTTCGTAAGGTGAATTCGTTCATAAGGTGCTTCAGTGTTATATTTGGTATGGAATGTATGCTTGAGGTTGATATAAGTACAGTAAAGTCTCGTTATATCGATATCGGATATATCGATAGTCCCGGTTATATCGATACTATTTCTATGCACGCACGGAGAAAATTACATGCAAACAGGGTCGGATATATCGATAGTCCCGGTTATATCGATATTTTTTCGGACTCCCTTGAATATCGATATAACGAGACTTTACTGTATGTTTAAAGGACAACCGACGCCTCCGGATATGTTGTGTCCGTAATTTGTAAAATCACTTCAAATGACTTCTACTGAGCGTATTTTACAAAGATTCCACCGCATATAGCTATATTTTACATTTTAAGACTTGCGCTGAATATTCCGTAAGTCGTGTTTTTGAGTTGGTGACGAGTACTAACGTCACGTCACGGAAGGAACACCCCTGACCGAGAAAGGACATACTGTCACACTCAATGCATTTTGCAGTACTTAGTTTGGTCTGAAAAGTTCGTGTTGATCCGTGTTTATGGCGAAATTAGAAGCAAGGCGAATCGTTGTGTGTTGCACCAAGACTACCAATTGCGGTAACACCATACATAAGTTGACACAAATTCCCAGCAGACAAATCAGCCCATTTCCAACAGAGCTTGGGCACCATCTTGTGCATTTTTTGGGTGCTACATTGGAGTCCAGACAGCTCGAATTGATACGGAAGAACGTATTTAATTGAGGGCAAACATTTATGCTTTCCTCTTCAGAACTATTTGAATCATATCCATAACTGGATGAGTAGCAAGAATGCATCTTCTCTGAATCTGAACTCTCTGAACTCATTGTGTAAATTCTGGAGCAAGGCAAGACGTCCTGGCGTGACATCACAAACTGGGGGCGGGACTTTCTGAAAATCCCCAATTTGTAGCTCATTTTCTTGCAGTTTTAGCGCACTTTAAGTCATTTTTATTGGTGTTTTGCATTTGACTAAAAATATCAGCCTGCGTGTTTTAGGTATTTTAGATGCTATAAAACGTTTTTCTGATGTCAGTTAGGAAACAAAAAAGTGGTGTTGGCTTGTATAAGTAACCTCTTTTGGTTAGTACTGAAAAACAAACATTTAATAAAATACAGTAAAGTCTCGTTATATCGATATTCAAGGGAGTCCGAAAAATATCGATATAACCGGGACTATCGATATATCCGACCCTGCGCGCATGTAATTTTCTCCGTGCGTGCATAGAAATAGTATCGATATAACCGGGACTATCGATATATCCGATATCGATATAACGAGACTTTACTGTATATGCTTTATAAAGATATGTACATATACAACTGGAGAGAATACTACATGTTACTACAAACATGTTCGTATGTACCGTTGTTCGTAACTCGAATGTTCGTAAGTAGGGGAGCGTTTGTATATGCATTTGTGCAACTGTTTAAAAACTGTGTCATTTTCTCTTTAGAGACAGAAAATCTAAGGA
Source organism: Hippocampus bargibanti (assembly GCF_051943395.1). Taxonomy (NCBI): domain Eukaryota; kingdom Metazoa; phylum Chordata; class Actinopteri; order Syngnathiformes; family Syngnathidae; genus Hippocampus; species Hippocampus bargibanti. The sequence continues at coordinate 14,355,152 of NC_142747.1, forward strand.
TTTAAGCTACGCATGCATGGAATTACTTTATGGACTACAAAGACTCAAAATTTCTTTCGGATAGATAGGTCAGCATTTGCCTTTTGTACAGCCAACACTATTTCAAGCTCAGATAACTCCAGACCCACATAACTTTGGGATTATTATTTTTTCTGATGAAAGAAGAGAGTCTAAGATTCCTTATGCTGTATTGAATATTTATGTAGTCAGAAAGCTCAATATTCTGTGAGTCCTGCAATTTGAGTGAAAATGACAAAACCCCTGGCACGGGAGTGGACACATTTTTGTACATCGTCTGGCAGTGAATGAGTTTAATGGGCACGGTTACACTCCCTTTTAAAAGCCAAATGTAAATTATGTGTCCACTTTTAAGATTGTTTGAAAAAAAAAATCTAATGAGGTCAGCTCAAATGAAACCGTCGACTGGCAATACATACCTGACGCAACTACCAAGTGAGATCAGCGTTTATTGCTCCAAATTGCACCCTGGTGAATAAAACGCATGTGGCGCGCGGTGCAGACGTGGCTTTGTAATGTTTTTCCAAGCAACACCCATATAATTTTTCAGAAATGTCGCCAAAGAGGAAACTAATCAGTCCAATCAAATTTCACATAAACCTGATAACAAGGTAAAAAAGCTGACTTTTTACTCTTGCTTTAAATGCAAATTGCCTATTGTGGCCAAAGTGTTGTGCGTAATGCGCAAAGTGTTTAATATCACTGTTAAAACGCTGTTCTTCCCACGCACTCTGAAGATTCAAGGCAGCTGGAAGTGACAGCTCATCCAACTTTCCATAAATCTTGGAGATAGTGCAAGCAGAGATGAATATAAAACATATGGAGGGGAACGGGAACAGGAAGACGAGTTTAAAAAAAAGATAAAATAGTGGGGGGGGGGGGGGGGGGGGTTGACCTTGGACTGGATCAGATAAAGCAGCGGAATACTACAGTAATTTAAGAGGGTCGATGTAAAATAAACAAAACCAGACATGTGTGTAGATGGGTGGGGGTGGGGGGCACATGAAAAAGGGGTCCCCCCGCTGAACACCCCGACGATGCCTCTCAGCTCAAAAGTTCAGACGATGTCCCTTTATTGTGGAGAACGGAGAGAGGGATTGGGAGGGGGGGTCACCAATTATCAGGGCGATGGCCTCTTCTCCCCGCTCTCCTAAACTGCAAATTAGCCGTTTTGGTTAGCCAAGCAGACGCGCTGGATCAAAAAGGTCAGACATGCCCACTTAATCCTGGTAAATTCTCCCTTTTCACATCTCTCCAGGCTTGTCAGCTTCTGTGGGGCAGCAACCAATCACATGCACCACACGCCCATAACCACACACTCCCCGCATGCTCTGAACTTGTAGCTTCCTCAATTGACATGTCTCCCAGTAGTCATTTTCCACAGTAAAACACAACGTCATGTTTCCAAATTTGATTGTTGCTCAGGGAAAGAGACTTTGAGAAAAAAAAACGATAAATTTGGTCTCCGGTCACAAGGCTTGGATCAGAGTTGAATGTTCAAAAAGGGTAAGAGCAATCCCAAATCTAAGTAAGTGCAGCCTGCTTTGACATCTCTCAGAGAAAAAAGATAAACGAAACTCAGTTGTGCTTAACTTCAGGGGGTTGGGGGTTCTGAGGGGGGGTTGTATTTTTTCCACACTGTAGCCTAAGGATAGGCAATCAGCTTCTCAAAAGAGGCCATTGTGGTCGAACCCCAAGACAACTGTCACCATGCTGTGGTCACTGCTCAGAAACAAAAAATAAATAAAAAAGTTAAATATTATACCCTTAGCCTGCTACTCTAAAATGGTTTCTGTCTTGGTACCAGTCATTTTTACAACTTGGCGACATACTGTACATACAGTATGTCGCATTTGGAGCCTGGAAAACATAGTTACAATAAGGAGGCTTCTATTTTGATGAACAAGAGTGGACAATTACTTCTAGTTATGGAGGCTAAACGTCGGTGGTCAGCTAAAATATCTGAAGCCATTGTGGAGTCTTCATAAACAAGCAGTTCATGAAAACTCTGAACGTGAATGAACACATATGGGTCATTGGGGTGGGATCCTGCCTTGGCATTTTTATAACCCTGGAAATATTCTGCTGGAGGAGTCCAGTGATTACATAGGCAAACAAATGAGCTTCAATTACAATGTTTTGGGACTGGGAAATGGTCTAAATAGGAGTTAGCAAGCGCAATCAGGAAATTACATTTTGAATCGCCAATGGAGCATTTTGGTGTGGACTTGAAATGTTCTATCAGTGCAAGTTTGGATTTTCTCTAATCCACTTCCCCCAAAGTCAGGGTTCTTCAGGTCAAATGACATTTTTTAATTAACTATAGGTGTGAATGTGAAGAGTTGTTTGACTCTCCGATGATCATAGTTAACCAGCAGTCTAAACACAAACCCGCTCATCATCTAGTACACTCAGACTTCTATTTTTTGATGGTCTGAACATTGGCAGGCTTTAATATGAGCTGTAAAATAAAGTGCAGTGATAGTGATCGACTAACCAGAGGTTAGGAGGTGCGATCCCCGGCCATGATGACTGAGACGTAACTCATGCACTTTGATACAAAGAAACCGATTTTCTTCACTTGACCCTTTTACAGTTAGAAAACACACATTTACCTCCCCTTTCAGAATGTTCTCTGTTTAGTCCATTTTGAGTTTTAACATATTTCCAATGTTGTCATTCATCCTTTTACACACCAACCTTAAGTTGGAAAGCCTCCTCGGATCCAACAGCAGCGGCTGGCATAAAACCACAGTCAAACTCTCTTTTTGAGCAATTGAGGCAAAATTAAACACATGTTGGTGGTATGAGTACTATTTGTGGTGGTTTTTGGAATGTGCATAGGTCAAATTTGCCATCTGTCTGGAAAATGGCGTGCCCTTTTGTAGAAGATTCTTTTTCACAGTGAACGTTAATCAAATCACACCAAAGTCAAATGATCTTACTCTTCAAAAAAACTAACATCAAAGTCATCTCAGTAAAATGAAGAAAAGCTTTTATTCGAAGGGGAAATCCGTTCATCTCACCTGTTTAAAGTCGACCATCAAGGTGATGAGGGTGCCGTCTCCTTGCTTGAACTCCACCGAGATGGAATCTTTCTCACTGTCCGCCTCCAGAACCTCTTCGGTCACCAACCCGTCGGTGAGCCGGACACGAACCCTCAGCTCGGATCCAAGTCCCAACGCGCAGACAAGTAACGGGAATAGCAGCAGAACCTTATTAATCGCGCTAGCACACATCCCCGAAAACGCAGAAGCGAACCCAAAGCGAGGAACATTCGAATGTGTGCGTTCATATCTAAAATCTGCTCCTCACATCACGTTTGAAACGGCGCTCAATCACAGCGCTTCACTTGTGGCGACTTTCCCCTTTTTCTTGTCCATTGAGAGGCTTTCGGTTCCGATATAATGGGTTCATCGGTCCAATGGTAACACGGTGCATTTAAATCTCTGCTCACATAAGCCAACTTTTAAACGCGTGAAATCGAGCGGCGTCGTCACTTCCGAGCTCCACACTGCAAACTTTTACCGTGTGTATGAGTGTGGTAGTGTTGGTAGTAAACTCTTAAAGCCACACGCACACACACACACACACGTTTACGCTTAGCCCCCCCCCCCCCCCCCCCCCCACACACACACACACACACACACACACTCACACTAAAAGTCTCTGCCCATCCCCCAAAAGAAGGAGGGAGGCTTCTCATGTGATCCCCCCTTCTGCACTCTCAACTAATAATACCCCTACACTGAACACTTTTCGCCCCCCTTATTCTTTATACACGTGTTTCTCAAACTTTCTACCAAGTGCGACCATGAAAAAGTTCAACTCCTCTCCAAATACTGCCATAGTGACTAATATTTAAGTATAGCACAGAAAAGATAAAATAATGGTTGATTCAGAAAAAATATGCGACTTGTATTTTGCATTGCAGTAAGCCACTGTGACATTGTCGAGTTTAAATAGCAACCCTGTGTTTGAATATGTATGGGAAAAAAAATAACAGAACAGTACTGTACTTGAATAATGTTCAATCAGTGGCGAGCCATGCATTTCGCTGCGAGGCGTCCAGGTTGATGTTTGACCCCAGTAACAAACGATGGCTTTGATGTGATTGGTTAAATGCTTAGATAAAGCACGCATCTGGAAGCAGCGCAACAGGGGAAATGTAATGAAAGGAAGCCGAAAGACAATTTTGAATTATTTAATAAGAATTCATGAACAAAGTATAATTCACATCAGTCAATGATTCAGATATTTTTAGACCAGCAGAGAAGGCTTTGCAGGTCTTGACGGTCTGCCACTGAATTACAGTAAACCACTGTGACATAGTCTCGTTTGAACATCAACCCAATGTTTGAATATGTAGTGGGGAAAAAATTGCAGTACTTGAATAATGTTCAATTAATGTGCGTCACACGTTTGCATAGCACGTCCGCCTCACAGTGTAGAGGTGTGGGGCTTGATTCCGGCACCAGCCTTCCTGCACCGAGTTTGCAAATTCATATTTGGGTGTAGTGCAAAACTGCATGACACCATTCTGGCAAGCTTTTTAACAACATAACCCATCTTCCGTACGTTGTTTTCTCAAAATTCCAATGGTTGGATTAGCTTAGCCTTTATTAGTCTCACAGTGCAGAATTTTACATTTCACAGCAGCAAAGTGATGAAAGTGGAAAGGAAAGGAATAAGTAGAAAAACAAAATACAGGACTTGCGCCATCTTGAATTCAACACAACAAAAAAAAAGACTTAATTCATAAATGTTCTTTGGACACATTGGATTGGATTTTGGATTGGATTGGATTTGCCTTTATTAGTCTCGCAGTGGAGAAATTTACATTTCACAGCAGAAAAGTGATGAAATGAATGAAAGTCTTCTTCTTTTCCTTTCGGCTTTTCCCTTCAAGGGGTCGCCACAGCAAATCAGTAACCTCCATCTTCAGAGGTACGCATGTTTGTTTTGGCCCAGCTTTTACGTCGGATGCCCTTCCTGACACAACCCTCTGTATTTATCCAGGCTTGGGACCGGCGCAAGAATACTTGTGTCCCTTTGTGGCTACAGAACAAGCAACTCGCTCAGTAAAAGGCTCCCAAACACAAAATGGTCATCAGCACAGCAACAATCAAAAAAGCAAAACTCTACTTACCATTTGATGACAATGCTGTGATCTTACCATGAAATGGGCATGTCTTTCCCTATATTACATCACAAACAGGACTTTAAAGTCTACGTTACAGCTCATTGATGGCATGTAATTTGGAGGATGCAGCCAAGAATTGTTCTTCACAGATTAGGTTGGCTCTTACTGCTCGTCTCGCTTGTTTTACATACAATGCCAAAAGTAGAAACACAAAATACATGATCTGCTGGAAAGGCAGCCACTCTCGCGGCGCCGTCTTGAAGTCAAAAGAACAAAAAATCTAAATACATAAATACATAACAGATATGACAACATAAAGACAATATGACAACACAAAGACAAAGAGAGTTGTTCCTCCTTAAGCACATTCTGTACCCTATTTGTTACATGAAGCAGTTGTAGATGAAAGAGGAGAGGATCAAAGCGTCTTTTCACCAGTGGATTATTATTATTATTATTATTATTAATAATAATAATAATAATAATAATAATAATAATAATAATGGCATTGCGGTATAATTTACCAAACCCAAGATGGAAATTTCAAAAGAGAAGAAAAAGAATGATAATCTTAAATTCGAGCTGTGAGTCACATGGAGTACATGACCAGTACTTTGACTGCAAAAAGAACCATTTCATCAATTCCTGCACTTCACCATCTGAAGTCTTTATCTCTTCTGTGTGGGCCGAGACCCAAGGGCTTATGACCCCCCGAATGTGCCAGCACTTGAGTGTGGCATAGATTGCAAGGCATGGTTGCTCCAGTGAAGGAGAAAGCAAACAGAGAGAGCAAACAAAGATTTGAGTCAGGGTTCAGAAAAACCAAAACGCAGGCTGAGCGGATTGAAGGATCGGAGCTTGCGAAAACAAAACCTCTTTTGTGACAACATTTAACCATCAAGAGATGTCCATGCAGCTTTCAAACGTTTCAATGATCGCTACAACTTTTAGCCTGAGAGAGCGAGTGAGTTCGAGAGAGAGAGTTGTCAGCCCCCAGTATTGATCATTGAATTAACTGACAACTTAAAGTATTTGCTGGTTGCATCATTTTCAAATCCAGTCCAAACGTTAGAACCAAAGTGCAGTCGCAGAGCCGTGTGACACATGACAAAGAAAGACGCAAGTCAAAGTGTGCTCATGACGTTCATTATTAACTCGCAATCATTGAATTCAAAACAAGCCCACGCGCGTGAACATGCACAAAACACACACATACGTACACTTTTCCACAATAAAATATGTCAAGTGCAAAAATCCCATGGAGAAATTTGACATTTTTCAGCCAGGCACTTAACTTTAAATGTTAAAAAAATGTGAAGCAAATTGTCTTTATTATGAGAAATGTGTTTTTTCACTGCTCGTGCTGCATTCCAATTCAACTTCTGTATACTTCTATGTGCGGTGACATGTTCACGGATAAATTTAAAAAATGCTTTTGACAGAATTTGCCCCACTTTTGTTTTTGTAACAAATTTCAACCAGTAATCTGTACCTCATCACATATTGTAAAGGCAGAAGCACGGCTAAAGAGGCACACACTTTTACTTGAATACCATATTTTCCGCTATATAAGAGGCACTCAAAAGCCTCCATTTTCTTCAAAAGATGACTCTGCGTCTTATACGCAGGTGCGCCTTATATGTGAAGTAATATTGAGCCACAACAGGTCTCCTCGTATCTTCTGTCAGCAGCTACAAACTCCATTTCTCCTTGAAGAAGTATTGCATAACCGCAGCCTGTAATGTAGCACCTTATAATGTGGTGTGCCTTATATATGGAAACATTTTATGTGTTTATATATTATATTTATATATTATATTTGCAAAACTGTTTTCATTCATTGAAGATGTGCCTTCAATAAATGAAAACAGTTTGAAAATACACCATTCCTTGGGGGTGTGCCTTATACTCCAGCGCGCCTTATACACCGGAAAATGTGCTGTTTTTTTCTTCCATGCTCCTTCCAGAGATGTAGAATATTTTCACAAAGAGATGATCTCCACACACTAATACCATCTAATACCATCACTAAATCTGCAATGTTTTCCTTCAAAAGTCTTCATTTTAACACAGAAAGCCTCCCGAGACAACGAGTGGATGATTCCCAGCTGCATCATAGCAGATTGAAAACACCGAGCGGAGGAGGAGAGACGTCTGGACTTGATGTCTGCTCTCCTCCACACACATGCAAAAAAACTTGTTCATCTAAGGATCACATGAGCCAAAAACACACTGACTCCTGATGATATTTTCAGATATTTTCTCCCTCTTAAACTGTGCTCGGGGTGTCGGGACTGCAGCAAGGCAGGCGGGAGCTCAGCGGGAGATATCCCCTTACGCATGAGGCGAACCGGAGCCAGCAACAAGAAGCGAGGAGGTGCACAGGCCCGCATGGAGCTGGAGTACAAGGTTAGAATAATGACAGTTACTTTTGTGCCTTATATTGACATATTTGACAATCAAATCACTGTGAGGAGAAGTCAATGCATGTTCAAAAAATATGTCACGATATGCAAGGTTGTGGAACCCAAAAATGCAGGCAGAAGAGAGTCGCAGGGTGTATTTGACAAATTGCATTATATAAAGTCAGCAGGAAGAAAATCTAAAAACAACAAAGTCATCTGAAAAAAAGTAGCAAACAAAACTATAAATAAGACATGCCAAAATGAAACAAACCTGACAGGGTGGTGAAACAAACAATGACCCAACGCTGAATGGTCGTGCCGGGAGTTCTTTTACCCGCCACTGATTAAAATGACCAAGAGCTGTGCAGCTGTAGTTGGGCCCTACAATGCCACCCGTTGGTCGCAAACCGAAACGTGACAAAATACTATACAATAAAAACAATTACTATATACTCCACTCTCCAAGTACTGTTTTATGATAGTTACACATGCCAAACTTTGATCAACTTCATATCAGTGTATAGTAACAACATGGGCATGTGTTTTATTCGGGTACTCCAGTTTGCTCCCAAATCCCGCAAAAAATAAATGGCAGGCTAATGAAACACTCTAAATTGTCTCTAGGTGTGATTGTGAGTGCAAATGTTTATTTATATATTTTTTTGCTCTATTTGCACCCTGCTATTAGCCGGTAACCAGTTCAGGGTGTACCCCGCCTGTCCAAAGACAGCTCGGATAGGCTCCAGCATGCCTGCAACCCTCATCATAATAAGACGAATAGAAGATAGTTGAGTGGAACTATGCAAACTAACAATATTTTGAAAGGATTGACTCATCAAAACATGTTTAACTCATTCACTGCCATTCACAATTTTATTCGGGAATTGAAAAGTGTGACGTGGAGCGCCATTCCCAAATGCATTCGGTTTATTTGGGGGGAGGGGGGGATGCCGATAAAGCACTTCTCGGACCTCTGGCAATGTTTTTCCCATCCACAACGGGGCAGAATTTGCCTTCTGTCCGTTCGCGCCTTGTTCAAGCTTCAGAAGTGCGATATAAATCAATATGCATGTATTGTATTGCATTTTGTACAGTCGCCCCCATTTCAAGCTCAGATAACTCCATACCAATATAACTTGGGAATTAACTATTATTTTCTGAATGTTTATGCAGTTCTAAAACTCAATATTTTGTGGGTCCTGGAATTTGAGTGACACATTTTTGCATGTCTGGCAGTGAATGAGTTAAAGAGTCACACCTCTACTATAACCAAGAGTGCATCATAAATGTAGTTTTTATTTTTTCGAACAAACAACATAGATTTTTGTCAAATCTGCGTTGCACAATGGAGACTTTTCTGCAAAAACATGGCTGGCAAAAATATATAGTGTATCTCCATTTTGTAATACATTTGTAATTTTCATTTAAAGATATGTAAAATCATGAACAATATTGAAGATGGTCAAGTTCCTGTACAGATAACCTGTGACACTTCACATCATCATTTACACACTTCAAATCATCATCATTCACATATCATTTTTTTAATCTTGTACTATGTTAATAATTCTTTTCAAACAGAATCAACTTTGGACTCTGTGCGTGATGTTAAAAGTTATTATTGATGCAAGGCTTAGCAAGCACATTATAATAGTGCCATTAAAAATAGGTCATCTTTTTCAAGTGAAGACATAGGAAAGCAAAGGGGCATCAGAATAAGCATGTTGAAACACGCAAAAGGGCCTGTTCTCATAACATTAGGGTTCACAGTCACAGGTCATGAATTAACTGTTATAAATCCTAAAGGGGAGGGGAGAAAAAAACAAAGCCCCTCCTCCCACTGAACAGTTCCTCATCCTAAACACGCACTTATTGGGAAGGAATTTGATGGAAACTCCCATAAAGTTAATGATAGGGTGAGAGGAGGTGTGTTTAGGGTGAGGGGCGTACTTTTGATTTGTGTAAAAATAAATAAACATGTTGGGGAGTATAGCTGGGAGCATTAAAAGTCAGGGTAGAGTGAATATTTCCTGGCACAGTCCCAGCATGTGATGAAAGATGATTAAACACAGGGACAGGAACGTATCATTTCTCATTTCTTTCTCGATTACGGGGTTGTCATGATCTTATCCTACCTACCAAGCATTACCTCACTGGACCCATCTAACTGCACCCATTGGGACCTTGCAATTGTTTATAAAAATAAATAAACACAAACAAAAGGTGTTTTGGCCATGAAACTCAAACATCAGATGAGTTGGTTTGGAAAACATCTGTTCAACATACGCAGCAGGTATCTGCTTGGCTTTTAATTCTTCAAAAATCCTGACTTGGTTTTCTTTTTAAACTGTTTGCCATGTGTTACACATATGATAATCACACACTTTCCTCCAGATAGTTCAAGACATATTATTTTCAACAGTCACTTGATCGCTTATACTTCAGAAAAAGGAGGTAATCAATCAAAAAGCGAAACTCGTGCAAATCTGGACTGTGCACCAAAGATCATGAAAAATGGAATAGAATAATTTGCAAAGCCTCATCAATCTATGTTCAACTGAATATATACTAATTTTAAATTTATTTGATGTCTGCTACATATTCCAAAATACCCGGGACAGGGTGTTAGCCACAGTGTTATATTACCTTTCAATTAGTGTTTGGAAACTGACAACATTAATTAGCTAACCTTTCGGAATCCATACCCATTCTTACATGAAATAAAATTTCAGATGCTCAACAGTCTATAGTCTCAGTTGAATGCATTTGTTTCATAATGTGCCACTCATTTTAAAAGGGAGACATGTTTGGACTGTTGGCAGGCCAGTCAAGTATTCGTGTTCTTTTAGTACAGACTACTGTGAGACAATGACCTGCCCTCCTAAAAATTCCTTCGAGTCTACATATGTTTCAAGGATTGCATCGTATGTCAAATCATATGCTCTCCAGGGCCATATGATGATTGCAGGCCAAAAAGTTGCCCCACCCTTGCTCTCCAGTCCAAGTGTGTCCATTAGTACTGTTTTAAAGGACCGACATTTCTGTTAGTTGAACAGATAACAGGCCAGCCCTGCTGCTGGTGTTCTGCCAGCACACAATCAAGATGCCTGCGGCAGATTATTTAGCTGTAAACAAAGTAGTGCCGTGTAGTGGACCATCAGGCCTTTCATACTCTGAAGATCAGTATTACATGTGGAGCAATGTAAATGCAAAGGAGTGAAGGCAAAAGGAGATAAATGTGAGCTATACAGTACAAAAGGTTACAAAAACAGCCATTGCAGTCAATCAGTCATGAGTTTAAACAATATACTGGTCTGCATCTGGTCATCGTAGGGGACATTGCGGGGGTGGGGGTTGCCTGCATGGAAAGATCCGACAACACAGGATACTCCCCGAACGATGCTGGTATGTTGGAAACTTGACTTAGTGAAGAGAGCCAGTATGTGCTGAGCTCTTTGGAAATCAGATATTTCCTTATTTACGAAGTCTAAAGTTACCTTTGATCGCGAAACCACGTGACCCACAACTGAACTGAAAAGGAGGTGAAGCAAACACGTGGAATGTAAAGCACCAGTTGTGATTGCAACACGAAAACAAGATGAAAGTACATCACGTTGTTAATCAATGATCCAATGTTTCTGTTGAAGCAATTCACGAAAGTGCTATCAAAGCCTCCACAAAGGTTATGAACAACCTTTTAGGGCAGTGAATTTCAAAGCTAGGCCTTCAGTAGTGATATGTCTGAATCAATCCACAGCTGAGAGTGTGGTGTGATTTACTACACGTCCACTAGAGGGTGCCACTAGCCAGGAAATAACTTGTGACTTGAAGAAACTTAAGAAATACCGTCATGAAACTGTTCGCATTTGACGCATGACCGTGTGGATTCGTGATAATCTCATACAATTGCACAATTATTTGATATTTTTGTTAGCTTCAGAGATGTCCAACATTTCTTAATGATGTCCATCTATTTTACAGCTAAAGGGTGCTAGCTCTGCCAATATGCTCTTATCACTAGCGGATAGTGATACGATAATTGGCTAGTGACTAGCCAGTCATAGTTTGCTGGAAGCAGCACAACAAGGGAAATGCAATGAAAGGAAGCTGAAAGACTATTTGAAATTATTTAATAAAAAAATCATGGACAAAATATAATTCACATTAGTCTGTAATTCAGATACAGTATTTATAGGCCAGCAGAGAGGGCTTTGCAGGCCCACCACTGTCATGTGTGCAGGACAACTTCCTGGTTTAACCACTATATTGCGTGCACCTTAGCGTGTGAGATATAGTGTCAGGCAAAACAACAAAATAGTCTTCTACCTGATGTCAAACTTATATTTCAAACATACTGTATATTTATCCAAACAAATTTAATCGGGGATTAAACCAAAATTGAAACAGGCTGTCACCTATCACAAAAACTCCGTTGAGGAATGTAGCTGAATAGGTTCAAGCAAATAATATAGGAACACTGATCATTCCAGAGAATGTCAGGAGTGGTGATTTCTCCACCTCAACAATAAGCACGTCATTGTCTAGGTGTATGTTGGATCACATAGGACCATCCTAGCTAGGCTGTTTGTCTGGTCAATAGAGAAGACAAACTGGTGCGGGTGACTCACTCGTCTGCCTGATGTTCAAGTCTAATCTGTGGCTTGGCACCGGAATCTGGTGTGTTTACATAGACACGGCGGGGAATCCTGCTGTTTACACATGCGGTATTTTGAAAGTAGCATGAATAATCAACCGATTAACACAATAAAAGAAACGTAGCATGAAATATTCACTTGAGATTGAAACAGTTTTCATTTGGATCCATGTGTCCCAAATTTTATGTACTGTATTTTCCGCTGTATTAGGCACACCAGAGTATAAGGCGCAGCCCCGATGAATGGTGTCTTTTCAAACATTTTCCATATACAAGGCGCACCAAACTATAAGGCGCACCTTCACTGAATGAAAAATGTTTTCCAAATATAATATATAAATCTATACAAGTTTTCCAAAAATAAGGCACACCACATTTTAAGACGGTACAGTAGAAGCTAGGGTTACGCACTACTTCTTCTAGAGGAGGAAATGGAGTCGTGGCTGCTGAGAGTAGTTGCGAGACCTGTTGTGGCTCAATATTACTTCACATATAAGGCGCAGGGTCGTCTTTTGAGAAAAAGTGGAAGCTTTTGGGTGTGCCCTATACACTGTAAAATACGGTATTTAGCCATGAAATAACTGTATATTGATTACACACGCACATACACACAATGCCTATTCTCTATTAAAATCAAACTCTCAATCATAACTCTGAAATAGCTCAAACCATGTGTTATCACCCATGGTGGATTTTAATTTGAGAAAGTGAGAGTACCAATGGGAGGTGAAAAAGAATGTAGGAATGTGGAAATATTGTGCTTTAGGGCCAACGGTTTTAACTGCGACTGTGAATCTCTTTTAGGAGAGCCATGATGACTTAATAAAAACAATCAAAACAGAGTATTATATTTATAAAAGAACAATGTGTTGCTTGGAGGGCTTTTATATTGGATCGCAGTAGAGTCTGCTCAATGTACATAATCTATATTGACATTCTGGTGTGAGAAGTCCAAATCCAACATATCAACATCCATATTAGGACATATTTTAACATCTCGTTTTCAATCCATTTTGGAAGTCATTTCAACGCATAGATGTAGTTCTTAATATGTTCAGTGATCTGATGATGGAGAAACTGGCTAAAATAAATAATGAAGTCAGAAATATTTACCAGAAATCCATTTCAACGCCCTTGCTAATTCTGATTGCTGCAGTAGTTGACAGTGATAGGCCACTGCCCACTAGAGCTGAACATATGATATGGTTCGTCTGTCATAATGGAGAAATGGGACACATTTTGTCACATTTCAGTTTGTGACCAACGGGTGGCACTGTAGGGCCCTGCCTGCAGCTGCACTGGTGTTGGTCGTTTTAATAAGGGACAGTAAAAAAGGGAAAAAAAACAACTGGACACTTGTAAATATGGGTTGATGCAATACAGTTACGTATGTCAATATGCCTTTCTTGATACTTTTATGAAACGGTTTTGCACATTTACAGTACATAGTTGACATTTTTATTTTGCTATGCTTAGAATATTTTGTTTTCTATCCTTTCCACCCCCACCCCACCCCCTTTGAAATTGCTGCGGTGGACTGCAAAGTTCCGCATTGTGGGACGAATAAAGGTTTTCTGATTCTGATTCTGACTCTTGGCATGAGCATTCAGTGTCGGGTCAGTGTCTTTCAACTCATGGTTTTGTTTGCTACTTTTGACCTTTTTGTTCGAATGACTTTGTTGTTTGATATTTTATTCCTGCCGATGGTATTTAACACAATTTGTCAAATACACCCTGATTCTACCCCCTGCCTGCTTTTTTGGGGTCTACCACCACCACCACATTGCAAATCGTGACACATTTCAGTGACAGAAAGAAACTAAATTCTGGTTGCTGTCATACTTGCAAATAGTTAACAACTACTTACTGCAGCTCCAATTGCGATTCAATGATATCGACTTGAGAATCTCTCCAAAAATGAAATCCCAAAGCTGTTACATCAGAAGATTGTTGTCATTTCAGAACATGTGGAGTACAATCATTTTAAATAATCTCAACCAAGAAACACAGTAGCTCCAAAAGAGATAAAAGTGGTGCCCCAAGTCTTTATTGGTAGGTGATCAGTGTTTCATTCACTGGACTGGCCATGCTTGGTATGTTGAGTTCAATGAGAACATTCCCGCAGGCTAAAAAGATGTTCACGGCAAGTGGAAAAGTATATTGACCCAAACAAACAGGGTACTTGCACAAATAAAAATACATATTTCATCTCTTCTCAACTGCAATCATGTGATGTAGGGCTGATTTTCTTTTATTGCTTGGAGATGAGGTTGTAGATTGGTGAGTCATACCATGTTTATTGCCTTGTATACCATCTGCTCCCAAATGGGTGGTATCCTTATCCTGTGTGAGCTCTGGATAATTACTGGAGTGTCAAGAACAACAAAAATGACAAAAACCCGAGTAGATGCCAGAAAAAAAAAATACTTTGATCAGATGGAGCTGATAAGACGGAGGGAGGAGGAAGTGTACTGTGATAAATGACACCTTTGGGTGGTATGGAGCTGAATCGAGTTCCTTTGTCGACCTCAAGTCTAAAAATGTGCTGATAAAAGGTACTTTCTTTAGAAGTGCAACAATTCATGACTGCTCATGTGATTTCTCAGTATGATTGAAAAAAGTGTACATAGAATTACATCAAAAAGGGTTACTGGGATTTGTTTGTTTGTTATCAAGTGCTACGAAAATCATTTTTTTATTGCTTTAAAAACACATCTGACTGCAACTGTAATAATAAATAAGCATTCTGGTAAGTTGAAAATAAACACTTTGATCATGACAGATGCTTTTTTTAAGTGAAAAGAAACATAACAGAAATGGACGGTTGGCCTCTCTACATCGACACAATTGGATTTAATAGGAAACACTCACCATCTGATTGCAGTGTAGACTTTGACGTTCAAGATGTTTCCATTTTCAGGGACATGAGATGCTTTGGACAATGTGACATCATTTGCTGTTGCTTGAGCCAGATGATGTTACCCTATCCAGATCCACTACAATGTGGAATGTTTTGGCTCATGTGCAATTCCTATCTATTGCTTTCTGTTTCTTTTCTCTCGCCACTGTTACAAAAAATGTTGGATTGTTGTCATCCAAAAAATGTAATGAAATCTAGAATTCCCAAACTTTTTGGGAGATAAATGCATCCACCCAAATATGATGCTAACCGCTTAACCTCATTAAAGTCGTATCTGTGCTTAGTAGAATATTTAAAAGTGTGAAGACTAAAGATCACAAAATGGTATCAAGTGATGGATATGTGATGGAAAGTCCTGGAAAATTATCTCCAGGGACAAAACTCACAATTGGATTGACTTTTATATCATCCAAATACTTTTGAATTCTCAAATGGTGATACCCTGCATAAAATGGCAGTCAATGATAAATGCCAGTTTTACCTAAACACAATCACGTGCTGCTTATTTTATTTCAAATATATTTGGTGTAATATCATAAAAATAATGTCTTTGTCCAAATACCTATGGACATAACTGTTTACTGATTATTAAAATTCTAGTACTCATGATGGTTTCTGGTCTTTGACCTCACCAGTATGTGGAAGTTTAAATTTGACATTTGGGAAGTAGGAAAAAGTTCCCCAGATTTCCCGAATTAGTTGAATAGTCTGAATGTAAAATAGTTTGACACGGCCAAAAAATTAAAACACAGAATATAGTAATGTGACATTTCTTAATGTAGGTATTATATTTGGAATTGGGGGAATGGGAAGAATAATAGAGGATTATGACTTGAGCGAATTTGTTATTTTAATCATGTGATTTTTAGGGAACCTGTTTTTTTTTCTGGATATTTGCAGTGCTGTCAAAGTACACAAATAAATCGAGCTAGTCACCACAAATAAACAGATAAAGCTCACTGGAGGGGATAGGGGTGCTTCTCTGTTATATGCAGTGCAAAAATTCTAAGTCAACATTGAAGATACAATGCCATCTTGGTGCCTAACTTAGAGTATGTCGTCTCTCTGCTCTCTCGTGTCGCTTCACGTGTTGATTGTCACAACGCAGGACTCCCAAGTCCTCAACCAGACTCGTTCTTCTTAAAGTCTTTGCTGAATTTGAACACCAAAGAGGACCCCTAAGAGGAAAAGACACCCGGAATTGGTGTTTAATTTTTTTAAAGGTAGAAGGAAGGGAGGAAGTAAGGAAAGTGATGCAAACAAGACAAACTAAGACTTGTGTCTAGTCAATACCACCCAAAACCCGCGGCCACAATTCCCATGCATGGGCCACTAAATCTTACTCTAAATGGACTTGCACTTTTAATTAAAGTATTTAAATTAAAAACAACTTTGAAGTATTTAAAAACAGGTCACTTTTGATTGACACTTTCAGTGTGTTTCCAGTAACAAGCATATAATGTACACAGGGGTGTTTATTTTGTCCTTCAAAGTAAGGCCACTGAAAAATGTATATAATTGCAACAATGACCTCTATCGCAATTGTCCTCATTAGGGTTGCTGGTGAACTTAAGTCAAAAGTGGCCATTTTTAAGTTGACAATTTGGGTTCACCCTGGAATGGAAAACAGCCAATCACATAGACAAACAACCATTAACAAAGTACCATTATCACTTTCATTGATGTATCGATATATTTAAATAAGTATGCAAATGCAGGATATTCTCTTTAACTTTATGTTTCATTTATGGTATTCGTCTGCAAAATGATTTAAAAAAATGCATTCTATTCTACCGATGTCAATCAATAGCGACCATTCTTGGTTTTTTAGAGTTATTTGACTTTCTTGCATTGTTGTGTGGCTCATTGAATTATGTACATAATGTGGCCAGTGAGTGTAAAAAAGAAAATAGTCATTTTAGTTTATAAGCAGAAATGGTGGAAAAGACGCAACAAGAAGATTAAGAGGGAAAAAAAGGATACATGACAATTTCATCACTTAATTTGTCCCTGTTTCAAGCTCAATGTGTTGAATTTCCTTGAGAGCCTTGATAACATTTGCATGTTAGAGTCGTTTAATACACCAGCCCTTTTCTTAGGATAAGTACTGCGGATTTGTGACTTTGTGTGTTAGTTTAAGCTAAGTGTTAGCTTAGCAAAAAATGGTGGTCAATCAGTGTTAGTTTAAGCTAAGTGAAAAAAAACGTGTGTCATTTGAAAAAAAAAACACAAAATGTACTTCTCACAAGCTTGGACAATTTAATCACTTCAGTGATGACAATATCAGTATTTCATCTGTAACGTGTTATATTTCCTTATTGTAATGCCCCCCCCCCCCCCCAAAAAAAAAAAAAAGATTTATCTCTTACGAATATTCAATTAAAAGTAACCTGAATTGAACTGAAATTCAACATGATGAAAGTTTTGGCATGTTCCTGCAGCAGAGGCAGAGACAGTCACACACTCATGACACTAAACGTTAGCACACAACCAAGGCGTCACTTCTTACTTACACAGATACCACTGCACTCACTCACTGTGGAGCTTACTTCTTCTTGCCGCCTAATGACATATTTTCAGTTTTTTTCTTCTGTGCCTCATTGAACAAAAGACATACCTGTATGTTAGCAAGTGGATTTGGATTGGGGTGCGGTGCACATGCATTCATGTGTGACCGTGTGTACCTCAAACAGACATTACTTGACTTTTGGGGTGTTGGTGACCCCGACATGAAACATTTTGAATTGGCCAAAATTGAAACTGTTGACTGTTCAGCATGGGTTTTCAAAGTGTGGGAAAGTGTGTCCTTAAAAAGTGACCACCTAACTACTGTATTTTCCGGTGTATAAGGTGCACCTAAAAGCCTCCATTTTCTTCAAAAGATGACCCTGCACCTAGTACGCAGATGCGCCTTATGTATAAAATAATATTGAGCTGTGACAGGTCTCGTAACTACTGCCAACAGCCAACGACTCCCATTTCCTCCTGCAGAAGAAGTCGTGCGTAACCCCAGCCTCTACTGTAGCACCTGCTTTATATTTGCAAAACATTTATATATTTAGATATTATATTTTGAAAAAAAAAATGTTCATTCATTGAAGGTGCGCTTTACAGCGCATTATATATTCAAAAAGTTTGAAAATACACCATTCATTAGAAGTGTTCCTTATACTCCTGTAAAACGTTTCCACTCACTGAAAGTGCACCTTATAGTCCGGTGTGCCTTATATATGGAAAAAAGCTTGAAAATACACCAGTTATTGAAGGTGCACCTTATACACCAGAAAATACGGTAATTTAAAATCTAAATGGACAAAAGCTATCCAGTGTTTGAAAAAGACAAAGTGTAATTAGTCTAATTCATCCTGAGTAACTTCAGAAAATTACTTGATTTTTAGAACTGAAAATGTACTTTTAGCACGAAGTTGAATAAAAAAAATCTTTATCTTTTCCCAAAATTTGAAAAGCACTGGACTAGATTTTAGTCCTACAAAAGGCCTTTTGTGTCAATATTCATCATCAACGACAGAAATCTGACATCAAATTCTCAAGAGTTTTGTATCTCGTTAAAGTAAGTATATTTTTTTTCAAAATGGATCATATTCGAGACAACAACTCAAACACACACACAAACGACAGATTAAATAAGTTCTACCTCTGTCATGGCATCATCAATCTGTTTCAGCTCCTCGTAGTGATCTCGGGAGTCCCTCAGCGGTTGAACCATGATCTCCTCAATTTGAGGGAAAAGCTGTTTGAGAAGAGAGAGGCTTGTCAAGGTATTCACACAAGCAAGATGTGCAGGTGAATCGTACCTTCATGACAGTTTCAAACATGGGGATAAGCACAAACTTGATGAAGCCGATCTGGGCGGTGGGTTTGGTGACTTTGTCTCTGTCCATGAAGGGGGCCACCGGGAGGCCCTCCGACTTCTCCCGGTCACTCTGGGTGACGCAAATGTTAGCATGTGTTATTTTCTTGAAGTGCACTTTAGCGAGCTTGAATTTGACCGCTACGTGCAGTTCTATTGGACTGTATTGAAGTTGAACTCATTCACGGCCATTCCCGAATTTGTTCGGGTTTTGTGCTTCCTTGTTTGGGTCCCGATAAAGCGCTGGCAATGGCCTCTGACTACAGCTGTTGTTAAAGCACTATATAAACCAATATATATGTATTACATTGTATTTTGGACAGCCACCTTCATTTTAACCTCATATAACTGCAGACCTATATAATTTATGAATTAACTTTTTTTCTCTTGAAAGCAGAGAGTCTCAGGTTTCTTAAACTGCATTGAAAGTTTACGAAGTCCTAAAACTCAATATTCTCTAGGTCCTGCTATTTGAGTGAAAATGACAAAAACCCTGGCACTGGAGTGGACACATATTTACACATCGTCTGGCAGTGAATGAGTTAACAAATCTACTGATAATCTTGAAGAATTGTGTAGGTTAAAACAAAAAAAAAAGTTGGTTGAATGCTCACCTGCATGAAGTACTCCTCCAATAAGCAGTCCACCCAAGGCTCGGCCACTTCGGTGGGCCGCACCTCATTGGAAATGTCACAGCATTTGATCAATACCATCTTGAGCTGAAGATATCACAAACATTTTCGATTTTAGGCATTATTGTTCAAGACATACATTCTGCAAGAAAAGCTATGCACTTTTATTTACATCATAACCGGACACACAGAAATTTTTTTTTCGAATCATAACACAAATCAGCTCTGCTATCTGAAAATCCAGGGCCATTTTGAAGCGATTGCATTCGACAAGAAGAAACAACACAGTGTGGCAAATTTTCACATAAATGTTTTCTCTCAATTGAGTGACCCAGTTTAAGTTGTAATAACATATCTCACCACTAGATGGCAGACCTCAACTGAGCCTTTGCTTTCATCGAAGACCAGGGGGATGGAGCGAATGCGGCAGCCAATCATATTGCAGAGAGGTACTTATTGCCTGGAATGGTTTCTTTGTTTGTGTGTTTGTTTTTTTTTTTTGGGGGGGGGGGGGGGGTTCAGGGGGCATTTCATCACATTGTATTTAAACGGTGTGCTATGGAAGTGGCGGACTAAAAAAAAAAAAACATTTACTATGTCTTTGTCTGATTGCTGACCTGTACAATTTTTAGCAGAAATAATTATCTGTAGGGAAAATCAAGCATGTTATGCGTGACTATAAGTACTTCCCCCTGGTTTTGTATGAAAATACACACATGATGAATATCAGCCAGATATGAATTTCAACACAAAAATTGTCGATAGTTTGTTTGTGCATGAGAAGTTCCTCAAATTTGTGTTCTGCCCAAAAATGGCCATGTTCACTGTCATTAATCGTTGCCTTTACTCGTCTAAAATCAGATCGAGTCATGCAGTTGTTGTCGCTGTAAAATGCTGATGTGGTGTATTTACACAGGTCACATGCTCCTCATTGGTGAAGTCAAAGTTGTCCACTTTCTGCTTGAATGAGTCCAGGATCTCGCCATGTCTTGCCATGTCAGTGGCCAGGATGAGAGTGATAATGGCCTGCAATCAAAAGAGCAAAGTTACGTTTTTGTTCAGGTTGGCTTGAAAACGTTACGTATCATTAGTTTAGATATCACAAAGTATACTTGAAGTGTACTTAATGAAGTGTCTGCTGTCGATCCACTCACCTGTCGAATCTGTTTAAAAGCTTCGGGATCCACATTTGCAAAGATGTTGCACTCAGGAAGGGAAAGGATCTGAAAGGCCACCGCGCAATGATGGTTCTCCAGTGGTGAGATGTCATTGTAGCGCACCGCCAGCTCCGTGCGTGCATTGATTTGATACCTGATCGGTGTACAAGATGCTTTTAGAATACTGATGGAAACGCTCCAAAGTCCAGCAACCAACAGCAAAAACAAAACACAAACTAAAAACAAAATCTCCAGATCAACATTCCAGTGGAATCGCTGCACAGTTCAGCAACATCAGTTTCAAAACATTCTTAGTCGAAAGTCATCGTCAGTGTGTTTTATCAGTGATGAATAGCAAATCTTACGTGTTGTTGTATCCAGGGTGGTCTAGATCGTGACACACCGCAGCTGTCATTAGAATGCCCATATCAGTTAGAGTCAGCTTCTCCTGCGTAACAACAGTGAGAGTTTACACAAATTGGGAGGTCCAAAAAGGTCAATATTTCAGGAAAAAAGGGAAGTCGCACCTGGAGGTTGCAGAGGTGGATCATGCCGTACATCATCTGACTAACGCAGAAGCAGTGACGGAAGTTGTGGAAAGGGTTGTTGCGGTAGTTCTCCTGAATGCCCAACTAGATTTGGAAGAGAAAAGAAATGCAACTTTGAACAATTTTTGGATTGGGATTTATGGATTAATGGAATCCATGAATTTCAGAGTAGATCGGAGGTCATTATTAATTTTAATGCTGCATAGGTAGCATTTTTTTCAGGCCACACTTTTTTTTTCCATCGATTGAAGAGTTCTGGGGCGATTGTGCTTTTTTGCGGCTGTAATTTTCACAGTCCTGCTTTGTTCAGTGGAAAGGTCAGTGCTGTTGTACAGTCTGCTTAGCTCGAGGAGCCTGCGATGACAAGAAAGGAGCACTGATGCGGATGTGGAAATGTCGCAGCTTGGAATTGAAGCGTATTTACTTGGGACGGGAGATGTGAGACTGTCTCTTTTCATCAATGGATGCTAAAGCTTCGTATTTGCTTTCAACATTTAGCTTGTAGCAGACGTGCATGTTCCACCATGACATCTCTGATCCACTGGTGAAAAGGACGCTTTGATCATCTCTTCTTTCATTTAGAACTGCTTCATGCTTCATGGGGGTGCAGGAAGTGCTTAAGATAGTCATTCAATCTTTTGTGTTGTGTCACATAAGTAATGTAATTTAGTTTTAGTTTGTGCTGTTTTTTTTTACTTCAATAATAATAATAATAATAAGAAGAAGAAGAAGGTCCCTACTCTCCAACCTGAGAGTAGGGACCTATCATAGCTGTGTCCGGCGCCACAATGTCTGAACATTAGGGATATATAAATGGGGCCGATACGACCAGTCAGACTTTAGTTCGCTGACGAAGCCTCTTGGATAGGAGGCGAAACGTCCGAAACCTTCACTTTTGTACAGATGACGGCTGAAGAAACCTTTTCATCAATAATAAGAATAAGAATAAGAATAAGAATAAGAATAATACATTTAATTTCCAAGCACCTTCCAAAACTCTCAAGGACACTTTACAGTCACATGATTTGTTAGTGCATGTGAGCAGCGGCAGCCATTCACTGTACCAGGAAGTAACACAGCAGCAAAGTTATGAAAGGAAGAGGAAAGGAAAGAAAGAAGTGGAAAAACAAAATACAAGAGCTGCATGGAAAGGCAGAGAGCTGCACAAGCAAATATATTGTTGTATCGATTTAATAGCGGTTTTTGTCAACCTAAAGGAGGAGAAGAACTGGATTTGGTTGCAGATACAGTGAGACCTCAACTTACAAACACCTTATCTTACAAACTTTTCGTCTTAAGAACCTCAAATTTATGAAAATTAAACCTTATAATAAGCACTATTTTCATAATACACACCCACCACGGCTGGCGGAGTGATCTTCGGCGGAAGCACACGACCGAACAGCGCTCCAGCCGGCGCTACTTTGCACACCCCCTCTCATTGAATGCACACGTCGATCGCCTACTTGGAGCTTTTTGCTGATAATTTTACTATGATGGGACGGAAAAAAAAACCACCACAGGCTCGTGTTCAGCCCAGGAAGACACAAAATAAAATCACCGTCGCTGAGAAGAAGGAGATAATTGAAAAACACGAACGAGGTGTGCGTTTGTGTGATTTAGTGGCCGAGCACGGCTATGCTAAGTCAACCATTGCTCCCATTCTCCGCAACACAGAAGCCATCCAAGGTGCGTCTGTTGCAAAAGGTGTTTCCGTGCTCTCAAAGCGACGGTCTAGGGCAATCGAAGAAGTTGAAAAAAAACGTTATTTTACAGCACAGTTTATTTCTTTAATTACAGTCCTCATGTAATGTGCCTCCCTTTGTGACTTTATGATACAATGCAGTGTATTTCTTTCATTACGATACAATAGCACATTTATTATACATAGAATAAGGTATGTTATGTGTAGTTTTAAGGCTTATTTAGTTAAAAACTATATTTTACGGAAACCCGGGAACGGATTATTCCCTTTTTAATGGTTTCCTATGGACATTTCTTTTTTGAGATACACACTTTTCGCCTTACACACTCTGTCTGGGAACCAATTAAGTTCGTAAATTGAGGTCTCACTGTATACCGTTATACAGGTACATGTTGCACATTTTGGTGTTGTGATTCCTTACCAGCCAGCGTTTAAGTGTAATGGGATTCATGTTGAATTCTTTCACCAGACCCAAGTCATGGTACATATACTCCAAACAACTCAGCATCTGAAGTCGCACAAGATGACATCCATGCAAAAAAAGTTTGGATGAAAAGCATCAAAGACAAGCTTGACGACTTGAATTGGCATGCTGTACCATACCTCATTGTGCTCCCAGTGCCAAACATCAAACGTTGGCTTCTTCAGCGCCTCGACAGTCTCCTGAGACAGTGTATACTGTCGAGTACAAATGCGTAAGAAGAAGCAGAGAGAATCTCCATTTGTAATTGTTGTCAAGTATTTCATTAAAGGCACCTTTGGGTAATTGGGAACGTCTCGTCTCGGCGTGACCTTCTTTCCGTCATCAAAATTGTATTTGCATGGGCAGTTTATCCTAAAGCAAGAAAGAAATCGCAACATATTTGGGGTTACGGAGTGTACTAACCTTGAATAGAAGAACACATGCTTTTAACACCTTGAGATAGAAATTGAAACAATGGAAGGACTTGGTTTCTGTTCAAGTTCTCAAATCGATCTAAAATTTTTGATTGAATATAATTGACTGGTTCGCATATGTATTCCAAGGCTTTTATCCGATATCTGTGTAAACCGCATCAAATGTCAAAGTCACCTGCCGCCACTTCTTGATGTCATCTCATCTCGAAGCTTCCTCAGATCATTTTTACACTTCTCAATCTCCACCACCTTCAACCCCTCCACTGAAACATAAAAACGGTGATTCGTAGTTTTCATATTTGTGGTGTTGTGCTACATTGGATTAAATATTTATTTATCAAAATGTGCCACTTACACTCCACTCTCTTCTCCAGCATTGCAAGCCTATTGGTGACCTCGGTTTTCAGCTCATTGATGCGAAACGCTCTGCGAGGGAACCGTATTGCGTCATTCATTCAACAAAATAAGTTGAAAAAAAATATATAGGAAAAAAAAACCATGGAGATTGTTTTGCCATGTGACTGAGTCTTCCTGCAACAAGATCGAGCAAATGGTTTTGAATGACGGTGCTGTCAGGTATATGTGTGAGCTATGTGTAAGGTTTGCCCTGCCGAAGCTGCACAGGTGTTGGTGAATGTAATCAGTGGCAGTTAAAAGGACTCACAGCATTTGTTTCACCCGTCAAGTTTGTTTTGTCTTATCATGTCTTACTCGTGGTTTTGTTTGCTACTTTGGACCGTTTTTGTTCTGATGACTTTGTTGTTTGAGATTTTGTTCAACTTTAATACAATGTGTCAAATTTGCCTGTTTTGGGGGGTCTACCACCAGTCAGGGCATTAAAAAAATAAAAAACCTGAGCTGTTACCTGCTGAACTGCTCAGCCACCTGGGACAACACGTTCTGAAACATGTCCTCTTTCTCTGCACAGACAAATATGTCAGAAAGTTATCACCTCGATAATTTCATGATTGTTGTTGACTTTTTATTGGATGTGGTCGTGGTCGTAGGTTTTGCTTACCTCCAAGTTGGCCAGTAGACAGAGGCACAACTTTGTACAATGAGCTTTAAAAAAAGCAGATTGTTAGTCAAAAAAATTCATTTTTATCCTTCAAAATCAAAATTGATTTCAAATTTTGATGAGTAAAGGATTTGCAAAGAATGTCCACTCCTAATTTGTCAATCTTAATACATTTTCAAAGACCTCCATATATCTATCCATCCATTCATTTTCCGTACCGCTTAGAGTGGGATGCGAGCCGGCGACCTCTGCACTGTGAAGCCGGTGTGCTAACCACTCGACTACCGGCCCGGTCTATATAGACCAGACCTCTATATAGTACATTCATATAATTTCTCAATTTGGACAAATCTAATGTGAGCGAAATCTACTAGAGTTGATTACAAAGCCGAGAAGTCACCAGAATCGTTTGGTAATAAAGATAGTTTTTCCTCAAAATTTTGGGGATGGGTTAGAGGGGGGCGGGGTATCCACACACCCTTGTTCAAATGCCCGGTTTTTACGACATTGAAAAAAAATATTCGGCGAGAACTGGGTATTTCAACCAAGGTGGACCAAATTATCAACAGTTCCCAATAGTCGTCAGTGTGAACACAAAATCCCCAGGCCTCTGTGAGAAAGAAAGAAAGAAAGAAAGAAAGAAAGAAAGAAAGAAAGAAAGAAAGAAAGAAAGAAAGAAAGAAAGAAAGAAAGAAAGAAAGAAAAAAAAGAAAAAAAGAAAGAAAAAAAAGAAAGAAAGAAAAAAAGAAAGAAAGTAAAAAAGAAAGTAAAGAAAGAAAGAAAGAAAGAAAGAAAGAAAGAAAGAAAGAAAGAAAGAAAGAAAGAAAAAAAAGAAAGAAAGTAAAAAAGAAAGAAAGAAAGTAAAAAAAGAAAAAAAGAAAGAAAGAAAGAAAGAAAGAAAGAAAGAAAGAAAGAAAGAAAGAAAGAAAGAAAGAAAGAAAGAAAGAAAGAAACAAAGAAAGAAAGAAACAAAGAAAGAAAGAAAGAAAAAACAGGGAAGGCCTAGTAGCACATGTGGACTTAATTTGGGGTACATCACTTTACTGTACTGACTCACAATTAACATGAGTTTGAATGAATGGTTATATCCGAGTTCAGCCAATTCTTAATCAGCAGGTGGTGTGGTCACTTGTGCAACAACATGAAATCGCTTTTCACCTCTTAAAAACAATGCAATCATCATAAGGTCAACTGTAAATAAATAAAGTTCATCAAATGGCTGGTTTCCTTATTTGAAAAAGTCTGAGTAAGAAAATGTCATAGTACGCATACTTTGGAGAATTGGTGGGCATGGTGGGATCGATTGAGACCAAGGCGCCTTCGGGATCCACCATCATGATTGCAGTGTTCCTATTGGTAGAGCATATTTTAAAAAAAAGTTAGAATATCTTAGTCATTCACCTTTTATTTCGTAAAAATAAATAAATAAATAAAAATAAGTAAAATAAATAAATAAATAAATAAATGAAAACCCATCCCCCTAAAAAAATAAAAAAAAACCTCAAAACGAAATAACAACAACAAATCAAGACTTCCTCAATGCATAAATAAAAAGCCTTAAAATGGAATTAAGCACAGATTATTTCTTTAAAATTACCCCTCCTCCACACCT
Source organism: Hippocampus bargibanti (assembly GCF_051943395.1). Classification (NCBI taxonomy): domain Eukaryota; kingdom Metazoa; phylum Chordata; class Actinopteri; order Syngnathiformes; family Syngnathidae; genus Hippocampus; species Hippocampus bargibanti. The sequence continues at coordinate 14,381,732 of NC_142747.1, forward strand.
GCAAAAAAAGCACAAAACCTGTCCTACAGTGCCCCTAGGTGGTGTGGCGTTTGAAGTGCAAGCCAATCTTTTATCCTCCTGCTCCTAATCATCATCATAATCATACATTTACTGGATTTAGGATTTTTGGGTGACCCGCATCAGTAGCATGTAACAATGCCATCTCAATGAAATCAAAATAAAATAATACCAGAATCAAAAGGACAACTGTAAAAATTAGGCATACATTATTTTAGCAGAAAATGTACATTCATGCAAAATATCACCAAAATGATTTTACTGGGATCATAATTATAACAAAAAAGAAAAAAAATCTGACAAAAACAGGAGGGGGGTACCTACCTGGGGATGTTAGAAGACGTACAAAGAAGTTCCTTAATGTCACATGGACTGCAGTGCCGACTGAACACCACCTTAGAATAACACACATGCAATTGCATTAAATGTAAACTAAAAACAACAGGAAATGAAAACCCATCAAACCTAAATGTCATAACATTGAGCCCTATTCAACCCTTTGATGTTATTTTCATCAATACAAGGCCTCGGTAATGCTTCACTGGGCGGGGCACAGTGATCATATACCGCTCTACAGCTCAAAGCCTGAACAATAAATTCAATAGAAAGAACGCTTTGAATGATCCTTCCATAGCCTACAAAGAAACGCCCAACGGCTCAAAGCAATTCTGTGACTGAATGGCATGAATCGTCATAGCAAAATGGCATGCGTGAAAAAGAAAGAGTAACACAAGAACAAGTCACAATGATCTTGATGTGACCTTGAAAACAAACAGGTGTCGCAGACAAACACTAAATTGTAGGTTCGGGCCCTCGAGCAGACATGTGTCATCAGCAGCTCTCTACTTGAAACACTTAGCACAGAGCCGAGTGTTGCAAATAAGCGTATGTGAGTTTGCGATGATGTTGAATGAAATCTAAATGTAGGCATCATTTTGTTTATGGTTTTGAATGCTTTGCATCGTACGAATAACAACTTTACTGCTGCGGTATTTGGCTAATACTTCACAAGTAGGCAGAAAAAAAACTTGTTTTTTTCCTGTATGATTAGCAAAAAGGCTAGTGTAGTTAGTATCATGAAAACAGAGCGTATTGCACTGATATTTCCTTATTATGACAAAAAAGAAGAAATTTTGGAAAAATAAAATGATGGACAGGAATCAAGTATTTTAACATGGCTTCATTTATCAACTGAATTACACACTGCCGAACGTCTCGGTATGCAACAAATTTGTTTCTTCTCTCTCGCTATCAGAAACACCTGTAAGGTGTGCTCGGAGGCAGGTTCATTTTTAGATCTGACTCAGGCGAAGCGTGTTGTGGGAATACTTAGAAAGGTACTTTGAATTGAATTAATCGCATAGATACACACACACACACACACACACACACACACACACACACACACACACACACACACACACACACATACACACACATACACACACACACACACACACACACACACACATATAACACACACTCACATTTCCCTTGTGTTTTGGTGTTCCATCAAGATATAACATATATTTAACGGTATGATTGAAATCTTTCCTTTACGATAATATAAACTTTGTGGAATCTGTTCCGATAGTTACAAAACTTTTTACAACAAATAATCAACCTCCTAAAAAATTGGCTTTGCAAATACCAGTCTAATGACATTCAAATACAGTCGTGTAGTAAGCACAGGTGTTGATAAATATGTTATTGTAAGCCAGTGTCAAACTGGCTTTATTTCTGCAGAAATAATGTCTGCCTAATTTTTACAGTTGTCCTTTTGATATAGGTTTTATTACATTGTATTGTATTTTATTTTTTTGTTTGACAAATACTTTGACTATTTTTTATTTATTTGTATTTTATATTAAATATATTTTTTTTTATTTTATTAACATGGTGTTTAACTTTTGGATAGAATAAGCAATGAATTGTAGAACATAAAACTTGAAAAAAAATGTGTTGAACTGTGTTGAAAAAATGTGTTGAAGCAAACGGTTCATGAGTTTTAATGCAAACGGGTACTCTACACGAAACTTACATTGAACAGAATTTAAAAAGATATTTTAAAAAAATTATAATAATCCCATGCAGGAAAAAGTAAGTTAAAACAGGCTATCTACATAGTTCCAAGCATCATTCTAATACATTTTAAACTTTGTTTATTTGATTAACATTTAATTTGCCGATTATTTTGCAGAAAACGAGAGCGATTTGTGGTGTTGTTGTACCACCATTTTTGAATCACTCATCTATTTCCACTCGATTATCTTTAATGACAACAAAACATGGCAGAAAAGATCTGAATTCAGACCGTGACAATAATTACAATCAGTTGGAATTATTTTTTTTTCGAGACTCACCTTCTGCATTTTGCCATCCACATCTAGAAAAATGGCTTTGGGGGCATAAGATGAGGAGCTAGAGCCCATGTTTGACCTCCCGCTCCTCTTGTGCGCCCGTGGCGATCCGGAATTGGACTGGCACGGATGGGCAAAGTTGAGGAAGCGGGAAGGTTTTCTATCACATATAAAAGAAAGTAATAAATAAATAAAAGAAAAGGTGAATATGGAGGGTTTTGAGGGGGTGGGGGGTGGAATCCATCATGGACAAAAACAAGAAGAAAACAGAAGATAAGAACAAGAAAGCATTTGTCTATTTTTTTCTTCAAAGTTAATGAAATACAAATGATATTCAGATCAAATGAGTCATACGTGCGACCGATACTCACAACGCAAGGTGGGCAGTTTTCCCGACGGATCAACGAAGATAACGTCTCTCTGCAGCGGGCTGACGACGCTGCAGCCGACTCACTTTGGCCACTCGTGAACTGTTCGAAACTGCAACCGAAGGAGGATAAAGGAGGCGCTGAGCCGAGCGATGGCGATGCGGAGTGCGGTGTGAGGGGAGCCAGAAGGCTTTGGTGTTCCATCCATATAACTGGCTCTCCCGGCTAGTTGCCAGGGGACCGTTACTATGGTGAGAAGTAAGACAACCCCCTGTGACCCGATGCTGTGGTCACAGGGCTCCACATAAACATGATGGGCATTAAACAGAGATTTGGTGAAAATGGTTTAACCAGGCAAGAAGTTTATCATAACGGCGTCAAGCAGAGGATTAATATGTATCCTTATGGATACATTTTTCATAATAGTTTGGTCAAAAATAAGCCAATGATGGGTCAAAAAGGGTCCAACTACTACTTGAAATAAGCAATACAAAATTCACTGACCCACAAAAGTGGACATCTTATCATGTAATCATGTTCCATTGTCATGATTGGTGAAGTTAATAACTTGAAAAGTTAGGTCAAATGACCCAAGTGTGAGGTCAGTCTGTTTCTGATGCATCATTGGGCTATTTTTGGTCAAACGCCACCAAACAAATTACATCCTGCATGTCGAATCCAGTTTATTGATCACCTTTGCTTGGTTTGTTTCATGAATACACATCGTAGACATGCACACCACCTTTCTGTCTCCTGTGCTTGCCTCCTCATCCGCTGTCCACTCGTGCGCGGACCTGCTTCTTGAGAGTTGGCCTACCAGATGGTTTAGTCAGGTGAGTTGGGACTAAGCAACCACTTGATGAGATTTCAGAGTCCGGTTTATTTTTGGTGACAATTTGCAGTTTTCTGATATCACACACACATACACACACACACACACACACACACACACGCACGCACACGCACACACACACTTATACACACACACACACACACACACACACACACACACACACACACACACACACACACACACACACACACACACACGAAGTGCAAGTGAAGTGATGATTTTATTATTTATTTAATAGTTTATGTGTTTCTGTGTGAGTGCGTGCATGTATGTATGTATGTATGTATGTATGTATGTATGTATGTATGTATATAACATATGTATTTATCATTATATCAGCACTGATATGAATGTCATCACTGATATCTTTGAGAGGATTGCATAATTTCTCATTTTAATGTTTATATGAGTGGTACAGAATAACCATCAGAGTTGCTGCTGACAATCTGTTAACCAAATCAAATACGTGTGCGTGTCATACTACAATATGGTGTAATATTTTTGATACTCCTTAGTCAGCGTTTATAGGTAAGCATTGAAATCACTGACAATGAGCAACTCGATCATGAACTACCTTAGTCCACGATTGTCAACATTTTTCCTAAACTGAAATATTGTCACTAACAAGGCTCTATATGTGAGATCGGCCGCTATTTGTCATGTTTCTCCCATTTCCGTTGAGCGTCATCACTAACTAATCTCCACCTGCCTATTGTCAAATGATTTCATTGCTTACCTACAAACGCTGACTAATACCAAATAAGAGTTTTCCACCAGTACCGTCCCCTCCACCGCACCCCTCGCCCATGCCAAGGGAATTGTACATCAACAGGACTTGAGTGAAAATGCGCCACCAGGCAGCGAGTAGGAGGTCATTAATTAGAGAGAGAAAGCGTTGTGCATCATCACACGCACTAACACCGGTGATCCACACATACACCGAGACGTGATCCATGTCCCTCGAGGCTAATTACCATCGTTGCATCCCATTGCCTAAATCTCACCAGTGCCTTGCATCAAAGTGACTCTTCTGTCATAAATGTGTGAAAAAAGAAAAATACGTTCAATAACTGAACAAAAATTCATATTATGTATTTTGTATTAACCAAAAACTCTTACTATGTATTTCGTATGTTAAATTATTCACTGCCATTCATTATTTTTTTTCCTGGATTTTAAAATATGACGTAGAGCGCCATTCCAGAATTAGTTTTGATTTAGTTTTTTCTTGCTTGGGTGCCAATAAAGCGCTGGCCAGACCTTTCGCAATCCTTTTTCCCTTCCACAAGGGAATGTTAGCACTTTGTTCCAGCTTCATCTGTTGTTAAAGCACTATATAAACCGATATGTATGTATTATATGGTATTTTGGACTGCCGCCCTCATTTCAAGCTCATATAACTCAACACCCATATCATTTAGGAATTAACTCTTTTTTTCTGCTGAAAGAAGACAGTCTAAGGTTTTTGACATTGCATTGAATGTTTATGAAGGCAACTAAAAATTCTTAAAACTCAATATTCTGTGGGTCCTGGAATTCGAGTGAAAATGACAAAAACCCTGGCAACTCAAACGGACACATTTGTGCACATCGTCTGACAGTGAATGACAGTTAATGCTGTGTAAGTAATTACAGTGAAAATTCATATTTTGTCTTCTATTTTTGCTTAAGCCCATCCACTATTGTTTGCCATTATTTTTTTTATGTTCTATGTCATAGCCAAAAATAAGTTCAAATACATTTAAATATGCAAATTTTTCTGACAAAGTACTGCCTCACCCAGATGTAACCAGCGTGGTACCCAGGGGCCGTCGGCAGCCCCACAGGGGGAAGACGACACAAGTAAGCCGGAGATGTCATCTAAAAATAACTCGTAATGGCACATTGTGATTTCCTAGTAATATGATATGTACAAATATAACACGTACAAAAAAAATTGAACAGGTAAGCAATTGTAGAAATTTGTAGGAATTTACTGTTGAATATTTACATTACCTGCTTCCCTTGTTCAGTCATGATTATATGATCATTGTTTTCACAATGATGATCGTACTATTTATTGATTCATCATCCATCCATCCGTTTTCTAATTTGCTTCTATTTGTCGAAAATGGAGCCTGGATCAAAACAAGAAGATATGAGCATGTCATCCAAAAGAGTCGACACATAACATCTTTAGACAACCAAAAGAAACATTTTGGGATAAAAGGCGTTGATAAAATGATAGACCATTTCAATGACAAAAGGCCTTGCCGAGCAGCTGGACATCTGAAGGGGAAATCACATTATCCTGATAATAGCCATTGATTGGGACACTTTTCTGTTTTGGTGTATTGTTTTTTTTGCGCTTCTTCTGATCATTAGACATCCCACCTGCATGCGAATCAGATAACATTATCTGCTTTTTCATGTTTTGATGCCAGGCTTTCCTCATGCGGATGTGCGGCGTTTTTCAGAGGTCACAAAGTTCTGGGCGGGAGGGGTAATGGACTGGGGTGTCATGGACAGGTTGTCAAAAATCAGTTACAAATGCTTAGAAATATGTCATATGTATAGCTAAGATAATGTTAATTATCAGATGTGCAGTGATGTTTGCCTCACTTCACTTTTGGCAATCGTAAAAAATACTTCATTGATTAACTGACCTCTGGATCGCGCGTCTTTTGAGTGATGCTAAACATGAATAATAAAATAAAATAGAACAAATTAGCATCAAATTCTCAGAGTACCCTCAATTGGTGCAATGAATCACCAGCTGTTGGTGACAACCACTTTGACAGGCTGTTAGCTTGCAAATTTCAATCAGTGCATGAAATACAACTACACAATCAGATGGTACACAAAAAGCACTGCAAATAAAACAACATTTTCCAGTAAAATAAGCTCAAGAAAATATATATATTTCACTGAACTTTTTAAAAAGACTAATCCTGAAAACAAGTAACCAAAGTCACAAAAAAAATCTAAATCTGAAACAAAACATGACAGAGGCAAACAGACGTGTGTGAAACCACAATGACCAAACAAAAACTGACAGAACCCAGGGAAGGAAATACAAGCAAGGTGACGAGACAACAAGAAACACCTGGACAAGACACAAAGGGTTGAGGGAGCTGATTGGTGAAACACAAGGGACACAGGTGACGAGAACAAGTAGAGACAAAAACAGCACAGAAAGGTTGTGTAAATGCGTGCATTTTTTTCATTGAGACCAATAGAGTGCTTGGGGAGAAGATGGGACAACAACGTGAACACAATTGCATGCTGGGACTTTGATCGACTGTTAACACATCCATCCATCCATTAACAAATCCACCCATTATTTCATCCATCCATCCAACCATCATTTCATCCATTATTAAATCCATCCATTACTCCATCCATTATTAAATCCATCCATCATTAAATCATCCATTATTACATCCATCAATTACTCCATCCATCCATTCATCCATTATTGCATCCATCCATCCATCCATCCATTATTAAATACATCCATTCACCCATCCATCCATCAATCATCCATGCATTATTCAATCCATCCATCCATCCATCCATCCATCCATCCATCCATCCATCCATCCATCCATCCATCCATCCATCCATCCATCCATCCATCCATCCATCCATCCATCCATCCTCACGAGGATGAATGAACTGCTTCATTCATCGCCATGCTCACATAGACGAACAACCATTCGCGCTCAGTATCAGACCCTGGGACAATATGGAGTGTTCCATTAATCTGCCATTCATGTTTTCGGAATGTGGGAAGAAATTCAAGTACCCGGAAAATATCTGCATAAGGCAATTGGAGAACATCCCAACTTCACACAAGAAGGAACCCAACCATGCACTTCACCCTTAGCGGACTTGCTAACAACATTTTTTTTGTATTAAATCATAATCACAAAATGTTCTACATTGTCGAGAAGATAGCAAACAGTGGAGAAATATGCATGAAGTTGTCTTTTAGCATATAAAAAGGCTCAAAACAGTATTTTACTGGGCGAGAGAGATGTTTTTTTTTTTCAACAAATGAGTGCACCTAAGAAACAAAACGCACACAACAGGTCTTCAAATGGAAGACAATCATGAAAGGTTGCATTGAGAGACAATTAATTAGAAGTTGCATGATTATGATGATGTTCAAGTTGCCTGCAAATCAATATGATTGAATAAAAGTCTCTTGACCTTGATTAGGCTGCCTTTTTAATTCACCTAATCCCACGGTTATTGTAGAACGGATTTATACTTTATGGGTTCAAAATCCAGCAATTGAATAAAAAATAAATAAACCAATGATGAATTCGGTCTACCGCCTGCACTGAAATGGAATTGAGAAACTGCTGTGTGACGGTGACATCTTATGGACGAAAAAGTAATAACACTCTAAAATCTTCTTTTCCTTTCGGCTTTTCCCTTCAAGGGGTCGCCACAGCGAATCAGTAACCCCCATCTTCAGTTAAAAACTTCTTCCTAATCATAGCGTGAGCCAAATGCCGAGTCATATTATTTGATACTGTAACTTGAAATAATTATCCAAATTACTCTCTGTCTTGTCAACATATTTATTTGTACAGGGGAAAATTGCACAATGACAGCAGAAAACAAAAAACACAACTCTGATTGATGATTAAAGTAATTATTATAAATGTAGGATAGCTTTGTTTTAGGATTAATCAATCAAAAACATGATGCAATTATATTACATTTACGTCGTAATCATTTTAAGTGTGTGCATGCATGTGTATGTCTGTGTGTGCGTGTGAGTGAGTAAGAGAGAGAGAGAGAGAGAGAGAGAGAGAGAGAGAGAGAGAGAGAGAGAGAGAGAGAGAGAGAGAGAGAGAGAGAGAGAGAGAGAGAGAGAGAATGCATAAGAGTCATAATAAAAGTAATGACCATAATAATCATCGAATCATGTTATAGTGACATCATAGTGTCCAGTGCTTCACTGTGAAGTAACACGTGTCCATCGCAGTAAAAAGCAAAAAAAGCAAAAGAAGCATTTTGGTTTGCAAAAATGCATTTTTATCATAATATGTAGTCATAATAATGAATCAATCTAAATACATTCTATTATTTTTACTTAATCAGGAAAAAATAGATAGTATGCAACCCATATAATAATTAATTTACTTTACGGTGTGTGTATGGTTGTGTCTGTGTATATGCATATTTATATATGTACGTATATGTATATATGTATACATATGCATATGTATACATAAATGTACCTATACATATATGAAGTTATATATATACATACATAATGTGTGTATGTATACATATAGAGTACATCTATGTACATAATGTAAATTAACATCTTTATGTAAATATATGTATATAAATATCTATATTTACATATCTATATGTAAATATTATAGATATAATATACAGATATAAATAAATATACAGATATAAATATATACATAAATATACAGATGTAAATATACGTATACGTATATATACACACATGCACACGCGTACACACACACATGCGCGCGCCCCCCCACGCGCACACACACACACGCATGCGCACGCACACACACACAGACACACACACAGACACACACACACATTGGACAGTACTAGATGTTTGACGATGAGGTTATGAAATATCATACAAGGACTGAATTAGGCATAGAATGATATTAATATAATAGATAAAAACGGTTCACAAAGTACAAAATATTGCAGCTTTTTATTTTTTAGTTACACAACAAGGACAGTTTCGAATACAAAAAAAATGGAAACAAAAGGGTAAAAATGAAAAATTACTCAGGGGATGTTCCATGTGAAATTAATACATCAAAAGGGTAGTTCTGCATAGTACAGTTGATGTAACCTATGAATTCTCCATATAATGAGACTTTTTTATCGCAGGATATAATGAAAAGCCTACAGAGGTATTGCTGGTGGCCAAGGAAGGAATTATCTGGTGTTGCTCCTGGCAAATTGCAGCAAAGATGATATGTGACGAACAACCAAGAGTTACTGCTCAGGAGTACCCTGCGTTTTCTCGCTGGGAACAGGACTCTCGGGCTCCACAGGCTGTCGAAGGTTTGGGATTCCAACGGGAGGCCGAACCTTTCTAATGGGGCTGAAACTACGCGGAGACGAGCAGGGAGAGTGGGCTGGCGAGCGTGCGGGGCTCAGTGGAGGTCCCGCCGATGCTTGCGGGAGAAGCTGCGCCAGCGGGGAGGGACTGCGGGAGTACCGACGCGGGGTTGTCCAGATGGGCGGTTCAGTTCTGTGGGCGTGGGTAGGAAGGACCGGGACGTAGGTGGCAGGAAAATTCAATTCTGGTTGACGGTAGGCACTGAGAGAACTTTCTTCCAAACGCTCCAGCGTCTCCTGTGAGACGAGAGCGAAGAGCAATTTAAAGTGTTCCATCAACCTGCCACCTGTTTTTGAAATATTCCTCGAGTTAACCGGAATACCCGGAAAAAATCCACGCAAGCATGTGGAGAAGATGCAAACTCCGTATAGGAAGGTCAGATCCGGGACCGAAACCAAGACCTCTGGACTGTGAGGGGGAGGAGCTAACCAGTCACTCACCGTACCACCTTCATACATATTTGTATAAGCCTCTTTATTTGTTTTTGTTTATTTCTGTGCTGTCACAGCATGACGTTGACATAATTTATTTTGCAATTTGGGATTTTGCACATTGTTGTTTCATGTCCTCCGTGAATGTAAACACAGACTTATTGGATGTGTATCACATGAAATGTATCGATGAAAAGGTATCTTCAGCCGTCATTTGTACTTCTTTGAAGGTGTCGGACGATTCGCTCCTCATCCGAAGAACTTTGTCAGCAAACCAAAGTTGACCAGCACAACTTTAGTTTGCTGACAGAGCTCTTTGGATGAGGAGTGAAATGGCCGAAGAAGTGCAGATGACAGCTGAAGAAACCTTTGCATCGATGGACCACTCCTGTACGACAAAGTCTACACAGACACTTGAAATGCATGTACATAAAAATACACAATTACTCTTCGGTTGTATTTCACTGAAAAAAATACATTTGTATATAATTTTCACAATTTTTTTGTTGAATGATTTAAATGACATGAGACTTCACTTACATCTTCGTTGAGTACATACAGAGGCATGGGACTCCTTCGGCCGAGTGTCGTTGGTTTCGGTACAACATCAACTGCAATAAAGACAACACCTTGACTCAATATAATGCAAAATCTTTCTTGATTAACATTTAAAATTGGTGAAGGAACAAAATTATACAGTGATACCTCGGTTTTCGACCATAATCTGATTCGGAAACCTGTGTGAAAACCGATTTGTTCGAAAACCAAAACAGCACTTTCCATTATAATCAACGCAATTTTTAAAAATCCGTTCCAACTCTAGAAATCAACTACTTTCGAGCATTCTTTAACTATTTACACCATAAACTGTATACAAATGGTATAATAGAGCATGTCATTTATAAAATACAACAAAAACAGACTGTAATATGTTTTAATTAAATACATACTGTACTATATGCATGAAATGATGACACTGGTCAATAAGATTTCATTCAGAAATGCAAATCCACATTTTATTGTATTTTATTGTTTGCCTCAATTCTAAATCGGACTCTTGCGATTCAAGTCTTCAGAACACCACCACTGAACAATTGTATTATTTATTTATTTTATTTACTCACCATCATGGCCATTTTCCCCCTGCTCCATGTAGACGGGCACTCTCTGCGGGACGGGCCGATGTTTCTTTCTGAATGGAGGTGGGTGTAAGGGTGGTTAAAAAAAGTTATGTTCTTTTGCAGCATTAAAGAAAGTATAAAGAAGGAAAGAAAAAAAAATCCTCACTTGGAAGGCTTCCAACATGCGCACACGGTCACCAGGGTGATGAGGAGGAAAATGCCTCCGGTGGACAGGATGATGTACAGCGAGCTCCGTCCTAAACCAGAAGCAGACAGGAGAGATGAAGAGCAAAAATAAGAAAGCCCCCCCCCATCACCCCAAAAAAACAAGAACACCAGACCAAAAGATTTCCCCAGGATTTTGCAGTATTAAGTTACTCCACTGCATTCCTATTTTGGACTTGTAATAATACCGTCAGGCTATGTAAGCAAACTGTATTTTAATACATTTCAAGTACTTCTTGTGGAGGCAATAAGGTAGAAGTACATCTCAGTGGAGTGATAATATATATATAAAACGGATACTTATTTACCGTATTTTCTGGTGTATAAAACGTTATGCCGTTGTGCCTTATATGTGAAGTAATATTGAGCCAAAACAGGCCCCACCACTACTGTCAGCAGCCATGACTCCATTTACCCCTGCAGAAGGAATGCGTAACAGTCTCTATTGTAGTGCCTTATAATGTGGTGTGCCTTATATTTAGAAAACTCTTATATACAGTGATACCTTGGCTTATGAACTTAATTGCTTCCCAGACAGAGTGTGTAAGGTGAAAAGTGTGTATCCCCAAAATGAATTTCCCATAGGAAACCATTCAAATGAGAATAATCCGTTCCCAGGTCCCCATAAAACATTTTCTACTTTCGAATTTTCTAAGCATTAAAACTACACAAAATATACCTCATTTTATGTATAATAAATGTGCTATGGTATTATAATTAAAGAAATAAACTGTACTTTATAATAAAGTCGTTTTATTTACCTTTGTGATGGTCATTGACGGCTTGATGGAATGGAGTGGCCGGTTTAATCAGCATTAAACACTTGTTGAGGAACGTAGCCTTTTTCTTTTACCATCTTGAGGAATGATCCCTTGTATGTGCTTTCTCTGAGATAATTTGACCTAGTTCCTCATCAATTGTGTTATGTTTAGCTGGGTTAGTAGCTTTTTGCATCAGGTGTCAGATGGTTTATGTGGGTTATTTGTGGAGCCTGATTGATGCGATATTTTAACCATGCGGGGTACATTCTGCCTTTGAACTATCAAAGTTGAAACGAGTCCAAATTTCACTGTTTTCTATCCAGTTGCTCATTTGCTGGGGGCGGGGAATAGAGGATATAAACAGTCGGCTACCATTTTGTTGTTAGGAGAACGGGCTTGTTCGCGAACGACACATCACTCATTGTGGCGCTCCACGTGGATCCCGAAAAAAAAGTTTGTATGCCAAGGTAAAATTGTCATAAATGTAACGTTCGTAAACCGAAACGTTTGTTTGTAAGCCAAGGGGCTCACTGTATTTGTATATTATATTTGGATTTTTTTTTTTCATTTAAGGTGCGCTTTAAAAAAACACCATTAAATGGCCGTGCGCCTTATACTCCAGTGCGGCTTATACACCGTAAAATACGGTAGGTCCCTCCCCGTAAATAATCGTTTCATTCATTGGCTTTCACAATCCGTTGTGGAGTGTAGATTTGCACTCGATGGTAAACAAGATTTCTCAGAGCGACAAGCGTGCTTCTCTGTGACTCGATGGGATGCGCTAATTGCTTTGGCATGCGATTGAAAGTGAAATCTGAATACACTGTGTGGAAATCCGACAGTTCCATGCCACTTACTGTAGACGGTGAGCTTGACGGGCATGCTCTTCATGCTACTGATGGCGTTCTCCACCACACAAGCGTAGACGTCATCATCTGACATGAGGACGCGAGCGATGCTCAGCACCTTTTGGTCGTGCGAGAGGAGGAGGCGGGAGTCGTTGGCCTGTACCTTGCCTCCTTTCAGCCAAGCGTACATGGGCTTGGTGCCGTTGTCGTGGGAGCAGTGCAAGTTAAAGTGCTCGCTGTACTCGAGGACAGATGACGCCACCATCTGGATGTAGGGCTTGGAGACTGGAACTGAGGACGAGACCATAATGACTTGGTGTGAAATGGGAATTGAAATGGAAGAATTGAAAAAGGAATATGAGCAACAAGATATTTCATTACATTGAATTTTTGTGTCGTATTTCACAGGCCATCCATCCGTCCGCCTAAGTTTTTTTTCAAAATATCATGGCCAAAAAATGATTCCTTTTTGTGTTTGTTGACCAATAAGGCACATCTAAAAAATCCCAACAAACAATGTTGGGCAGAAGTGAGCACAAGAGTGGTGACATAGCGTCATCAAATGAGGCAAAGGGGCAGAGAAGGTTCTCATCTAAACCGCAGTCACCATATTTGTTCCCAGAGAATACAACATACAGTGTACTTGAGAAATGTTGTATGTGTGTGTGTTTTGCCGCATCATGTGTGTTTAACTCATTCACTGCCATTCCTGAACTTATTCGGGAATTGAAAAGCTTGACGTGGATCGCCATTCCCGAACTTGTTCGGGTTTTGTTTTTTCTTGCAGAGGGGTGTGGATCAAGCTCCGGTCAGACCTCTGGCAATGTTTTTTTTCTTTCCACGAGGGGGCGGCATTAGCGTTATGTACAGATCAGATCAGAAAGCCTTTAATTGTCCCACAATGGGGAAATTTGCAGTCCACAGCAGCAATTTCAAAGGGGATAGGGGATGAAAACAAAAAAAACCACATATTCTAAGGATAATAAAAATGTTAGAAGACTGAGATGTATACTGTAACGGTGCAAAAATGCCACCCCCACTTCATGCTCAAATAACTCCAGGCCCATATAACTTACAATGAACTCTTTTTTTGACAAAAATAGAGAGTCTAAGATTTCTTACATTGCATTGAATGTTTATATAGTCCTCAATATTTTGTCTGTCCTGCAATTTGAGTAAAAATGACAAAAACCCTCGCACTGGAGTGGACACATTTTTCCACATTGTCTGGCAGTGAATGAGTTAAATAGTGTTTGTTTGAAGGTTTCCAACTATGTCAAAATCTTTGATTATACTGGTCACAACACTTTTTTCCTCATTTTTAAATCAAAGATGCAATTTATTTCTATTATTTTTTACACTGACTCCAAATGCTGTTGTTTTCCTCTAACACATCAAGTAATAAGAATTGTAATTCGTCTGTGTAAGATCTCAGTCATACAGGAGTGGTCTATCGATGAAAAGGTTTCTTCAGTCGTCATCTAAGTCCGGATGACGATAGAAGTATGACAAAAGAAGTACCTCTGAAGGTGTCGGACGTTTCGCTAAGAAATGATCAGATTAGCTTCAGGGAGTAGTCCTCTGCTCCCCTCAACCTGAGAGCAGGGACCTATCAGAGCAGAGGTCTGAGGTCTGGCACCGCCACCATGAGGGCTGAAGAAACCTTTTCATCGACGAATTGTAATAATAATGTGATAACAATAATATAACATGGAACATATTTGGTAGTCTTTTTTAGCAATGGAAAATATTGTCCAACACATCCACTGAATACGAAAGAAGCACCTACCGTCCACAGTCAGCTCAATGTAGAGCTCCCCGGTGAAGGTGTCATCCGTGATGGAGATCTCCACCTCGTACGATCCTTCGTCCGACAGCTGCAGGTTGTGAAGCAGCAGCGAGCCATTCTCAAATACCAGGATGCGGTTACGATACTCCGGCCGAAGGTTCCCGATGACCTCAGTGCCGATGGACTGCACCACGGTGACGGGTTTCACTTTGTCCCTCTTCAGCTGCCACTTGATGACGGGCTTGTCCGTACTGCTGCTGGTATAACTGACCGACAGCAGGGCTTCTTTTCCCACGATGCCCCTCACCACATGGGTTTGGCTTGTAACATTCACCCCTGAAACATCACCTGGGGAGAAGAATAGCAGGTCAGTAACATCCTCTTATCAGATTTAAAGTTCTTGGAACATTGCATCCACCGTGCATCACAGAGGAGCTTTCATTCTACATCTTTTAAAGCTACTCCCTGGTGCGTTCTACTATCTTATTGACTGCTTTATTTCCTGTATAGGATAGTTGTCCATGTTAAGCGCTTTGTGACAGCTTCAGCTGTTGTTAAAGCGCTATAGAAATCAATATGTATTGTATTGTATTGTTTGATGATATAAATCATCATGATGATTGAAGTCCACAAAACTATTTTATACCTTGCCATTCCAATACTTTTGGAGAGGATGTTCTGTATGAGGTCATCATAAGTCTGAAGTCTTAAACTTAACATTTCACAGAAGTTGAAAGATAACGTGGCTAAAGTCAAGTAAGACAAGTCAAGTTCGCACTAAATTTCAAGTATCGTATTTTCCGTACTATAAGCAGCAAATTCAACGAATGGCATTTTTAAACTTTTCCATATACATATATGTATAACATGTCCGTTATAAGGCGCACTTTCAGTGAATGACATATTTTAAAACATTTTCCAGATTATCAGTTTTTGAAAAAAAAGCATGCTTTTAGGTGCGCCCTATAGTGCGGAAAATACGGTAATTTGATAAAAGTCATTGCTTGGATTGAGGTGAGGGTGGCACATTGTTCCCGTAAACCGTGGCAGCCCCAAAATGAGCTCTGTGGGATTTGGTGATTTGTTTTTATTTGTTTTTACGTCTTTCTACATTTTATCACTGTCTGCCCGCGAACGGGTCAATGGGGATGAAGGGGCTGCTGAATTCTAAAGACTCAACGGTAGTACACTTTGGCCCGCGGCTTTTGTATGTTCCTTCCTCATCATCTTTTGTTTGCTCAAGTTCTATCAAGTGTTTCCAATGATATAAGTTGGACGTTGACGAGCTCTTGGAACACGTATGTGGGAGGGGTTGAGTGAAACAAAGCAACCCTGTCTCGTCAAGCACCAGAGACAGTGTGGGACACATACTGCCACATAAAATGTGACGGATCACAACTAATTTATCAATCGGTCTCTTGGAAGCAAACATGCAACACACAACAAAGTGCGGTCACTTAGTTTCTGCCTGTCTGAATCTGTCTGTCACTCTCTCTCTTCCCACATGTAAAGGCAACTAAGAGTATTATTCTTATAGCTGGTTAAAATTCCATTCAAAGCATGGCGGAATGTTGTAATAAGATAGTAATCTCGACACCAATTAGACTCACAGGCTAAAAAAAATGAAAGAAAAACCACAAACAACATGAAAGTGGTACATTTCAACTGAAACGATAAAGTAAATCACAATCATGTGACATCTCAGCACAGCACGAAACTGGCACGACAAATGAAATTCAGGCCAAAGGAGTTCTTCTGGACTTCCATTATTTACACCCGGGCTTCCTTTGCTTCGACATGTCAAACTGACTCCACTGTTAAAGGCAGACGCGACGATGCATTTTTCATCATGACGCGGCTGCTTAAACAGAGCCTTCTTTTGAACCAATGCTAAAAATTAAGCCTCATTTACACACAACATTTTGATCTACTTAGAACAACAACAAAAAAACTATACACATTAAATTTTTGAAATTTTGTAACTGGACAAAAGTGGAAAGGTATGAGGAACCCATCCATCCATCATCTATCTATCAATACAATACAATACATTCTAATTTATAGCGTGCTTTCACAACAGCTGTAACAAAGCGCCTCACATAATAGTCATAAAAGCAAAATAATAAACAACAGGAACATAAAAACAAGGACAGTTGTGCCCTTCTCTCTCGCTGTCTCTCTCTCTATCCATCAATCCATCCATCCATCCACTCATGTATAGCTGGTGATATGGGAAGCCAGTTTGATTGTATTCACTGTGTGAGAAAATTAAACTCCCACGACGGGTCCATTTTAAAACAGTTTTCGTGCATCGGGCACACCGCATGATAAGTTGGAGTCATGATGGAACCATTTCCCACTATCTCAATGGGGAAAAAATGGTCAGCCCGTATTCTTTTAATGCTACCAGGAAGTACTTTACTTTCTCTTAACACTCCAACTTAAAATGTTCACAAACGATAACAAGGAGCCAAAAAGAGGCAAATAGGGTTTACATATTTTTGGAACAATGCTTTCACTGAGTTGCTGCAATTTGGGCCTCTTATTTTCCTCCCTTTGATGGCGATTTAATGAGTTCAAATTCTTTGCATAGGTGCCTGAATGCACCAATTAGTGTGCTCACGGTGTGCTCTGTTAATACTGTACACGTGCACACACACGCTGACACACACACACACACACACACACACACACACACACACACACACACACACACACACACACACACACACACACACGCACACGCACACACAAACGCACACACACACCCACACCCACACCCACACACAGAATCCACCCACATTGTGCTCATGAAATCCGTTCGCATCTTTGATTTGATCACTAATCCACTTCACAGAAACTTTCAGGGCACCCTCCTGAACACTTCACATATTAATTGAGATTTTTATCCATCAACTTCACTTGTCCTCCCATTAGACCTCAAGTCTTGTCTTGGCACCGCATAGCATAGTTCCCTGTAGAGACTGTCACTCTTTTCGTGGAAATAAGTCCAAACATTGGCGCTTGGTCGACATTGGGGAATCACAGAATCAAAGATAGAGTGAGCAAAACAACAGGGAAAGAGAGAGAGAGATTCTGCACTGTTGACTAATTCCTCGCAGCCAGCCAGTTAGCAGGGCATCGCCTGCTAGTCATGGCAACCCCTTTGGCCGTCTGACAGGGGTTGTCAAGGGGATAAAACAAAGGGCACGATTGTTGGAGCGCTCTTGAAAAGAGTGAGCAAGAAACTGGGAACCAGAGAGAAAGTCTTTGTCAGTGGCGAAGTTGGAGATAGGCACAGGAGGTGCAATAGCACGAGAGTAATGGTTCAACATGCTGAGGCTTGGTTTGAACTTTTGTACAGACCTCAACAATGTCTTAAAAGAATCACTGTTACAAAGGAGAATGACAATCAGAAGAGTGCAAAGTGAAATTGTTAGTGTGGGGGAAAAAAATATGTTATTAAAACAGGTTACGTACTGATTTTTGGAGAACGGCAAAGACGTTGGTATCGTACTATTTTTTAGGGAGTTGCATATACAAGGCACACCTTCAATAAATGAAATTGTTCCAGTGTGACTAAAATGGCAAAAAGGAAATGAACTAATTCATTGCCAGACTTCTGCAAAATGTATCCACTCCAGTGCCAGGGTTTTTGTCATTGTCATTCAAATTCCAGGACCCACAGAATATTGGGTTTAAGTACTACATAAACATTCAGTGCAGCGTGAGAAAACTGAGACTCTCTTCTTTCGTAAAAAAAAAAGTTAATTCCTAAATTATATGGGTCTGGAGTTATATGAGCTTGAAATCAGGGTGGCTGTCCAAAATACAATACAATACATACATATTGGTTTATATAGCGCTTTAACAGCAGCTATAGCTGGAACAAAGCGCTAACATGGAAAACATGGAAATGCTTCCCCCTTGTGGAAGGGAAAAACATTGCCAGAGGGCTGACCAGCGCTTTATTGGCAGTCCCAGTAAGAAAAACCAAAACCCAAACAAATTCGGGAATGGCGCTCCACGTCACATTTTCAATTTCCGAATAAATTCAGGAATGGCAGTGAATGAGTTAATATATGGCTCTTCCCTACTTCATGGATAATGATGTAATAATCTATTCAAGTCATAAGATGCCACAAGTCTGATTCTGCCAGTTCGGACCTAAATGTGTTAGAGGCGAATTTAAACAATAAAGATGTGTGATATTAAATAAGCAACAGTTTAACTCAAGTAGCAAAAAAAAACCAAATCTTTGTCACTAACAAAAAAAAATCATTTCTTTATTAGGCAGTTTACTTTACAGTTCATGGAGCATAATAGTGAGATGTATGAAAGCATGTGTCCTAGACTCAAAAACTAAGCAATAATTAGCGTATTTTCCGGTGCATAAGGTGGATCGGAGTATAAGGCGCATCCCCAATGAATGGTGTATTTTCAAACTTTTTTCATATCTCAGAATCATCTTTATTGCCAAGTATGTAGAACACACAAGGAATTTGTCCCCAGTAGAACACGCTGCACTAGTATCATTAAAAAATGGAGGCACTATACAGTTCTATGTGGGTTACTGTTTTGGATTTGGTGCGCATAGATCAGTAGCGCACCTTCAATTAATTAAATGTTTTCCAAATATAATATATAAATATATAAAAGTTTTCAAAATAACGCATTACATTATAAGGTGTGACATTAGAGGCTGTGGTTACGCACTACTTCTACAAGGGGAAATAGAGTCGGTGGCTGCTGACAGTAGTTGCGAGACCTGTTGTGGCTTAATATGACTTCACATAAGACGCACCTGCGTATAAGGCGCATGGTCACCTTTTGAAGAAAACCAAGGCTCTTTGGTGCACCTTATACGCCGTAAAATACGGTAAATGCTCTTTGTTGTTGCGCTAAAAAAAACACGGAGAGAAACAAACTCAAATGTGCACATTTTTTAGTTTTGTTGGTTACAGCACCAGAGTGTTCGCTGCACACTTTGGGTTTCACTGTCAAAACACCAGCACTTTGAAATTTCAAACACTGTCTAATTTTATCTCAAGACTTACATTGTAAAAATTAAAATATATTACAATTGGAATGACCGTAGATTAAAATGATCAAAAACAAACTAAGAAATTGTGTTTGTGTCTTTTTCGGCAGGAGCCCTTCTGGTTCACTGGCAAAAACAACGAAAAAAAGGGACTGAACCAGTTTTTAATCAGACAAACAAAATGAATATAATCGCAGACCGCCATCCTTGAGTTGTTCGGTTAGCAGGCCTTTTCCTAGTTCATGGCACATATTAGGCCTACCGGATAAACCAACAGATCTGTACCATTTTTTTTTTTATTCGGTGATATTAGATTAATAAATCTTTTTTTTGTCATATTAATCATAATGTCCAGTGAAATGTCATATGAAATTATGTACACCAGGGGTGGGCAATCCTACTCCTGGAGGGCCACCTTCCTGCATTTTTACAAATCTCCCTGTTGTGACACACATGATTCAAATGAGCTGGTTCGATGTAAGGCATCCGCAGAGCTTGGTGATTACTTGATTATTTGAACCATTTGAAGACTTGGAAAACATGAAGGTCGGTGGCCCTCCAGGATTAGGATTGCCCACCAATGACCAAAATGACTGCAACCTACAAAACCTGGATTTCCACCAACTTTAAATTGGTTACTACCCTGCAATTGGCTAGTGACCAGTCCAGGATGTACCCCGCATTTTCACCACCATTCCAATACTGATTTAAAATGATTTTATTGGTCCTGAGTTTGGAGTCATGAGTCACTTATGACATGGGAATCTGCCTCTCGGTTTTTACTCTTGGTTAAGCCAATGAAATGTTTCAATTGCCTTTCCTTAAGAATTTGTGATGGACGGTCCAGTTTAAGAGCAATTATAAACACAAATTCATATATACATTTATGAGTTGGTATGGAACCAGAAACTTGACAGTATAATATAGGACAACATAGTACATTAAGGGACGATAAAAACAGTTTTAGGTCATACCTGTGAGGAGTAGAAGGAGGAGACCAACTAGGCTGACCAGTGAAGAAACTTCAGAAGAGAGAGTGTACACTGTCTTCCTCCCCAACTTCATTTTGTGTCCTGGGCCGAGGCTTTCTCCCATTTAGTGAGCATGGTTTCTCCACGCTGGGCACGTCTCTCTCCCTGTGAATCAAGGCTCTCGCGACTGCGCTGCCCGCAACACTGGCCTCTTCCTGGACACACTGAGTCCCACTCTCACTTCTCAGCACCCCAGTCACAGCTCAACTGTGTGTGTGTGTGTGTGTGTGTGTGTGTGTGTGTGTGTGTAAGAATGAGCTTGACACCGTGTTACACTTTTTAACAAAGCAACAGTTCAGGAAACGTTTTGAAAACTTGGTAGCTGAAAATGTAGACTTCAAAGGAATTTTGTTAAAAAGTAAATCTGTACTTGCTGACAGAAAAGTGGACTTGAGGTGCTCATTTGTGTGGAAAAACAAGAAGCCTCTTTAGCGCTTGTTCATCTGGACTGGAGCCATCTTGGTAAGTTCAAAAACAGTTGTGGAAGATTGGTAGGCAATCTTCCACAACTGGATTTCTGACTTTATTTGCTTTGTTTGCGATATACCCTGAACGTTCATGTGAATATCTGTTTTTATTTTGTTACATTTGGCCAAGGACGCTTTTTGACATTGATTCTTCTCCTAACCAATATGGACAGAATTCCTAATCATTGAGATGATATCGGTTAGGTGGCCTCAGTATTTGTGTATCTGTGCTCTTGGTGGAGCCATCGTTCAACTGGTGGATGGAATGAACGGCGGTTGGAGCCGACAGGTAGGATGTCGCAACAAGTGATTGCTAAGAGCAATCAAGATCACTAATGGCAATAAAAACGGTAGAGATGATTGATCGAAGGTTCAAAAAATGCAACGGGATGAGATCGATGTAATCCGATGGTGGCAGAAAATCGAAGGTTTTGCAGCGGCGTCACAACACGCCAGCGTCCACTCAAACCGGAAGTATAAATGTATAGTTTTGTCAACCCACAATGGCTGAAAGAGAAGAAATGGATTTGCTTGGAGAGTTACTGTTAAATTCATTTTCAAGATGGACTTTTCAAGAAAAATGGACAAAATTAAGAAAGATTGGTCAGTTATTTACTGGCTGATGGTACCCTCTAGTTGACTTGTAGTAAATCACACCACACTTTTTTTCAGTCTGGACTGAGTCAGACGTAGCACTACTGAAGGCCTAGTGATCAAATCCACAGCCCGCCAAATTATTCACAAGTGAGGATGGAGCATGCGAATAAAAGACAAATCAGTGCAGCATATGCCATCCAAACGGTCCCATTTCACCCTCCCCCGAGCCTTGACTAGCCTTCAAAGTCAATTCCCAAACTTTCCGCCTGTGTGCCTACAAAGGGAGATATCATAAAGGAGCATCAACATGATTGAAAGTTCAAAAGTGGAGAATGAACAGACGCATCTGTAGTTGGTCATCAAAGCCAATTCCCTGAAGCTCCGCCCACCACCACCCATCACTTCGCCCTCTTCCTCTCATCTTATGACACACTCCAAATCATGGATGACTCTTGACAGTCAAAAGAGGGAAGGAGTGGCGAGACATATTGCAACTCAGCGCCATGAGAGGATCCATTGTCTCCCAAGTCTTGAACTACTTGATCTTGTGTCACCCACGCAGTGCGCAAGTCTGATTTTGATGTAGATTATTCGTTTTTGCTCATCCCAATTAGTCAATGTACTAATTTCACCGTGGCAATTGACTTATTTGACTTTGGCACACTTCAGGATTAGTAAACAATGATTAACACATCTGGAATCAACCATCTTCGTGTTGAAACATTGAGCTGGTCTCAACTGTGTTCATTCTGGTTTTTGAAAGATGGTCAGCTATTAAAAAAAAGAATTTTGCTATGAATTTTACATACCTACCAGCACTGCTTTTAGCTCTATTGTCAGAGGTGGACTTTACTGAACACTTTATTACAATATTATAAAAAATGAACTCACCACATTGAATGGACTCTCATTTTTTCTCCCTGAATGGTAAAAATGTTTTCACAAACTGTTATTAAATCGTTCCACGGGTGGCAGTTTGTTGGTTTTTTTAAATATATTATGAGCCAATTTAGTGTAGAAAATAGTTTGAGAACATCACTTGGAGAGCAATATTTGAGTGGCTGAGGGAGCTGATTGGAAAGACACAATAGTCTAGGCCACAGGTGTCGAAGTCAAGGTACGGGGGCCAATCTGGCTCGCCAAATCATTTTATTCGGCCCGCGAAAGCAAATCAAGCATGTTAAGTGCCATGATGCTTGGTAAAGTCCAAACCAAAATTTTAAAGTGTCCCATGTAAACCACAATAACAGCCATTATTTTTTACTTTGAATGTGAAAACGAGTAATTCATTAATTTGTTGTGTGCTCTATATCTAATAGGTGGAGGTGGTTAAACATTCGAATGGCATCCCCAATTTCATAACGTCACCTGAGAGCAAACCATAACTACAATGTCGCCCACGGCAAAAAAATTACTTTAACAGCCTAGACTCGAGGCTCATGATACCAATTTTTTTCTACTTCCTTCATTCCTTTCATAACTTTGTTGCTATCACATGTAAATTTCTCCACTGCGAGACGAATAAAGGCAAATCTAACCCAAAAAAGGCATAACATCAAAGAAAAATACATGTAAAAACAAATCAAAAGTTGTAAGTCTTTTTATGATCACAATATACTCACCAATGTGTGCTCCCCCATCTGCCAATGTAAGACCGTCGTAGTAAAATACACGCCTGTTGCATCATGATTTTCCAACCTATTCACTCATGTACACAGTGTGTGTGTGTGTGTGTGTGTATATATATATACACACACTGTGTACATGAATATATATATATGAATATATATATATATATATATATATATATATATATATATATATATATATATATATATATATATATATATGGAGATTAAGAGAAGCAGGTTTGTATAAAACCCATAGAGAATGCTTATCATCATGTGGGGGAGGAGGAGGAATGACAGCCTGAGCAGGAAAGGGGACTCAAATTGGCTGTCTTCTTTTAGCAACTAACACCTGGAACGCACTTGTGAGTGCAAAAGTGGAATCTGTTCGCCAGTAGTAAGTAAGGTGAACTATTTTTTTTGGTGCTTGTGTGAGAATACATGTGCGCTGCGCTGTAGCTCAGATGCATGTGGGCGATCTGAGTGGGAGCACAGGGAGGCTGAAGATGCTCGTGCTCGTTGCTCATAACAGCAGACAGGCTCAGCAAGCCATGCAGGAATATCAATTTGAAACCCCATGTGCAATAGACGACAAGATGGTTATTTATGAGAACCGTTTATCCGTCCATACATGCATGCATCCATTTTCAACATATCCTGAAGAGGGGCCCGGAAATTGCCCAACTGACTTTGGGCGAAAGGCGGAACAACTGGTCGCCAGTAAATCACAAGAGACAAACAGGCAAAATACACGGCCACCTTCACACTGTCAGTGAGTGGGAACTGATGTCGCATATGTAAAGCATGTGTACCACTACATCTTAACAGCAAATGGGGAAAGTTTAATAGCCTCTAATTTTTAGTGTAACTGCAGGCAAAAGTACTTGACATGTCTTCGAGATGCATTTTTAAATGAGGTTTTAAATTATACTAAAGGCGAACACTCAAATTATTGTATGGGTGATACAGGAGCTCCCTCAAATGGTTTAAAAAAAATCTCTACCCAAGTATGGTTCAGTTGGTTATTACTTGTTAGTAAAATATATTTACATTGAATATAAAAAAAGTTTTAACTTTAAACTTTTACTTTGGTAATGTTTTATTTATTTAACCTGAATATGCCTTACATGAAATCGCAGTGTTAATGTCGAAACTACATAACCTGAAAGTATCTGGCCTATCTATCCATGATCCGATCAGCTTCAGCTTCATCTTCAACGTTTGCAGGGCGGGCTGGAGCTTATGCTAACCATCTTTGGGTAGTTGGCAGGGGGGACCCTGAAACCGGTTGCCAAAACAGATCTCTCATCACTTAAAAACTGGAATTGAAGCGGATTTACGTGGGAAAGGGGATACGTGGGAAAGGAGATGTGAGACAATCTCTTTTCGTTAATGGATGCAACAGCCTTGTGTTTGCTTTCAAAACTTATCTTGTAGCACATGTGCACATTCCACCATGACGTCCTTGATCCACTGCTGAAAATGAGGCTTTGATCCTCTCCGCTTTAATCTAGAATTGCTTCATATAACAAAGGGTACAGAAAGTCCTTAGGATTGAATGACTATCTGTGTCTTTTGTGTTGTGTCACATGTGTTACTTAGTTGTCGTGGTTGTTTTGACTTCAAAATGGCGCCTCTTGAGTGGCTGCCTTGACAGCAGGTCCTGTATTTTGTTTTTCTACTTCTTCCTTTCATTTCCTCTTACTCTCATCACTTTGCTGCTGTGAAATGTAAATTTCACCACTGTGAGTTTAATAAAGGCTAATCCAATCCAATCCTGACATCTAATTTTGCCTGTGTAAACCACTTAAAATTCATCAACTAAATGACAAGTGCATTGATCCAGTCGCCGAAAAGGGGGGGAAGTACCAAATGCAAGGAAAAAAAGACAGTTTAGATATGTAGACATTTTATGATAAAAAAAAACATTGTATGAGAAGCTACTTTCTGTGATATTTTTCAACCTTTAATGAATTAAGCAAGCAGATCAATGAATAAATATTAAGATACAAGCATGTTATCACACAATGCACGAGCCACCAAAAATTTGAGGTCTACTGCTGATGCCTATTTCATTTATACACAGACCATCCAAAAATAAGCCCTGTTGTGCTTTCCAAGGACATTCATTTTCACTATCACAGATCATCTAAAACTATCACACAATCAGAAATTTCACAAGTATCAGAAGAAAAACATGCAGTGAGTTGCCAAATCTGTGTCAAAGACATTTGGACTGAATGGTGAAGACTGCTGGTGAAGCAGAATTGAAAAAGACCACAGACTAAAAAAACAGAACAAAACAAAACAAAAAAAACCCAACAAACCCCACAGACAACACATTGCCAAATTGTTCATTTTCTACCGCTAATGTATGTGAAGAAGAAAAAAGGAGACTCCTGTGGTAAATAGTTACGCCTGAAAACCAACATAGCCAGCTTATGCCAGCCAACCATACTTGCTTGCTACGTTGCAGAGCGTTTTCCCCACTTCTGACTGTCTTCTTCAAAGCCAGGAGAGGGCCATCCCTGCTCTGGCAATGTTGTGTCATCGCTCTCTACTGCCCCCGATCCTCCTGCCTCTAAAAACAGAGAGAACCGAGCGGATTTGAAGCATGTCAGAACATCAACAGTACAGCAGCTTTTTGTTGTCAGGGTCTAAGGCTCCAGTGGTTGTTGGGAGAAAAACATAAACAAATGCAGACTTTATAATTTGGAAATTGCTTTCGACTAGATTGTGACATCAACATGAATTCAGTTAACTCATTGACTGCCAGACAATGTGCAAAAATGTGTCCAATCCAGTGCTAGGTTTTTTGTCATTTTCACTCAAATTGCAGGAGCCACAGAATATTGAGTTTTAGGACTACATAAATAGTAAACATAGATTTGATGCAGTATAAGAAACCTTAGACTCTCTTCTTTTATCAGGAAAAAAGGAGTTAAGTTATGTGTCTGGAGTTATCTGAGTTTGAAATCGGGGTGGCTGTACAAAAGGCAAATCTTGTCCCCTCGTGGGAGGGACCAGTGCTATATTGGCACGCCCTGCCAAGAAAACCAAAACAATTTGAGAATTGCGCTCCATGTCATGCTTTTCAATTCCCAAATAAATTCAGGAATGGCAGTGAATAAGTTAGTAAGTGCAATGTGAAAAGGCCATCCATACCTCTTGTTATGTAACGTCTTGTGAGTATTCTTTTGCTCCTTGCTTCATGTATTTGTTGAGGCTTTTGGAGTATGTTCATGTTCGTTAAACCAAGGTGGAGTGAAGCAACGCAAGAATGGTGGTACTTTCAGGTTACAAATCGTCGTCACAGTCAAGTGCAGTAAGGAATGTAACCCACTGGATATACTGTTAAGTATGCACTCTTGTGATAAATAATGCTGCCAAGTAAGGATTGCGGTCCACATTAAGAAAATATAAAGACATACACAAAAAGACTAAATGTAATCAGATATAACAGATAAAATGCCTGTAAATTATGAAAAGGTTATGCAGATGTTACCTTGTACATAATGCAATTCCACGTCGACTTGTTTAAATGATGCATCTGACTTGCATAATAGATAACATCTGTGGCACAAGCGAATCCATCATTGCACAATCTACACTACATGATTAACATTAACATTAGAACCCGCCTCTCCGAGGAACATCATAACTTTGAATTTGATATTCTGTATGGCTAACTTCATATTTCAGCTGCAAATTTTGTTGTGTATCTCTGTGTATGCCAGTGTGACTTTCTTTATAGTGTTTTGACACAGCTAGCAAAGCGACCGGTGGCTGTGTGAAAAAAAAAAAGAAAAATCAGATCATGTTGTGGAAAGAGAGTCTTCTCCCAGAGGAAGCTGTTTGGCAGGCACAGGATTCAGTTTGACAGGTTCATTAATTCTGCTTGGCCTACTGAAGCATACTATAGTTGACGTACCTGCAGCTATAAATACATCCCTTACATACATACCAAGTGGGTTAGACGCAACTACTCCTGGTTGCGTAGATCTATTGTTGCCAAGCTTGCTGCTATATACCCACAGCAAGCAACATGACCGTACATCCTGCACTGTAAGGTGCACCTAAAAGCCTTCAATATTTTTTTTCAAAAGCTGACCATGCACTTTATAATCGTGCACCTTATACAGGTAATATCCAATTACGACCAGGTTCCGTCAAACGGTCGTCAGTCGAAATGCATTGAAAATGGCTGACGCAAGGTTTAGACGACAGAATAGTATACGATGTCAATCTGTTGTTTTTAACGAACGTTTTCGATTGAATACTATTATATACTAACTGCTTACAGTTCAATTATAAATGTTTTAGCTTTCCGTGTCATTTTTATAATTTCATATATTGTATTATCGCTTTTTATTATTATGTTGTTCTGCTGACCCAAATACGCATGGCTTCCCACGCATAAACACTGTTGAAAAATCACTCTCCCTGCTAACGGAGACGCCAGAAGAGGTCGCCCAAAACACATCCTCGGACTTAGGCGGACGACGAAGGAAAAACGTCTCAAAGAGGCGGTGGCGACGTGGGTCCGACGAGGTGTTCTCGTCGCGCCGATCCCGCACGCCCAAGCACTGACGGCCGACCCGCCTCGGCTTTTGCCCTGGTCGCCGTCGGTGGACACTTCCCCCCGCTGGTGCAATCACGCGCTGGCTGGCCAAAATTGTCATACGTGTTTGTGAAGAAACAGTGATTTTGTATCCTCATTTTGTGCAATGCTGTAATATTCTCTGTTTAGACAAATGAGGCATGCTGAATGTTGAGCGGATCTGGCAAGGCAGCCACAACGCTACATATGGTCCATTGACAGCGATACAAAAAAATAGTTCTTATACAATGCTGAGAGAAACGATTGCTCTCTGTGCTCCAGCAAATAAACATCCTACTTGTTCAATCTAATAAAGTAGTTTATTCTACCAAATGCATTGCAAACACGCTGCAGATCTCAACAACGTTACCGGGCTGCCACCGTAGCGGTCACAGCCGTAGAGTTTGAAAAAAAGGGTCTAGCGGTCGTGGTCGTAAGTACGGGTGGTCGTAAGTACGGGTGGTCGTAACTCGCAACGGTTGTAAATCAGATGTGTTGACTCACATTATTTACTCTCATCGACCGTTTATCGACCAGACTCCGACTTTGCAGATCACTTTGCCTATCGGTGCTTGCCAATACAACCACAAGCGCAACCTCTTTGAATTTTGGATAATGTCTGCTGAAGTGCAGACTGCCTGCTCTAATAACATTCCAATTCTCTAAATTACAACTTGGAACATTTCTCTGGTGATTGAACAATGGGTCGAGAATCAAGTTCATTGATCAGCCCTTTGAGAGTGGACTATTTAATTGGCTGCTGCCAGAGCGCCTATAAGGTAATTAAATGAGTCACTCAGTTATGCATAGCCTTAATCACACATAACATATCTCAGAGGGTGGGCTCTAATTGCTTTCATCAATTATGTAGGGCTTCTAAATTGTGTATTAGTCCATGATAACACACCCAAAAAGGTTAGTCACAACACCATTTATCAGATGCATTAAAAAAATACTTTCCAAAACATGTCGGACATTATCAGTTAAATTGTTCTGTGGAAATTCAATTTGGTTGTAGTCAGATAATAACGTAAAGTTGCATTGATGAGAAGGTTTCTTCAGCCGTCATCTGTACTTTTTTGAAGGTGTCGGACGTTTCGCCTCCTATCCAAGAGGCTTCGTCAGCGAACTAAAGTCTTACTGGTCGTGACAGTGTCAAAGACACTCCACACTCCAAAAACATGCATGGCAGGCAGATTGACCACTCCAAATTGTCCCTAGGTGTGAGTGTGAGAGTGACTGTTGTATGTCTTTGTGTGCTCGAAGACAGCTGAGAAAGGTTCCCGCGACCGCGAAGAGGAATAAGCGGTACGGAAAATGAGATGAGATGTAGTCCTAATACTCAATATTTTCGTGCAATTTGAGTGAATGTGACAAAAACCCTGGCACTGGAGTGGACACATTTTTGCACATCATCTGGCAGTGAATTAGTTAAGAGGTATGCAGAACTGTCACCAGCTCACCTCCTCTCCTTCTGTTTTGTCCTCTGGCTTCATCTTCTTACGGGTCATGTGGCCTCGGAAGCCGGCCTGAATCTTGGCGGCTGCCCTATTGGCTTCGGGGTCATCCAACGGGATATCCATGATGTCCTCCTCCTCTTGGGGTCGACTAAGTTCCTCCTGCTGAGAGGACCATCATCATGATGGAACATTAAACGCCTGATTTTTCTTATGATCGTGGGGAAATGTGCAGCTGAGCCCGAGAGGTCAGTTAACCCAGTTTGAATTTTCTCCTCATCATATTATGAATGCCCGAGTTGGTCTATTTGCGGTGTAATGCATGACCATTTTGTCAGTCTCAATTTTGTCACAAGAGTCATCCAAGATTAGCATTTAGAATTGCACTACATCATTCGAATAGTGTTTTGCCGTTCCCACAACTAAATCAAGTCGATCCTTCCCCTTGCTCATCATTCATCAAGTAACATTCAAGCATGAACGTTTGCTATATCAGACCGCATCTCAATGCCAGATTGCTTTCGTTTCTCAGCATCAACTAAAGTGGCAAATGCCTCAGAGAGCGCTAAAGCATTTTCCTTCACGACTTCAAGTTGTTCAAAGACCTTAAGTACAAGAAGATGATGATGCTCGCAAGGAACAGGTATGCAAACATTGCAAGGCCTAAACTATGGGGCGATTATGCTTTTTTTGCGCCTGTAATGGGCAGCATTTTCACAGCCCCACTTTGTTCAGCGGAAAGGCCGGTGCTATTGGACAGTCTGCGGCTGGATGGATGCATGACTTGAGGAGCCCGCGATGAGAAGAAAGGAGCGACTGCGCAGAGCGCCGATGCGTATGTGGAACTGTTGTGGCTTGGAATTGAAGCGGATTTACAACGGGACAGGAGATGTGAGACAGTCTCTTTTCATCAATGGATGCTACTGCTTTGTGCTTGCTTTCAACATTTAGCTTGTAGTAGAGGTGCACATTCCACCATGACGTCCCTGATCCACTGGTGAAATAGACACTTTGATTCTCTCCGATTTCATTAAGAACTGCTTCGTATAACAGAGAGGGTGCAGAAAGTGCTCAAGATTGAATGACTTGTGTGTCGTCTGTGTGTTGTCATATTATTTGTTGCTTAGTTTTTTGTTCGTTTGACTTGGTGCCGCAAAAGTGGCTCCTGTATTTTGTTGTTCAACTTCTTTCTTTTCTTCTTACTTTCATAACTTTGCTGCTGTGCGGATGGACCCACTGATAACTGAAATCAAGTGACTGTCGGTCCTCTGAACCATTTTATGAAGTAAGGTGTCTTCATTCGTGACCGAACGTGTGTTGTACATAACATCACTTCATTTCTAATCCAAAGTCAGAATCAGAAAGCCTTTAATCGTCCCACAATGGGGAAATTTGCAATCAATCAATCACTTTTTGTTTATTTGGTGATCCACCTCAGGGTGAAAAATATTCTGAAGGAGTCGCCAATCAAATCAGTGCATTTGATTAGCTGATGGATGAATAGTACTTCTGTCACAGAGAAAATGCATTTGAAAGGAAGCGGCTAAGTAATACCAATGAAAATGACAACAGCATCCATCTCCTTCAGTCGACATCCAGTGTCCCAAAGGAGATGTGGTGGATGGAAGAGAAATTCTGCAAAGTGTCAGCAGCATGCCACTGAGGCTGTTGGCAACTTATGTAAACAACTATTCTAAATTATGTGGCGCAAACACCCAGAGCTCATTGCTAAGGGAAATCAGATTGTGACACGTCACCCCTTCCGCCGCATCTCGTCTGTGGTGTAACGCCCTCCAATGGAGGGCGACCACCCACCTGTTCGGCCAGTATTCATTAACCTCTGTGTCTGACTGCTCACTCAGCTGTTAGTTCCGAGAGAAGGAAACAACAGAGTGGGATAGTGGTGTTTATCTGCACCATGTGACACAATGTGTTTAACTTCTGCGAAGCAAATCTAATATCATTGACATCTGATGAAAACGGCATAATTGGACAAGCTGTTTCAGGCTGTCTGACCACACCTGACAAGAGTCCAATAAACAATTAAGTGCGAAATAACACAAGACGACATCAGCCCAGAGCTCGGCAGCACACAGATGTGCAACCCTCCCCTCTTCAGAAAGTTAACATGAAAATATTACTCACATTGTGGCAGTCCATGTCTTAAACTTTTCAGAGATGAGCTTGATCTTCAGGTAGGCCGAGTGTGTCACTCTCACTCTCTATAAGTCACTCTGCTTATATACCGATGCCTCTTACTAATAATCATTGCATGCTGGGGAGAGAGAGAGAGACATAGAGAGAGAGAGAGAGAGAGAGAGAGAGAGAGAGAGAGAGAGAGAGAGAGAGAGAGAGAGAGAG
Source organism: Hippocampus bargibanti (assembly GCF_051943395.1). NCBI lineage: Eukaryota > Metazoa > Chordata > Actinopteri > Syngnathiformes > Syngnathidae > Hippocampus > Hippocampus bargibanti. Next base: position 14,413,809 of record NC_142747.1, read on the forward strand.
AGAGAGAGAGAGAGAGAGAGAGAGAGAGAGAGAGAGAGAGAGAGAGAGAGAGAGAGAGCGTGTGGGGCTGTCGTGGTGGTAAAAACCTCCTACAAACATGTCGACGTGTGTTCTGTCTTTTCATCCTCATTAAGGTTGCTATACAACTGCATTCACGTTCCCAATGTCGACTGTTCAATGTACACGCAACCATATAAAGTTGCAAAGCCGTCCGGTTTCAGGCGCAGATACAAGCAAACAAATGTGAAGAACCAATCAGCATGCAGAACGGCACATCAAATAATGATTACCAATTTTCCAATTCCAGCTAGTAACAGTGCAAAAATTAATAAAAGCAGTGGAGTTTCGCCGGGCGGTGTTTATAAATGTATTCAAGGCAGTGTGAGCGAACAGCCTTCTCCATCACTCTGATCCCAGCTGGTGAGGCCGCCCACACGCCACTGCCAGCCTCAGAGACAAAATGCAGGGGCAGAAAAACAGCCATTAATCTGTGTTCCATCTTTCGCACTGCATTTGTGGAATAATTCCCACGTTAAATGAGCCTCACGCTTGAGTTGTCTCTGATGACTCCAATTCACTTTGCCTTCATCAATCAGCAGGCAGCCGAGATGAGACGTTCTATTGTGAGGCGTGGTAAACAACCAAAGGGATACGAAGAGGTAGCTTTAAAAGTACAGCCGATTGCGCAAGTTATTGCGTGCAAAGCTGTCAAATGCCACAAAATACTTCAAAAGTCAAACCAAAAAAAGTTCCTTCTCTGAAAATCTGATGACTATTCCACGTCATGCCGAGCAAAAAACATCAAAACAAAATCGCCCGTCTCCTAATAATTTCATGACAAGAAAAACATAATGAGCAATGAGGCGTTCCCATGGCAACATTCTCAGCAACCCTTCGCACTCCACCACTGTACTCGATTGAAGGCGCTCTCACTCGCTTGTCCGGGCCAATCAGACGGGCTGGCCAAGTGCGGCGGCGGCAAAAATGCTACGACGCCGGATTGAGATGATGATGGACATCTCAATCAAGTTTCAATCTGTGGGCGCAGCAGCGGCGCCTCTCAACTCAGCGCCATTAGCACCTCCCGAGAATTACAGTTATATGACCATGAGGAAGGCACACTTGGGGCATGTTTAAATAGTGAGCCGCTGATAAAGCGTCCTTGAACGTTGTTACATATTCACGTTGTGCCTGATGCAAACGCTTTATCATCTCGTCAGCTCTGAAACAAGTGTCCCATATTTCATATTTACCAAAATAAAAATGTCCACTTCCCCGAGCAGAAACAGATGTTAGTTGCCGTTGATTCACTACAAACACAACTTGAATCAAAATGGCGCATGTGATGTCAAGCGTTGGTAAGCAAGGTATGGCCTGAAGCACTGGTGTCAAAGTCAAGTCAAAGTCAGTTTTATTGGATTGGATTTGCCTTTATTAGTCTCACAGTGGAGAAATTTACATTTCACAGCAGCAAAGTGATGAAAGTGATTTATTGTCAAATATGTTAATATGCATGACATACAGCACAGATGAAATTACTGTCCTCTCGGACCCAGCGTGCAAGGCACTTATAATGACTTTAACAAACGTAATAAACACGAAAACGCCAATTTGCTGGGAGAGAGAGGGCCGGGGGCCAGAGATGGCCCACAACATCATTTTACTCAGCCCACGAAAGCAAATCAAACTTATGAAATTCCACGATGCTTGCTTGCTAAAGTCCAAACTAACATTTCAAATTGTCCCATTTGAACCACAATAACAGTCATTATTTTTGACTTCAAATTTGAAAACTAGTTATTCATTAATTTGTAGTGATATCTATATGAAATATGTGGATGGGATTAAACATTTTAATGGCTTCCTCAAACTCATAATGACCCCCGAGAGGCAATTATATGTACCGGTACGTATAATGTGCCCCACGGTAAAAAAAAATGCATTTTTTTCACCATGAGCCTGAAAATTTAAGACAGGAAAAACCCTAAACAAGATTGTGCGCCCGAAATGGTAAAAGCCTGTTAAAATCTGAGAAACAAGCAAATGTTTTCTAAATAGGCCGACTTAGTCAGGCAGAATATGACAAGAGGAGAAAAAATTGGTACCAACGCGGGTTACGAACCTCTTGAGCATAACCACTCAGTGCACATCTCTTTCTCGATCAGAAAAAAAACATTCATGCTGTGTCCCATCAGCCCATGCTCATCTCAGCGGGAGGAATGTGGGCTGGCCACAGGAGGAAGGGGACAGCATCAACACCTGAGCCTTGCAGGGGCAAGATCATGGTGGGGTTCCATGATCACGTGGCCGAGAAGAAGATAGAAGCGCGAGGACAAATCATAAAAGATGATGGACAACATAGCTCAGGATCATGTCTCTTGTGTAGAAGGTTTATGGTTATGGTCATTTCATATTTAAGACTATTTTGGAGATCTTCAAAAACAGAGACTAATTAAAGACATTGTCCATGTCATGGGGAAAAATGGCCCTCTTTAAATGCCTTTTTTGGTGGGGGTGATAAACTATTAACTCATTCACTGCCAGCCATGTGCAAAAATGTGTCCACTCCAGTGCAAGGGTTTTTGTCATTGTCACTCGAATTCCAGGACCCACATAATATTGAGTTTTAGGACTACATAAACGTTCAATGCAGTGGAAGAAATCTTAAACGGTCTTCTTTCATCAGAAAGAAATAGTTAATTCCTAAATTATATGGGTCTGGGGTTATATGAACTTGAAATTAGGGCATCTGTCCATACGTATTGGTTTATATAGCGCATTAACAACAGCTGAAACTGTGGCAAAGTACTAACATGGAAACAATGGCAATGCTGCCCCCTTGTGGAAGGGAAAACCCATTGCCAGAGACCATGGCCAGCGCTTTACCGGCACCGCAACAAGAATAAAAACCCCAAACAAATTCAGGAATGGCGCTCTACGCCATATTTTCAATTGCCGAATAAATTTGTGAATGGCAGTGTATGAGTTCACCGAATGTGACTTTAAAGGCCAACCGACATCACTTTTTTGTTTTTTAACTGACATCAGAAAAACGTTTTATAGCATCTAAAATACCTAAAACACACAGATATTTTTAGTCAAATGCAAAACACCAATAAAAATGACTTAAAGTGTCCAAAATCTGCAAAAAAATTGAGCTGCGAATTGGTCATTTTCAGAAAATTATTATTATTATTATCATTGTTATAATTATTACTATCAGTTTATGATTTTTTTTCCTGAAAAAGAATCGATTCAGGGGGGCCCAAATATCAAAATCTACTGCATGAATGCCTGAAAATGACAGAAAAAAGACACAATTTAAAAGATAAAATGGTAAATAACTAATGCTTTCAAATTGAGCCGAGCCGCAGGGTTGTTTTGTGTGACTAATCCAAAGCATAATATTATTTTCATCACCACAAAGGCTTTCCAGTAATAGCTGATTGAATCCCTGCTCTCAAAGCGCTGATGAACGAGACACTTGTAAGCACATGTTGTTAAATTAATACAACATCCCCGCTAACATTTAATTACAATTGTAACAATCATTTTCTCTAGGCACAGGCAAGGAAGCTTTATTTAAATGGCACGTTTCATACACAAGGCAACTAAATGCGTTTCTGGTACATTAAGGATGCTTAGCACATACCACAGATCACTCTCAAATGTAATAATCGCAACCTCATAAAATATCTGACTTTCTGTTTTGATGTTGATTTTATCTTTGCTAGCATACATCAAATAAGGATGGCTTCATTCATTGAACATGCGTGGCTGAATAAGTAGTAACTCATTTATTTGTTTCACATTGAATAGCACAGGTGCTGAAAAGTACACCTCCATATTTATAGATTTCACTTTTTGCTAGTGATGGGCAAGTGAAGCTTCATGAAGCACTTGTGATAGTTTTTTACTCCTCTAGATGGCCCTCTTTGTTTGAAGATGCAGTGGATTTTTAAGACATTTCTTTTGCACTAACCTTTCATATTTAAACCAAAAGCACCATCTGGAGGAGTCAAAAATATCACAAGTGCTTCATGAAGCTTCGTTTTCCATCAGTACTTCAAATGTGTACATCCGTGTTGGTCCCAACAAGATGTAACATGTGGAAACTAATGCTGGACGTGATTTGGAGAATAGACGCTCCCCAATTTACAAACATTTGAGTTCTGAAAAACTACATACAAACATTTTGTGGACAGAGGAATGTGGCACACAGACACATTGGATATTTCAAGGGCTGGATGTTTCAGCACCCGATCCAGTTCAATCCGCCAAAATGATGCTCTTGGACACGATGCATTTGGACAGTGTTTTATACTTCCTCGTTCAGTGTTTGACTTAAAACATACATTCCATACAATATATAGAAATGAAGCAACTTAAAAACAAATTAACCTTACCAACGACCGCTCGGAAAGTATTTCGTTCGTACAGTGGGGAGCTTCTGTCTATGATATATCACATTTTGCATCATGTTTGTTTGTATCAAATTGATTTGCCAGTAAACATTATTATTGGATTTAATAATTACTGTTAAACATCATTATGTTTCTTATCTCAGCAGATGAAGACCGCTACGGCTGGGTGCTGTGTTATGTGTGAGCAGTATCCCAATGACCGTCTGATGGTGAATCAGTGGCAATAAAACCAGAGCATTGTTGTTTGTAAAAACTGATTTTGTAATTGAAACACGAGTGTTGTTATGACGATGTCCATATGTCACTCTTGAGAAGATCCATAAACCTTACCTTATCACGTTCTAATCATTGGGTTCTGGTGCTATCTCTGGCTCAGCCGACTCAACGTCAGCTGCTTCACCTGGAATAAAGAGCGGATCTGTTTGTTTGTTGCACGTGCAATGACTTGCTATTTTGAGAATCGCTTTCATTTCATGTATCATATTTTGCTCAAAAGTACCTTCTATTTGCTCATCGTTTGTGACATTTGGCTCTTCTTCCATTTCAGGCTCATTGTTGCCTGGTTCTTCCTGAGTCTCCACCTCTGAGACCTCCTCCGGATGTTCATCTTCTGGCTTGTCTTGCACTTCGTCACTTTGCTCGGGCTGTGGAGTTTCCACAGAGTCAGCTTCAAACAAGGAGTCTTCTGTGGGTCCTTCCGCATCAGGTTCCATATTAGGAGCGTTGGTGTCTGCACCTTCTTCGTCAGTTGGCGTTTCATCTTGAGCTTCAGCTTCTTCTTTCTCATCGAGGGTTTCACTTTGAGGCTCTGCTTCTTCTGTTTCTGTTGTCACTGCTTTGGGCTTCTCCTCCTCGGCAACCTCAGAATCATCGCCATCTTCATGATCATCAGCCGTGACTTCCTCTGTAGTGGTCTCTAGTTCGAGAAGATTGGCTGCTTCCACATCAGTTTCCACCACATCGCCCCCTACAGTCTCTTCCTTGGCATCTGGATCACCATCCGCCTCGGTGTTCCCTTCTGCATCCTCTTCAGTCATCTCCTGAGCTTCCTCCTGAAACTCTTCCTGAGCCTCCTCCTGATCCTTTTCCTCATGCTCCTCCTGAGCCTCTTCCTGAGATTCAGCCTGAGATTCATCCTGAGCCTTCTCTTGAGACTCTTCCTGAGCTACTTCAGTATCCTCCTCTCCAGCCACTTCCCCAGACTCTTCCTTCGCCAATTCCTCAGATGCTCCAGCTCCAGTGCTCTCTTCTGCCTGTGAGACTTCACTTGGTGTCTCTGACTGAGGTAAATCCTGAGCTATGTTGTCTTGATCGTCAGTTGGGTCAACTTGATCAGAAGTTGCTGTTGAGACTTGATGTTGTATGGATTCTGATGACTGAGGAGGCAGTTCTTCGGTATGTTGCTCAGGAGTTTTTTGTCTGGGGCGGGGGACAAATGTAGGTTTACAGTTTTTTTACAAAATGGCACTTATGGCCAGTTCATGCAATAACTTTATTTCTACTGTTAGGAAGGCTCTAAAATGAAAATATTCACTGAGAATACTAAATGAAATGATTAGAAAAGGAATGGATGGATAAAGAATACACATAGGTGAACTACTTTGGAACACCATGGTTGCAAAGCTTCATTTCAAAGCTCAAGTTATTTTATTTTTATTTACCAATTTGATTAACTCAATTGTTCAGTCTCTCTACCCCGACCTTCGACCCACTCTCACAATTTGCACCTTGTTTCATAACTTTGGTCCCCACCATTCCTTTCTCCCTGGTCAATTCAATGAGATTAGATTAATGTGTATCCACTCGCTGTTAATCGTGTCTCAAGGGAACTCACTCAGAAATGGGAACTTCTGTTTCAGGTAAGGCTTGAGGAACATCCTGTAGAAGGACAACACGACGCCAAAAGTTATTCTAGGAAAAAAATGGCAGCAGGACAAGAACACACATAAAATCACAACCGACGTTGATTTAGCACCAACTGGCCTGAAATGAACGGTCGTGAGCAAATCTATCCTCCAGGCTAGCAGCCCACTCAATCGGATCCACGCCAGTACCTGGCAAACCAGAGCAGGTAAACACTTTATTTATTCGATTAATTCCACAGTTGTGACGCTGCCAATCCAAATCTTATTACCTTCTCGTTGGTCGAGAAGTCGCTTGAAGTAGATGGCGGCATATTTGGGAATGTCTCCAGGTTGGTCACGTAGAATTTCTCGAACCAGACCTTCAAGGACGGCTCCAAATCCCCGTGGGATTCTCAGGTGGGTGTTGCAGAAAGGCACCGACATTTCGACCACTTGCTTATGTAAGAAATCCTGCAGGTCGGTTTTTTTTCTGGGAGGTTAACTCGCGTAAACTTTGTCCATCTAGCTAAGTGGCTCGCATTCTAAAGTCATAACGTGCAATTGGATTGTCTGACTCTTTATCTACTGAAAATACACTTGTTTTAAATGTATTTATGGGAATTAATTTTGACGACTTAGAAGTAACAAATTAATTTTACGAGCTTTACCACCTGCGCTTTATCGCACTATTGTTGTCGGTTGTTGCTGAGCAACATACGTCACGACGGACACCGATAAGGCCCAAATTTCATTTAAAATTTACACACAAGAGAATACATACACAGTATAAGGCCCATTGAGTCATTTTTTCACTTTATTTGTATGATTGCAAAACGGGCTATTACAAATTGCAAGGTTTTGCTTCGCCCCAAGACATTAAAATAAATTAGATACTGAACTACTAAAAATGTATTTTGGCTTACTTTGGGCAACTTTATTTTTGGGGTTTTTATTTTTAAATACATATCAGTGCATTAAATGGAATACAGTACATGGTCTCGATGCAAATAATGTATGTATCCATCTGTCAGTTTCCTCCCTCCCTATTTTCCTCCCAATTCTGGACATATCCTCATTATCATAATTTGCACAAATTGTTTTTACATCAAGATGGTGCCAACATGAGTGGCTGAATTTACAGCAGGTCCTGTATTTTGTTTTTCTACTTCTTCCTTTCCTTTCCTCTTACTTCTCTCTCTCTTTCCACTACGAGCCCAATCCAATCCAATCATTCCCTGAAACATGTAACAATTCTATTCAAATTTAGATTTGTTTGGCAGATATTATTTTGCTCATCACCCTTACCATTTCTGCTGCACGAATTGTGGTTCACACATGAATACACAGCCACCGTGGTCAGTGCCAAGGCCGCAGCGAAGGAAAAGTTTAACAATTATTTCTCTAAATTGCCATCCTTCCGGGGATAAAACAAAAAGATGGTTGTACTACAATGCTCACAGATATTTGATGTGAGCATTGTAGTACAATTAAGTCCTACCGTGATATCTCACCTCCGCTTCTTTCCTTTGGCATCTCGTTCGCAGGCGGTATGAATGAAAATCACAGTTTGTGGTGACAAAAGGAATGCAATATGTAAAAATGTGCATTTAATAAATTACACAGTTTGTAAATTACACATTGATCATTTCATCACTTAGGATTAGTGGGAGCAACTGTGCAGCTTTGAGCACTTGTCTGGGCTGGGAAAAAAAAATCAAATGAGATCCAGATTTTACACCAAAATTATTTATTATTGTGTTTGCTACCGTTTACAAATAGAGATACAATAAGCTGCGTTTTTGTTCTAAGCTGCAGGTCATCTGTTACTTGAGCGTAACAAGTACAGTTGTACTTGAGATCTTGCGTTGAAACAGTGGCCAGATGTCGAGTTACTCCGCATGAGTCGAGGCTTCGGTCATAGTTGTCAGATGCTTTGCTCCAAGAGCCCCGAACAAATCCAGCTAAACAGTCGTAATGCCATTTTAGTGTTAGAGGTTGCCCCAGTCTAATGGATTTGAAGTGAAAGAGCCCCATGGTGTCCATACAGCACACAATGTCTGCAAAAAAAATTATCAATAGACATAATTCAACTGTGAAAATACAATCAGTGTTACCTTGAGCTAACCATAAATAAAACAGTACTAAATAAAATGACATTCACATTGGATTCTAATGTGTGCCGTCTTTCAAATGCATTCAATATGTTGCGTTCATTCGCAACAGTGTAGAAATCAACACAGGAACATAAAATAGAATGACAATCATCTTGCATTTGTTGCAGCTGTTTCATTGAAACGGAAAGTTCAGTTGAGAATTTTCGGATGGATGATACGCCAACAATAAACCCACTCATTGATATTTAAAGGCACTATCATACTTTTTCAAGTTAAAAAAAAAAGGTGAAGACGAGTGATGCAATAGATGAAGTTGCGGTTTATGGCACGTCTACAGAAGTGCGGCTGATACTCATTCAAACAACAGGATGTGTCTGATGTCTTTCTTTAAAGGACAACCGACGTCACTTTTTTGTTTTTTAACTGACACCAGAAAAACGTTTTATAGCATCTAAAATACCCAAAACACGCAGTATGATATTTTTAGTCAAATGCAAAACACCAATAAAAATGACTTAAAGTGTCCAAAATCTGCAAAAAATATGAGCTGCGAATCGGGCATTTTCAGAAAGTCCCGCCCCCAGTTCGTGATGTCACGCCAAGACGTCTTAAATTGCTAGTGAATCAAAGCAATGGCTTCAGAATCGGAGAATATGCTTTCTGGTTCCACATCCAGTGATGAATATGATTCAAATAGTTCTGAAGACGAAAGCATACATGTTTGCAATCGATTAAAGAATTTATTTGTGCCATTTTGAGGCAACGTTGGGGGAAAATCTCTCACCCAAAAAAAGAGGCACAAAATGGCGACCTCCTGTGGCCACCTGATAAATTCCTTATATGGCGATTGGACGCCCTCTTCTGGCCTTCTGGCGGCTCTTGGGTGCAACACGAGGTCCCTAGACCAAACAAGTACAGTAAAATACATTGACGTGATGGAAGGACCGCTACAATGTGTCTTTTTTACGGTAAAGGGCGGTCCTTTAGTGACGTCACGTACGGACTCGTCACCAACTCAAAAACAAGACTTCCTGAATATTCAGCGCAAGTCTTAAAACGTAAAATATAGCTATATGCGGTGGAATATTTGTAAAACACGCTCAGTATAAGTCATTTGAAGCCATTTTACTAATTATGGACACAACTTGTCCGGAGACGTCGTTTGTCCTCTGAATATAAATGTGCATGGTTGAAATGGGTACATCAGTCATCAGTCTTTGTAAATGGATTTTATTTTATATTTTTTCATTTTCCATGTTTAGTTTACCTCATTGTTACCACAATGAATAGTCCGCACCGCATGAATAATTACAAACGCAGATAAGTCCTCTTTAGCACATACTCATGCATTATGAACACCAAGAATCCAGTTACACACCATCGCCGAACACCATTATCAACTTTGGCGGTCGCTTGGGGATCGCATTCCGCGTTCGTGTTTCACTTTCAGCGACTGAGTGCTTCTCACTTTCATAAATTAAACAGTCACACAGTCTCAGACCAAACGGTTCTGACCGAACATAGCCTGTCTTGCCTCGATTGGAAGTTGGTGAGAATGCGTCATTTGTGGTTTTCAGTTTTATTGATTTTTATGCTGGGTACCCAACGTGGGCTCACGTCTGGTAAGAACAATAACTCTTAAAAGTATATATGATATATTTCTAAGCTTTTTGATCAAGTCACAAGTTAACATTAGTATTTCATCTCATATAATTTGAAGCCAGTGCAGATCTATCCTCCAGTGACCTTGTTGAGTGTCCGGAGGGAACGTACTTCTCCCACCAACATTGTTTAGAGTGCCCCTCGGGTCATTTGTAAGCCACCGACCCCAAAAAAAAAAAGACAAACTAAGCAGATAAAAATTTCTTTTTTGAAATAGTAAAAGATTAATGACATATACATATTCCACAGCTGTCCTGGAAATGTATCTGCGGCTCAGAGATGTGGCTTGGGAACGTTCAATCCATATACAGGGAGGAGCCGGGTAACAGACTGCAAGGTAAACCGGCCTGACAAAGATTAAGCCTTGTTATTATTTGACCCTGCGGCACGATTGTTCTTGATTGTGTCCTTAGACCGGAAAATGGGAGCATATAACATCAATTGAAACAAAAATCAATGTTTCCTTGTGTCTTTCAAAATTGATTTTAGTATTATTATTGATTTTAGAATGCCATAATGTTCTTGGGTAGGGTTCAGCAACCTTTTACACTTGGAGCTACCGTATTTTCCGGTGTATAACGCGCACCGGAGTATAATGCGCAACCCCAATTACTGGTGTACTTTCAAACATTTTTCATATATAAGGCGCACCGTCAATGAATGAAAAAGGTTTCCAAATATAATACAGTAAAGTCGCGTTATATCGATATCGGATATATCAATAGTCCCGGTTATATCGATACTATTTCTATGCACGCACGGAGAAAATTACATGCAAACAGGGTCGGATATATCGATAGTCCCGGTTATATCGATATTTTTTCTGACTCCCTTGAATATCGATATAACGAGACTTTACTGTATATAGATAAAAGTTTTCTAAATAAGGCAGACTACATTATAAGGCGCTACAGTGAAGGCTGAGGTTACGCACGACTTCTTCTACAGGGGGAAATGGAGTCGGCGGCACACCTGCATATAAGGCACAGGGTCCTCTTTTGAAGAAAATGAAGGCTTTTGGGGGTGCCTTATACACCGGAAAATACTGTATTTTCTATATATTTTACACAGCATACTTTATTTTTCACACTATGAGGTGCACCTAAAAGCCTTACATTTTTTTCAAAAGCTGACCATGTGCTTTATAATCCAGTGCACTTTAGATAGTACGTATATGGAAAACGTTTGAAAATACACCATTAATTAAAGGTGCCTTTTATACTCCGGTGTGCCTTATACCCCGTAAAATACGGGAGCTCTGAGTGTTAAAGGTTGCACCTTATAATGCGGTACATCTTATATGTATATGGAAAAAAAAATACATTATATCATTGATTGTAGCAGTGCAATATTCTGGCGCGTTGTATAATCTGATGCACTTTATATTTGGAAAAGGTTTTACAACATGTCATTCATTGAAGGTGCGCCTTATAGTCTGTAAAATACGGTACTCTTGGGCATGAAGATGTACTGTAGAATACCAGTGATGTTGGCTTATCTCTTCTATTTTGAATTAGAATTTGTATTATGTCATGACTTCCCGTGGCGTGTTGCAGCCTTGTTTTCCAGGTCTGGTTACGTCAGAAGACCGCGTGGAGTGCAGGCTATGCCCAGCAGGTTTCTCCTGCTTTCCAGCCAGTGGAAGCATCTCGATATGTTCACCTGGGGAACATTCTCCCGAAGGAATTCTCCAGTGTCTAACATGTCCTATAGATTCCATTTGCACCTTTGGATTTGCGCAAAAGGTAAGAGATTGTGTGTTGTTCCAGTATACGCATGATTCACATACTGTAATTTCATGTTTAACAGTGTGGACCAGGAAAAGAGCCAAACTTCCATCATACAGAGTGTAGTGATTGTCCTCCCGGCTTCTATTCCGGTGTGTGCGCGATCAACTGCCTTCAATGTCCTGCAGGTATGGGAGATAAAAAAACAGTAATAATAATAATAATAATAATAATAATCATCATCATCATCATCATCATCATCATCATCATAATCATAATCATAATCATAATACAATAGGCCACACCCAAGTAAAATGCACCTCTGACTTTGCCAGGAAGTTACTGTCCAGACAGTGGAATGTCCCAGCCGCTCACTTGTCCACCCGGATCAACTTCCGTACTCGGCCAGACCTCATGCTACAGATGTAATGAAACCTCATCAATGTGCCGAGGTGTCATACCCCCCTTGAGGAGGCCATTCGACCAAAGGTCAAGTCAACCCATTGCATGTGTACCAGGCACATACAAACACCCACAGGAGGCTTCGCTCTGTGTTGTTTGTCCAGTAGGTAAGTGTTCATCACTTTCATAACACAACATTCTAATGTTACTATCTGAAATGTAAAAAAGTATGCATATTTTATTAAACACAGGTCATTACTGTGAAGAAGGTATCGCTATACCTTGTCCTGCAGGGAGCTATGGACCCAAAGAAGGTCTTCAGAGGCTGACAGACTGCACTATCTGTCCTGCAGGTAGCAGACTAATTTGACAATTGTTGATTGATTATAAAGATAATAACCTCAGCCAAGGGTAATTATATGTCAGTATAATGCCAATTTGTTTAGCTGTTTAGCAATGTTAAAAGATGCATTCTACATACAGGAACACGGTCATTATACAGTGTTGGTTAGCAGTCTTGACTGTGAACTCAGTAAGTGCTCTTTGTGGTGTGGTCAAAATTACAACTAGAAACAGCACAAAAAGTTTTTCATGCAAATAAACCCAATTATTATTTGATCCTCCCCTCTTTCATCTAGAACTGCTTCGTGTCAAAAACAGGGTACAGCAAGTGCTGAAGAATGAATTACTCTGTGTCTTTGTGTTGTCATATTATTTGTTAAGTAGTTTTTTTTTCTTTTGAGTTCAAGATGGCGCCCCGAGAGTGGCTGCCTTTCCAGCAGCTCCTGTATTTTGTTTTTGTACTTTTCTTTCTTTCCTTTCCTCATACTTTCATAACTTTGCTGCTGTGAAATGTAAATTTCTCCACTGCGAGACGAATAAAGGTACATCCAATCAAATTCAATTAGGCGATAATAACACCGTTATAGCCTTTTTCCCACATCGTCGAAGAATTCTGGATTTGAATCTTGGCTCAGGCCATCCTGTGTGAAGTTTGCATTTTCTCTTCATGCTTGAATGGGTTTTCTCCATGTACCTTGAATGCTTTGAAGACACAAAATCTTCCATATTGTTATTATTATTATTATTATTATTATTATTATTATTATTATTATTATTATTATTATTAACTGTGCTACCAAGCATAGACATTCTAGAAAATCATTGGATGGGTAATTTTTTTAATCAATAAAGTTAATGTTTTCCACAAATATTATATAATACTTTTGGCACTATAAGGAACACCAAAAAGCCTTCATTTCCTTTATACTATGTCAAAAACCCATAAAGGTTTTTTTTGTGGAGGCAGTCAAATATGCTCATCCATTCATATTCTTCCCAGTCATATTGTTACTTGCAGTACAGGTACATCTTGTGTCCTCTTAAAAGTGTTCTCCTCTTATCTGCAAATCCTTGTCTCAAGGGTTTTACTGTCTGGAAGGGACTTCAGCTCACCCATCTCCTCAGTTCTTATGCCCACTGGGTTTCTACTGTGAGGAGGGCACCGTCACCCCTTACGGTTCACCTTGTCCCGCTGGGACGGCAGGAGAACAAGTGGGTCAGACAAGTAGCATAGCTTGTAAAAGATGTAGCGAAGGACGATTCTGTCCTACAGGTAAGCTCAGCGAAATGAGTGACCGCAATCGAAATTCACGCAATAAAACAGCCGTGTAATTAAAATCTATGCTTGTATGGGAGGAAAAATAATGTTCTAGCTTTTAACGCTCCAGTGGGATGCTGCGTGTTTGTATTGACAGGTTCATCAGCTCCTGGCTTGCCTTGCGCTCGAGGAAGATTCTGTCCTGCTGGCACGATGGAGGAAGTCACGTGTCCCAGAGGCACCTTCACCCCTCATCAAGGAGCCATAAGTTAGTTTATATGTTATCGTCTAATATGGATACATAATTATATACAGTATATTCCGATGTATAAGGCAAACCGGAGTATAAGGCGCATCCCCAATGAATGCCGTATTTTCAAAAATTTTCCATAGACACACCGGACTATAGGGTCCACCTTCAATGAATAAAAAACAATATAAATAGATACAAGTTTTCCAAATAGGCACATGACCTTAAAAGGCACTAAACTAGAGGCTGGGGTTACGCACTACTTCTTCTACGAGTGGGAAATGAATTTGTGTCTGCTGACAGTAGTTGCGAGACATATTGTGGCTCTATATTACTTCACATATAAGGCGCACCTGCGGATAAGGCGCAGGGTCATCTTTTGAAGAAAATGAAGGCTTTTTGGTGAGCCTTATACACCAGAAAATACGGTACTGGAACCTCTTGAGGTGGATTCCTGAAACACGAAGGTTATGAGGTCGTGAGATATCAGTCCAGTTATTATATAAAAAGAAAATGTGGATAGTCTATATACAGTAAAGTCTCGTTATATCGATATTCAAGGGAGTCCGAAAAAATATCGATATAACTGGGACTATCGATATATCCGACCCTGTTTGCATGTAATTTTCTCCGTGCGTGCATAGAAATAGTATCAATTTAACCGGGACTATCGATATATCCAATATCGATATAACGAGACTTTACTGTATATTCATGATGAATCACGAGTTGAACCTGAAATGTTGCATATGGACATTAAGAGTACAGAGACAGGTTTACCTTATACAGAAATAAATGCCATCAGGAATGTGATGGAAAAAATAAGAATTCAATAGAATGAAAGAAATGAGATAACTGAGTAGTAATAACAACAACCGGCATTTTAATCATTCCAATACAAATATGAATAATTCTGACAACACCAAGGTTCTAGCCACATGTTCGTGTGTGCGTATATCACCTGGAAATGTGCTTCTCCTCCAGGTTTGAAAGACTGTCTCAAATGCCCTGCCGGATTCTATTGCCCCGAGGGCACAAGTGACCCTATGCCATGTCTGCCGGGCTCCTTTAACCCATTGGAGGGTCAGGACGATTTGGCTGACTGTAGGGAGTGCCACGGAGGCAAGGCCTGTACTCAGGTGGCACTGACAGCACCTGATGTGGACTGCATGCATGGGTGACGAGTCTTTGCATATATATGAGTGAAAATCTCATTCTTGAGTATATCGGATAGCATTCATATTCATTCAATTGACCCTTCTTGTGTCACACTATAACATCTCCTACAATGGCGGGCCGTAGATTTCGTTAGGCCTTCAGTGGTGCGACGTCTGAATCAATCCAGACTGAAAAAAGTGTGGTGTAATTTACTACAAGTCCACTAGAGGGTACCTTTGGCCAGAAAATAACTGACCGACCTTTCTTCATGATGTCCATTTTTTCTTGAAAAGACCGCCTTGAAAATGGCTTTAGCAGTAAATCTCCAACCAAATCAATTTCTTCTCCTCCTTCAGCCATTGAGGGTTGACAAAACTGCTAATAAATCAACACAATATATTTCCTTATGCAGCTCGCTACCGATACAGTGTGCTAGCTCTGGCCAGTATGCTCTTGTCACTCGTGGCTTGTGATCAGAGTTTTCGCAAACTACGATTGGCTAGTGACTAGCCAATCATAGTTTGCGAAAACCCTGACGTTGACCCTTCTTGAAGGCGTTGGTACCCCTTTTGGGTTGCCAACTCCAAATCTGATTGGTTACAGCAACAGTTTGATTGACACATTTGATGCGACAGGGCCCACATAATCGATTGCTAAGGCGTATAAATAGATTTCTGACTCTCGAAACAAACGATGGCTGAAATACGATTGGTTAAATGCTTAAATACGAAAACACGTCTAGAAGCAGCGCAACAAGGGATAAATAATGAAAGGAAACTGAAAGACAATTTTTAATGATTTAATAAGAATTCATGAACAAACCATAATTAACATCAGTCCGTGATTCAGATATTTTTAGGCCAGAGAGAAGGCTTTGCAGGCCTTGACGGTCCGCCACTGATCTCCTACGAAGGCAAAATAATGAAAAAAAAAATCCTCACCAAAAATATGTTTGTAGTTTCACACGTGCGTATCTAAGTAATTCATTCTGCTTTTGTAAATTTTTAAAAAACATTTATTGCATGGTCGTTACAAAGAAAAATATTTCCTTTTTATTTTCTTGTGTCGAATGTCTTACCGGTAAGACATGAGCATAAACCATAAGCGACATATTGGAAAATTAGTTTAATTCAATCCTGATACTGAATCTTATGAAATATACATTCTATTTAGATATGTATTACTAACCATTTGTTCATCATCTCTATGATTTCAGCTTTTTATCTTTTTTTTTTTTTTTTTTTTGCAATAGATTTGTGTGTCCTCCTGGTTCATCTAAACCCAATGCACCAACCAATGCATGTCCTCCTGGGACGCTGAACAACCGCACGGACCTCACAGATCGTTCGCAATGTCAGCAGTGCCCGGCCCGATACGCTTGTCTTCGAGGTTCATTGCTCCTGTTTAATGAAGGGGAAAAAGTGATTGACAAGCATGTTAATCTGGTTGATGATTCACAATGACGAATAACCACTGTTTTATACATGAAGGATACACTCATTTCGGATATTTGAGTGGCTTTTATTCATTGAGAAAATAATAAGAATAAGAATAATACATGTGTGTTTGTTCATTCTCAGTATTCTATCCATCACATTGGTTCTTAGGAACAGGTGGTATCCACAGGCCAGCTCTCTCCTGTTCCGTAGGCCATTATTGTCCACCCGGTACCAAGTTCCCCACCCAGTACAAATGTCCCGTGGGCACATGGAGTGGTCAAAGTGGATTAGAAGCTGAAACTGAATGCCAGCCGTGCCCACAGGGCTGGTACTGTTTGGTGGGATCAGGAGCACCGTCGGGCCGATGCAGCTCAGGGCACTACTGTCCAGAAGGTACAAATCAAGATTATATTATGAATGTGAATAAAATATAAAATAGGAACGACCTCTGTTGATTCTGTATCCTCAGGGACTGCATATGGTTCCCAGTTCCCTTGCCCGGCAGGTACATACGGCATCCACATGGGCAACAGGCAGAAAGAAGATTGCCTGGCTTGCCCCAAAGGCTCATTCTGTCTCGAAGGCACGTCCAAACCTGCACCGTGCCCCATGTAAGCACAAATCCAAATTAAATATCCAAGAGAAAGTTGAGTAGTTACACTCCCATCCCGTCTTTTTTCAGCTCAACATTTCGCCGTCTTAAAGGAGGTCAGACACCGGAGGACTGCTCTACTTGCCCCGCCGGTTATTTCTGCTCCCACTCAGCCACTGTTAACCCCAAAGTGTGCGGAGCCGGCAGCTACTCTGTAAGGGCCGTCGCCCACCATCTATTGTGACTCTACCACTGATCAGTCAGAAACAGATCATGTTTGTAGTCTCATCTTGATGGTGCTATTTTTTTATTGATTTATGTATTCATTTTATATTTTCATCCCCCGCAGTGATATGACTCATATTAGTCACCTCCGATCTGTTGTTGAGAGCAACACATTTTATTTAACACATTTCCCGCCCAAGTTATTTGTTTTAAAGTTCATATTGGTTGTTGTAAGGCGAACTTCTTCTTTTCCTTTCGGCTTTTCTCTTCAAGGGGTCGCTACAGCGAATCCATGTCCTCCATCTTCAGAGGTTTGATTTGCATCTTTGTTTTAGCTTTTACGTCGGATGCCCTTCCTAACAAAAGCCTCCATATTTATACAGGCTTTATCCAAAGTTAGCCATTCTCGCGGCGCCATCTTGAAGTCAAAACAACAACAAATTGTATACAAAACAATGTGACACAATGCAAAAGACACAGGCAGTCATTCAATCTTAAGGACTTTCTGCACCCTCTTGGTGATATGAAACAGTTCTAGATGGAAGAGGAGAATATCAGAGTCTGAATGAGAATCAGAATCATCTTTATTGCCAAATATGTAGAACACACAAGGAATTTGTTTCCGGTAGAACATGCTGCACTAGTATCATCATCAAAAAATTGCAAAAAGTCACTATACAGTTCTATTTGGGTGACTGTTTAAAGTGGCCCAATGGCTGCCTGAGGGGAGTAGCTGGAAAAGGTGGTGGGCAGGGTGCGGAGGGTCCAATAGGATTTTCTGCGCCCATGTTTGGATTCTTGCAGTGTGCAAGTCCTCGAGAGTGGGTAGGGCGGTGCCAATGATTTTTTTCCGCCATCCTAACTGTGCTAACATCCTTTTCACCAGTGGATCGGGGATGTCATAGTGAAATGTGCACGTTTGCTACCGGCTAAATGTTGAAAGCAAACACGAAGCTATAGCATCCATTTACGAAAAGACATTGTCTCACATCTCCTGTCTCACATAAATTCGCTTCAATTCCAAGCTGCGACAGTTACATATATGCATTGGCGCTCTGCGCTGACGCCCATTACAGCCGCAAAAACAATTAGTCCAGAGCTGTCCAGCGATGACAGTCAAATGGCACTGACTGTCCCAAATCTAAAACAATGCTGGCATATTCGTGCTGCCGAAAAGGCGCAACCCCTCAGCAGAGTCTCCTCCTCAATGAATGTCATGGCCAAATATACTGAAAAACAATCACATTGTCACACTGCCATCATCGCTTCTGTGGTGTCACCACATAAAATGGAAGATAAAACAAGTATCTTTTAGATGCTCACAAAACTGAAATCACTTATGGTTTGATGCCATCACAAATTATAGTTTGAACTGGCTCAGTTTGACCTTTGAGGCGCATTTTGACACATTTCAGTTGAACTCCATGTTGTCATTCTTTCAGCTGTAGTTGTTTGCTGCCATGCTGCCAGCGTTAGATAATCTCTGATATCTGCAACCTTCTATTTTGCTCTTCTCCTTTTGCTTTTTAACTTTGGATCTTGTGCTGTTCCTCCCCCATACTGGTGTATATCTTTAACTTCTGACAACTTGCTGAATCTTCCTCCATAACCTTCTTGTGTGTAGGACGAAGGCGCTGTAGAATGTTCTCTGTGCTTGCCGGGCCACTTCTGCAACAATGAAACCACCAGTGAGGAAGCCATGTTAAGTGTCATGGTGTGCCCCCCGGGGTTTCTCTGCTCTCGGGGGTTGGCTCGAGACCCTCGTCGCTCGGCCACCCTCTGTCCTCATGGCTACTACTGCCCGGGAGGAGGCATTGTGAGTTTGATAAGTGTACATTCTGTCTTCTTTTTGTTGCTTGAGATGACTTGGCAGATTTTCTTACAGGATCCTAACCCTATTCCCTGCCCTAACGGTACTTATGGTGAACATCCTGGTTTAAGTGAGGTCAGTGAATGCGTGCCATGTCCAGGCGGGAAGTACTGTTATTCGCAACAACCTGAGGAGCATCCAATTACTGCACCTGTAAGACTGCGGGGATCATGTGTGTTTTGCTACCTGATTTTCATACTCTGAAGTGGCCTTTGATTTTTTTTTATTTTGCTGTCCTCTAATGGTATTTTTTTTTAAAGAAAAAAAGCACTATTTATTTTGCACTAAGACAAATTGATCTTATACATTAATCAAGAAATTATTAGTTATTACAAAAAATAACATTAAGAGTACTTTTTTGTTGACACATGCACTTATTTTGTATATATTTAAATTTTTTGACATATATGTTGTTTGGAAGTGCTAGGTATATTCATAACACTGATGAAACATTGTGTGACCCTCAATCTATTAACTCATTCACTGTCATTCCCGAATTTAATTGGGAATTTAAAATATGACGTGGAGCGTTATTCCCAAATTTATTTGGGTTTTGGTTTTTCTTCCGGGTTGCCAATAAAGCACTGGTCAGACCTCTGGCAATGTTTTTTCCCTCCCACAAGGGGGCAGCATTTGCCTTTTGTACAGCCGCCCCTAAAGCTTAGATAACTTCAGACCCATATAACTTAGGAATCACCATGTTTTCCGGTGTAAAAGGCGCACCGGAGTACAAGGCGCACCACCAATGAATGGTGTATTTTCAAATGTTCATATTACTCCAGAACCAAATAACCATACCATATAACATTAACTCTTTCTTTCTGATGAAAGAAGATAGTCTCAGGTTTCTTTTGCTGCTTTGAATGTTTATGTAGTCCTAAAATTCAATATCCTGTGGGACCTGGAATTTGAGTGAAAATGACAAAAACCCTGACACTGGAGTAGGCACATTTTTGCACTTCGGCAGTGGATGACTTTATAGTACTTTATTTTTTTCTATTTTTTTTACGCGTGCACATATTTTTGTCAATATTAAAATGTACCTTGTTTGGAATTGTGTGGTTTGCTTTTAACACTGATGAGAAATTGTGGGTCCCTTGATCTATTAATACGTCTTTTTTATCTCATTTCACAATATAATTACCTTCTTATATACATTATAGGCACAAACCTATTTTAAATATTGCAGACCGGCCTTTGCCCTGATGGTCATTATTGCCCTACCGGGACTGGGTACATGTATTCCAACCCCTGCCAAGCTGGACAATACAGGAGCACGGCATCTGGTCACAGTGGAGAGGTTTGTGTTTCATGCCCATCCAGAAGCTTCTGCGAGGGAGCAGGAGTGCACACACCATCTCTCTGCCCTCAGGTGGTAATACATACTATTTTATAGACTAACGTAAGATTTCTGACAGTAGATCATTTTACTGTAATATTGCCTGTCTATCATTTCCTATACTGTATAGGGTTTTTACTGTCCTGAAGGATCATCCACCGCTCAGGTGTGTCCCGAGGGAAGCTATGGCTCACGTTCAGCTCTCAGTGATGAGTCTGAGTGTTCCCTTTGTGATGCTGGCTGGCATTGCGATGGTGTGGGCTTGACAAAGCCCTCTGGCATCTGCAAAGGTGGATTCTACTGCAAAGAGGGAGCCAAGTCTGCAGTATGTGGCAAATGTGATATAAGGTTTCCAACCACGAATAAGAACGGAATATTTAGTGCGATTGAAACTTCAGGCCTTATTTTGTTATTATTTTCAGCACCGACTGCAGTAATAATGCTCATATACGTATTATGGGTTAAAACGGTATACTGACTGATTTATTGAGCCATACTTCCATAAATCAATTATTAAATGAATCAAGGGTTTTGCAATTTTACGCATTTTCAGTTTTTCATCCGATGTATTGATACAGTATGTTTAGGACAGTTACTATATTTTCCGGCCTACCCGAGTATTAGGCGCACCCCCTATCATTGGTGTATTTTCAAACTTTTTTAATACATATAAGGCACACCTTCAATGAATGAAAAAAAGTTATCAAAACATAAAATCTGAATATACAAGCAAGTCAATCATCAAGTCAATCATCAAATGACATTGTGGATTTTTTTTGGAGGACGATTGGAGACTCATTTCCACATAAAAACTCAATGATAGAATATTTTATAGCTGCCCTCTATTTGCTTCCATTTCCTGTTCGTTGGATTGACATATATACTTCTGTAGTCCATTTAGGCATCTTTTCTTGCATCCATATCTAGACTCCATTGGATGGAAAGACGGGTGGTTTGTGTCCTCCAGGGAGTTACTGTCCATCAGCTTCCTCTTTGCCTATTCCATGCCCCCCTGGTACCTTCAGCAACAGCTTTGGTCTGAGCAAACTTGAAGATTGTGTCAGCTGTCCACCGGGGTAACATCACCTGTTATTTCAGACACCCACTTCAACACAGGCTTTAATACTTTGTGTTTCTCTCCCTGTAAGATTGTATTGTCTTGGTTCCAACAACACCTCCCCTTCCGGCTCCTGCTCTCCGGGATATTACTGCACTGGCGGTTCAGCTTCTCCGATTCAGTATGAAGCAGAGCAGGGTCACTTTGCACTGGAAGGAGCCGCCAGGCCAGAGCCTTGTCCTCTTGGAACTTTTCAGCCAGTATGAGCAAATAATGGACATTGTGCTGATGCAGACTTAACCTATTTACCTTGTTCAGGGTTGTTTTCTTTTATCCCCCAAAGCGCCGAGGTGCACAATCGTGCATGAAGTGTCAAAGAGGTCAACTGTGCAACCAGACAGGCTTATCCTTGCCACCCCAGTGCCCAAAGGGATTTTACTGTCCTCCAGAATCTTCTTTTCCACACCCCTGTCCTACAGTCAGTTGAGTATAAAATGTTTACAGTGAATATTTGGTCACCTCACCCTGTTCAAATGCCCAGTTTTTGTGATCTAAAAGCAGTAATCCAAGATCAAGGTAGTTCAACCTTAGTTTCATTGGACCGTAACAAAATCTCCCAATTATATGGGAAAATGTGTTCTGTTTGAACTACTTTGAAAAAAAAATGAAGCTTGACATTTTATGCCCGGATTCACAAAATATGCTTGGTGCAAACACTGAAAGAACACCATACCGATCAGCGTTGTGGGTGGCAGCATTATGCTTTGGGACACAAAAAAGTGGAGGGTATTATGAGTAACGTATTTTCTGGTGTATAAGGCGCACACAAATGCCTTCATTTTATTGAAAAGATGACAAGGCGCCTTATACGCAGGTACGCCTTATATGTGAAGTAATATTGAGCCACAACAGGTGTCGTAATGACTGTCAGCAGCTCCCGACTCCATTCCCCGCTGTAGAAGAAGTAGAGCGTAACCCCAGCTTCTCCTGTAGAGCTTTATAATATGGTGCACGTTATATTTGAAAAAATTGGGAAAGTATGTTTATATATTATATTTGGGAAACTTGTTTCATTCATTCATGGTGCGCCTTATAGTCCGGTGTGCCTTATACATGGAACATGTTTGAAAATACACCGTTCATTGGTGGTGCGCCTTTTACTACGGTGCACCTTATATACCGGAAAATACGATAGTTCAAATTTTGTGTTAGCATAAAACATCTGATAAGAAAAGAAAAGATAAGTAAGCGAAAAGTGGTGACTCAGTCGTTTGCTGACTCCCAATGAGCATCATCATTTCTTGTTTGAATATGATTGGTTTATTTGGAACACAAATATGTCTCAGTTCAAAATGAACTTGCACGTTATTTTACTTATTTAGTTTTACTATACCTTTTCTTAAAGATGAACAAAATGTGATTGATTTGGAAAGGTCACCAAAAAAAACCTTGCATCTGAACATAGAGTTTTTGTATCTTGATGTGTGCTACTAGGACAACTCCTCATGATTTTAAGGACATAATTTGTCATGTGATATTTCAGGGGTGGTATTCTAATGAGCCCGGTGGTGAAAATGTGCAGCATTGTCGGCCATGTGACGCCGGATTTTTTTGCAGTAAAGCTGGTCTTTCTTCCCCTGAGGGACTTTGTGACCCTGGACATTACTGCACCTTGGCAGCCTCTACAGCCTCTCCTGTAAGATGACTCAAGCAGTTTGCATACTCATCCGATATATGTGGTCAATTTTGAGTGGTATTCTATGATTTTAGATGCTAGAATTACTCTCCTATTTGCTAAGTATAATATGTGGCAAATGTGTATTATCCACAGACGACAATATACATGTTTGAATTGATGATGACGATACACTTTATTCCTTCAGGTTGCAATGGACTCCGGGGGACTATGTCCCGCAGGTTATGTTTGTCCTCGGGGCACAAAACATTCTAAGCAACACCCCTGTCCAATTGGAACTTGGAGCAAGACAGCGGGGGCCCAAAACTTATCATCTTGTCTGCCCTGCCCCCCTGGATTTTACTGTAACACAACTGGACTAATACAACCTTCTGGGACATGTGACACAGGTGGTCTATGCTCTTCAGATACTTTTAAAATGCCAAAATAATAATCTCTTTTTACCATAAAGATAATTTAATGCTGATCCTGATGTGATATGCTTGGTTAAATAATTTAAAGTGATTAATAAACATAATTCCCCATGGGTGTTTTAAATAGTGTATTTTATGGTGTACAAGGCGCACCGGAGTATAAGGCGCACCCCCAATGAATGGTGTGTTTTCAAAATGTTCCCATATACTGTATAAAGCGCATTGGAGTATAAGGTGCAAGTCCGCCTCCAATGAATGGTGTATTTTCAAACCTTTTCCATATATAAGGCGCACTGGACTATAAGGCGCACCCCCAATGAAAGGTGGATTATCAACATTTACCCATATACCGTATAAGGTACACCGGAGTATCAGGCGCACCCCTAATGAATGCTGTATCATCAAAATGTTCCCATATACTGGACTATAAGGCGCACTATCAATGAATGAAAAAAAGTTTTCCAAATATAATATATAAATACAAAAAAGTTTTCCGAATATAAGGCACATCGCATTATAAAGCGCTACATCAGAGGCTGGAGTCATGTACGACTTCTTCTACAGCGGGAAATGAAGTTGGCGGCTCCTGGCAGTAATCGTGAGACCTGTTTGGGCTTAATATTACTTCACATGCAAGGCACGCCGGGGTATAAGGCGCAGGGTCATCTTGTGAAGAAAATCAAGGCTTTTGGGTGTGCCTTATATACCGGAAAATATGGTACCTTAAATAATCCTCCTCTGTTTTTTAGGGTTTTATTGTTTAGGGGGCGCAGTGTCTCCAAAGCCCTTTGATGGTTTGACTGGGAATATTTGTCCGATTGGTCACTACTGCCCCATGGGCTCAGCCTCGCCTTTAACGTGCCCTGATGGTACCTACACAAACACAACCGGTACTGAAGAAGTCTTGTGAAGTGAGAGGTCAGTTATGATATGGAAGTTAGTATCCGTTTTGAAATTATTTTTTTCTTTGAAGGTGCGAGAGCATGCAGAGATTGCCCTGCTGGCAGCTACTGTTTAGCAGGAGAGGGCATTCAACCTTGTCCTTTAGGCCATTATTGTCTTGAGGGAGGTGTTGAGGGTATGCTGCCCTGTCCTCCTGGGACATACAACCCTCAATCGGGGTTCAGCCAAGTGGAGCAGTGCCTCATTTGTCCAGCAGGTGAGAGCATTGTTGCATTCTTGTCGTTACTTTGCTCGAACAACACTGAGAAGATGTCACACAATGCAAATCATTTGAGAATGTTTCTATTGTATTTTATGTAATTCATTTTTTTACAACAATTCTGTTTTTGTTTTATAATGCTTGTAAACAGGCTTTTACTGTGAGCACTGGGGTCTCTCCCACCCCAGTGGACCCTGCTGGGCTGGCTCTTACTGTGTAGCAGGTAATTTCAAGTTATTTAATATCACCCAATCACACTGATAAACTGGATCACAATTCTGAATTGATAAACATTTCAAAGGTGTGAACTTCCCAAATCCGGATGGAAATTACAGCACTGGAGTTGGAGGTGCTTGTCCCAAGGGAAGATATTGTCCCGAGGGTACCAGTCTCCCACTACCCTGTCCCCGTGGAACGTACTCTGACCGGTCAGAGAACAAGAGTGTGGCACATTTCTTCGAGACTAAACTTTTTGCCCGACAAAATTTCTTTATGTGTGCTCTTAGACTTTCTGTGACAGATATAAGTGGTTGCATCCAGTGTCCGACAGGACAATTCTGTGCTACTGAAGGTCTGACTCGACCGTCGGGAAAATGTCAGCCTGGATTTTACTGTCCAGGTGGAGACTCAGCTGCCACAGGTACAGTAGTGTGTCGTATTCCAGGAATGCTTCCTTCATCAACAAAGACCATTAAAAACGTTATGATTATGCTTTCACGTCAAATTGGAATTAGCAAAAAGCTCTGAAGAATACAAATCCTCGTTAAAAATCAATGGCCATGGACTCCCAACGGGAGTCCATGGCTGCGGTAAAGGCAGCCACTCTCACCGCGCCATCTTGAAGTCAAAACAACAACAACAACAAAAAAAATCAAATAATGTGACACAACACAAAAGACAGATTCGATCTGAGTACCCTCTTTGTTACATGAAGCAGTTCTAGATGAAAAAGGAGAGGATCAAATTGTCTTTATCCCCAGTAGATCAGGGACGTCATGGTGGAACGTGCACGTCTAATGCAAGCTTAATGTTAAAAGCAAACATGAAGTTGTTGCATCCATTGACAAAAAGAGATTGTCTCACATCTCCTGTCCCACGTAAATCCGCTTCAATTCTAAGCCGCGACAGTTCCTTATACGCATCTTATGAAGAAAAAAAACAAAAAACAAACAAACTAAAAAACTCAGACAAACAAACAACAAAAATCTGCCATCGTTCATTTATGAAAAATATATGATTTGACCAAAATGGTAAATGCAGTACATTTACCATATATACTGTAGCTCTTTAACTACACTATGCATTGCCCAAACCATGACAAAACGTTCCATCCACTTATTTTACAACTTATCTCTTGAGCTCATGAGTACAGAAGCAGGCGAATCAATTTGGAGTGACATGAAAAAAACAACAACAAAAACATGTGATTGGTACATATACTGGAAGCCAGTATATGTACAGTCAATGAAAGCAAACAAGTCATTTGTCATGACTATGTCTTCATCTGGATTAAATTTTAATTCCCCACTTATTTTTTTATGCTTTTCCTTCATAAATTGAATACAAAGTCAGAGTGCTTGTTTATATATGGAAAGAAACACTCTGAATAGTCACTATAAAAACAGATGCTGACAAATACAGGCAACGTGACCGTGACAGGGTGTTTTGTTGACAGTGATACATGAATTAATCAGGTTTTATCACATGATACTGTACATCGTAATAAAGTCTTAACAGTCATGATGGCAGCAATTTACCTCATCTAATTGCTTTTCACCCACCAGGCTCAGAAGGAGGTCTTTGCCCACCCGCTCATTATTGCTTAGAAGGCAGTTCAGGCCCAGCCTCCTGCCCTGCTGGATCCTACACAAACCTCACAGGACAGTCCAGATGTTCACCCTGTCCAGCTGGCTACTACTGCCCAGAAAAGACGAGCAACTTTGCCAAGTTTCCATGCGCGCCCGGGTTCTATTGTCCAGATGGTAGGGTCATCACAAAGCACACAAAGACATCATTGTATTACTGCTTGCCATATTTCTTCGCTGGATACTTAATGAGATATAGCTACACGATTGTTGCAAAAAAGTCATTTTTCAACAATGACCTTCATTTCTTCATCAATAATGCATAAATCTTAACTAATTCACTGCCATCCCCGAATTTATATGGGAATTTAAAAGCATGATGTGGTGTGCCATTCACAAATTTGTTCAGGTTTTGGTTTTTCTTGCAGGGGGATGCTGATCAAGCGCTGGTCAGACCTCTGGCAATGCTTTTCCCTCCCACGAAGGGGCAACCTTTGCATTTTGTACAGTCGCCTCATTTCAAGCTCAGATATATCCAGACCCATAGAACTTGGGAATTAAGATTTTTTTTTCCTTATGAAAGAAGAGAGTCTAAGATTTCTTACGCTGCATTGAATGTTAATGTAATACGCTAAAACTCAATTGTACAATATTGCGCATAATTGTGCAAAAATTGCAGCTGTGCAAAAATGTGTCCACTCCAGTGCCAGGGTTTTTGTCATTGTCACTTGAATTCCAGGACCCACAGAATATTGAGTTTTAGGACTACATAAACATTCAATACAGTGTTAGAACCCACATACTCTCTTCTTTCATCAGAAAAAAAGATAATTCCTAATTCCTCATATATATGAGTCTTGAGTTATATGATCTTGAAATGAGGGTGCCTATCCAAAATACAATGCATTACATAAATAATGGTTTATGTAGCGCTTTAACAACAGCTAAAGCTGGAACAAAACGCTAACATTGAAAAAAGGGAAATGCTACCCCCTTGTGGAAAAGGCCATGGCCAGCGCTTTATCGGCACCCAAGCATTAAAAAAACAAAACCCGAACAAATTTGTAAATGGCGCTTTACGTCATATTATCAATTCCAGAATAAATTGGTGCATGGCAATGAATGAGTTAAAGGTAGAATTTTGAAGACAATTTTTATATGAGTATGAGTATTTTTATGAGTGTCTGGTGAGTGCATGTGAAATATAATGCAATTTAACACTATTAAAGATTTTGTCCATATTTTAGGTACAGGTCATGCCACTCAGTACCCATGTCCTCGTGGCTACTACAACCCCGAGCCCATGACACAGAGTCTGGACAGCTGCCTTCCTTGCCCCCCTGGACACTTCTGTGAAAAAGAAAGGATGACCAATGTGTCTGGAAAATGCAAAGCTGGTCAGTGAGGAGTTTTCATTTGGTGTTGAGTCATATTTCAAGAGAAACTACCGTCTTGAGTAATGTAAATGCTGACCGTGTTATAGCAGACCTCCATCCATTTATTCATTTTCTGATCCGCTTATCCTCACAAAGGTCGCAGTGGGTGCTTGCTATGCATGTTTTTGGAATATGGGGGGAAACCGGAATACCCGGAGAAAAGCCACACTGGCTTGGTGACAACTATCTGTTTTATTTATTATATCTTAACCACAACATTTTTTATATGCTCACATCTTGTGTCATCTGCCTCCGACCATTTTCTGTCAGCTTCTTTTGTATTCTTGTCCCCCCCCCCCCCATTTACAAAACTGTCACCCACCGTCACGCATGTTCCTCTCAGGTTGGTTTTGCGTATCATCAGCGTGGAATTCACAACCATTTGATCTGGATAATTATACCAACGCAAACTGTCTGTGTCCCGCCACTGCCACGGGCGGTCGCTGCCAGCCGGGCTTTTACTGCCCAGCAGGTAGCTCAGAGCCCCTTCCATGTCTGCCTGGAAGCTTTTGTAACATCTCAGGTAATTAGAATATGAGGAACCATGTCATTCAATGTATGTGAGAATAAAAATAAAAGAATCTCCTCTCCAATTAAATAGAAATATTGGATTTATTGTATTAGAATGTGTCTCCTCTGGCCGTAGTAATTGTTAATTATGCAAATTTGTCGTTGTTGAACAGGTTTGGCTTCACCGATGGGTCCCTGTTCTCCAGGTTATTATTGTAAAGGAGGAGCCACTGAGGCCAAGCCGATGGATCTAGAAACAGGCAGCATCTGTCCACGTGGGACATACTGCAGTAAGCCCCTCATACACTGACTGTCGAAAAGTTGTTTTGCTAATTGCCAAAAAGTGGGCTTATCAAAAGGTATTTAGTGATAATAAAAACATAGTAGGGAAGGAGACAGAAGATGTGCTTCCGATTTAAAAAGCACATTTCATTTTTCTTTCTCCACCCTGCATTTATTCATGATGAAGTTATATTCGATCACTTAAACCCAGTAGCGGGCTGTGCATGTCAACCCTAGACCTTCAGTTGTGCTATGTCTGAATCAATCAGCTGTAAGTGTGGTGTGATTTTACTACAGATCCACTAGATGATGTCGTTAGCCAGGAAATTACTTGTGACTTGAAGAAACAAGAAATATTGTCATGAAACTGTTCGGACTTTTATTATGAACGTGTGGATTCATGATAACCTCATAACATTGCTATATATCTGTGGTTTGAGGCTCAAACCACAGAATGACCAACTCAATCCTAATACTAATCCTCTATTTACCACCCTACAGTCGAAGGGTCTGGAGAACCAAAGTTATGTCCCGCTGGCACATTTTCTTCAGCGCTCGGTCTGACCAGTCGGGCTGACTGTCAACCTTGTACCGAAGGGTTCTACTGCAATCGACCGGGCCTCAATACACCAACTGGACCCTGTGATCAAGGTCTGTGTAATAACATCCTGTCATAGAAGGAAACCTCCAAGGTCAATTATGGCACAATTTGATATTTAACTTTTTCTTGAAAATGTATCCCAAAATTCATTTGGCAGTGCCTGTGGATCCGTGTTTGATAATGCACATCTCGTTTTCAGGAAGTTGGAGCTGCAGCAAAAGCATGTTACAAACTGGACTAATCAACTCAACAATTGTCAAAGATCAAATTGCTTTTGACTTTGGAGTTTCTATCTCAATTTTATAATTGAACTTGTCATATTCAAATCATTTTGGAACAACAGCGACTGTATATTTTTTCACTTCACAGGTTATTGGTGCCCCCCTGGTCAAATTGCTGCAAAAGCATTGCCATGCCCACTTGGACATTTTTGCCTAACGGGTAGTGCAGCTCCAGAGCCGTGTCCATCGGGAACATACCAAGCTAGAGAGAGGCAAGCTATCTGCATGACATGTGAAGCAGGTGGGTCCCTTCAGGCTCTCTAAAATAACACCATTTACAATTTAACACAGCGCTTGAATAAGCATCTCAAGACAATGTTTTATTCATTGAAACTTCCCAACATGATCCCCACGCTGGCATTAATTCAATTAATTAGCCCAATCTGCATCAATGTTGTTTTGAGAATATTCCCAAATGGATAATGATTATTTAAATGTATTCACCTGTCTTTTCACGAGGTTACTTCTGCGATCTCAGTCTGAGTCCAGATAATGGAACACTGCCGAGACTCTGCCCGAAAGGACATTACTGCCCTGCAGGCACCGGCATGTCCAAGGAGTACCCTTGCCCCGTCGGCTCATTCAACCCAAGAGAGCATGTGGACAGCCTTTCAGGTTGCATGCCATGTCCGAGTGGACAATATTGTCCTTCACTTGGACTTTCAGAGCCAGCAGGTTTGATCTCTGTGTTATGATGTGATTTGTACATATTTATTGATGTACAGTATACTGATGATACTTGTTTTTTCCCACCCATAGGATCATGCCATGCTGGTTTTTGGTGCAAAAGTGGAGCATCCTCTCCGACCCCTGTGGATGGACTTTCTGGTTCAAATTGTCCTCCTGGTCATTACTGCCCAGCAGGTTACTAGACAAGATTGTATTTGATTGATATGATTGTATCTACAATATCATTGAAAATAACAACATTACAGATCTGAAAGCAACTATGATGTACACAAATTGAAATTGTTATAAGTATTGTATTTTTATATATTATATTACCTTTTATATACAGTATTTAGATACTATATTTGGAGAACTTTTTTTCATTCATTGAAGTTGTGCCTTGTGGTCCAGTGTGCCTTATGTATGGAAAAAGTGTGAGAATTCGTTGGGGGCGCACCTTATACATTATACGCCGGAAAATACGGTAGTATGGCTTTTGTTGACATTGTTTTTATTCTGATAATTTGACTTTATTTTGTTCAAAAACATTGTTAAAGTTTCACTTCCTGAAATATTCTCTTGAATATCCATTATTTCATTCAACTAAACATATTTTTTCCACCCAATTTTTAATTTGGTAACCGAATGCGTTAAAAAATGATTTATTAGTCCCCAAAACATTTTTCCTGCCTGAGATGTTTTTCTTAAAATTAATTTGTATCTGGTGTGAGCCTTATACACCGGAAAATATAGTAAACCTCTGCATAATATTGTACCCTTATTAACAACAAAATAAATGGATATGCACTTCAAGCAACTCAACTCACAGCAAAAAAATAGCTTTTTAGGCTGAGATTGATGATTTGAAGTGCATCGATTTCCCTTTTCTAAAAATTATTCTCGAAGTGAGTATCACTGCCACCTACTGTCATGCATGTGCAATTACACTTTTTTCTCATGCGTCAAAAATCAGCATTGTAAATACAAAAAAAGACATATATTTGTCTTTACAGTTCCAAGGGTTAACTAATGAAGCACACATGCTGCATGTCGTACTCGCTAATGTAACCAAAAGTATGCTCCTCGCAGTTAACATTCCATTCTATTCTCTTCGAAGACCACTACTGTTTTATTCATGGTAATTACCATAGCAACATTTATCTTTTAACTTTTAACACCACTTTCTTCAGATGAATGTGTTTACTCTGAGCAGAGGCGCTGACCCTTTCCTTTAAAATGAGGACATTTGTTTTGGTCCTGAACTACTGATTGTGGCATGTAAGTTAGTGATTTTGCCACACATTTTCACCTTAGACTCCAAAGGGTATATACAGTCCATTTATTGGGCATTTATCAGTATGACTAGTGAAACAAATGTATGTTTTAAATGATCTTCTAATGTTCTCTTACAGGCAGCACTGCACCAATGGAATGTCCTATGGGTAGCTGGTCAAACAGCACAGGCCTCCGCACACAAGAAGACTGCTTAACTTGTCTTGCTGGATTTTACTGTGACAGAACTGGGCTGACTTCCCCAACCGGACACTGCCTTGAAGGGTTCTTATTACACAATCTCCATTGTACAAAGGGTGGCACAAAAGTCACTGTACAAGGCACTGCCTTTTTTCCATGTTATCTCAGGTTTCATTCAGACAGACTACAGACCATCACTATATGACAGTTCAGATTTAGCAATCTTTGGAAGCAAATCTTTTTTAATAGCTGGCCAATTGAAATTGAAGGAGTGCAAAATTGCTGCTTGGCAAAAAAAAAAAATCCCTGTCCACGACTGCAATTCTGCGGCAGTTTAAAAAGTATTGTGGGTGTCACTGTTCCAGCACGTAGTATAAAATTACACTATCCCTTGCAAGTTTCTTGAAAAGAGGTCTGTCAAATAAAGTTTCACCGCACTTCACAAATCTTGCGACTACTACCACTGAT
Source organism: Hippocampus bargibanti (assembly GCF_051943395.1). NCBI lineage: Eukaryota > Metazoa > Chordata > Actinopteri > Syngnathiformes > Syngnathidae > Hippocampus > Hippocampus bargibanti. The sequence goes on from NC_142747.1 coordinate 14,446,308, forward strand.
AAAAAACCACACAATCACATGTCTTCCTGCCACTAACATCGAAAAAAAAATGAACACTAGCCGACATTCTCTCTCCATGAGGAATCACTCAAAACCTTACCAAATCGTTGGATTTGTTTTTGCCAAACATCAATTTTTCAATGCTACTCCAATGTTAATTGGAAAGCCATGGGTAAGAGAATAGAGTATGCTTATAAAACCTAATCTGTCACATTTCTGATAGACTCAAAAATCCATCCATCCATCCATCCATCCATCCATCCATCCATCCATCCATCCATCCATCCATCCATCCATCCATCCATCATTCAAATCGATCCATCCATCCATCCATGTATCCATCCATCCGTCCATTCATCCAAATCCATCCATCCATCCATCCATCCATCCATCCATCCATCCATCCATCCATCCATCCATCCATCCATCCATCCATCCATCCATTCATCCATGATCCAAATCCATCCATCCAAATCCACCCATCCTTCCATCTTTCCATCCGTCCATCTGTCCATTCATTCATCCATCCATCCATCCATCCATCAATCATCCATTCGTCCTTCCAAATCCATCCATGCGTCCATCCGTCTGTCCATCCATCCATCATCCAAATCCGTCCATATACTCATCATCCAAATCGATCGATCCATCCATTTATACATCCATTTGTCCATTCATCAATCCGTCCATCCATCCATCCATCCATCCATCCATCCATCCATCCATCCAGCCATCCATCCATCCATGATCCAAATCCATCCGTATGTCCATCCTTCCATCCATCCATCCATCCATCATCTAAATGTGTCCATCTGTCCATCCATCCGTCCATCCACACATCCTTCCATTTATCCATCCATCCATCCATCCATCCATCCATCCATCCATCCATCCATCCATCCATCCATCCATCCATCCATCCATCCACATTTTATCGTCACAACTGTTTCAGGGCAGACTGGATCCGATCCCAGTTGGAATGTTTTGTGACTTCAGGGACCCTGCATAATACTCATCAGCATTCTCGTTTCATGTAGGTTTTATTGTCTTGGAGGAGCTGTCACACCCACACCTACCGATGGAATGACAGGAGCACCTTGTCCTGAAGGTTCCTACTGCCCCAAAGGGACCGCTGAACCAATACCTTGCGATCTGGGGACATATGTTGCCGTTACACATGCCACTCAGTGTCAGCCTTGTCATCCAGGCTGGTATTGTGTGAATGGCACCTTGCATCTGTGCCCTCCAGGTTTGAAATGTTTAACAGTTCTTAATGGATAATGGCAGTTTAGAGATTACTACAAAACTGATCAAACCATGTGTGCGTCTGTTTTGTTTAATTGAAAAATTACGTAGCACCAGGTGATTCTGATCTCCAACAGGATGTCATTTTTTTACGATTTCAAAGTGGGTTGTAAATATATTCATCCACTGTCAGCATGTAAACTGATGCAAGATAAAGCTTTCTTTATAGTTCAGAACGTACACAATGGCTAAATGTTGCTTCACCATGTTTGTTTTGAAGCTTAACTCACTCATTCACTGCCAGACGATGTGAAAAAAAATCTGTCCAGTGCCAGTTTTTTTGTCATTGTCACTCAAAATGCAGGACCTAAAGAATATTGATTATCACGACTACATAAACATTCGATGCAGCGCAAAAAAATTGTACTCTATTCTTTCATGAGAAAAAAGTGTTAATTCTTAAGTTATATGGGTCTGGAGTTATTTGAGCTTGAAATAGGGGCAACTGTACAAAATACAATACATACATATTGATTTGTATAGCGCTTTAACAACAGATGAAGCGGAAACAAAGTGCTAACATGGACAAATGGCAAATGCTTCCCCCTCATGGAAGGGAAAGCCATTACCAGAGGTCTGACCAGCATTTCATCTGCACCCGCACAAAAAAAAGCAGAACAAATTTGGGAATGGCGCGCCACGTCATGATCTTCAATTTCCAAATAAATTTGGGAATGGCAGCAAATGAGTGATGCTCCATGAATTCCCCCGAATTTGCAGACCTCAGATCCCTCCAGACGTTGCACTTGTCAATATTTAAGAACCGGTGTTGGAATGTTTCAAAATTGTCCATTTGCAAAAAAGACAACCATTACGTGGTCTGTCTCATTATACCTCTCAGTTCAACACTTTTTTTAGTCAACTATGGGATGATCTTGGGTTCAATTCTTTATTTGTATCCCTCCTTAATGTGGTCAATTGACCGTACTGTTCCATTTAAAGTTGTTGCATGTTTTTTTTTCAGGCTTCTACTGTCCCGAAAGAACTGGCCTTGACTTGAGAAGCTGTCCAGAGGGAACATACGGCCCCGATCCAGGATACTGGTCTGTTTCACAATGCAAACAGTGTGATGGTGGCCATTATTGCTCCTCTACAAATGGCACAGCTGTCAGTGGAGCATGTCAGGAAGGATATTACTGCTTACGTGGGAACACCGCTCCCCAACCGTTCTTGCAGGCTACTGGTAATAAGCACGCCGGCTGTGCTACCTCGTTTGAAATCTGAACACTCAGCAGACACTAATATGCCAAAAAAAATCTCAATTATTTGGCCGTGATTTGAGATCTTTGTGTATCTCTCCAGGAGAGGGGGGACCCTGTCCTGCTGGGCATTATTGTCCCCAGGCCAGTATCCATCCTGTACCATGTCCTCGCGGTACTTTTTCTAATCTCACCAAATTAACTTCCCAGGTGACTTTGGTTAAAAATTACTTTCATTTGTCAGCAGCTTCTTCTCTGCAAAAGATGTAATCCTCCAGTATTGTGTACACAAAGCACCTTTTTTCCTTTCATTAATACGTTTTTTTTGTCCGAACTAGACAATTTTCAACTGCATCATGTGGTCACTTACAATTGAAAACATTGTGACCCTGTGACGTTACATGCTTGTCCATTTTATTTATAGGAAATCAATACTTTCTATCCTCCAGCTGTGACTCGCCACGTCTGTACATTACTTACAGTAATTAAAATTTTGGATTGTCCCCCTATCAATATTTCATCTTACATTCATGTTCAAAAAGAGAAACACTCTTTTTTTTTATTCGGGCTTCGCTTTCCATCCTTTTTTAAGGGCCTCTTGTCTCCTCTCAGGGGGATTGTGAGCCTTGTCTCCCTAGTTACTACTGTGACGCTGCTGGCCTCTCCGCACCTTCTGGAAAATGCTCAGAAGGTTTCTACTGCACAGGAGGTGCGGTTCGACCCGACCCACGTTCGCTTATAGACGGTGGCGGACTGTGCCCAAAAGGTGATCAACACTAATTATATATCTGTTTCTATTTTTTTTTTGTATATGCTCACAATGAAAGAAAAAAAAACATAAGCAAGTCAAGCTAGATAGACAAATACAGACAAAGATGGAACCATGTGACTTTGAGGTCGAATGGTTGTTCTTCTCTGTGTGCCTTGCGATTATCTGGCAACCAGTTCAGGGGGTCCCTCATTGACTCCCCAAAGACTGCTCGGATCGGCCCTCACATTTTTTATGTTTTGCCACTTAAGTCACTTAGAGATAATATTGTTACACAAACAAGAGGAGGAAACAAAAGCAAATTGAAACTGGAAGGAAAATAATTTAATTTAGAATTTACATCTGGGCCCCAGAGCAGCGCGACCCTTCTCAACCCGTAAACAAAGCTCTTATTCAAGAAAATCCACCTAAACATGAACAGCTGCTGTGGTGCCGATTGAAATCGAAGCGCATCCACTGCGGATTGTGATTATCTGCGCTTTTGTGCTCAAGTGTGCATCTCTTTCATGACTCTGTTGGACACACAAACAGGTTATTACTGTTCCGAGGGCTCTGCGACTCCTCAGCTCTGCCCTAGGGGAACAATCAGCACCGAGGACGGCCAAGCCAGCTGCAGCGCATGTCCCCAAGGGTAAACCTACAAATGCAAGACACACACAGCCATTGTATACACATAATTACATGTTTGTGCAATGGACTCTTGGAACGCTGTTAATGATGGAACAAAACTTTGCGATACGCAACTTATGCATTCAATATTTATTTGCATAGGTTCTATTGTCCAAGAAGTAGTAATGGTTCATTCTATGAATGTCCGTTGGGTCATTACTGCCCAGTTGGAACATGGTCCAAATTCCTCTACCCATGTCCAGCCGGGTCCATCAATCCTTTCACTCAGATGTCAAAGGCCAGGGACTGCCTTCCATGTCCGCCAGGTCAACACACACTCTTTTTTTAGTTCCATTTTTGTTTTGTTTTGACTTATAAAATCACAATCATATTATACCTGGCCTTATAAAGTACCGTATTTTCCGGTGTATAAGGTGCACCCGACTATAAGGCCCACCCTCAATGAATGGTGTATTTTCAAATTTGTTCGATATATAAGGTGCACATTCAATGAATGATATGTTTAAAAAAGTTTACCATATATAAGGCACACCACATTATACGGTGCTGCAGTGGAGGCTGGGGTTTCGTTTTATATATCCCAACATGGACCACACACCACTTCCTCTCCAGGATAGTTGCGAGACTTGTTGTGGCTCAATATTACTTCACATATAAGACGCAGCGGCAAAAATCTAGGCTTTTGGGTGCACCTTATACGCTGTAATATACGGTACACAGTGTCCGGAATGATTTTTGTTTTTTCCCTATTTTTGTTTTCCAGTACATTAATTCTCATTGTAATTAACTAATTCACTGCCAGACGATGTGCAAAAATGTGTCCACGCCAGTGCCAGGGTTTTTGTCATTTTCACTCAAATTCCAGAACCCAAAGAATATTGAGTTTTAGGACTGCATAAACATTCAATACAGCATTAGAAACTTTAGACCGTATTCTTTTTTCAGAAATAAAGAGTTAATTCCTAAATTATATGGGTCTGGAGTAACATGAAATGCAAATGGGGGCGGCTGTACAAAAGGCAAATGCTGCACCATCACGGAAAGGAAAAAAAAAACATTGCCAGAGGTCTAACCAGTGCTTTATCGGCACCCCTTGCAAGAAAAAACTAAACCCGAACAAATTCTGGAATGGCGCTCCACATCATATGTTCAATTCCCGAATAAAATCGGGGATGACAGTGAATGAGTTAATTTCAAATATGTTTCACACCATATTGTTGAGTCTTAAATTTCTGTGCATCTACTCTATACTGTATATTCAAACGTGTTCTGCCCATGCAGGGTTGTTCTGTGCATTACATGGCATGGCCGTCGCATCAGGCCAGTGTAAGGCTGGATATTACTGCACTGCCGGGGCTCGGTCGCCCACGCCAGCCGATGATGGTTTGACAGGAGACTGCTGTCCTAAGGGCCATTACTGCCCACAGGGCTCCTCGGCTCCATTAGCTTGTCCTTTCGGACGTTATAGCAACCACACCAGGAACAGTCAAATATCTGACTGCCTGCCGTGTCCTTCAGGTCAGCTCTAATTAATCACATTTTGAAAAAATTGGACTTTTAGTTGACAGTTCTGTCTGCTCTTCTTTTAGGGTTCCTCTGTACCACCAGAGGGCTCTCTTTCCCTTCTCTCAAATGCCCGGCAGGGTTCTACTGCCCGAGCCTTAACGCATCAATTCCTTGCCCTTCAGGGAACAGGTGTCCATCTGGATCACACAGACCAATACCCTGTTTGCCAGGGACCTTTCAAAATCAGCCTGGGCAAGTAAGAAATTGATTCATAGTTTACTGACTCACTCACGAATGTATGTCTAATTTATCAATACAACTTAAAAAAATGCATGGACTATTTGCATATATAATAAACAAACTGAAGTCGAATGTTGAAAGGTCCACTTATCCTTTTTCAAAATGGAAGCGTTTTTGTGGTATTAGGGTGTGAAACCCATTCATTATAAAACTTTTTCCAACATTAACTCATTCACTGCCAGACAAAAATGTGTCCGCTCCAGTGCCAGGGTTTTTGTCATTTTTACTCAAATTGAAGAAGCCACAGAATATTAGGTTTTAGAATGACATAAAAATTCAATGCAATGTAAGAAACTTCAGACTTTCTTCTTTCTTCAGAAAAAAACGTTCATGTCAAGCTTATTTGTTTCTCCAGTTATCTGCAATGGAAATGGGGGTGGCTGTACAAACGGCAAATGCTGCCCGCACGTGGCAAAGAAAAACATTGCCAGAGGTCTGACCGGAGCATTATCCGCACCCCACCAGCAAAGAAAAAAAAAACCCGAACACATTTAGGAATAGTGCTCCACGTCATGCTTTTCAATTCTCGAGTAAATTCGGGAATCGCACTTAATAGGTTAATTATAATAATTTGTCATCACTCAGCTAAAAATGAAATACTTTAAAAAGTACAAATTAACAACTACTATAATGAAGTTGTGTGTGTTTATGTCTGGGTTGTGACAATGTTGAGATTGAAGTCGCCCTTTTGAGGGACTCCCTTATCAGTTTGCTTATGGTCTTTTTTTTTAATCAAATAATAGTGTCTCGCTCTGGAATTGATCGCAGGTGAGTTTGTGAGAGAACAAAAACGAATATAAAAACACGTTTTTAACAACTTCAACTCCAGTGCAACAATAACAATAAAAAAAACAAAATATGCAGTCACAAGTTATTATAAAATATAAAATAGACACTCACAAGTTATTATTTTTCTCTCATTCCAAACATTTTTTGGGCTATTGGATGTGATACAGCAATTATATTACCTCATTGCTGGAGGATCTTTTCCATTTATATATCCAATCACCTGTTTCTTACAACACCTTTGTGGCGTTCGCACTGTATCTCGGGATTGTTATAATATGCTCCGATGCATTTCTCTTTTTCTTCTGACCATTTCCCACAGGTCCATTTGAAACGATTTGCCTATTCTTGTGGCTATAGTTTGCAATGGTGCAGGAACTGCAATACATCATGTTGACAAGTCATTTTATTTCCTAGTTTAGCCATTGCGGAACCCAAAAACACAATAATAAAAGCTCCTTGTTAAATTATAATTACATGACAGATTCAATCAAAAGGGAGCATTATTAGTGAGGAAAAGTAGCTTTTTTCATACCGTCTTTGGATTATATTTCACCATGTTCTCCAGATGAGTGCATATAACCTTTTAAAATCCTTACGGTGTACAATGATGTATTAATTGCATACTCATGAGAATGTAACACTTCCCTTGAAGTGTCAGAGCATCTATCTGCATGTGCACCACAAAGTTTGTAGTTCAGACTCAGCCTGCGAAACAAACTGCATTTCTGTTTTGTGTTGGTTAAAGTAAACATTTTCTCATTGTCGGAATATTTTCTCAGAATACAAATTTGCAACTTGCTTCTCCACAGGGTGAGTGTGTTACATGCCCAGCAGGATTTTACTGTGCCGGCTTCATGGATGTCGCAAGCATGTCCTGGATTCAAACTCCCACACTGTGCCCTAAAGGACACTATTGCCCACCAGGTAGGAGAACATTAGCCATTTTGACAAAAATAGCATTTTACCAGATTTTGCAGGTCATGAGTACCATATTTTACGTTGTATAAGGCGCACCCAAAAGCCGTTATTTTCTTCAAAAGATGACCCTGTGCCTTATACGCCATTGCACCTTATACATGTATATGAAGTAATATTGAGCGACTACGGGTCTCACAACTACTGTCAGCAACCACTGATTCCATTTCCCCTGTAGAAGAAGTAGTGCACGGTCCATGCTGGGATATATAAAACGTAACCCCAGCCTCTACTGTCGCACTTCATAATGTGGTGTGCCTTATACTTGGGAGACCTTTTTTAAACATGTAATTCACTGAAGGTGCGCCCTATAATCCTGTGCACCTTATATATGGAACAAGTTTGAAAATACACGATTCATTTGGGGTGCACCTTGTGGTCCGGTGAACCTTATATATGGAACGTTTATGAAAATACACCATTCATAGGGGGGCCACCGTATAGTCCAACGCTCTTATACAGACACTCCCCTACTTACAAACATTCGAGTTACGAACAACTGTACACACGAACATTTTGTGTAGTAAATAATAAAAACACATTTAATTTATAATTGCCTTTCAAAACTCTCAAGGTCACTTTACAGTCACAGGTTATACATGTACATATCTTTATTGAGCATTTTTTTGTTTATTTTTCAGTACAAACCAATACAGGTAACTTTTACAAGCCTCTAACATCTCTATATAAACATTAAACAGCTCATCTCATTTTCCGTACCGCTTATTCCTCATTAGGGTCGCGGGGGTTGCTGGAGCCTATCTCAGCTGTCTTCGGGCACGAGGCGGGTTGCCAGCCAATCGCAGGGCACACAAAGACATACAACAGTCACTCTCACACTCACACCTAGGGACAATTTGGAGTGGTCAATCTGCCTGCCATGCATGTTTTTGGAGTGTAGGAGGAAACCGGAGGACCCGGAGAAAACCCACGCGGGCCCGGGGAGAACATGCAAACTCCACACAGCGAGGCCGGACCGGGACGCGAACCGGCGACCTCTGCACTGTGAAGCCGGTGTGCTAACCACTCGACTACCGGGCCACAACATTAAACATACTTACAGTAAATGTAAGCCTTAAACATACATTCATACATAATATAGCACTTAAGCAACTTACGAACAAATTCACCTTATGAACGACCATTCGGAACGTATCTTGTTCGTAAGTTGGAGAGTGTCCATATGGACTTTTTTTTTAAATACACCTTTCATTGAGGGGTGCGACTTATCCATCCGATGTGCCTTATCCATCGTACAACATGGTACTCCCAATGCTTGTGTTATGGTGGTCATTTAAAAAAAAAATGTATTCCATCCAAACAGGTGATTGTATCAGTACACAGCTTATTATTGGGCAAATGATCACAGTCCATGTATGATCACGATAACAAACTCTTCTTGATATATGATCCACGAGCAGCTGATATTCGCCCACAGGTTCACAGTCTGGTGTAGCATTCGCATGCCCAGTTGGTACATTCAGTGGCCAGATGGGTTTGTCCTTTGAATCAGGCTGTGAATTATGTCCTCCTGGAGTGTACTGTGCCTCCTCTGGACTGGTTGCCCCCAGTGGGCTTTGCTCTGCTGGGTAAGGCAATGCACACATTTGCACTTAGTCACATTGTGGTTCAACACATTTGTTTGTAAAGGCAAGATGCATAGATCGGCGGAAACCTTTTATCCAACCCTGTCCCTGTTCTCATCCATCCAAACATCCATCCAATTGATACGCTTATCCTCACAGGATGTGGCCATGTTGCGCACGTGGCATGTACCCACACCCTTGAGATTAGTGTATTTAACCTTTTAAAATCCTAAATTTATCTATTTTAGTAGACTAAATTGTAACAGTCATTATTTGAATATGTCCCCCCGGCCTCGAACAAACAGGCTGTGTGAAATACACAAATGCAACATGGTTAATAACTTTAATGACCACCGAGTACAAATCACATCTCATTAGTTGCTTCCATAATAATGTGAGTACATTGTACAAAAGACCTTGTGGAGACACTGTGTAATTAAATGTCTCTTGTGCATTCACATCCATCATTTCCCACATCACCCTCTCCATTTACTCGTGTCCTCATCACCCCACCTCTGCTTTAGTTACCTCTGCATCCACGGTGCTGTCTCTTCCCAGCCTGAAGATGGCCCAACAGGGGGACGGTGCCCTGCAGGTTATTACTGCCCTGAGGGTGCCAGCATGATGGTTTCATGTCCCGCAGGAACTTTTAGCTCCATAGAAGGTAGATTATTAGATTGTTAGATAGATTATTTTATGGGATATTTGCCAGAATAGGCTGATACATGTGATTTGATAGTCATGTATTTGTCATTGTGAAACAGAGTGAACCACATGCATCTAAGGCTATTCTTACACACTATTAAGTACTGTATTTTCAGTCTCAGGCTCACCCAAAAGCCTTAATTTTCTTCAAAAGATTACCCTGCGCCTTATACGCAGGTGCGCTTCATTTGTGAAGTAATATTGAGCCAAAACAGGTCTCGCAACTACTGTCAGCAGCCACCGGCTCCTTTTCCCCATGTAGAAGAAGTTGTGCATAACACCAGCCTCTACTGTAGCGCCTTATAAGGTGGCGTGCCTTATATTTGGAAAACATTTTGATATTTAGATAATATACTATTTGGAAACTATTTTTCATTCATTGATAGTGTGCCTTATACTGTATATGGAAAAGGTTTGAACATACACACTTCATTGGGGGTGCGCCTTATACTCCAGTGCGCCTTATACAGTGTATGAAAAATGTTTGTAAATACACCATTCATTTGGGGTGCGCTGTATAATCCAATGCCCCCTTATGCAGCTGCTCCCCTACTTACGTTCCTTTCCACAAAAAAAATCTCGTAACGACATAAAAACCAATAGCTGTACGTCAGTTCCACCTGTTGGTTACAAACAATTCCAAGACAATTTTAAAAGGGGTGTGTTCTGTTTTTTTTCACATGGGTCTAAATGTGATTGGTTGATAGTGAACACAGCGACATTTGATGTATAAGATGTGTTTGTGCTCAATGTACTTATACAGGATATATACTGCAGGGAAAGTTTTGAAATCACATATGTACAAAATCTGAAATTGAGTGTGTTGAATTTTATAATCCACAAATTGAATGTCAAACAAGCTTTGCATGAATATCTAGTGGAATATTTTGATGCATACTAAAGAAGTTGGGCGGCCACCCGGACCCGCGTGGGTTTTCTCCGGGTCCTCCGGTTTCCTCCCACACTCCAAAAACATGCATGGCAGGCAGATTGACCACTCCAAATTGTCCCTAGGTGTGAGTGTGAGAGTGACTGTTGTATGTCTTTGTGTGCCCTGTGATTGGCTGGCAACCAATTCACGGTGTCCCCCGCCTCGTGCCCGAAGACAGCTGAGATAGGCTCCAGCAACCCCCGCGACCCTAATGAGGAATAAGCGGTACGGAAAATGAGATGAGATGAGATGAGACTAATGAAGTTACTCCTAAAAAATACAAACATTGACAATAAAAGAGAGAATAAAATGATGACATTTTTTAGAGAAGGAGAATTACGCCACAGTTGCTCTTTCTGCAACCATACACCATAACATGACCATAAAATGTTGTTTACTCAAAGGCGCAGCATCTGTGGATGACTGTCAGCTTTGTTTGCCTGGCCATTACTGTGCCAAAGTTGGCCTCTCGTCCCCATCTGGACTCTGCAAACCTGGATTTTACTGTACAGAGGGATCCGTAACTCCCACACCATTTTTTAATATCACAGGTAACAGATGTCAATGTGTAAATGGAAATATTATCTGCATTTATATTTAAAATCCATTATGTTGTTTTCACATGATGATATTTATTTTTAATTGTCAATGATATTCAGAGCTCTATATAATTGTGATTCATTTGTACATCTGATTTCAAGTCCCCGTGAAAATCTTGTTTACAGTCCTGGCTGTATTCAGGTTTTGCCCTCACACTACCATGCTGAATGCGCTAAAACCCTGCTCAGCACAACAACCAATGGTCAATCAATTGCCATGATTAAATGGTGTATTGACCAGTCTAGACTACATCTTTTTACTTAGCTGTTTCCTCTCGGAATTACATACAAAGGGCTTTTGTTTTTGTTTGAGTTAACCTAATAAATAAAGACATCCGACGAAGGTTTATTATCTCGCGTACAGGAGGTGGTGTATCACCATTTGCAGTTCCCGATGAATCAACTCTGGGTCAGTTCCATGGAGCCATGTGTCCTGCTGGCCACTATTGTGTTGAAGGCAGCATGAAACCAAGTCCTTGTCCCCCAGGTATCAAGCTGGTATCACCTAAGTGGCTAAAAAATCTAATTATCCTGAAAATGGGATCTAAAAGCTTCCAAATGTTTTTTTCTAAGCCCTTGTCAATTCTCCAATAAACTTTTGGTTTGTGGATGACAGCTTCCTTTTAACTGCATTGGCCTCATAGGTGATGTACCGTGCCATAAAGCCCCTTAGCTACAGCCGAAAACCGTAATGTATTCAGAATCCTAAAAGTAGGCTGTAAAACCTAATGGCAGTCCAATAAAAGCACCGTAATGGTTGGTGGGCTGCTTAATCGAGTGAATCAGTGTGGCCATCTTGCAGACCCATACAATGTAATGCAATGTTGTTTTGTACATTTGTACATGTCGTGACTTCCCGTACATGATCATTTGCTGAATAGGCACTCTCCAAGGGAAGGTGGGGGCTGAGTCGAAAGAGGACTGTGAAGCCTGTTACCCCGGCTTCTACTGCCCGTCTTGGGCACAGACCATTGTCACCCTCGTCTGTCCTCCAGGTTGGTTCTGTCCATTGGGGTCCGTTTCTGGAAATCATCCAGGTACACATCATTGGTTTCCCCACATTTTATGTTTTTAAAACATGGCTGGCAGTTCTATGGTAACCCTGACTGCTATTTAAAAATGTTTCTAACTGTTTCCACATTGGTTCCGGCTCTATACCTGGTCAAATAGGTTCACTATTGTTTTCATTGGACATGAATGTTTGAACTTTTGGCTACAATTCCAACAAGGACAACGGCTATATTTTCTGACCATTTTCCTTCATTTATCACAGAATCTTGATGATGACATTCAGACCTACAGTATGTAAGATGTGCCTATCTTTAACTACAATCTGGCTCAAATAACAATTCTCATTAGCGCCTGCAAGTGGATCGTTAACATCCCACGATTGTTTAAGATGATTTCTCGCAACTTTTTTATCCAAGAGTGTTTTTCTAACTTTGGCATGAACTGAGCCAGAAACTATTTCCGGTAATAGACGCCAGCTCATTGCTGACAGGTTGGCTGTCACATGCAGAGCGTCCTCGCCTCAACTCCCTCAGAAATTTGCATACAGAAATGTATTTTTCATCTCCCTTGCTTTGTTTCTTTGGTACCACACTGGACGGGGTTGACATGCGGGACCAGTGCTACCAAATGAGCACAGTTCGACTTATCACAAACCACATTACAGAAACAAGAAAACACCAGATGAGCTTTTTGATCTGATTTGGCCACAGGATATCAGTGCCCGCCTGGCCACGCCTGTCAATATGGTAGTGCTAAACCTTCCATCTGTGACCCAGGAACTTTTCAATCATCATCTGGACAATCTTCATGCAACAGCTGCCCGCCAGGTAGAGCAGATCACAAAACCCATTTCTGTATTCCCTTTGGTGAAAACCAAAGTAATGTTTCTGGAATGATACAATCTTGTCCAGGTTTTTACTGCATGCAGGGTTCATTGGTGCCATTGCCATGTCCGAGGGGCACTGTCGGTCCATCGCCCGGTATGACGTCCCTCGGTGACTGCACCTCTTGCCCCAAAGGAAAGTTCTGCAACAGCACCGGTCTGACAGAGCCGGTTGGACCCTGCAGCCCAGGTCCGACACCTCACTCCCCACGGGAAGATTCAGGCAATATGACCTGAATCTGTGTTTGCCTTCACTATAAAAATGAGACATACACTCAGATCTGCCTTTATTTATTTTCCTCAAAATAAGCTTGCCTAGTCAGAGGTTGATGAGCATATCTCCGCCGACTAGTTTCTGCTTTTAGCTCACTTCATAAAAATCAAGAGGTTGGCATAGTGAGCAAATCTAGATATAAAACAGACGTCGAGATTTTGAATATAACTACAATTTAAAGTTGACCATCAAACTAAACATTGTCTACTTACATAACTGCATTGGATTGCAAAAAAAAAAATATCCTCTTAAAGTCTCCAATTGCTGTAATATATCTAACCGGGTTTTTGGTTCGCACTCTGAGGACACAGAGGAGATCAGCAACAGGTACTCTGCATAACAACAAGTGGCAGAGTATTTCAGTTGAATGATGTTGCTCCATCTGCTATCTTTTAAAATGCATTTTTTAAGATCTGCACGGTTTTCAACCTTATCATTGGAAGATGTGTCTGAATTTAACAAAAAGGAAACATTGCATTTAGTCTGCAGTAGTTTTTCAAGCACGATGGTCTTGCCTTCACTGATTACTATTTTTTATTCATAATTAAATGACTAGGACTTTTTTTCTTTCTACCACAGGGTATTTTTGTTTACTCGGGTCCACTGAGCCGTCTCCTGTTTCCCAGCCTCATGGAGATATATGCCCCACGGGACATTTCTGCCTTTCGGGTAGTGAATCACCGAAACCCTGTCCTGTTGGCAGTTTCCTTCCTGAGCAAGGGGCTTCCTCCATGTCTCACTGCCACCCTTGCTCACCTGGGAAATATTGCCTTGGTCCTGGAGCCTCACAGCCTACAGGTGAGGGAGGGGCTTGCACCTGTTGTCTCAGCATTCCATTACGCTCTCTTGTATTTGTAACTAATTTTGGAACACTGTATCACGCTAGCCTTGTTCCAAGTTAATAGATTGCCTCAATTTTCTTCTCGTTATAATTAAATAAGTGTCAAGATAACCTCTTCCTGTCGTAGGTTTGTGTTCTGCGGGATTCTTTTGTACAATAGGTGCAGCCAGTCCGACACCACGCGCCAACTCCTTCCAGTTGAGCTGTCTACATGCAATAATTTCGGAAATGTACCTCACAAATATGGATAATATGTCTCGGATGGACAACACGTCATGTTTCTACAACTCCTGCAATACCGGTAAAATATAACTCACTTCAATTTCTACCACTGTGATGGGAAAGAACGTAAATGCCCTATTTGTCTGATTTCCCTAAAATATTTTCACATTGGGAATACCGAAAACTAAATTAATCAAGATCAATTTTAAAGTTATAAAGTTATAGTAAGGGTTGGGAACTCCGGTTCTTCGATAGCCATATTCTGCCTGTTTTACATCACTTTTTGTTTAAGTGTCAAAAAAAGCAATACTTTTGATAATGAATCCATACAAATAAACAAATAGCATAATTTATGCTGTAGAAGAGCCTCACACCTATTTTCAATGGTCAAAATTTTCAAGTGTATCAACCGCTTTCAAGGACAACCGACGCCTCCGAACAAGTTGTGTCCATAATTTGTAAAATCACTTCAAATGACTTCTACTGAGCGTATTTTACCAAGATTCCACCGCATATAGCTATATTGTATGTTTTAAGACTCATGTTGAATATTCAGGAAGTCTTGTTTTTGAGTTGGTGACGATACCTACCGTGACGTCTCAGTAGGTATCGTCACTGAACGAGGAAGTGACACACAATGCATTTTGGGTACTTTGTTTGGTCTGAAAACTTCGTCTTGATCCATGTTGATGGCGAAATTAGAAAGAAAACATGAATCGTTGTGTGTTGCACCAAGACTACTATTTGATACTAGCTGACACAAATTCCCAGCAGACAAATCAGCCCATTTCCAATGGAGCTTGGGCGCCATCTTGTGCATTTTCTGGGACATTGAAGTCCAGATGCCTCAAAATGACACAGAAGGACTTATTTAATTGATTGCAAACATTTATGCTTTTTAACAATTTGAATCGTATTCATAAATGGATGAGTAACACGAAATCTTCGAATCTGAAGCCATTGTTTTGATTCTCGAGCAAGGCAAGACATCTTGGCGAGAAGGCAAGACATCACGAACAAGGGGGCGGGACCTTCTGAAACTGAAACGTTCTGAGGTCATTTTGAAGTAGTTTTGGGACACATTTTTATTCAGTTTTTCATTTGACTAAAAATATCAGCCTGCATGTTTTGGGTATTTTAGATAAAATGTTTTTCTGATGTCAGTTAGGAAACAAAAAAATGGTGTCGGTTGTCCTTTAAATGCCTGCATTCCGTGATACTGGAGTCTTACATTGCGTCTTCTGTGAATTTTTGTCATATATTTTTGCGTAAGCACAAAAAAGGTCAAAACAAAACAAGAAAATTTAGTATTCAGAAGGGAATCTGGACTTTCATAAATGATGGACTTCATCGTAGCACGATTTTGTGCTCTGATTTTTACTGCACGCCTCAGGGCAATTTGATTTCAATCACGGTCGGATTCCACTTCGATTGCTGCATTTCAATCGACGATTGTGCCACAAGGCAATGGCATTTCAGCTTGACTTCTTTGGAATGAAGTCATTCCATTACTCTCTTGTTTCTGTAGCTTCCAGAATCAGAATCAGAAAGCCTTTATTCGTCCCACAATGGGGAAATTTGCAGTCCACAGCAGCAATTTGAAAGGGGTACGGGGGATGAAACGATAGAAAACAAGATATTCGAAGCATAACAAAATTAAAATGTCAACTGTATACTGTGCAAATGTAAATGTGCAAAGCCGTTTAATAAAAACACTGTACATAGTGCAAGTATCAAGAAAGGCATATTGATATATTGCATCAACCCATATATACAAGTGTCCAGTTTTTTGTTGTTGTTTTTTTTCACATGTGATCATTGAGAATTGCAAAGCCTGACAGCAGTCGGGCTGTAAAATGATGTGCCGCCATTGAGGATTAAAGAAAAATACAGTTCATCATGTGAACAATTCGCTTTTAGTTTCTTGCCCATCAGAGAAGACAACATCGACTCAGAAATTTTTCATGCTGGCATGTTTATTTACAGAGGGAGACTCCAAGTGGGTCAAACTGGTTACTCAGTCAGATACACACCATGTTGTTATTCATTCACCGCTACATCTCAAGAGTCCCCATTATGGCAAATGTGCCACATTTAGAGGAGATATATGCCCGAAAGGTGAGTAAATATCTGCATATCTTAACTACACATACCCACAAAGAAATGTTTCATTCCATGTGCACGACAGTAGACCCACATACTATAATTACTATGATATGCCATATTTACTCTTGGGTCTACTGGAGTGTCTATTCTCTATTTCTCATGATTTTATTTGTTCTCAGAAATAAACCCTCAATCATGATCAGGCCGTCTTTTGCCGAAAATAAAATATGAGCAGAAAGCCTCAATTTTCCTTTCAGGAATTGAGGTGATGGGGTGAAGTGCTCGTAAAAATGACTGAGAGTGGGGAGCAGTTTAAAATTCTCACAGAAAAGTGCTCAGTCTGCGTAGGGATCTAGTAGACAGTCGGACTATTAAACGTACAGATACAGAAATAATTCTACATATTTTTCAGGTTTTTATTGTCCCGTGGGTTCTCCCTACCCGCAGCCTTGTGAGAAGGGCTCTTACTGTAACCAAACTGGCCTAGAAGCCCCGGTTGGACCCTGTATTGCAGGATACTATTGCCCAAGAGGTTCTGACGACCCTCATGCATCCCTTTGCCCTGCAGGGCACTACTGCCCACTTGGAACACCTTTTCCAATTGCCTGCCCTCTTGGAACAATAAAAAGTAAGATGTAAACAATGACACGACAAACTTGACTGTTTAAAGTGAAGCAGCCTTTTGGAGTCTGTGGAGGGGCGGCTGGAGAGTATTCATACTGGGGATTTCCTTGTTCTGGGAACTCTTCAATGGTCACATTGCCAATGAGAAGTTTCTTAAAACATTGATGAGGTAGTTAACTTTCTTTGTGTTCACAAAATGTTTTTCTAAAATCAAAAAAAAAACTTTGAAGGCAAGCGGCTTCACAGGAGCAATAGTTTTATAATTTGTTTGCTTAGTCTTATTGTGCATGTATTATTGTGCCATTTGATCTGTTTTCTCTTCCTTTCAAAGAAAGCAAGCGTAACCAGAGTGCACGTCAACCTGTTAATTATTGATGCATGAGAAACAAGACACAACGATAAGATGAAATGCTACACCTAATCCTCTTAGTTCCATTGGGACATTCGGATGTGAACTTCTGTCGTGTGTCTCTGACAGCTCAGTAATCCGGATGAAAATGAAAACTTTCTCTCCTGCGGGCACTTACGAATCACTTGGTTAACAGGAGGTTTAATCATGTACATTTGTAATCTCGTCTTGCGGCAAATTGCTGGAAATGTATTCAATGTAACATTTGTATGGTCATGTATTAGAAATTGCAACCCATTTCGCGAAAGATCATCATTAAAATACATGATAATTCGGTCACGACACAAGATAATTGCATTTTTTGAAACATGTACAATTCTTCTCAGTGTAATAACATCCCTTCCAGACTCTGTTGGTGGGTTCTCAGTGGAGTCATGTCAGCCATGTCCTGCGGGTCATTACTGTTGTCAGATAGGCTCGAGTGAGCCAAGTGGCCAATGTGCGGCTGGCTACTACTGCCCCCTGGGACAAAGCTCTGAGAGGCCTCAACAGCATGTTTGCCCAGTGGGACATTACTGTGACAAGGTCAGAAAGCCTCCATGTAATTGGGATACATTATTATTATTATTATTATTATTATTATTATTATTATTATTATTATTATTATTATTATTATTATGGGGGTACAGGCAGGTTAGCATCACTTTAATTGTCATTTCAGGGCAGCGTGGAACCAACACCTTGCCATCCAGGCAGTTACCAGTTGAGACAGGGCCAGCGAAGTTGTGACAATTGCTCTCCTGGTTTCTACTGCCAAGGTCAAGGTTAGGTTAAAGGGAGTAAACAGGCACGTTTCTCAGCATCAAATCGAAAAAAAAAATGCCTTATGTTTCATTTATGTGCAAATCAGGAACTTCCTCTGCACTTCTCTGCGAAAGAGGTTTTTACTGTCCGAGTGAATCAGCAACCAAACGCCCCTGCCCAGCGGGCTCCTACGGAAGTCTGACAGGCTTGACTGAAGCCCGGCAGGGTTCTTTGTGCGACCCTGGAATGTACTGCCGAGAAACAGGTGCACTGCGTCTACAGACCAATACTTCTGCTGGAATTTTTTCGATCTATGATTCGTAAAAGCAATGCATTAATAATATATTTACCTTTTCTTTCTGTAGGGAGGACTGTTCCAAGTGGCTTGTGCACTGCTGGCTTTGTTTGTGTTGGGGGAGCTTCTGAACCATCCCCAATGGACAACGTGACTGGGTTCCCATGCCCTCACGGTTTCTTCTGCTCTGCTGGGACTTTGGTACCACAGCCATGTCCCAAAGGAACATTCAGGTTCATCATTTTGTCGTGGTACTGTATTAGCATTCGGTATATTGAAAGGCTTTCAGGTGCATATATAACATCTGGCTCTTAATTTTAATGAACCACAGCCACAGCAGATCTGAATAAATTAGACTTCAGTCGTTTAAAAAAATGAAACCCATGTATTACACAAATTCAATCAAAATACAGCAGTGTACTTTTGAGAAGGCCATTGCCTACTTCACCAATCTACGCCTTTCGTGAATGTAATAAATCATAAAAATTCATCACAAAATATAAAACATGTCTCTTTTTAAAATTCATATTAAAATGAAACATTTCTTGAGTTTAATGGACAATATTCTAGAAGTCCAAAGGCATACTTGTTTTGTGATGTTTTCATGTCATTTTCAAACTCTGTCAACAAAATAATTACATTTTTGCTAGACAATCGGTAATTATTTGCTAAAATCCTCAATCACGAGTGAGCGTAAACATTCTTAAGACATTTTTACGGGTAGGCTTTGAATATATTTGAAATCCTTGAATAATCCGCATTTGGTGCCTTCTTCTCTGTGCCGTGTAAATTAACATGACAGTGAACAGAGTGGCTTGACGGATGAATCGCAGTGTCGTAGTTGCAGCCCAGGCTTCTACTGCTCAGAGACGGGCCTCTCGGCAGTGTCTGGACCCTGCCTCGCTGGTATCAGCAATATATTCCTGAATTCGGACGTTGCACATAATTTAATACCAGTGCTGAAGAAAAACACACTTTTATCCAGGGTTTTACTGTCTCGAGGGATCACAGAGTGCTGCACCAATATCAAGCGTATCTGGAGGTGTTTGTCCAGCAGGCCACTTCTGTCCAGAAGGCAGTACTGCCCCCTCACCTTGCCCAATTGGCTCCTTCAGAAATGAGACCGGAGGAAAAGGCAAAGATGACTGCAAGCCTTGCCTTCCTGGTAATGACATAATTTGATTTGTGTTGAAAGTTGCTTCCCTCCGCATTAATTTTTCAGCTTTCCATGTCTCTCGACAGGTTTCTACCAAGATTTCTCAGGCCAGATTGAGTGTCGACGCTGTCCTTCCGGTTTCCACTGTGAGACTCTCAGGCTAAGTTCAACCAGAGGGAGTTCTTCTGGTCTATCCAGTCCTTTGCCCTGCCCTGTTGGTTTCTTTTGTCCCAGGGAAAGTCCAGATGGAAGGCCTGTTCCCTGTCCCAAAGGAACATATGGGCCTCGTCAGGGTCTCACATCTGATGGTAAACTTTCTTTCGAATGGCAGATGTGCATAGATATTGTTAACTAGCTTTATAATTTCAGGTTGTTCATAATGGGCATTTTCCCCAAGGGTTGCAGTGATTTGATAATTTGTGCAAGGGTGTGCAGTCGGCTTCTGACTGTTAAGGTAATCTGTCAGTTGCATGTGTTAACAGGTGAATGCTTAGCCTGTCCTGCAGGTCGGTTCTGTGGATCTGAAGGCTTAGTGGAACCCTCTGGATGGTGTCTGGATGGATTTCTTTGCATTATGGGAGCCATGATTCCAAACCCCACTGACAACACCACCGGGTCTCTATGCCCACCTGGCGCGTTTTGCCAAGAGGGGCTCAAAGCCGGTACAGAACACGGAACATTTGAGTTTCTTGTCATGCGTTACTCTTGAAATTAATACATGGCTCACATTGTGCTGTAGGAAACTGTTGGTCCGGATTTTATTGTGGATGGGGTTCGACCAAGGCAGATCAGACTCTGTGTCCGGCTGGCTTCTTTTGCCCTCGCGGGACACCAGCCCCTATTCCTTGTCCGGCAGGAACATTTAGTTCTATTACAGGCAACTCACACCTGAGCAACTGTACTCAATGTACTGCTGGATACTACTGTGAAGGTAGGAAAGATAGGGAAATGCCTTTTTAACCCCTCCCTTTTGGTAAAATGATGCCAACAGTGCGATATAATGTACTCAGTGTGTAGATTGAAGTAATGGGAACACCTTTAAAACATTACCTTTCTGAGAAACATTTTTTAGCCTATGCAATGGGACATTATATTATATATTATAACATATATATTATATATTTATATTATGTGCTTTGTGTGACTTCAGTTGAAGGGACTGTACAGCCCACACTGTGTCCCGCTGGCTATTACTGTCCGCCTGGAATGACGCAAGTAATGGGTTTACCCTGTCCAATTGGTACTGTTCAGAACCAGTTTGGAGCTTCAAGCTTTGACGCTTGTCTTCCCTGTCCTGCTGGTAAATGTCTGGTTGATAATACTTAGTAGTACTTACAGCACCAGGAAGGATCTCAGGTGTATATTTCTGGAGTTGGAGTTTGTCGTACTCATATTAAAGTTGTTTCAACACTGTGGTACTTTTTGATAAGTTAAATTTGTTCTGCGACCTCTCCTCCTAAAGATCTTACGTCATATTTTCTCATCGAAAAGATGCCATTAACACTATACGCAATCCCACAACAAAATCAGTCTTCAATGTCTTTTTTAAATAAGAATAAGACAATCTCTACATTATCGTAGTTTATATAAAATCACCCAAATGAACATGTTTGCTTCCATTCATATGCCTGTAAGTATCGTGATGTAATCTCTTTATATGTGTTGCTGCCTAATTCGTGTTCAAATATCTTGCTCGAATGGATTTAACGCTGCTACGGCAATGTTAGTTCATTAGTTCGCCCATTAATGGGATTTTATGTTAGAATTTAACTCACCAGAATTTCCTAAAATAAAGTTATGTGGCTGTTTTAAACCATATCCATTTCTATTCATGAAATAATTTGGTCGGCAACAGCTACACACAGCAATAAATCATACACAACAGTGATGGTTGCATTATCGTTAAAGATAAAAGATAATGTAAGAAAAATCAAGTTAAGAGTTTACAGGGTAATGCTTAGTTTATTTTAAGATTCAATTTATGTTGTTCTCACTAGATTTCATTTGTCTACTTCTTCTACCAAATACGATTTTGCCTCTTTCTTTTTTAGGAATGTTTTGTTCCCAGCCTGGTCTTTCCCATCCTGCAGGATTATGTGAGGCTGGATATTATTGTCCCAGTGGATCCACCAGCAACATCTCTTATGAATATCAGGTGTTGTTGTTTTTCTTATTGTTCTTGTTTTTTTGTGTGTTTTTTGCAGAAAATGCAGCACAGTGTTCCAATGAGTTACATGGCCTTATGCTGACTCCAATATAAGTCTTGACAGTTGTGTCCTATTTCATTAAATATGAAAATCTGTGTCCTCTGGGGAAAAAATACGGGTACCCACATCCAATCTCCAAGATAGTATTTTACATTTTCTCAGTGCTGAGTCCTTATCTTTTTAGTTATTACCTTCCCTCCAATCACACAGTCAAAGAAAATGTCAGATTTGTTTACAAAACATGAACAAATAACAGTATTTAAAGACAATTAGATTTTGTTTAAGCTCGTATTCAAATCGAATTATGACTTTGGTCTGACAAGAAATGTCAATTTTACTCAATGATTATTAGAATACATCTATCATCAAATATTTTCAGGAAGTGATGCCGGCGGGGCATAATGTTCCATATAAGCACATAAATTGCTTATGCTCTTCTTCAGAGTAATTCTACCACAAGCCATCTTTGTCCTCCTGGTTACTATTGCCCCGCTGGAACGAAAAATCCAATTCCGTGCCCTGCAGGCTCTCTATCCATCTCCCGAGGTCTAAAGGTCGTTTATGACTGCCCTCCTTGCCCCCCTGGACAGTTTTGTGATAGACCTGCAAGTACACAACTCTCTGATGCTCTCCCATGTCATGCCGGGTAAACATCTCTTAAATGCTCTCTCATCAACCCGCTTTGTCATTTGGGGATGAATTTTGACATTTTTGGGGGGGTCTTCCTATATAGTTTGGAGGGATTATTCTGAATGTTTCTCACCTCTATTTCACCCAAAAGGACAGAAAATCGGTTTGCTTTTTTCTATTCACTTCAAAAAGATTGCAAATGTAAATGCGATGCTCTCAGTTGGCCCTTTAACCTGAAATAACCTGACATAAAAAGTACTCTTACATACAAATAAGAAAAGCACATTTCCACAGAAACGTACCCGGTAGAAGAGAGAACTGCTAGGCATAGTATATAGGTTAAAATTGTTGTATAATTTTGAATGTTTGGGGGACTGTTGTATTTCAGAATCTTTTCCAGCAAACTTTGCTTCATTAAGAAAATGCTCATTTCACATTTTGAACACAACCTTTGCCCTCTCCTCTTCAACAAATAGGTACGTCTGCCTTGGCGGCAATATCAGTCCCACCCCACCTGACGGTTTCCATGACGACCGTTGCCCTGCCGGCCACGCCTGTCCTGTCGGGTCAGCCAGAGCGCTACCATGCAAACCTGGCACTTACAGCCCAGTTTCCGGAGCTGCCGAATGCATTATATGCCCCCGAGGAATGATGTGTTCCTCTTCAGCCACCTTGGAGCCCGCCGTCTGCCCACTCGGTGAGCAAGAGTCGAGAATGAGTCAGATCATTAAGTACTGTGTCTTGACAGGCAAATCGACTCAATATCAACTCTATAGGTCACTATTGTCCCGCTGGAACAGCCTTGCCTCAACCTTGCCCTTTAGGGACTTTCAACAATCAGACAGGCGCACACTCCCCCTTATTTTGCACAACCTGTCCTCCTACATTGTACTGTACCACACATGGAGCCTCTTTGCCACAAGGTACTGAATTTAGCCCATGCCCTCATTTTGTATTATTCACAGACTCCCCTAAAAGAAGTAACTCATGTAAGTCAATGCATGGATTGGTTTATAATGCCCTATTGAATTGTGTCAACGTGCTTGTTTGCAAAGCTATTTTTGCCAAAGTGGAGCCATGGGACCAACTCCACAAAACTTACATAACTACCCCGACACTTTGCCTTACTCTGCAGGTCATTACTGTCCGGTGGGATGCATCTCTCCGATTCCTTGCTCTGTTGGCAACACGACTGGTAATCATAGGAAGTTTAAACTAGATACCTCACTAGTATTTACTGTAAAACAAAAAGTTTGTTTGTTGAATCTTCTCCCGGACGAGGTTTGTCACTGGAGACCTGTCCTGTAGGTTACTACTGCTCTGCCGAAGGCATCACCAGCCCTAGTGGGCCCTGTGCGGCTGGTTTCTACCGCCATTTGGACTTCTCTTCAACCACTCCATGCCCCAAGGTTTGTTAGTACTGTACAAACAGATTTTGACCCTGAATACGTGTTTTGCTCTTTCAATCGCCACCAAAATATTGAAGATAATGATCTTACCTGAATTTACACAAATCTACTTATTAAGTGGTGGCCCGGTAGTCGAGTGGTTAGCACGCCGGCTTCACAGTGCAGAGGTCATGAGTTCAAGATCCGGTTCGGCCTCCCTGTGTGGAGTTTATTCTCCCCAGGCCCGCGTGGGATTTCTCCGGATTCTCCGATTTCTTCCCACATTCCAAAAACATACATGGCAAGCTGATTGAACACTCAAAATTGTCCCTAGATGTGAGTGCGGATGGTTGTTTGTCTCTGTGTGCCCGGCGATTGACTGGCAACCAATTCAGGGTGTCCCCTGCCTAGTGCCCGAAGACGGCTGGGATGGGCTCCAGCACCCCCCGCGACCCTAATGAGGAATAGGCGGTACGGATAATGGATGGATGTAAAGAGTTTGATGTTTCTCTTTATGTGCAAGTTGGCAGTTGTCAGATCTCCCAGACTGACACGGTAATGTGTCCCAAGGCTGCTAGTCTGCCTTTGCGCTTTCCTTTGTTTGACCACTAGAACTCAGAATAGCATGTCCAATTGTTTGCAGGTTTTGTGAATATATTTGCTCAAAAAAATTGAGCTGGCCCACCTTACAGTGATCTCGGTCTTCTGCTCACCATCATTATACTGTATTAATCAGGGCCAAAGTCGTCAATCACGATATTTCATTGTTATATTGGCTCTCAAACAACATCTGTGAGACCTGACGGGCAATTTCTGCAGGAAGTGTAATTTTGATATCAACAGTATTTTAAATTCAATGTATGGTTCCCCCCAAGGGACACTACTGCCCACGAGGTTCCCACCTTCCCCTACCATGTCCCAGTAGAGAGTACCAGCCAAATCCAGGCTCAGACAACTGCATCCGCTGTCTACCTGGCTTCTTTTGTGAGGAGGCCATTGTAGGAGAGCCTCAAATCTGCCCATTACATTTCTTTTGCCCAGCAGGTAAATTAAAAGTCCTACTGTGAACGATAATGTCGTATTCTAAAAGATAATTTGGAGTCAAAATGGAAATTACAATATTGTCATCCTCACTGTATCATTTCTTGTCAGGTACCGTGTTGCATCATCCATGCCCAAATGGATCATACAGTGATCCAAACAAAAGAGGATTACAGGAGGCCTGGGAGTGTTTACCTTGTCCTCCCGGGCGATTCTGCAGGTAAATAACAAAAATAACTGCAAGTACAAGTCATGCATGATGGCACTTTTGCGTGCCCAGGCAGTCGGCCGTGTGTGCCTGCACCTGACACACTTGCATGACATGACCTCCTGTCAGGTGGCTCGCGCTCGTTGGCAAGATATAAGCACAGATGCACTGTTAACACGCATGCAAGAACGCACCTGCTCAGAGGGACATAATCATGTTTCTGTTTTGCCTACACTCGCTGCCAAGAGAATTTGCTTCCCCCCACAAGCATGTTCACATCTTAGTATGCTTTGTAATGAGTTGTGAATGGGATGTAAAAATAGTGAAAATAAATTTAAAAAAGGTTTGAATGACGGCTGTAGATAAGGGCTCTAAATTGGTTTTGTTCATCTACCGTATTTTCCTTTGTATAAGGCGCACCGCAGTATAAGGTGCACCTTCAATGAATGAAATGCATAAAATTTTTCCAAAAATAAGGCACAACACATTATAACGTGCTACAGAAGAGTCTGGGGTTATGCATGACTTCGACAAGGGGAAACGGACATATACATATTCCGTATTTTAGTATAAAGCGCACCCTCAATAAATGATGTGTTTTCAAAAGTTTTCCATACATAAGGGGCACCAGACTATAAGGCACACCTTCAATGAATGAAAATCGTTTTCCAAATATAATATATTATACAATTATAAGGCACACCACATTATAAGGCTCGACAATAGAGGCTGTTACGCACTGCTTCTTCTACAGGAGAGGAGGAAATGGAGTTGGTGGCTGCTTACAGTAGTTGAGAGACCTGTTGTGGCTCAATATTACTTTACATAGAAGGGCCACTTGTGTATAAGGTGCAGGCTTATCTTTTGAAGAAAATTAAGGCTTTTAGGCGCGCCTTATACACTGCAAAATATGGTAAATATCAAAGAGAACATGCGGAAAAATGGGTAAATGACATGCGGAAATGGGGTGCAAAGTGCATTTTCCATCCATTTTCTGAAGAAAAAAAAAATAAATAAATAAAAAAACACAGTCCTTACATTCCGCACATTAAAAACATAAAATAAAATCATCCAGTATATAAAATAAGGCTTTTTACACAAGATTGGCAGCATACATTCTTCATTTTCTGATTTGCTTATCCTCATGACGATCGCAGGTGTGCCTATCCCAATCGTCATTGGGCAGTAGATGGGGGACACTGAACCGGTTAGCAGCCAATGAGAGGGCACACATGGACAAACAACCATTAGTGCTCTCACTCACACCTAGGGACAATTTGGAGTGTTCAATCAGCCTGCCATGCATATTTATGGAATGTGGGAGGAAACCGGAGGACCCGGGGAGAACATTCAAACTCCACACAGGGAGGCCAGAGCGGGAATCGAACCCGGTACCTCTATACCTCAGCATTGTGAAGTCGATGTGCTAACCATTTGACAACCTGGTAATCCTGGAAGCATATATTTATCCATAAATCAAGTAATCGCCTGTACAAACGGAAGTAACCAATTTAGTACAGCCTGTGATTCATGACAGAATTGATCTGAAGTTATTGGTGACGCTTGAGCTATATATAGCATGTGTATTTATTGCTGCATGTACTTCCTTCCAACAGAGCCGGTAAAATACAAGGCATGTGCGCTGCAGGCTATCTTTGCATCTCTGGGAGTGCAGATTTCACCACTCAAGGATCATTTCCCGACCAGACCCAGTGTCAGTGGGGCGTGCAGTGTGCTGGGCGATGTCCACCAGGTACAACTTGACATAAGATAGCTTTATTTGTCTCACATTGGAGAAATTCATCTTCTCTTAACAAAAAAAAATGAGTGAGGCTTTGGCTTTGACAACATAACATGTAAATTTATCCTCTGCAAGACTAGTAAAGGCTAATACATATACATTACACCAACATCCGTTTAAGATTCTTCAGTTATTGGCCCTGGAAAGTAAATTTTGAGATTTACCGGTACAGTATTTCAAAATAAATTCCTGAAGATAATTGCTGAAAACCTGAAAAGACTGAGTACACAATTCATATGTGGAATTTAGGATCTCAACTCTTTCCATATTTTTATGTCCTAAAGAGTGCCACAATTTTAGATTCTGTCCTCAAACATTTTCAATCGGATTTTCACATGGCTTTTATTGTTATTTTTATCCACGTTTTAAGAAACAAAATATATGTGACCTACTAATAGGTAAATAAGTAACTTTGTTTTACTTTAATTTTAGGCTTCTACTGTCCCGAGGGCACTGAAAAAGCTGTGAGGTGTCCTGAAAACACTGTCAGAAATTCCTCAGGCAGTGCCAGTATACAGGACTGTTTGACATGTCCAACACGGCACTGGTGCCAAGCTGGTATTTATACTTACTAGAAACTGCAAAATATAGCAATGTTTTAAATTGTTTAACACTAAAATAAAAATGAATGCAAGCAGTTGGTCATTTAAACTTCTACCATGAAAACATTGAATCCTTTTGCCTGAAAACTCAACGTTCCCTCTGAACTTCTAAGTCTGAGCTTTTCACACAAACTCCCTGTGGCCACGGCGAGCAATGTCAGACATGCACACAGTTGGTGAGCCCACACGTGCAGCTTAGAGGGAAGATTTCTAAAAATTGCCGCAACATTTTTTGCCTACCTGCCATGAGGTTAATTTCAGTCATTGTGAATGATAATATTTGGTTCTTCCGTGCAGTGCTTGCAAGCAAACTCTGATAAAACAAAATAGATTATTCAACACGGGTGCAAGAAATGTATAAAACGTGCAAGAAATCGTCTACATCCTTCATGAATCCATCCATCGAAAACCATTCACTCATCTTGTTCCCAAAATTACAAATTTGTGCTTCTTTACAGGAGAGCCGAGTCTTCGTCCATGCCCCGCCGGTCATTATTGTAATGGTTTGTCTGAAGCTGACAGTGATGGATGGGGCAGGCCCAAGCCTTGTCCTATGTACACCTATCGAGCCTCTCCCGGAGCGGGCAGTAAGAGCGACTGCCTTCCTTGCCCTCCCGGTTCCCACTGCAACAGCACAGGTGCCGCACAAAGCATGCCAGACAATGAGCACCACTCTCCTCCTCGAAATGTTAATTAAAGTGGCGGTGGACATATTCACAGTCTTAATTAAAACAGTAAATGCAAAGATGACGTGTGCTATATCTTATAATGAGGTGCAAAACATTGCATGGAGAGAGCTACACCACAATATGCCTCTCTTCTGCCCGACATTACCCAAACACAAATCAAAGTAAACTGGCTTCCCGGGTTTTATTAAATTCACTTTGTATGCACGCTTTCATCCTCCCGCCTGAGACTGAGGCGGAGATAAGATTGGAGGAGTTTTAATATGATTCCAGACATTGAAGTGAACATATTTTACCTTGGGTGACATAAGTGATTGAGGGGTGGATTAGCAACAGAAAAACTTTGTTGTAATCTGCCAAACACATGTTAAGAAAAAATTGCCATATTGATGCCATATCTATGAAATGATACTCCTTCTGATAAAACAAATAAATAAGTAAACACGCAAACAGATAAATAGATAACTAACGAGCTAAATAAACAAATAAATAAATACATTGACAAATAGATACATTGATAAATAAATAAACAAAGCCAAGCGAATGCCATATCTGTGAAATGGTAAAAATACAATTAAATAAAATTAAATAAAATACAATTATATTAAATTTAAAAAATCAAGCCATATTGATGGCATATCTATGACCTGACACTCCTTGTGGTAAATTTGTGAGACTAATAAAGATAAATCCTATCCAAATTTAATAAATAAATAAACAATTACATACATAAATAAAAATAAATAAATACATAAATAAAAAAATAAATACATAAATAAATAAAGCCACATGGATGCCACATCGATGAAATGATCTTCTTCCTTTTGGCTTTTCCCTCCAAGGGGTCGCCACAGCAAATCATTGTCCTCCATCTTTAGAGGTTTGATCCGCATGTTTGTTTTGGTCAAGCTTTTACGTCGGATGCCCTTTCTGACACAACCCTCTATATTTATCCGGGCTAGGGACCGGCACAAGAAGACTGATGTCCGTTTGTGGCTACAGAACAAGCAACTCGCTCAGTAAAAGGCTACCAAACACAAAATGGTCATCGGCACAGCAACATTCAAAAAAAGCTAAAATAAATAAATAAATAAACAAACCGTTACACAAATAAAAAATAAGCGGATATGAATAAAATAATAACATAAATACATACATGCATACATAAATCCATAAATAAATAAATCAAGCCACGTTGATATATCTATGAAAGGATAATCCTGGTTCTTTTAAACTCCAAATTACATGACAGATATAGAAAACCACTTGTAAAAGGCTCTTTTTTGATCATACAGAGTTTATCAACACACCTGTTTCTCATCATCAAAGGGATGTATAATATATATTTGTATTCGTAATATGACATTTATAACTTTCAATTAGGGCTTGCAGACTATTCCAACACTCCTTGCCCACCTGGATTCTGGTGTAGTGGATCTGGAGCGCCCATCTTCTGCCCACCGGGCACGAAGAGGAGCTTTCCTGGTGCTGCTGACCCTAGCCAATGTGAGCCTTGTGCCGGGGGGACCTATTGCCCAGACCCTCAGGCTACGGGGAACCCCAATGTGGAGGGGATCCCATGCAGGGCCTCTTATGAATGCCCTACGGGTAAGTTACGTCACAACATTCACAATACGTATTGGCATTTAACTCATTCACTGCCAGACGATGTGCAAAAATGTGTCCACTTCGGTGCCAAGGGTTTTGTCATTGGCACTTGAATTACAGGACCCACCGAATATTGAGTTTTAGGACAACATAAACATTCAATGCGTGTAAGAAACCTGAGACTCTATTCTTTCATCAGAAAAACAATTAATTTGTAAGTTATATAGGTCCGGAGTTATCTGAACTCGAAGTGGGGGCGGCTGTACAAAAGGCAAATGCTGCCCCTTGTGGGAGGGATAAACATTGACAGATGTCTGACCGAAGCTTCAAATGCACCCCCCTGCAAGAAAAAGCAAAACCCGAACACATTCGTGAATGGCAGCGATTGAGTCGATGTAAAATAGACCAACAAAGGGCAAGATTCAAATCCTGTTGTGCTAACCGCAAGTTGACTTCTGCCGTCTTTGGCTTTCCTTTTAAATCCGGCACTTGGATGTTTATTTGATGTTTTTCCAGTCAATAGTTTTTTGCTCACTTTTCAGGGTCAACCTCAGAGAGGTTGTGCAGAGCTGGCTCATACTGTGGACCACAGACTGCTGAGGCTGAAATCTGTCCAGCGGGTTATATTTGTACAGCAGGGTCACGATCTTACAATCTTCCCGAACAACTGTGAGTGTCCTCACCTTTGAATACCCAGATCTACTCAATTTCTATGCATAGGAAGCATATATCTAAAGGTGATTCAGATAAGAGTGGTTAAAGAGAGTTACATTGACTCTGTTTATATTTTATAAATAACCTCTTCGGCTGCCCTCTACAGCTGCCCCTTTCCCTTCTACTGCCCAGCCAACAGCTCTTCAATGAAGTCTTGTGATGGAGGCTCAAAGCCTGTCAACATTAGTGAGCTTAGAGAATCCAAGAAGTGCTGCTGCAGTATATGTGAGGGTGGCACCTATCGACCGTACCTATCAACTGTATTAGAATGTCTGCAGTGCCCTCCAGGATACTTCTGCCCACCAGGTGTGAACATCCGTAAAAGGATATCTGATTGTTGCTCATGTTTATTTGAAATCTAAACGTACGTCTTGAGACAAACTTGTAGTTCCTTCGCCGATGCGTGTTTGGAACTGCTGTGGCTTGGAATTGAAGCAGATTTATGTGGGACAGGAGATGTGAGACATTCGGTAGCAGAGCTGAAGATCTTTAAGTTTTCTATGGGAGTGACCAGGTTGGATACGATCAGCAATGAGCATATCAGAGGGACAATTCATATCAGAGGCTTAGGAGAGAAAGTCAGAGAGGTCAGACTGAGGTGGTTTGGACATGTCCAGAGGAGAGAGAATGACCATATCGGGAGAAGGATGCTGAGCCTTGAACTGTCAGGTAGGAGACCGAGAGAAAGACCTAAGACGAGGTTTATGGATGTTGTCAAAGAGGACATAAAGGTAGCTGGTGTGACAGAAGAGGATGCACAAAATTGGGTTAGATGGAGGACACTGATTCGCTTTGGCGACCCCTGAAGGGAAAAGCCGAACGGAAAAGAAGAAGGAGATGTAAGACAATCTATTTTTGTCAATGGATGATACAACATCGTGTTTGCTTTTAAAACTTAGATTATAGCTGACGTGCATATTCCACCATGACTGATCCACTAGTGAAAAGGAGGCTTTGATCATCTCCTCTTTCATTTAGACCTGCTTCATATAATACAGTCTTTGTCTTGTACTCAAACATCATAGAGTACATGGGGGAAGTCATTAAAATTGAACAACTGTCCATGTTTTGATGTTCCTGTTGTGTTTGTTAATAATAAAAATACATTTGATTTCGAAGTGCCTTTCAAAACTCTCAAGGACACTTTACAGTCACGGGATTGTTTTTTTTTTTTGTGCGGGTGAGCAGCGGCAGCCATTCGCGCCAGCGTTCACTCTACCCGGAAGTGCTTTGTGTTGACTATTATGTGAAGCGCTTTGTTACAACTGCAGTGAAATTGCTATATAAGTTAGGATGTATTGTATTGTTATTTTTATCCATATTTCCACTTCACAATATCGCTTGCAATTGGTTTCAGGCACAGACGACTACAAGCGCAATCCTTGCCCGGAGGGATACGTATGTCCATCTGGATCCAGACGGCCGACGCCGTGCCCCCCGGCCTCCTTTGCTAATCTAAGCAAAGCACAGACAATCATGAGCTGTCACCCATGTCCGGCTGACACCTTCAACCACCTACATGCCCAGAGAGCCTGCTTCCCTTGTGGCAGCTCCTCCACTTCACCACCAGGTTATACTTGTCAAACTCGAAACTCTTTTTAAAGTACTGCATACAATATGCCCGATATGGTATGAAGGAGATTATTTGTTTATCAGTTTTCCTTTGTAATTGGGAGTGAAAATGTAAGAAAGTATGGAATTGGCTCTCATTCGCAGATGTCAATGGAAATTTGTCACTTGGCTATATGCATTCTAGAATTGGTATTATAAGATAAGAGAACCTGTATTCGTCTCACAATGTAAAGAAAATAAATCACGATATGCAGCATAATCTTGTGTATTTGAATTCAGTCTTCAGTGCATTTAAAGGACAACCGACATATCCGGACAAGTTGTGTCCATAATTTGTAAAATGGCTTCAAATGACTTCTACTGCGCGTATTTGACAAAGATTCCACCGCATATAGCTATATTTTACGTTCTAAGACTTGCGCTGAATATTCCAGAAGTCATGTTTTTGAGTTGGTGACGAGTCTGGACGTGACGTCACTGAAGGAACGCCCCTGACCGAAAAAAAGGACACATTGTAGCAGTCCTTCCATCACGTCAATACATTTTGCTGTGCTTGTTTGGTCTGAAAACGTCATGTTGCACCAAAAAGAGCCAGAAGAGGGCGATCAAGCTCCATATAAGGAATTTATCAGCCTGTGGAAACGGTCTGATTAATTCCTCACAGGGAGCTTGTTCGCCATTTTCTGCATCTTTTCTGGGACGCTACATTGCAGTCCAGATGCCTCAAAATAACACGGAAGGTCTTCTTTAATCAATTGCAAACATGTATGATTTCCTCTTCAGAACTATTTAAATCATATTCATAACTGGATGTGTAACAAGAAAGCATATTCTCCGAATCTAAAGCCATTGTTGTAAATACGGTACTTGATTTTTACATGTCATATTTTGTGTCTTTGCGCAGGTTCTTCATCTTGTGTCTGCATTGGCAAAAATCGCTCTTTTCAACGCTCGGATGGTGCATGCTTGTGCAGAACTGGCTTCATCTTTTATAACGAGCTGGACTTCAAAAGCTCTATGTCTGATAGTGCGCTGGACTGCCAGCCTGAGGTTCGTAGTATTTTTTAAAGAGACACTAAAATGAAGTACACTACCTTCTGCTCTTCATATATTTGCATGTGTATGTGTTTTAGATGTATATGAGGTGCGGTCCAGGGCAGGTTAGGCTGGCTGCATCCAGAGAGTGCGTATCACCTTCCCTTTACTCCTGTAATGTAACCTGTGGACCAAATGGTGGAACTCTAGATGTAGAGATGGGCATGTGAGTATCGCTCATGCTTTGCATTTGTGCTTCATTTCACCCCATAATTTATAAAAGTGTTTAATAAAAATGCTTCAAATGGTGCAGATCGATAGAATTCAGTCGAAGTCAGATTTGTTTTATTTTATCCCCCTTATCCTGTTTCCTCAGCTGCCACTGTAAGCGATATGTCTCTGCCGAGGAGCTTTGCAACACTTCCTGCCTTTCTAAAATGCCTCAACTCTCAGCCCGTTTCTCTCCGGATGGAGATTTGCTCCTCAGCATCAAAGAAAAGGACAGCACATCCTGGGTCAAAGTAAAACTTTTATCTATCGACTTAAAAAAAATACTTTTTAAAAATGCTTAAACTTCTTTCCCTTAAACTTTAAGGAGAAGCGTTTGTCATTTAAATGATAATCAAAACGAATGCTCTTGTAGCATTTTCTGGAGGTAATGGGATTTCTTTTACTCTTGTTCACCATTTGAGCAAAACATGATTCAGCGTTGCATTTTCAAAACCTCAAAAGCTTATCCTAACTTCGTTTCTGCTGGCGGTTTATCACGGATGCCAGTCCGTTCCCTCGCAAACCATCGCGTTCAGGTGGAATCACTCGCGTCTTTTATATTCTGTCAAGGATTTTGACAGCTTAAATATGGAGGGGTTGTAGCTTTGGGCAAAGATTGTGGTTCCGTAGACGTGAATGAAGCATGAGTGTGGAAATTGGGTGATTGGAATTGAATTGCCATATTTTCTGGTGTACAAGGTGCACCAGAGTATAAGGCGAACCCCCAATGAATGGTGTATTTTCAAACTTTTTCCAAATATAAGGCGCAACGGCAATGAATGAATGAATGAATGAATGAATGAATGAATGAATGAATGAAACACATTTTCCAAATTTAATATATAAATACATAAACGTTTTCCAAATATAAGGCACACTACATTATAAGGTGCTGAGGTCGATGCTAGATTTAGGCACTACTTCTTCTACGGTGGGAAATGGAGTTGGTGGCTGCTGACAGTAGTTGCGAGACCTGTTGCGGTTGAATATTACATCACAGATATAAGGTGCACCTGTGTATAAGGCCAGGGCCATCTTTTGAAAAAAATCAAGGCTTTTGGGTGTGCCTTATACACTGGAAAATACAGTAGTTGTTGTTTGATGATGTTGGCATTCAGTCTTGAAGTCGTTGTCATTGGTTGTCTCTTTGTTTTTTCCAGTCTTTGGTGAATGTCTTAGGACCAGATCCCTTGACAAAGAACATTGGCAAAATCCATTTGGTTCAGTTTGACTCTGACGGAGTGTTTGGTTGGATTCCCAAAAAAAGAGCTGACGTTGAAATGTTTCTTTCCGGTGAATTGTCTTTTTGATAGCAATACACTTTCATCAATACAATATCATTTCCCAAAATAATGGGCAAATCATTCTGAGGCCGGCTTGATTTATCTCATGAATAGATGTTCCGACACGCAGGAAGAGAAGAAGCGCAGGTAACCATGAGTGGGACTTGCCTGTCCTTCCTCGTATTTCAAACCCTGTTGTCTGTCTGTCCATGGGTGACATGCTAATTTTCCGTCTAACAATTAACCACACAGGTAAACAAACATGTATTTATTTGTTTGTGTGCGTGTTTATTTATATATTTATGTATTTATTTATTTGTTTATTTATTAAATCTTTATTATAATTTTATTTTCTATTTTATCAGTTTTATGTATTTATTTATTTATTTATTTGAATTTACATATTTATTACATATTTAATTGTGCTTGTTTAGATGTTTATTTATTGATGTATTTAATAATTGTTTACATATTTATTTATTTGCATGTTTATTGATTTATTGATTTATGTATGTGTTTCTTTATTTACTTATTTATTTACTTTGTTGCTTATTTATCTGTCTATTATTTTTTAATGTATTTTTAAATCATTTAAATGTATTTATGTATTTATTTGTTTATGTATTTATTTCTTTATTAAATATTTATTTATTTATTTATTCATTTATTTATTGACTGTTCTAATTCATCCTGTACCAATAAGATCGCAGTTTCAGCCACTTCCCGTTCTATGAGAAAGACCACTTGTTTAATAGTAACCCCAGCTGGGACTTTGGGGTCTTCAGACGTTTGCAGACACTCATCAAGCAGTCAAATCTGAATAACTCGTGGTAAGGTACTGCAGGACTGACTTCCAAGTGCAGTGCTTCATATTTTTGAGGAATATTTTGTTTGATCTCTTGTCAGGTTGGCCCATGGTTTTTCGGAAACGGGGAAATATGTATTTCTGGACAGCGCTGTCCCGGATTGGAGTTTGGTGGTCGTGGTGAGTGAGCATGGGACACAATGTGACCGCCGGGTCTCGGCCTTCCAGGCAATGACCCCAGCACGGCTTGTCAGTTACGGAGTCATCAAGCAACATCGACTTAACCTTTTACCGGATTGGAGAACAATTGCAGGTCAGTACCCTGCTGTTTATGCAGCATTTCCTTACATAATATTACAAAAACGCCATATCCATTCTGTGGTCGCAAATGCGAATAATGCATTGAGGTAGTTTGTAAAAGCTGTTTAAAAAAATCCGCTATTTCAGAAATGTTGATTAATCAAAAGAGACGGCATTATTTTTACCGTATTTTCCGGACTATAAGGCGCACCGGATTATGAAGTGCACCTTCAATTACAAATTTAAAAATGGTTTCTATATATAACATGCACTGGATTATTGGATTGGACTGGATTATCTTTTATTAGTCTTGCAGTGTAGAAATGTACATGTCACAACAGTAACGTGATGAAAGTAAGAGGAAAGGAAAGGAAGAAGTAGAAAAACAAAATATAGGAGCTGCTGTAAAGGCAGCCACTCTCGCGGCGCCATCTCGAAGTCAAAACAACAACAAAAGAACTAAATAAACAATGTGAAACAACACAAAAGACACAGACAGTCATTCAATCTTAAGAACTTTCTACATCCTCTTTGTTGTATGAAGCAAGTCTAGATGAAAGACAAGAGGATCAAAGTGTCCTTTTTACCAGTGGATCAGGGACGTCATGGTGAAATGTACACATCTGCCACAAGCTAAATGATGAAAGCAAACACAAATCTGTAGCATCCATTAACGAAAAGACATTGTCTCACATCTCCTGCCCTATGAAATCCACTTCAATTCCAAGCTGCGCCAGTTCCACATACACATCGGCGTTCCGCGCAGAAGCTCCTTTCTTCTCATCGTGGGCTCCTCAAGCCATGCATCTATCCAGGTGCAGACTGTCAAAACAGCACCAAACTTTACGCTGAACAAAGTGGGGCTGTGAAAATGCTGCCCATTACAGGCGCAAAAAAAATTGCATGGTCAGTTTTTGAAAAAAAAAGGAAGGCTTTTAGGTGCCCCTTATAGTGAGAAAAAAATTGGATCCTTATTTTCTTTATAGATTAGTGGATATATACTTTTAATGTGGGCAGCCGAAGGCACACCTGGACAATAATTATGCTGTTTATCGGTATCTCGATGTGCTTTATCTGTGAGGCGAATAAACTATCTTGGCAAAAGCGAAGGAACTCACAGGTACAGATTTCTGAACAATATTTGAGAGAAATGTGCCTCAAAATGCATAAATATTTATTCTCACCCAGCACGTCCCTAAACGTATCTGTTTTGGAATCAGATCTTGTTGTTGTCTCTATAAACCAAGACTATGCGATCTGTGTTCAGGTCTCCTGAGTCTGCTCTTAGTAGTTGTAGTGGCCGTGACCACAACAGTTGTGGTTCTCTGGCCCAGCAAATCCAAAGTGGTGCCCCAGTGGAGGACAAAGCCCAGGTGGCGCAGCCTTGGAGACCCTCCGCGTCCTGTAGAGTGCCTATGCAGTAGAGACGGGTAAAACAAAGTGTAATTTTTTTTTTTTTTTTTTATCCAATACAAAAACACTGTTTATTTTTTTGTGTGTGTGTGTTTATGTGTGTGGGTGTGTTTTAGTTTATGTGGCTCTACAGGCAGTCGAGGTGTAGGAGAGGGACCCGAGGCGGAGGAGCCCATGATCTCAAAAGGTGGTAAGCTCACTTTTAAATGAGTGGTGGGCAGAAAGTGTTGTATGCTGAGTGGGTAAATTCCTGAAACTTGAACATCAATTCGCAACACCGAATTTCATAAAAACACCACATTTATAAGCCTTTCTGTAACTCCTAACTCTTTAACTCATTCACTGCCAGACATGTGCAGAAATAGGACCACTCCAGTGCCAGGGTTTTTGTCATTGTCACTCAAATTCCAGGACCCACAGAATATTGAGTTTGATGATTACATAAATATTCTAAATACTAAAATAGACTAACTAAACATTCAATGCAGCGTAAAAAGCCTTAGACTCTCTTCTTTAATCAGAAAAAAAGTTAATTCCTAAATTATATGTGTCCAGAGTTATATGAGCTTGAAATGAGGGCGGCTGTCCAAAATACAATGCAATACATAAATATTGGTTTATAGAGCGCTTTAAAGGACAATCGACGTCTCCGGACAAGTTGCGTCCATAGTTTGTAAAATGGCTTCAAATGACTTCTAATGAGTGTATTTTACTAAGATTCCACCGCATATAGCTATATTTTAAGTTTTAAGACTCATGCTGAATATTCCGGAAGTCTTGTTTTTGAGTTGGCGACGAGTCCGTACGTGACGTCACTGAAGGAATGCCCCTGACCGAAAAAAAAAGGAGACATTGTAGCAGTCCTTCCATCACGTCAATGTATTTTGCTGTACTTTTGTTTGTTGATTGCAAACTTGTATGCTTTCCTCTTCAGAACTATTTGAATCATATTCATAACTGGATGTGTAACAAGAAAGCATATTCTCCGAATCTGAAGCCAATGTTTTGATTCTCCAGCAATGCAAGACGTCTTGGCGTGACGTCACACTTTAAGTCATTTTTATTGGTGTTTTGAATAAAAATATCATACTGCCTATTTTGGGTATTTTAGATGCTATAAAACGTTTTTCTGATGTCAGTTAGGAAACAAAAAAGTGACGTCGGTTGTCCTTTAACAACAGCTGAAGCTGGAACAAAGTGCTAACATGGAAAAAAGGCAAACACTACCTCCTTGGGGAAAGGATAAAAACATTGCCAGAGGCAATGGCCAGCGCTCTGACTCGGAAAGCGCTACCAGTAATTATATTGTGTCATGATAATGCTAAGTTTGGTAAATGTGATCTATTTACACAGAGGGTTGTGTCAGGGAGGGCATCCGACGTAAAAACTTAGCCAAAACAAACATGTGAATCAAACCTCTGAAGGAGGACACTGTTTCGCTTCCCAAGAAGGGAAAAGCAGGAAAGAAAAGAACAAGGAAATGTATTTATTTTTTTATTTTAACGTAGCAAATTTTTTTAAATATCAACATACCGATTTGAGTAGAAATGTTTTCCCTTACCTCTGCTTCCGTTTTTTTTTTTTTTTTTTTTTTTTTCTTATGTGCAGTCAATGACAAATGAAGGACAGAGAAATACAATACCACATCCAAGTTTTCAGTGGCGTTTGTACTGGTGAATTGAATAGCACCTTGCTAGTCGAACAATGTTCTTTTTCTGTTTCCTTTACATTTGGTTTGGTTTGGTTCCCTATTTATCGCCACCTGTTCTCGTCATCAGTGTCCCATGTGTTTAATCAATCAGATCCCCCAACCTTTGTGTCCTGTCCAGGTGTTCCTCTTTGTCTTACGACTTTGCATTTAGTTCCCTGAATTCTGTCAGTCTTTTTTGGGGATCATTGTGAGTTGCGACGATGTGATTGTCTGTATGCTCCACTCTTGTCACAGGTTTCTTTTGTTACTTTGTCCCAGGTTTCTGTTGGTTTCTTTTGAATCCAAGGAATTAAATACAAGCAATGAGAAACACCTGGACAAGACTCAAATGGTTGAGAGAGCTGATTGGTTTAACATAAGGGACAATGATGACGAGAACAGCTGGCCATAAACCGGGAACATAACTAAATGTACCCTAAAAAGAAACAAACATGGTTGATTTATCTCCTGTATGAAGACAGCAGCAATGTCTATTTTTTTTTGCAAACTCGCCCTTCAATTACAGCCATTCATCAAAACATGGCTAAAACAACAAACCTAATGAAGGCCCCCCCCAGGACAATATCAGTTCAGCAAGCTCGTGTTGATATGATGTGAAAGCTTCATGTCTCTTCACTGGGCTCTTTTGGATTATTCATGCAGCTTGATAGCACATTTCAGTGTTCGATGGCTACATTAAAAGTCCATCGGTTGTCACTAGGCCTCATTTAATCGGTTTCCCCTGTTTGATTGATAGCAAACATAACGCCCATCATCACACCGGACGGCGATAGTATTTCTATCTCTCAGTTATCCTTCTGCGATTTTAAGCGTCGTCGTTATCATTTATGATGAAAACGTCTCGTCCTGTCGTACGTGAGCATGAACATCGAAGTGAAGATAAGGTGACTTTAAGTGGAGATAAGCGCTGTTCTCTCACAGGAAATGTATCGGTGTTCTGCGATTTGGAGGAGTTCAATGTGAAGACATTATATGACAAACTGGAAGATCAAAACCTTCATGTGGCCTCTCAGCTGGCGCGACATCGCAAAGATACGCAGCAGTTTTACCGAAACATTAATCAACAGATTGATGCCCTACAGGTGACATTAGCTCATGACGTCTTTTGAAAGTCCCTTTTGTAGACGTCAGGGGTGTCAAAGTCATTTTTTGACGCGGGCACATTCTAGTTATGGTTTCCTCTCGAGGGCCGTAATGAATCCAAGGGAAGCCATTAGAATGTTTAATCCCCTCCACATATTACATATCGAGCGCACAAAAAATTGATGAATCAGTTTTCACATCTGAATTCAAGAATAATAACCATTATTGTTGTTTACATCCAAAAATATTAAATTTTGGTTAAGGTTTTAGCAAGCATCATGGAATTTCACAAATTTGATTTGCTTTCGCTGGCTGAAAAAAAATGATGCGGTGGGCCGGATTTGGCCCGCGGGCCTTGACTTTGACACCTGTGGAATACGTCAACAATACTGCCTAGTGTTCTCAAATGATAATTGACGTATTTTCTTTCAGAATGTATTTGAAGAAATGGATGGTAAAAATCTAAGTTTCCTAAATCAACTGCTAGCATCTCAGAATTTAACAAGCTCGAAACCAAACAAGTCTGTTAAAAAGATGAATGATGAAGGTAAATAAACATTTTTTTACCTTACCCACTGATCATGAATATTGTATCATACTGTATTATGATGACTATTATTTCTTTCTCATATGTTCATTATTTATTTCTTATTTTACACTGTATTCGTGCTTATGTCACCCAAAAATGGTTTGTTTAGTTTTTTTTGTTTCAAATCTTTCTTTTCAATTTACCAGTTGGTGAATCCTCAACATTACTGCAAGCTGTTCTCAAATCTGTGGACGCACTTTTATGGAAGATAAATCAAGAGACTCTGCAGCCTTCTCTCTCACACATCAACAGCCAGCCTCTTCATGCCCCGGAATGTGAACGACAAACTCAGATCAGTAATGCCAAGACAACACTGGTACAACACTCATATTCACTTTGTTCTATTGAACTTAACAAATGAAAATTTAATGAACCAAAATCTTCGTTCCAAATGTTCTGCCCTAGATTTCATCAATAAATTCAACCCAAATGGAAGCGCTTCCCCATGATGCACGTAAGGACCAATCGTCAAAGTTGGTGATTTGTCACACCAAAACCTTTTCATACATGCTTATGTATGTATATATGTATGTATGTGTGTGTGTGCGTGTGTGTGCGTGTGTGCGTGTGTGTACGCGCGCGCCCGCGATTGTGTGTGTATGTGTGTATGTATGTTTTGTGTATTTATACGTACACTTTTGTCCTGCGACAGACATGTATCATATTTTTTTTCTTTTCTCTCAGTCCGTTTCCAGAAGCCTCCTCCTTGTTTCAATGATGCGGATTTATCCAAGCTAGTCAGCATATCTCCCTTGTATAAGACTTTACAAGAGATCCAGCAATCCCTGCAAAATCTCAACACAGCTGATCCCGTTCAGCTTCTTCCCAATGGTATACAAACATCTCACTGGTTAAAAGAAGTCATGACAAACAAACAACCACTTTTCCAAAATCCAAAATAAATGATATTTCCCTCTCTTCTCACAGTGATCTATAATTCATCACAAGCGAACCCGAAAATGCCACTCATTCCAACCGCGCTAGACAGCCTCTCGCCCCAGCACACCGCTGTTTTCCTATTTGGCTGCCGGGTGATGGAAGTACTTGAGAAATGTCCCTTGTTCCCTTCCTCCGTGCTCCTCATGCTGGCCAAGTCTCTCCCACTTTCACCACCGTGCTCTGATAACAGCCTGCTGGCACATTGCAGAGGGGACTTTTATTTTGACGCCGGCCATCAAGTTCTTTATCTGTCCGAGGCGAAGCTTGAGCATGTGGGACATTTTATCGGGATCATTCTTCAATCTATGGCTCACGTAGCGTCAGGTGATTCTTACGATAACGCTGCACTGTCTGAAAATTCTTGCAGTCATTTTTGAAAGCCATTTAAAGGACAACTGACATCACTTTTTGTTTCCTAACTGACATCAGAAAAACGTTTTATAACATCTAAAATAACCAAAACACGCATCAGATATTTTTATTCAAATGCAAAACACCAATAAAAATGACTTAAAGTGTCCAAAATCTGCAAAAAAAATGAGCTGCGAATTGGGCATTTTCAGAAAGTCCCGCCCCCAGTTTGTGACGTCACGCCAAGACATATTGCATTGCTGGAGAATCCAAACAATGTCTTCAGATTCGGAGAATATGCTTTCTTGTTACACATCCAGTTATGAATATGATTCAAATAGTTCTGCAGAGGAAAACATAAATGTTTGCAATCGATTAAATAATTTATTCCGTGCCATTTTGAGGCAATATTGGGGGTAAATGGATCAGCAAAAAAAGCAATAAAATGGTGTCCAAGCTCCTGTGAGGAATGAATCAGCCTGTTTCCACAGGCTGATGAATTCCTTCCATGGAGCTTGGTCGCCCTCTTCTAGCGGCTTTTTGGTGCAACACAAAGTTTTCAGACTAAACAAGTACAGCAAAATACATTGACGTGATGGAAGGACTGCTACAATGTGTCTTTTTTTCGGTCAGGGGCCTTCCTTCAGTGACGTCACGTACAGACACGTCACCAACTCAAAAACAAGACTTCCTGAATATTCAGCGCAAGTCTTAAAACGTAAAATATAGCTATATGCGGTGGAATCTTTGTAAAATACGCTCAGGAGAAGTCATTTGAAGCCATTTTACAAATTATGGACACAACTTGTCCGGGGATGTTGGTTGTCCATTAACCTTATTTTCCCATTTATTACTCCACTTCAATTCCAAATGACCAAAACGTCATGACCCCATTCTTGCATTCACTTCTGTCTTTAATCCAGGAAATGACGCCCAGAGCTTCATGCTGGCTCTTCACGATGCGGTCTCAGCTTTGAGTCTCCAACTATTCAACATGTCTTTCAAACAGAGCACAGCAGAGGTTCGTATTTGACATTTCAATGTCATGGCTGATATTCATATTTCTTTGGATCACTCTGCCCCCAGGGTACACTGAATGAAGAATTTGCCAACATCACAGTTCCCAAAGGAGGGCACTTCACTGAGCATCTATTAGATGCAAGGTGAGCTTGAAAATTCAAAAATAAAACAGGAGTCGGGTTTCCACGGAAAAAAATGCTATGAGCTTTTCACTTTCAGAGTGGAACAATACAAGTATCGTATGTTGGAGGAGCTCTTTGAAAATCTCTCGCAAAGTACAACTGAGAAGATTCAGACAGGTGAGTGCCTCCAAGACAAAAGCAATGGTCAAAAAAATCCCATCTGTTCAGAAAAAAAACCCATTTGTTGAAATTTGTAATAAAGATGAAGGGTAAACAATTGGAAAAAAAAATTGCACATCGTCTGACAGTGAATGAGTTAATGGATGTTCAA
This sequence comes from Hippocampus bargibanti, assembly GCF_051943395.1. NCBI lineage: Eukaryota > Metazoa > Chordata > Actinopteri > Syngnathiformes > Syngnathidae > Hippocampus > Hippocampus bargibanti. The sequence goes on from NC_142747.1 coordinate 14,489,876, forward strand.
AAACAAATAATTTGAAAATATTAACTGCAAATTGTTGATTCTTCAAAGATCAATGACAGTTACATTTTACTCGACATGTAATGGATTTTAAAAAACAAACAAAAACCAAAACGAACAAAACATGTAATATTTACCGTATTTTCTGCAGTATAAGGCACACCCAAAAGCCTTATAATATCTTATCTTCCAAAGATGACTCTGCTCCTTATATGCAGGTGTGCTTTATACGTGAAGTAATGTTGAGCCAAATCAGGTCTCACAACAAATGTCAGCACCCACCGACTCAATTTTCCTTAGTAGAAGTACTGCGTAACGACAGCTTTACTACTTTAGTGCCGTATAATGTGGCGTGCTTTATATTTGGAAAACGTTCATACATTTATATATTATATTTGGAAAACGTTTTTCATTCATTGAAGGTGCGCTTTATAGTCCGGTGCGCCTTATATATGTAAAAATTAAAAACGCACCATTCTGTGGGGGTGCGCCACATACTCCGTGTATAAAGCGCACACACCAGAAAATATGGTAATTCAATAATGAGGAACCCCGTGTATAACCAATGTTACACATTGAAAATCATTGGTTTCATGGGTTAAATACTTTTGGGTGCGTAAAGTATTTGCTGAGTCAGGCTCACTTGTCCTCCCTTTTTGTTTTAAACAGACTCTATGATCACAACATAATAAAAAAACTGCAGCAATTAGCAGTTTCAAGCAGGATGTTGATCTCATAAAAAAAGGTGTACGTCAGCAAAAAAAAATGTCTTGTGGTTATTTGTCAAGCTAACCAAGCATCCTCGCTTTTTTTTTTCAATGCTCACAGCAGGCAATGATCTCACCTTTTTCAACCGCTCGCTTTTCCAATGGATCAATTTAGTCCGTCGTGAAATTGGCTTGCGGTACACGTAGACACATGCACACTGAGTTAGTGATAAACATAAAAGGACTTCACATCCACATGGTTGATTAGCAAAAATCAGTTGGTTCTGTTTTGGGGTACGGGGGATTGTTTCCTTTGTGAATGTTTCTCCTCAACCTTAAAAAAAATCCAACAACTAATGGGAATTGATTCATAACAGCGCAGACAAGAAAAAAACAACAACTAATTATTTAATGAGCCTTCAGTGGGATAATGGTAGACGCTTCTACTTTGTAGAACGAAGAATATGTATTGGCTATGTGAAGCAATACAATACAATACAATACAATACATATTGATTTATATAGCACTTTAACAACAGCTGAAGCTGTAACGCAGCACTTAGATCACTTCATTGAAAGTAATCCAATATGTTTACTTCATTTCATGAAAATACTTTGAAATTAATATATTTCTAAGGAATTGTGAATTTTTGAAATCAAGACATATAAGGCTCATTTTGACTTTACCAAAGATGGAATTTACTTCATTTTCATCATAAAAAGTATGCACAAAACCTTTAAATGGCGCTTGTGTCAGCTCATGAATTAAATATGTCACACCTCCAAGGCAATTATCCGTTCCTCTGTTTTCTATTGCCCTGATCCTCATCAGGTTTTGGATGAGTCTGAGTATTTGCCCACTTGAGATGTGTGTGGAAAAAAAAAATATAAAAACAGTTCCAAGTAATTTCATTATCAGGACTGTTTTTTTGCTTGCGTTATAATTGATCTTATCAATTACTATTGAATTAAAAAAAAGAAAATAGCACTCTGACACTGGTGAGGCTGCTGAAAGCACCATTGTCCTCAGCCATGCTTGGGTTCTCGTCAGGGTGACAAGGACGAAAGACCAAGGTGGAGGGGAAAAAAGTGTAATTGGATAAATACAATGGAGCCTTTCAAACAAATACACACATCCATTTGCGATTGTAAATGGAGGTTCGACCCCAGTGAATGTTGGGGGAGAGAATCTGTCCCTGAAGTCATGGTTATCCGCTTACTTCAGCCAAAGAGTTCTTGTTCCAAGGCAGGGGTACAATATCTTGGATGAGAGACATTGGTTTCATCCCAATTATGACAGTGTACTGTGGGATTGACCTGAGGTGAAGTACGAAATGTACTTTTCTCAATGGTGGGCTAGCAGGGCACAGACTAATGTTAAGATTTTTTTGTCCATGAATTTGTATTAAATAATTCCAAAATATCTTTCAGCTTCCTTTCATTACCTTTCCCTTGTTGTGCTGTTCCCAGATGTGTTTAGTATTATACCGACGTCACTTTTTTGTTTTTTTAACTGACACCAGAAAAACATTTTATAGCATCTAAAATACCCAAAACACGCAGTATGATATTTTTAGTCAAATGCAAAACACCAATAAAAATGATTTAAAGTGTCCAAAATATGAGTTGAAAAATTGAGCTGCGATTTGGACATTTTCAGAAAGTCCCGCCCTCAATTCGTGACATCACGCCAAGACATCTTGCATTGCTTGTGAATCAAAACAATGGCTTCAGATTCGGAGAATATGCTTTCTTGTTACACATCCAGTTATGAATATGAATCAAATAGTTCTGAAGAGGAAAGCATACATGTTTGCAATCGATTAAATAATTTATTCATGCCATTTTGAGGCAACATTGGGGGAAAATCTCTCACCCAAAAAAAGAGGCACAAAATGGCGACCTCCTGTGGCCACATCCGTTTCCACAGGCTGATAAATTCCTTATATGGCGCTTGGACGCCCTCTTCTGGCTTTCTGGCGGCTTTTGGGTGCAAAACGAGGTCCCCAGACAACAAAAGTACAGCAAAATACATAGACGTGATGGAAGGACCGCTACAAAGCGTCTTTTTTACGGTCAAGGGGGGTCCTTTAGTGACGTCACGTACGGACTCGTCACCAACTCAAAAACAAGACTTCCTGAATATTCAGCGTGAGACTTAAAACGTAAAATATAGCTATATGCGGTGGAATCTTTTTAAAATCTGCTCAGTAGAAATCATTTGAAGCCATTTTACAAAGTATGGACACAACTTGTCCGGAGACGTCGGTTGTCCTTTAAGTTTCTTCAAGTCAAGTTATTTCCTGGTTAGTGACATGCTCTAGTGGACGTGTATTAAATCCCACCCCACTCACAGCTGTGGATTGATTCAGATGTTGCACTACTGAAAGTTTGTGTTGAAATGCACTGCCCACTACTGATTTTTCCATATGCAGATATGCGATGATCACACTGTATTTAATCACGTTTAAATCTATACCAATGGTATCTTCCACCATGGGTTCCGTCCATCATTGACTTAGCGTCTTCAGCCTTCTCACGTTCCTTTTTTTTCTGCCTATTTTTACAGGTTTACCACAAGCCGGGATTCCAACGGAGGTACGTATATTACTGACAAAATGATCGTCATTGTCAATGCCCATTAAAAAAATAGCTCTCTTCAAGATGTCCTGTGTGCAAGAGGAGATAGATAGCATGAACGAAGACTTCTTGGAGCTCAGCAGACAGCTGCAGGCGCGGGCTTGCGTGAGCACGATGAAAGATAAAGAAGACCAATCTGTGGTAAAAAGATGGATAGTTACACATTGCTCATATTTATATTCTTCCACATATACTGTATATCCTGATGATTTTTTCATATGTGCTGTCTTGATTAGCACTTTTTCCATCTACTGTATAAGGTGCACCGGACTATAAGCCAACAGTAATTCATAACGGTTACTCTAAATATTTTACATGATAATGTAAAAGGTACCATATTTTCCGGTGTATAAGGTGCACCGGAGTATAAGCCGCACCCCCAATGAATGGTCTATTTTCAGATTTTTTTTCCATATATAAGGCGCATCGGACTATAAGTCGCACCTTCAATGAATGAAAAAAAGTGTTCCAAATATAATATGTAGATATATAAAACATTCCTAAATATAAGGCACACCAGATTATATGGTGCTACTGTAGAGGCTGGGGTTACGCAATACTTTTTATACGGTGCGGAATTGAGTCGTTGGCTGCTGAGAGTAGTTGCGAGATCTGCTGTGGCTCAATATTACTTCACATATAAGCCGCACATGCATATAAGGCGCAGGGTCATCTTTTGAAGAAAATCAAGGCTTTTGGGTGCGCCTTATACACCAGAAAATACAGTAGTTAATGCTCAGTTTTTGAGGTAAGATGTTGGAAATTGTGTTGTTTCCTTGGAATGATTCATCATTTTCAAACTCTTGAATTGAATCTCATCAGATTGTTCATTTGTACCTCAAGTTGATAAGGACTAATGTTGATTTTTGTTTCTAACACTCATCTTTTTACAGATCACTGATTTAAGTCACATAGCAAACAAACAACCCCCACAATAAAATCACATTACTAGTAACACACACTGTGCCATGTGTCCTGTCGCAGAAGGCAGCTCCAGGAATCCTCAGCCGTAATGGAACAATCCTGCTGGATTTGAAGAGACGTTATATATCTCAGCGCCTCGATGAGCTCCAAATCAAATTGGAGCGCATCGGGCAGCAGAAGCAGCAGCAGCAGCAAAGAAGCCAATCCAGTGCCGGGGCATACACGTGCAGCAGCGCCGCTCAGCAGGCGCCGGTACAGAGCTGTGCTGGCACAGAACATTTGTGATTCCTCCTGGGGTATTCCAACTGGCCGTAGTCGAGGCCAGCAACCAGCGGAGACAGACGACTTGATAAGAGTGACCTTGAGAGTCATGTTTCGGCACAAGAGAGTTGAAACTTTGACACGCCACTGGGATCACACATACCACAGAGTACACACATGCT